>NW_028263375.1:11768892-12445559 GCF_051168715.1 Poecilia mexicana
ACAGACCAACCGACACACTACCGCCACAGTCTCTGTCTCTCTTCCCCTGCCCCTCCCCCCCTGGTTTTAAATGTATTATCAAACTTTATTAACAAACCAGCGTTCTGATAACTATCCCAGCATGCACCGCGCACTTCTTCTTCTACGGGGAAAAAGAAGTTGGCGGCTGCTTGTAGTGGACCAACTATGTAAGCCGCCTATTGCATGTCTGTGTAAACATGACGTCTTTCATTTCGATCTGAGTTAATTAGCGTAGCATTTCTGTCGGATTTTCACAAAATATCAGCCACGACAATGTACAGGGGAACCAACAAGTTCATGTCATCTTTTTTGGACGACATCAAGGTGTTTGAGCCACGGGATGCCTCCAACATTGTGCGCGTCACAGCTAAAATCTACTGACAGATGAGGAAAACAGCAGATCCTCACACCCTCAGCATAAATATAGCTGTGGACAAGATCACTGATGCCTATTGTTCTTGCAAGGCTGGGTAAGTCGGCATTTATGGTTTTAATGGTCCACAGTGTACATTAGCATGTGTTTACTACTGTAGCTTGTGTTTGTGAGACGGTCACGCACGTGGTAGCTGCGCTGTGACGTAAAATGGGCATTAGCCAATGAAACGTGGCCCCAGTGGTAAAGTCTGTTGCTAGACCTGTTGTGTCTCAATATTGGTCCATATATAAGGCGCACCGGATTATAAGGCGCACTGTCGGCTTTTGAGGAAATTGAAGGTTTTTAGGTGCGCCTTATAGTGCGGAAAATACGGTACTACTTTTGGTGATTATTAAAACTCACAGTTCAGTGTTCTCTAATTAGAATATTATAAAAGACCAATAGAAAAAGCCTCACTATTGCAGATATTCATTTTTCTCTCAAGGCTGCTGTTTTCACTGTCGACTGTGTATTTTGTCCTGCTACACTTTTTCCTTCCACTAAACTTTCCATTAATATGCTTGGATCCAAATTCAGAAATAATTTATTTATCCCAAAGGGAAATTAAATGTAATTCATTAATTGGAATTATTCAAAAAGTTATTGTAGATAGTGATGACTGTTGGCAGGAAAGCTCTCCTGTAGTGGTCTGCGTTACAGTTAATTTGAAGAACCCTCTGACTGAAGACGCTGTTTTCCCAAACTGGACTCATGAAGAGAATGGTGAGAGTTGTCCATAATTTCCTTGATTTTATGAAGAAGATCCAGTTCTGTGAGCAGGAAGTATATATGTGGCTTGAGGACTGGGTGAAAGTTGATCACTGGTGGACACCTCCTGTCAACTCAGCCATTGTTTTCATGATTATTTTTTGTTGATCTCATGTAATATTCTAATCAAGTGAGAAACTGAATTTTGCATTATCATTAGTTATCAGCCATAATCATCAAAATGAACAAAAATCATTTACATGTGAGAATTAAGTTTCACTTTTTGAATCCAGTGACTGAAACAAATTAACATTTTAATGGTATTCTAATTAGACATGTTATATTCTGTATCCTGCCACTGACCATTGTTATAGGCATATTTTGTTTTGTTGTTTTAAGCAGTAAAACATGCAACTATTGGTTTTAAATCCAATTTTATACCATTCAAAACTTGAATGAGAGCAATATCTTACCATTCATTGTGAATTCTGTATTTGTCTCATTAACAAATGTCCAAATGCTCCTATTACATTTTCTGATGCTCAACAGCCCATGTTGTGTTAGAGTGAGGCTTTATAGTAGACTGAGCATGTTTTTTTTGTTTTTTTATTTGCAGGGCTTTTTATGCAGCTCGTCTTTAGCCTTCAGCAAAGATCTCCGCCCACGCCCAGGCGCACACACACAGAGTTCCCCTCTGCACACGTGCCAACCAGTAAACCCTCTCGCTGTGGCAGGAACAAGTACTTCAGTATGCACAGGAACAGCTGCTCTTGGTAGCCTTCACGCAGGTGGCTGGGAGGTCGTTTCTCCATCGCTCCCTTCCACCAATGGAACAACTCTTCTACTCTTTCATGTGCACCTTCCATCTTGTGTACTAATAATTTGCTTGCAGTATGTTGTTCTGTTTGCATCAAAAGTCTTGTTGGGAACATTATGTCATGGTACATAAAGTGATCATCCTCCAAAGATGGCATTTCCTATTGTTGAGGGTTTTCTTTTTTTCCTGTCCAACAGCCTGCTGATAACAAGTTTTACAGGACATACTTGGAAAGTAGAGTGATGACATACATGTGGACTAATAGTACTCTAGCATCAGAACATTCTCTGCTCTCCAGTTGAGCAAACACACTGAGTCACAGTTTAACAGGCTGCCTTAGGCAAGACCTACATAGCACTGCGTGTGCTTGTGTCTCTAACTCACATGTCCAACAGTCCAGCTTGGAGCTGGGAAGTTATTTGTCTTTGTGATTATCTCGAATGCGACGGTCTCAGAAGAGTTTGTGTAAACCATCCAGTGCTGCTGCTGCTGTTTACTCCTGTAATTATGATGTTGTACAACCTCTGCAGTAACTGTTGGGGGAAAAAAAAAAGTTCAGTTAGGGTAATTTCATGAAGAAGTTGAAGATTTGGTTGTTGTTTGATCTTTGTTACTTGAAAGATTAATTTACATAATGTTTTATGTCCCATAACTATATCAGCATTATCAACAGCACTCAAAATTTTAGATTAAATCAATATATATATTTTTTAAAAATCTATTGACGCATAACTGTCGGTTTATATTTTGCTCTATGTAAAAGGAATTGAGTGTTTTCTTGTAAAGTTTAACCCTTGGGCAACATCCTTAAAATTGTTAACATGGTTACTTAACAAAGACATGAGTCTTGGAAATTATTTTCTGTGGCTCACAATTTAATAACAGAATACTAAGCACTGGTGAAGATGCAAACTGACAAACTATATATAGTAATTGAGTAATTTGTGAATATATATATTCACAGTAAGTGTTGGAGTTGTACTTTTTACATGTGTTGCTGTGTAGCTCTGGTGTTTGCGTGAAGTAGGCCAGGACAGTGTAAACATCTGGCCCCGTCCAGGGCTTGCTGCCTGTTGAGAGCCATGACAGATGGGAAGGGAGCGCACGGCTCAAACACTTCCATCTTTGAACGTATCGTAGTTGTCTTCCCAAAATAGCCGTCTCCTCACCGCCTTATATGTGCAGGCCCTTCGGCGTGCGCCTGAGGGGGCATCATGTATCTAGGCCACACAATGCTGGCTGTGGGTTCATTGTTGCTGCCTACCAGCAGGCTCTGTCTCTGCCCCCAGAGACGAGGCCTCTCTACACGTAGCGGGACTTTTTAACCATGCATCTTACTCAGCTCAACCGCGAGTGTCTCCTCCACCTTTTCTCCTTCCTGAACAAGGACAGCCGGAGAAGTTTGTCCCTCACCTGTCGTCAGCTGCGTGAAGTCTACCTTGACCCCTGCCTATGGAACCTACTCCACTTCAGCTCCCCTTGTCAGCTTAGATGGGACAACTATGTGCTGGGACCGTCATTGCGTTACTTAACTATTTGCTGGTACTCCAGCAGAGTCCAGCTGGTGTGCAACATTGAGGACTGGTTGAAGAGCTCGTTCCAGAAGGACATCTGCAGCAAACATGACAGCCTGGTCAGCACTTTCCTGGCCCATGTGTGCCACATGTGAGTGTCTATGTGCATTTGCTCTTTGCTTAGTAAAGAATCACAATAAGTTATGAAACAAAAGTGAACAATCGAAGATTATGTGAGACGTAAAGCACAATTTCATTCGGGGATCCTGTAAACATGTGGATAAAAAGTTATTTGTTAGATATCATCCAAGGATTCAGGTTGCAAGTCTTCTGTATTTGGTTGTGCAGTGATGTGCAGTGTGGGCATTTTAACGCAGCTTTAGGTGAAATGGTTCTAGCTGTGACAATAAATTATGTTTGTTAACATATCTCTTAAAAGAACAGCTTCCCCTACCCCCCTGCATATATGCAAATTTTAGATTTGTAAGTTAATTTGTATCCTAAATAAATTTATATGATGTTTAGCTTTGATGGTAAACTTCACTCTGTGGATAAAATGCCAATCCAGAGAAGCTACTTACAGAACAAGAACATTTACTTATTGCTTTAGACACTCGACCCAGAACAGGAATCAAACTTATTAGTTAGTAAATAAAATTACCTTACCTTATCTTACCTAAAAATTTCTATGATTACATTTTTTTATTTATTCCCATAGAACACAATTTATTGATGCCATGGAGAGCTGTTCTCAGTTCAAATTCGTCATTTAAGCACAAAAACTTTCTGCCACTCACTAACAGGTTAATTTAAATAATTTTTTTTAAGTACTAGTACCTTTTTCATAGACCTTCTTTTTTAAAAAAAAGTCACATTACAATGAAAGACATAAAAGCAAACGATAACAGTAAAAACTTGCTTAGGTTGGAGAAGGCTAAAACCAGAAAGAGTTCACCTTTAGTGGGACACAGAATTTGAAAAGTGGAAGTGATGCAAATATCAGGAAGGAGAGAGCAACTGAGTGCTCTGGTTGTTCTTGAATGTGGGGAAAGGGATTTTAAAAATGCATGCAATATTTAACCAGGAGTCAGAGGAGCTGCTGCAAGACAAGCACATTCTGATTGGTGGGAGGGTTTCTGAAAGCTGAGTTCTCAATTAAGTGGAGCCACTTCAACTAGCTCCTCTTGATGTGGAGAAGCAGCAGCTCTACCGTGACGACCAAACTTTAAGAGAGCCCAGAACCCCAATTAGAAATGGGCTCGGTCTTGATCAACATAACTATGAACTTCAAATTTTCGGAAAGTGCTAGCGATAGAGTGCCACCTGTTGCCCTGGCAGCAGCCTTCTAAAACTGTGCCCCTTTTCTTGGTTTTGGATGTCAACAAAGCGGCGGTCATGTTGATAACAGTGTCAGGATGTTTTAAGGTCTCTAGAGTTCAAAATTGTGAGCACTGGTTTTAGTCAAACCCTCATGTTTAGCTGAAGGCACCAAGGATCAAAATCATTAGAAACAGATGCCGTATCCAAAGTTGCCTGTAAAAACAAAACAACAACATCTGCAGGATATGAGACTAATTCTATTGCCAAACACAACTGTTGGCACACGTATAATTATATTTACTGAGTGACGTGAAATTTGTATGTGATAGGTCATTGAAACTTAGCTCTTTTGGCTCCTGGCCTTGTGTGTGTGGCCGGCCCCACAGAGGCCAGGAATCAACCCACAGAGGCGTAATGAGGTCTCTGGATAATTTCTTCAAGGCAGCCAGTAATAACTGCTGATGTAAGGGGAGCTGAGCTGCTGTGGCAGGCCAGGACAGAAGGGGGAGAGGAGGCTGCACGTCCTGCATTGTGAAATTTGAGAAGCACAACACGAGAGCTGCGAGATGACTCAAAACTGGAGCCACCTCCTTTGTCGGGGAGCTTGTATTTCAGTGCCTTTCAGGCCTATACTCCCTGCATGCTGATAAACCCTCCTAAACTGTCTGAAAAGGGAGAGGAAACGGAGCGCACGTGACAAAGTGGGAGGGGGCACAGAAGGGCTGTGGGAGTGATAAAAGAGTTATTTGGCCACAGACACTCCCAGTCAGCTGCAAACTGGAGATTTATGCAGGCAGGTGGAGCCTACAATTGGCTCTTTGTTGCTGTTTGAGGAGCGAACATGTGCGTCTGTCTCTGCCTGCCTCCTCAACTCTGACGCCACATTTGTGTCTATCTTTATCTCCCTGGGAAAACCAATAAAGGCCAGCGTGTCTACAGGCTCCTTTATATTGTCGTTTTAAAATCTAACGCTCCTGCTTAACGGATGAGCATTGTCAAATGATTTATCGATAACTCATTTCTCATTATCCTGAGGTCGCAGTATTAATTGCACAACATAAGGAAACATGCTCGGTGTACCACGCTGGGTAGGTTTCACAGTGGGTGGTACTCGGAGATTTGCCTCGACCTTTGCAGTTGTTAGTTGGATTTTTCCGAGCTTTGATCTGCACCGTTTGGCTAAATTGATGCTTACAGTTACAAAATCAAAAGGAGCACGTCCTGTGCTTCTATTTTAATTATACTTTCTGCTGCCAACAAAGACAAAGCTTTAGCTTCACATATTTTTCACCTGGATCTGAAAGGCTACAAATTTCCCAAACCCTGCTAGAAAAGAAGCTTTTAATTCAAAAGACTGATGACGATAAAGCAAAAAATGTTCACCTTAGTTTCCCGAACAGGCCGATGGGATAATTTGACCAGGGAAAACGGGCTTAAGTAAACTAAACGGTTCATTAGAAACATAATTACATGTTGGCATTCTGTTGGTGTTTCACGCGGACCAGACAGCTCACTAAGCTGTTTTGTTTTAATTAGGAACACATCATGTCTAAAACCAAACCTTGATGGAAATGTTGCTGACGCTATGGGAATACTAAAGCTAACAATTGAGAAAAAGAGGGTTATGAATTCCCTAAGCTTTTATATCGAAATAAATTCTTTTGATGATAATTGTGGTTTCTAAGGACTAATGAAACTTTAGGTAAACAACAACTTGCATATCTAATTTTTTTTAATAGAGAAAATTGAAAGTAGAATCTGACATCAGAAAACAAGAAAATTATATTCACACAGAATGGTGTCTATCCCTTAAATAATTTAAGTTAAATTGTTATTCTACCTAATCCTGTTTTGCTTGTTTTTCTTTAGTGTAATGTAACTGCTTGGTTGAATTCAGTTACTTCTCAGAAGTTATTTAATTAATATTATATCTATCACGTAGTCACTGAAATCAGTACCTACTCACAAACCTGCAGAGGATAGTGAAGAAACAAAACGTTTGAAAAAAGAAACAGACTCATTGATGTGCCTGAGGTTAAATATCATTTCATAAAATAGGTCTTGCAAACGTATCCATAGCGATACTACTCTTTATATTTTGTCAAATTGCTGCCACGTTTATGCACCAACACCAAGTGAATCAAAGTGAAAGGAAAGTGGTTCTCACACATATCCAGAGAATTATTTTTTTGTCTGTTGTTCTTCACGTGGTGCTCCACCACTCATACTGTGTTTTTATGTAGTTCAAAAACGTTGGTCTTGTTTGGACAGAATATCTCCTTTCTCATTTTGTGTCAACATCTTGCAAGCTACTAATGTTGTCCTGTCCATACATTCACCCGTCTGAGCATTTCATCTCTGCAGCTCCTCCAGAGTAACCTCTTAGCTGCTTCTCTGCTCTCTGTTGGTTTTTGTGGACAGCCATATCGCATGGCTATGTAGCTTCGCTGTGTTCTTTCCATGTTTAGATGATGGATTCAACAGTACTCTGTGAGATGTTTAAATCTGGGATATTGTTTTAATTAACCAAAACTGCTTTTAACTTGTTCACAACTTTATTCTTTACTTGGCTGGTTTGTTTCTGACTCCCCAAGGATAGAAAAGACAACCAGACATTTTCTTTTTTGAGGGGGGGGGAAATTTTGAATGAAACGCAATGCTTTTCCTTGTATTTTTCAATTTCAATTATTCCCCTCACCTCACCTCTTCCTTCACCCCCATCCCTTACACACATACACACACACCTACACACACGCACTGCTCCAAAATTTATACAATGAAATTTGTCCAAAAAGTTCAAAAGGTATATCTGTGTGAGAAAATTAAAATGTTGCATATAGAAATGTGTGATAGGATAAACTAATCCGCATAAACAGTGAGTGTCATAAGAGTGCGTTACGTAACAATGCTTGATAATTTCTCTATAACTCCTCCTGTTATAAATACCCAGTTTGTTTGTGATCTCTGCTTCGTCTGTTGTCTCATGACAACAAACGAAACTCAAAGCGCTACGATCAGACCTCTTTCACATCCTCGTCATGTTTTACTGTCAGTACCGTCACCTAATAAAATCAGAGCGATCTTCTAATGGCACGGCCAGGCACATGACTGAGCTTCTGCATGTTCAAAGGTTACTGGGGCAGCGCTCGCACGGTGCTGGAATATGTTTGGCTCACATGTAGGGAAAGCAGTAACATTATGTAAGTCTTTATATAATCTGCATCGGCGAACATGAATGACACCCCTGGTCCAAGTGTCTCTGCCTGCATCCTCGGTGGAGATGGCCTGCAAGTGGGCTGCACTCCACCGATACTCGTTTTTTATTTGTTCAGAGTGCTTTTTTCATAGGTAGAGCAGAGAAGGCCCTCTTTATCTCACACTAAGCATCCTGCGACTGTTTTGTTGAGTATTAATCAAATACTCTTGGACAGTGGAAACACAAAGAGCCTCAGTGGAACAGAGCATACACAGAGGATAGATTGGTGTAGGATTCACCTTGGCTGGCGTTACACACAGGTCATGTTTCTTCTTCTCCATTTACATCTACCTATGTTTCCTCAGACTAGTTTGGACCTCAGCAATACTCATCAGGAAAACGCAAACAAACCTGACATTGCTATTTGCTTAAGACTTGACTTAATCCAGAGATATTAATCCCTCCGTTTTGTGTGGTATGGAAGTGACTCACCACTCTCAACAAGTGTACGAACACAAAGACTGTGACTGCTGTCTGTGCTGCAGGTGTCCTAACCTTCTCACCCTGACGCTGTCCGGCTGCGCGCACATCACCGACCAGGACGTGGTCTCTGTACTGCAGAGGTGCAAGAAACTGCGCAGCCTACGCCTGGAGAACTGCGTGCGCATCACAGACCGAAGCCTGCGAGGTGTAGCAGAGCACGGGGACAACCTGGAGGAAGTAAGAGTGGATTTCTGCAGGAACATCACTAAGGCGGGGCTGCAGAGCTGTAAGGAGATGAGGCCGGCCATCCAGCTGAGCGCGGAGAGGAGCGCTGATATGATTCCTGATAGCAAACCTGAAGAGAAGGAGCCACTTAGCAAAGCTCTGCAGAAATTCCTCCAGTACTCCTGAAGAAAGCTCCTAATGAGTAAAACACCTCTGACGCATTTATATAAGGACTTGACAGTGATGATTATGCTCTTTTTTTGATAAATTATTATTTTGGTTTTAAATTCTAATAACATTTTGTACATTTTATATTCCCCCCTTTTATATGTTTTGTTTCTTATAAAGACCAATGCAGTTTCTTCAAAGTCTTATCTAGACGTGGCCTTAACTCTGATTCTTAAACTCACATTTTGATATTGTAATTATTTCACTTTGATGAGTGAGCAACTGGTTTGTAGTTTGCTTTTGTAAATCATGCCATCTCTACATGTGTATGAAGACTATAAGGCCCTGGATGGCTGCTAAGAGAAAAAGCAGAAAAGAAAAAAAAAAGTTTCTTTTGTTCCTACACAAATGATTAAACAAAAACTCTCAATGCCTTTCTGTTTCAGTGATATACAGATTGTATTATCTTTGTTTTGTTTTGGGTTTTTTTACGTACAAAGAAATGTTAAATTAAAGTTTGCCATTTTATGAGTAAGTATGTGTCACACGATTTCTTGGCAATATACTTCTTGGTACTAGTGATTTCCTGGAGGACTCCTGGAACATTTGTCTTCCCATCTAAGTTGTGTTCAAAGATACATTTATTATCTGCTGACAGATTATTATCAACACAGCAAATCCAAAACTGCTCAAGCATTCACAATTCTCGGAAGCCTTAAATAGACAAGGTTTCTATCCAAATTCTCTCTATATAGATGCACACATGCAAGATGTGACTTCTCCTTTATGACCCTTATATATGTGATGGGAAAATATGCTTACTGAAAACAATGACTCATAAAATTGCATATATACTTACCAGCCAGTTTATTATGTCGTGCTAGAACAATGTTAAACCTGGTTTTGCCTTAATTCGTCGTGACATGCAGCAGGTAAACAAGTATCAAATACATTATTCAATTTTTTCAGCTTAAATAATTTTAATGAGGTCTTTCTCACACAAATGTCAACAACCCAGGTAATTCTCAAATACAAAGAAATCAAAGTAAGTCAGTGTATGAGTGGACTGACTTACTTTTTATTGCCTGCAGCCAATAAAAAAAATGACATTTAAAACTAGAATATTAAATCAACCCATAAAAAAAAACATTTAATACAGAAATGTGGGCTTAATGAAAACCAAGTTTAGCACCAGCTTAAGGTTTATTGACAAAAAGTACTTTTAATCTGACAAACTGTCCTCATCTGAATGCACATTCTAATCTATTGAATATCACTGTATGTACAGCAAGTACATTTCAATCAAATTCCTTGGCTGTTCTTCTTTGCAATTGTTTTTGTGTCACCCTTACTTTCCTGTCCAAAATATCGATAGTAAAACATAAAAATCTCACGAAAACAACACTGTGATCACATCTCTGGTTCAGTTTGTTTCATTCCCAGAGTCAGCTGGAAAATGCATGTTCACATTTCTGTGTAGAAGACTAAATATTGCAGCAACAGTTTTACAGCTGGAAGTTTAATCAAGACGAAAAGTTTTATTGTCATGGCGCTGATCCAGACAGCATGATAAAGAAGAGATTTATCTGGTTGTCCCAAGGGATGTTTCATCTAAGTCTGTGGAATGTCTCTTTGCTTGTGCTGATGAATGATAGTTTAGTTGAATTTATGACACATTTTCTATACTCTCGCCAAATAAGGATTTTAAAAGTAAAATCTCTGCGAAATAAAAGTGAGAGACTATACTAAATTACAAATAAAGAATGTGAAGCTAAACCATCCCCCCCCCCGGCCGCCACAAACATTTGAAAAATTGCCGACACAAGCAGTTGTTTTGGAGCAACAGGATGTTGATCAATTTCGTTTTTGGAGCTATTACTGATGCGTCAATCTGCAAGCTACAGTTTGATGTTGCTGCTTGAGGTCAGTTTAGAAAAAAAAAAAAAATCCATAATGCTTAGGGATTCATCTGAAAACCAAGAGCATAATATATTAATTTGATTTCATTAGACTGCCTGGTTGCTGTAGGTCAGTAGTTTAATGTACATCCATCATTAATATGAGCATCATAAATGCTTTACTAATACATTTAAAACTGCTACAGTCTTGGAGTTGTATAAACAAAAAGCAAATAATTATTTAAATACATTCAAAATTATGAATATAGGCTCAAATTCATACATACTCTCCAATTTTTAATGTCAAAAAAACTAAATTGTTATTTGCAAGTTGCAAAAGAACTTTTTTTTGTGACCACCTGCAAGCTTCTGATATATTTCTGCTAAGATTTTTGACAACTACTCTTTTCACAAATGGGAAGGGATATTTAAATGGGATGGCTTCCTTGTATTAATTCATACCTCATAAATTTTCAGTGGAGTTAAAGGTCAAAGCCATTCCAGAAGCTAAATGGTAATTTCCTCTTCTTCATCTGAAACCACTTTTGGAACAATATTTCAACCATCTATCTGTTACAATGAAGTGAAAATGAAGATTGTGAATGCAACTGTGTTGAACATTTATGGACTATTGTTAAAGCTAAAGTCCATGCCAGAAATCCTGGTAAATTGGTAGTAATTGTTAATTGGCTTCAAAACACGTGTGCTTTCTCTGCAACCTCCTACAAGATTTGTCCAAATAAAATTGGGACTGTATGACAAATCTGAGCCTGCATGTTTGTACATCCCTCATATACTAACACATGTGTTTCCAATGTTTGTTTTCTTTAAATAATTGAAGTTATTTGTTGTATTATCATTCCACGCTGAAAAATCCTACGATGAAACCCTGAAAAACGAATATGACGTTCATGCCAAAGACAAATTTATACATATTTCTGCCTGACGCTGTATCCTCTGCTGTTCAGCATAACTGCTGTTATTCAGGCACAATGCTCCATTAAAAACAATGTAATACAATGCAAATTGCAAAAGAATTTATTTTGCTACTCTTGTTCTATTAGAATAACAAATTTAATAAAAAAAATCAAATGGATCAACAGTTCACTCTAATCATTTTAATTAGCAGCTTCACACCAACCAAACAGTATCATGTGGAGCGAGGAGAGGCTTTTCCTCTTTGTAAGGAAGCAAGACAATGCAAATTTAAACAACTTTAAAAAAAACTACATAAAAACATTGGCAACAATTTTTAATAATGTATTTGTGATTTGTTTTGTTTTTTCTAAACAAAGGTGTCAGAAGTATGTACTGCATAATTAAACAGTGAAAAATAACATTTCAACATTGCAAAGATTCTTTTCTTACATAAAGGAGTTGGTCTTATCTTTCACAGACACGCATTGTTTAGATTTGACTGCATTGAATTATCTCAAGGTAAAAATTGTCCTCAGGGAAAGATAATAAAACAATAGGGTCACAATGGAGTACATATGAAAATAGAAAGTCTGAACATTTGTCCAAAGGGTGTACAGAAAATGGATGGATGATTTTCTTCCTTGTTGGGGATTTTGAAACGTTTTTAAGTCTTTCAACCCAATTCTGATGCTGGGCAGGAAGAAGCTGGAATTGGACGCACAACTTTCAAAACACAAGATGAGTACTCTGTCGACTGAGTCGCAGTCTTTCTAAAGACAGTAAGGCATTTGTATATTGTTGTTTTCATGTTTGTCGGTGTGAATGCTCTGAAGATGACCCGAAAACAAAAGAAGAAGGAGCAGAAAATCGAGTCTGTCATACAAAGAGAGGGAGTTCTGTTGTGTTGGTGGCGTTGGCCTGCTCCCTTGGTGAAATTTGAGCTGATAAAGACAGGATGTTGGCAATAATAACAGGAGGAGGTACTGACGCAAAGAACGTAACGGGGATATGGGTAGGCATTTGAGTCTCAAAAGCTGAAATCACTGGTTTCCTGGCATGCTCATGAGGTCAGCCATGGGAGGCATTTTCACAACTTAACCCCCAAAATACCCACTCATGCTGGAAGCTAAGAAGAGTGGGGTGATTTACTGCGACCGAGAGAGAAGTAAACAAGCTGGAAGATTTTCAGCAATTTGTGACTGAGCTAGTTCTTTCCCCAGCTACTGAAGGAGAATTTATTTATTTCTTTCTCAGAATGACAGCAGAGGGAAATACATTAATCAGCATCTGTGCGACTTTGAACAAGTCAAAGCTTTGTGTTGTCAGAGCCGGAGCTGTAACCTGACACTTCTCTTCAGATTGCATGCTCTTTACTTCGAAACGACAGTCTAGACAGTCCATGTGTGTGCCGCTTTCTTATGAGGGGAGAAAAAAAACAAAAAAGGCTTAGTTCTCGTCGCGGAGAAAAAATAAAAAGATACAATACCCTCCACAATCATTGCTCCCTCTGGTAAAGACTCATACAAATAACCAAAAAAAAACCAAACTACTGTTATGGAGAATTGGTGACCCAAAGATGGGGGCGGACTGGGACAAAAGAAACAGCCTTGACATCCTTCCTTTCATTTGTAAAGGGACTTGTTTCATCTGTTCTCGTCAACAAACTGTACAGCAGTCTGCTGTCGTCCTCTGATCACGCGAACCTTTAAAGCCACATTGATATTTAGACATTAGAGGAATGTTAATAACTTGTGGTGTTTAAAATATTAAAGCCTCGTTTAGGTTTTTACCCCATCTTCATTAGGTTTTGTACTTCAGCTGTTATTATCCTAAAACAATACTTTAATATTAAATATATTGTAAGGTTGTAGTATTAATTGTATCCCCATTATGATACGTATGTGTTAATTTTAATGAAAAAAACTACACTTGGGTTTTTCCACTCGCTTTTTTATGAAATAATAAATTTTGTTTAAGGCAGCTAGATATTAGAAAAAATATGTACTGGCAATACTATTGCTAAAACTTGCTATGACAATATTTATTATGATTACTATTATTTCCCAAAAATATTTCCTACGGTTATCAACCCATTTTTTTCAGAAGTCAGGTTTTACTACTGACTCCTGCTTAATCTGTAGCAGCTTCACACCTCGTGAGTTATCCTGCAAATTTTAGACACACCCTTGTTCCAACACATCAAAATCAAATGTACACATTTGTGCTATGGATGCCAATCAATAATGGTAGAGGCTGCTGCATCTATTTGAATGTAAGTCTTGGCTTGATTTGTTGCAGTGACAGGAAAAGATGAAACTCCTTCGCTGCGGCTGTAGTAGTCCACACCTCCTACCCTTCCACTACTCCGAGGATTTATTTATTTCCCGCTACATGCGACGGGTCCATTTCTGATACCTTCACAGAATCCCACTTAAAAAAGAAAAAAAAAACAACAACAACAAACAAACAAGCTATTGCTTTGACATTGTGGCTTTTTTATGTGTTATAAAAACAAGTATGAGCAGCATGAGCAATCACAGCTATGGTTGTTGTGCACATGCAGCTGCTCCGGAGAAGAAAACCGCTTTTGTTTGTCCACAATAAAATAAAATGACAAGAAGATAAATCTCATCAAGGCTAGAGACACATCCAGTGACAGTTATTTAAGTCTTCGAGCCTCAGACGTGGGCTCAGAAGTCGTGTTGAGTCTGATATGAGTTACAGCCCTCTTAGCATTGTATTTCATGTGTGTGCTTTGGTGCGTGTTTGTGTTATGGTTGCACCTTCTTAAGCAGGTGTGAGTCTGTCCTCAGGCTCCCGTCTGCTGCAGATGGAGGCAGCAGTTTAATAATGTAGGAGAGCTTTGAAGCCCCTCTTCTGTCTCGGGATACTATATTCTCCACATTTCCTCCAGGAGTAACTCAAAGGCTTCGTGCCTCAGGCCTCAGTCCTTAAGTAGCTCTCTTGAGCCTATCTTGTAGCGCAGGCCTCGCTCTTGAATTATTTAGTTCGATCTCGTCATACTTATTCCAGAGGTGATTCGTGCATCCAGGAGAGGAATCTCTGCTTCGGTTTAGGGTGAAATAATGTGAATACCACAACTGAAAAAAATAAAATTATATATATAGAATAAAAAATAAAAAAAAAAACATATATATATATATATATATATATATATATATATATATATATATATATATATATATATATATATATATATGTATATAGTACTAATTTGACTTTTAAATAGAAATATTTTCTTTCCACCAGCTGTGCTTTCATTTTGTAAGGTGCTATTGAAATGAGATGAGCAGGCAGCAGAGGAGGAGGATGGCTGGTGAGCAGCGGTATCCTAGCACTGAGAAACGGTAAATTAACTCAAGGACAAGTGAGCTCCGTGAAAAAAAAAAAAAATGTTTTTATAGGTGTGAAAACATGTCAGCTCAAAGAGAAAAAAAAATGAAAAGAAGAACACGGGAGCAACACAGATGGAGGTTTGACTCAATCATTAGCAGTCTCTCACCTCCCACTTTCATGTGCTGTGAAACCTCATCAAGACTTTGTTTCTGGATTTCTATGCAGAGTTTGGAGGGAAAGCTTACAGCAAGGCCAGTTTTACTTTTATTTCTTATTTTTTGTACCATTTTTATGTTTCACTCTCATATAAAACTGAAACTTACTTCACAGCGTAATCCAAATACACCTTTTTACTATATCGAGCTGCCTTTGTGCAGAGTTGGTTTTCACATGTGTAACTGCTGCTCCATTCTTATCACATATAGAGCATCACGTAACATGTCTCCCTAAAATAGGAGGTCTCGAGTAATCCAATCACCCCGCTAATGGCTTCCAGGAAATAAATGGCTTCCTTCATTATATCTCTGTCTACAGAAAGAGCTATGGGACTTTGCAAAAGTATTTATAACCCTTGTAATAGTTTAGATCGTGTCATGTCACAACCACAAGTTTAATTTTATTTGGGATTTTATGAAACGTGCATACCAACACAAAGTAAGGCATAACTGTGAAGCGGAATGAGAACTTTACATAGTTTTCCTTTCAAACAGAAATCATGAAACTGCAGATTAAATTTTCATTCACTGCAACACTGTAGAATTTTCTGCAAGTGCAGTTGCAAGTCCCATAGATATATTTTATCAGATTCGAACATCTTGGCAGAAATTTAGTATTTTCTTCTTTGAAAACACTTCAAGCTCAGTCAGAGTTAGTGAAAAGAACGTACGAACAGCAATTTTTGTTGAGCTGCTAAGAATTTTTAATTGGACCTCGGCCTAAAGTTTGACTGGACCATTCCAGCACATGAATATCCTTTAGATTCTAAAGCATTCTACTGTATGCTTAGGGTTATTGTTATGTTAAAAGCTAAAATCTAGACACCAGTCTGAAATATTTCGCAGCGTCTAACACATTTTCTCTCAAGGCTGCCCGGTGTTTGGCACAGTCAATCTTTCAACACTGATTAGACAGAAAAAAAAAGAGACTTCTATCAGCATGATACTGCCATTATCATTTCATAGTGGGGATGTTTGCAGGGAGCAGGTAGCTGCTACAACTCTCCTCCTCACTGCTCATTCAAATAACACTCTCCTTGTCCAATCTTTCAGTTTAAGCGAGTGGGGATTTCTTGGTAGGTTTACACTCGTGTCATACGCAAATGCGTTTTCAGATGATAAATTGAAATGTTCTGTGACATATTATTTATTACTTATGCCATTTTCAGGTTTTCCACTACTTTATCTAACTTTATCTGGTGTGTTTCTGCATTAATTGAGAAGAAACTAACTAAGTACAGGTTGAGTACTGAGTACTTGCGTCAGAATAATGTCATGTTTTTCAGATTTCTAGTTGTAAAAGATGTTGAACACCATGAATGATTTTGCGCTACTTTGTGTCGGTTTATCACATAAAATCCTAAGAACAGACCTTAAAATTTGTGGGTTTTAATATCACTAAACTTAAAAGTTCAGTTAGTAGGAATAGACTATTGGTTTGGCTCTTTTTATGAATCCAAAAAAAAAAAAAAAAGTACATATAAATCCCCTTTCAATAAGTGAAGGGGAACATCACCTCCATTCCGGCCGTTATTTTCCCAGTCAACCTGTTCTGGATTAGCCGTGCTCTTTTATTGACACACAGCCACAAGCTCCAAAAGTCAACCTATTTTCATAACAATATGTATTTATGCACACATTTGTCTCCCTCCCCTGACACCTCCAGTATGATCTAATAATTCCAAATTTGATTTCCCTGTGGTTCCTTCTTAACTTCTTTTGGCCTAGGGCACACATGAAATTTGAGGCAAGAGCACTCAGAAGTGGGGCTCGTGCTCCCCTGTGAGTCAGAGGATGGGTCTATTTGTGGAATTATTTCTCCTTCTGTCTGCAGCATCCACAAAGGCGGCTGAGCTCTGGCCAGAGTGCGTGTGAGGTTGTAACTGGAGCATCACAGAGGAAGACGGAGGGGACTCTGGCGAGGCTCTTTTCGCTGAGCTCCAGGCAAGGACGGAATTAAAAGCAGAGCCAGAAGTGAGGGAACGGGCTGTGCTGATGTTGCACGCTGAGTATTGTTTCCGCTTTGG
Organism: Poecilia mexicana; assembly: GCF_051168715.1. NCBI lineage: Eukaryota > Metazoa > Chordata > Actinopteri > Cyprinodontiformes > Poeciliidae > Poecilia > Poecilia mexicana. The sequence goes on from NW_028263375.1 coordinate 11,786,175, forward strand.
ACTGGTGATTAGACAGGGAGTCTTGTGTGTCTGCTATTGATCACAGCCTCTGCGAAAGGAGGCTTCCTGCATGGACCGGTCCGCCTATCCAACTGGTCGCCCTCGACAGGCGATGTAGGAGGGCAGCCTGCCTCCTGACGTCAAAGTAGACGAGGACTGAGCCGCACATGACATGTGCAAAAAGGAGTGGGAGGCTGAATGAAGCACACTCATGAGTCAGAGTGTGGACACAAGAAAGCTACTTATAATGACAGGCTTTCAGCTTGAGCTCATAATGCATTCACTCTTTTGTTGTCAGTGCTATCGCTGCTGAAGAAAACATGGATGGAAAGGATTAGAAACAAAGAGCAATTACGTCTCTGCACCGTTGGTGAATTCCAGTATGAAAAAAAAAAACAAAACCTGATGCACAGGAGAGCACACCCTTTTCACTATTGTACGGCAATCAGATGGGAACATTTAAAAGCAGAGGCCAATTATCTCCAATATTTTCAAAGAAATATACACATATAAAAACCTAGAGCAATTTAAGAGCAACCATTCTGTCTTATCATGTGACTGCGAACTTGCATCTGTACACTGGTGCATTTGTGCAGAGATTCTAGCGCAACATTAAACATGGAGCTTCGCAGCTTGATTGGCACTACACAATGAACACCTGGTTGAAAATTCAAAAATCTTATTATGCACCTTATTTAAGCACTTAGATCATTCTGTTACACTCACTCTTCAGTGTAGATGTCGTTACTGCAGGAAGGAAAAAAAGTCAACGTTAGCTATTTTCAGTATCAGTGATGTGTTAAAAAATAAAGGCAAAGAAAGCTCAGTGAGCTTAAAAAATATATTTGACTTTGCTTTTTATAACTCATTAACACTTGTCTGGTGTCAGTCAGCAAACAGAAAGGCTGAACGTTTGTTGTGGTTAAACTTTCTGATCAATTAAGCTCTGTTCTTTATGAACATGGTGGATTTAATATGATTGTCATATCCACAGGGCTGTGTGAATGTCACTACCGCCTTTGACTGCAAGGTGTAACCCACAGGTGTCTTCACAGCTGGAGCTTGTCAGGTTCAATCAGGAGGAGCTTAGAAGGGCAGATTCCTGATTGTTTTGCTCACATAATCTGTTGTCAGGTTTACTTTAACCCCTCGCTCTCTCAGCTTCCATGTTTTCTAGATGTTCCAATGCCTGCTTTCTATGTTGCATTTCCCACAGGAAAACAAATTTCCAGTTCATATTCCATTTCTTTTTCCATTACTCTCTCCCTCCTCTCATCCAGAGTTCATTTACAACTCACTCCAAGACTCCCTCTGTGAATCTCCTCAGTGGTTCTCTGGCTGCTCCCCTGGTTTACACTCCTATAATCTTACTCATCTAGTTATCCACCCTTTAACGTTCCAACAACTCATGGAAGAAAGAACAAATATATCATCATCAACAAAACACTTGCCACCACTTGCTAATCTCAGTCTCTGTGTGCATGCTCACATTTTCCCTTGGCACTCGAGCATCCCTGCAAAAATGAGGAAACCTTCTTATCCATTCAATTTCTTTAACGTTGCTATTTCCCAAAATTATCTTTTTAACTTTAGGATGACCTCATTTTATTATCCATTAGGCTGTATTGCAGTAACAATGTTATGTTTTATGGACCATGTTGCAAAAATATTTATCATTTGAAGCTGAACTGTTTTTCCTGTCCTTCCAACATTATTACTACTTAATCTTATGCTGACTGTTTTTTTTATCATTATTATTATAGTGATAGTATTATCAGATATTTATCAGAGTGAACTTTCTGACCTTTCACGTAATTGCACAAGTTTCCAGGTTAATATGTGGCATATCTTTGGAAGTTCCCATCAGACAACACATCCAGTTTCACAACAGTTCTTGTCACATTTTTCTCTAAAGTTAACAACCATTCTCACATGTGGAAAAGGAATAATGTTCTTCTTATTTGCTTTCTTGCTACTGACAAAAGCATTAAATACAGACAGTACAGAACACATCCAATCAAAGTACAGGATTAACTTTCATTTCTTTCATGATTATCAGCAGAGGAGTTGGAGGGCAAAATGTCCTTATTACTTCATGGCCTTTAGTGGCTCAAGTCAAAAGCAAAGAGTTTCCTACTAAAACACCAACTTGTTGACTCATTGCTTAATTCAGACTTTTTTAATGTTCTGGACAAATTGTTCCAATAAATAATAAAATAAAAAAAAATAACACAAATGAAGTTGCTCTGTGTTAAACTATTGACCTGTGCAGGATGCCCTGTCCTCTGCCCGTTGACTGATAGGCCCCATCCCAACACACCGGCAAGGACAAGCAATAATAAACCACTTATTTCAAAACTGAACAATACTTTACACACCTAAAGCATGTAAAGTATTGAAACTTTACACACCTAACCATATATCAGTTCGCTGAATGACTCAAGACAAATTACTTTGGGGTGAATTTTTAGATAATTTATCATCTAAGTAGTTTGATGAGGTCATTGTAGTGTGGATGAATACAGACAGGTTCCGATTCAATCACATCGACACTCACCAGGACCAGGTGGAAATCAGTGTGTGGGCCATGTAATCTTACCTTATCTGGTACATTCAAAACACCAGGTCAGCTTTGCATGAATCCAAGAATCACCTTCACATTAAAGCTGCTGGAGACACGTCCTGTGTCCTGAATTGTTGATCACCTGACTGGAAAGACGCAGCATGTCTGCCTGTGGCACCGTCTGTCAGGGTCAGTGGGAGGAGTGGGGTCCCGGCAGGTTGGCTGCTCTGTTATTCTTCCACTTCACTTTTTTTTTTTTTTTTTTTACAAAACAAATTTCTGGAGATTCTGAGGTAGACAGCGTTATGAGGTGCGTTATCAGGCAGTGACAGAGAGGAGTCACCAGCAGACACAACAAGCCGATCTCCAAGGCCATTAAAGAGAACAACGATCAGTCGCAGAAGTAACAGGAGACTCATTCAGTCTAATTGCAGTCAACACCATCATTTAAATAGCTTAGTCGTACTGGATTTATTTCATTCTATTTTTATTGTGTTCCACTGTGTACATGAATTACATTGTATTGTTTACTATTATTACTTTTACACTGTACTTTCGGTGGAGAAATGCGACAAATGTATTTAAATACATGTGAATCTGAATAACATTATGTGTGGTCGACTATCCATTTACAGTAAAAAAAATAAATAAAGTGAATAATTTTCTACTGATATCTATTTATGTTTTTAAAACTAAATCAGGATTATTTAATCATTCTCAGCTTAAAATTGAGAGGAAATACGGAAATGTTTAACAGTTCACAAACCTTCAAACTATATCTCTTCTGTATATGAGAAAATCATTCATCATTTTTCCTTCACAATTATTCATAAATACAGAATCGGCATTCTGTACAAACGGCTCAATGGATTTACATCGGCTATATATATATATATATATATATATATATATATATATATATATATATATATATATATATATATATATATATAGAGAGAGAGAGAGAGAGAGAGAGCTAACTTAAAATGTGTCCATGTGTGTATATATATATATATATATATATATATATAGAGAGAGAGAGAGAGAGAGAGAGAGAGAGCTAACTTAAAATGTGTCCATGTGTACTGAATAATAGAGCAGTATATAATTTAGATCAGTGTTTTTTCTAAAGCATTGTTGTGAATCTGTCCTTGAATCTAATGAACAGAATATTAGTCATGTCACAGTTTCTTGGATTTTTATTTTGGTATTATTTTATTATTTATCTGTAGTTGAAAGGTGCTATACTTTTACACTTTTTCATGAATTCTTTGTTGTATATTAATAGGTGGTGATTTTTTTTCTCAAAGATAATCAAGACCAAGGCGTTTAGGCATATAACAAGCCCATGCTTTATCAGCTGCACCCAAAAACCCTTACTGAGGCACAAATGCTGAGTTTAGTCACAGGATAAGTGAAGTACTTCATGTTTGCTTGGATCAAGATAAATATTTTCATTAAGGATGAATAGAAGAGCTCTACTGAGGCCAGAGACAATCAAAGGTTAAGTGCCGCATTGAGTCACTTTCTTTCCAAGTGTGTTCCATATTTGGCAAGATCTGCATCTGTCTTCATTTCAGGTGAAGGCGTATTTACAAGCAAGGCTCATCATATTAGATGCTGTAAGCCGTAACGATGTAATAAATTTAAATATGTGGGAATTGATGTGATTAAAAAGGACGGCTTCAAATTTGACTTTCTTCCCTTTACAACGCAGACTGGCTAAACTGGTGGCTCTATGCAAAAGAGAGACAGAAAGTGTGGACGGCGATATAAACCCACTGGATCACGTGGCTTTCCATACATTTGTTAGTAGATGGAAAAGTATACAAACCCACTGACCTGCTCAGAGCCCATCCTCCTCTGCCCGTTTCTCTTTGCTAAATAATACGACTCTCATTGCCGGGCCCAGCCACCTGTGACACTCTGAACCTCCTGAACCTTCGGGTTCAGTAAACTACGCTAAAATGTTTAATGGAGACTTCTCCCCGAACAGCACTTGTCCCCACCTGTTTTCTGAAGCCACTTCCTCTCCTTTGCCACCATGCACGTGTGTGTAGGGATAAGCAAAAACCGTACATACGCGGGAGTTTCCATGACATCATAATTCCCTCATACATAATTACTTACTTCCTTCTGTCTCCTGCCTCTGTGTTAGAACACTGTGTCCAAACCCTGGGCTGGTTTTGCTAAAATTGTACAGTTTAAATATGTTTTTTTTTTTCCTGTATAGTTAAAAATACATTGTTTTTATGTTCTATGGCCTTTGAGTTCACAAGAGAAAAACCACAATCATATGCGAAGGAACAGATGTTTATCACAGAGAGAAAGTACAGTAGGTGTATCTGGAAAAAATAAGCCACACTCACTGCTTGGTCACGTTTTATTGATTGAATGAAAATACCAAAGAGAGGATAGGCTGAAATCTGGCATGACGTCCTAAGCAGAAGAACATTAAGCGTAGCATAAAATTTTTTTAATGCTCTACGGGAACGCAAGGCATATAATTTAAAATTCCTATGATAGGGAGTAAGATTTATTACTGGGTAAATGGATGTACCAGGACTGGATTCGGTTGTGGTTATATCCATAATTAGCTGAATGGTCATTAAGCTGTTAATCTTGTCTCATGCTGAGCCGAGCTCCAGACAATACAGCATGATTTCAGACCTGCTTAAGAAGTTGGTGGGCCACGGGGGTAAAAGGCTGGGAGTAAGATTACATGACCGCATTTCATCCTGACTATGAGATTTGTGTCCAGTGTCCACAGAATAAGACTCCACCAACAACAATCCCCTCCCACCGTGTCAGCGCTGCTCCTTTAGCTGTTGGCACATTCATTTGAGCTTGACCCAGCAAACGTCTCCGGAGACATCCAGGAGTAAACACGCACGCAACTGCCCCTCTGAGGAAAACCTGGAATTTTCCATACTTTACAGACACACACCCAATTCACAAGAGAAGGGGGAAAGAGGAATGTGTTGGGAATGTAACCCTCTGTGTTTGAAGAGGGTCCCAAGACTTAACTTGACAACACTGACATCATGTCTAACTTTGTTGAAAGGTTGCTGCTAATTACTGTTATGTAAAAAAAGAAAAAAATCTATTTAAATTGACTTTTTGATTGCTTTTCCAATTGTGAATGGCTGATATATGAATAGACTTTAATTTTCATTTTAGAAAGAAATCCCTGATGCGACTTGGAACAATATTCAAGTCTCCATAGCGCCGACTGTGGAGATCGACGTTATGTTTCTGAAACGCGTTTCCAAGTTTGGGTCTCAAACATAAATATGGGGTACAAATAGGTTACAAATAAGAAAAGGTAAGAAAAAAGATGTGATCAATCAAAAGCAGAGGACTGAGGACTGAGTATGGGATAGCATAGGAGTCTCACAATATAAAAATGTTAAGAGGAAAAACCATGGTTTTATGGATGTGAAACTAAAAATTCAGACAAAAGTCATTAAAATAGTCTAATATTTGTTATTTATTACATAAACTACATTTCTGTAATACTGAAGCTGCTGCCTTATTCCTGACTGCACTGCAGTCGGACTGATTATGACAGAAGCTGTGAAGCACAGTAATTTAATTTGGTGTATAGTGAGCTGTTTTTTGAACTAACTAGTTTGATGATAAACTGTGACATGGTGTGAAAGAGGTGAAAAAAAAACTTTAAAACTGTTTGTTTTGTTATAAGACAGTTAATTTATGTCTGAATTCTTTGACATTTGAATGAATTAAAAAAATACTGATTGCAACACAAAACACTGACTGATACTTCTTACTGTCTGCAGGTTATTTTGTATAAAATGCAAGTATATTTACATCTTTTGAGTTTGCAAATAAAATTTCATAATATAGTGATTCCTTTTTGACTGCACTGCAGACTTTAACACGGTCATTATGAAAGTGTGAAGCCTGTTGACAACAGGATAAACTGAATACATTTGTCTCTGTAAGTTCTTATGTTTAGTTTTGAACGATAAAAATAAAAAACCATGGAGGCTAACATCAAGAAAGGAGAACTCGGATCACTTTTTGCAGCCTCCAACAGCACAACCTGGTTTGAATAGATGTGTGACTCCGACTATGAAATACTCATCTCTACTGATACTATCAAAGGTGATAATTGCAAAGTGTAACAGATGTTAAAGGCTGTTTTAGCAGGTCTTGGACCAGAATAAAACTGCTAAGTGGAATCTTTTAATTCAGATGTGCCATTTTGTGGCATTCTAGATCCAAATTTATTTAGAAAAATGTCAAGTAAATAAGTAAATAAATAAAATAAAAAAAGAACAAAATGTTTCAACTAAAAGAAATATATTGATATGTCTTAGCCACTAATAGACCAGCCTCTCATCCTGCTGCAGTGGTCTATTTTTAAGAATTTCATTGTTGGACAAGTACTATAGTGCAATGATAGAAAATATTTCAGCATCCTTTCTTCTGCTCAGGCAAGCCTCAGGTGGACCACTGACTCTCTTCTTGAGTTCAGTTGCATCGTGTAATCTTTGTTAAAGTTTTAAGATCTGTTTATATTCATACTTGTGCAGATATCAGTGAAAAAGTAAAGAAAAGTGATTCAACAAATAAAACTATGGGGTACATTTTCTGTGTTTGTGTAATCCCTCATTCCCGGGTTTTGTCTTTAAAAATGAGGACAAACACAATGATAGACAGTAAGCTTTTTAATATGTACAGCCTCCAGCTAAATTTATGAATCTTTCATTAACCTAATGGCACATGCATACAACAATACTTTTGTCGCATTCATAAAGCTGTGTGCGCGTGAGATTATCCTTTATAGATAATGCAAACAAACACATGGCCATCTTCCAGGCTTAATTGTAGCCAAAAATAGGTGTGGCGTGCTTTCTGTTAGATAAAGCCTAACAGACAACAAGGAAGGAAGCGTCAGTGTTATGGCCCCACCTCCACTGGCTAGAGCTGTTACTTTCCACAATCGCTCTTAACGTGTAATCAATATTTGTACCTTGGGCAAAATGATGCATACTTTTACTGGCACAAAAACTGCAATTTTAAGCAAGGATTTTAAAAAAATAAACAGTCGCACACTATTTAGAACAAGAATGTAAACAATGTTAGCAGTAATGTCATAAAGAAATACATTTTGACTTATCAAATGTTAACTCAGCAACAACAATTTCCAACAACATATTGGCTAAAGTATTTGCTGATGTGGGCCATAGGTTAAAGTCTGTTGAATTACTTCCAGTCACAAGAATAATTTAAAGATTACTTTAATCCTGTATCTACAAGAGGCATGGACAATGTTGGACTTAATTTAGTTTAGTTCACCAAATTCAAAATATAATGACATTTGTGGTTGGAACGTGTGGCAGAGCCTGCAGGGGCACCGTCACATAGAAGTCCTGGAGTTAAGAGATCAATTTGATCCATTTTTGGAGAAGTTTAGTTCACAGAAAGTCAGACAGAGGCTTTAAAATTGCTGAAGCATTCAGTCTCTTTTTTCTCCATTACTGGGAGTGCTTTCTCGGGCACATCTTGTACTGACAGTAAAAAAAACAAAAAAAAACATATATCACTGGGAAACTTTGCGGCAAAAAATAATATGTTCCCATCAGTGTAAAAGTGAAATAGAAAATTTACCCTCTTCAGTATGTTATTATTAAACAGTTCTTGTATGAGATGGGATGGCTGAAAAGCTGCGAAACCGACAACCTGATATATAAAGTCATCACGTTAAAGTTCACGTGGGAGAACAATTCTGCAGTAAATGTGTGTTTTCTTGTGGGCAAGTCGTGATGACACAAGAAAGACACAGAGTTTGACAAAAAAAAATAAAAGCTTACTGTCAAATTTCTGAAGGAATTAGAAAAGGAGGGGGGGGGTGTAAAATGTGAGACAGGGCAGTGAGGGGGCAGAACCAGGATTAAAGTACTGTACGCAGTGATGGGAGGTATGTCTGAGCCAGAGAGAGAGAGAGAGAGGGAGATTCAGCAGGGGGGAGTGGGAGAGTGTCACGTGTATGCCAGAATAAGCTCAGAGCTGCGGCGGGGAAATCTCTGGACAGAGCAGCAGCAGCAATAAGTCAGACCCCTCAGTCCCTCATGCTCCTTCCACATGTACTTTTTGTAGCAACAACACTTTAACACCTGTCCTCCCTTTCACCTTATCTAACCCTGTCCTCTTTCAGGTTTTCCTTTAATCCCTCCCCTCTGGCACAAGCCTTATTCTTCCAAAGAGTGTTCATGGTACAATAGATATTCCCCTCAAAGCAGCTTGTTTTGAATGACTTTATCTCCTCAGTACACATGCTGCTAATAGAGACCAACTCTACTGTAAATGTGCATCGACATCTGAAAGCCATTACTCACAGGCTCATATCTGCTCAGGCAAGTCCGGCAGGCACCCTAAAGCTACATAGGAGGTTCACCCTCATGTCTCCTAATGTGCCATTCTGCTGTTTCTGATTCAAGACAGGTGATGGAGGACGAGATGTCTGCTCCCTCAAAAATCTTCTGACTCACACTAATTCTCCTCCCCTCGCAGAAAAAAAAAATCATTGGTAGGAAGCCAGGTACTTTTTTTTTTCACTTTAAAGGTTGGAATGACATTCAAACAAAAGAGCTGGAATCCAAATATGGTCCTTACGATATTACGCAAGAGTTCAGCTGCAATAAAGCTCAAATTATATACACACACACGTATATATATATATATATATATATATATATATATATATATAGAGAGAGAGAGAGAGAGAGAGAGAGAGAGAGAGAGAGAGAGAGAGAGAGAGAGAGAGAGAGAGAGAGAGAGATAGCCCACGTTGATGTTTTACTTTTCCTATTGGAGAAGTAAGCTGAGACCTCACAGCTGGGGCAGGGCCAAGGACACGTGTTGGCCACGAACAACCCCTGCTATTAAAGATTTGTTCTGTTTGGAAATTTCTGAGGTCAGACTCCGTGACCGCACTGTAAAGTAACTCTAAATGGGCGACTAATGCTTGTCTGCTGCAGAGGTGACCATTAGAGGCGGTGAAGAATGGATGCTGACATTCTGCCACCTGTTTTAAGACAGTGTGTCTCTGCTTCAGCTTTTAAAGTGCTCAAACATAACATCTTCTTCTGCAGGTTAAAACAAAACAAAACAAAACAAAAAAACCTGTGAATGGCAGGTGATGCATTTGCTGTTTGATAAGTCAGCCCACTCATACGTTTATTTTGTGTGTACAGTCATGAATTTCATAATGACAGGTAGTGTAAAAAATGCGTACGGTTGCTAAACAGACACACAGGCCTCATCGAACCAGTGCAGCTGTCATATATCACAAACAACTTGTAACTACAGAGAAGCATAGGGTTTGCGAGAGGAAAGAAGAAAATGGAGGATGTTGTTAAATTCTCCTTGTTCTACCGTTACACACTAAAGTCAAAACCTTGCGAATGAAGTGAAGATAATATCTTGAAGGAAAGGTGCAACACTGAAACTGCACACAGACCATCCCAACGCATACCAAACGTGCTGACTAAGAGCGTACAACCACAGGATGTTCATGTCCTGAAAGAGAAAGAATTTCCTGTTGTCCTATCCTAACATATTAGCTTACGAGTTCACTTAGATGGTGTAGGCGGTGCGGTTCTTCACCGGTTTGGTTTAATGGCTTAATATTAGAAGGGGAAATTTATTTTCAGCATTTAAATTGTTGGTATACCATTTTTCATTTTTTTCTATTCTTTTAGTTTTTCCAATTGCAAAGTGAACAATTTGTTTTCGTCAAAGTGACGCCAATGCTGTGTCTTATTTAACTGAGTACTTAACTCGGCTTTTGCTTTTACTCCTATTGACTTCTTAAAACCTGACGTAGCTTTTTAAATTCTGCACAGGAATTAATTAACCAGGTATTCATGAGTCATGCTTTTTGCAGAACTTGTTAAACTGTTTGCACTTACGCTGAACTTGCTTTGTGAGTTAAGCCACGTAATAAATAGTTTGTCCTTTGTGAAATAAATTGCAATGGTCAGCGCTTCACTTTGTTTTAGCATATCTCCATTGCAATCAAGCACCATCAAAACAAATCTACTTTGACAGGGATGTGTAGTTTTTGATTATTAAATTGACTTTATACACTCCACTGTCGCCACATGCTTGCTAATGATGAAAGTGACAAGTTGTGATTTGCTCAATCATGTTACAAAGCAAAAATGCATTTACTATTACAGTACATGTATTTGGCTTTTAGTCTAGTAAAGTGCTTTAGGCGCATTCAAACGTATTTTGGAAGTTGCATCTCTTTTCCCCAGATAAACTATTTGCATTAGGATTAAAGGTGCAAATGCAACAGGAGAAGTTTGTCTTGCAAAAGTTCTCTCAGTGTGAGCAAGACCACAGACTTTCTTCGAGGACAGCGCATTGAGAAATAAATGTCCTGCCCCGCCGTTCAACAACTGTTTAACTTTGAACTTCTGGTTGAGGTACAGTCTCTCATGTGCCTGTATTCTACCTTATGTGGCTATGTTCCCTACTGTTTCCAATTAAACTCTCATTCTCGCTCACCCAAGGCTTAGAAATCACAAGTGACTAGAATGAGATGGAGAGAACATTGTAAGTTTCTGAGACATACCAGCAGGTTAGCGCTTTGCTTTTGATTAACCGTGTGAACATGATGAAAAAGCTTCCCTATCACCACAGATAATAGCTGCAATCAAACACAAGGTATGTATTTATGAACAACATCCTTATCCTCTGGTAAACACCTGCAGTATTAAAATCAATACACAGAGTTCCTGACACTCTTTCAGACACTTTTTTTAAAAATATTTTTTTACAAAAATAGAACTCTGAGGTGTGACGGACGACGTTTTTTTTTTTTTAGACTGAAAAACATTTAGATAATATGTATCCTGCGGTTTCTAGAAACCTGAAATTATGCTGTCAACGGGGCTGAACTGTGCTGCAGTGAGCTGGATAAGAAAACCCTGGACATATCTTTAGTTTTCACTGGTCACATTTTGGAGTTTGTCTTGAAGGAAGTTAACATTTTCAGATAACTGAACATAAACAATTGCAGATGGGTCATAACAGATTTCATAATATCGTACAAAATGTAGAAAACTTGGTATAGTTGATCTTAAATGTGCCACCATGCCTTTTAAGGCAGGCCAGGGTTTCCGGATTTTTTAAATGAGATTGAAATGAGGAAAATAAACTAAAGAACAACAGCATCTTGTAAAATGTAAAAACATGCATCAGTCTGTTTGCAGAAGAGTGCAAATCATCTAATACGACATTAAACTACATTATATTCATTTTTAACATTTAGTAACTCTTGGTTATTAACCAAACGTTCTGGATTCTAGTGATTCAGAGAAATGAACAGAAATGAACTTAAATCTCATGGAGAGGGGTTGCACAGAATCAAAATGATTTAATAAAACTAAAGCATCAGTCAAGAGCCGATATGTATTCAGTGTTGCAGTAAAAAGTAACTGATGACTAAAGAAAATATTAGAAACATCCTACATAACAGAAACTGGATGTGTTTTTTTTTTTCCAAATTAACGAAAAGATAAAATGGAAACAATAGTGCTAAAAAAAAAAAAAGCCTCACAAGTTCTACATGTCCTCGCTAAAATCTTCCAAAACCTTTTGGGTGAACCTGTTATGCTGAAAAAGATACATTTCTTGGAAATAGTTCCCTTTTGGTGGGAACTACTTCAGCATGTCAAGATGTTATTTCAAGCTTCCAGTTCCCTAAAACGCTTTCGTTTACCAAGGTTTGTCTGGAGAAACACTTCTGGGAAGCAACTCCAGCTAGACTTTGGAATGAATCCAAGAGATATCAGACTTAAACTGAAGATTAACTCTTAAAGTGAAATAAGCAAGAAGGTTCTTTCTTCGGACAATACAAACAGACTGACTGAAGAAGAAGTTACCTCTTTTCCCATCATGAGCACAACAAAATAAAAACATAAATCAATCGATTATCAGTGAAGCTAACTGGTTATTGGGTAATATTAGCCAACAAGAACCTGACTAAGTATTATATTTGTGGACGTTGTGTTCAATGTTTTAAATCTATTTTACGGTTATTTTGTCGTAATAGTTGCGTTTAAATAAAGGTAATGAATGGAGGAAAACCCTTCTTTTGTTTAACCTTGCACATTAGCCAGAGAAAATGCTTCATTTCTGGTTTTTAAGGAGTGTCTTGAGAAAATAGCATTATTATTAATGAACAATTCTCTTTAGAAATGTATTTATTTATATATAATATTAATACTGTGTTTAACTATTTCCATCCATATACCAGTATGTCTTTACATGACAATGTAGGTGTGTATGATCATCTTAAGAGATGGCTGGGTGAGACACACTCTCATCCTGAGCTAATATTAAGACATACAGGACAAACAACCACGCGCGCACACACCCATGCTTAAGGGCAATTTAGAGAGACCAATTAACTTATTATGCATGAGTTTGAATTGTGGGAGAAAGCCAGAGCCCAGAGCACATGCCAGAGCCAGGAGTGCTAATAACTGACGGCAAGCAACCATGCTCAGCTGTTTTATTTGATTACATTTTATGTGGTTCAGTGTATTTGAGTTGCTCTGTAAAAAGTAACAAAAGGTTACATCTAAAACAACAAGACAATAGAGAAAATTCAAATCAAATCAAAATTCATGGCATTTGTTCGTTGATGTGTTAGCGTTACATTAACCAGGTTTTTAAAACTTTTTAAATTTTGATTTATATCACTTTTAACAGGATTTATTTGCTTTTAAGTTGAATTGCACAGCGTATATGTCAGATGGATAAAGCGTGTAAATTATTTATAATTATTTTTTTCTTTACACTTTTAAGAAATCTTGTGTCTTAACTGGGCTTTGCACACTGCAACTGCTGTTAGTAAAGGCCCGTAATGAACTTGTTGCTACCGGACCGCATACAAGAGCCGTGGTCCACAGTTCCTCTCCAAAGTGGCTGGATGTTTGCCTACGGAGAAATTATCAACCTCTATTACATCACTTTTAGATAGAATCTCACACTGAACCGCCCACGTGACGATCCCATAAAAAGTGGTAGCAGAGGGAGCGTGGGCTGCTCTGCATTGGACACAAATTTGGCTGCTATCCTGTCGTCAACCATCTCATCAGCTCTCGGCGGGGAACCTCACATGAGGGCCGGTCGACCCGTCAAGACGTCCTGTGTCACACGATAACTTCACAATTACCAACTTTATTTCCAGCCACATGCTGGGAGATGAATCTCCTCCTAACAGCCATAGAAAAGAGCTGTCAGTGCCGTTTTTCCACCTTTCATAAATCCCCTTATGCAACCTCCCCCTAACCTTCACATTAAGATTACATTGTGGTGGAGCTGCTAACTCAAAGCATTACATCATCTGGAATCAATAGGAGCACATTAGCTGATGGGAAAGATAAGCTGTGGTAGCTCTGCCTCATCTGAGACTGTCATTAAATGTCTTTTTGAAGTGGAAGACAACTTTTAAGAATCCAGTTCCTGTGAACTCTGTGTGCCTGCGTGCATGTGTGTGTGTGTGTTCCTGTGCGCGTGTGCTGGCTCAAATTCCAGCCGAGTGCAGGAATTATTCAATGTGCTGCGAAGGCAATGCTTGTGGTAAGCTCCCAGCCCTCTGCATCATGTGTAGTCCTCCTCATCTGTGCGTGGAGAGCGCAGGCTGGAGCGCTTACATAATCTAGTTAAAATATATCCCGGTCACATGTAAGATTCAGCCCTGCAGATAGATATCCCACTGTCGCTTGAGCTGCTCTGGCTGCCATTCAGATATTAGAAAGAATATGAACGCAAACACACACTCGCAGACTCGGAGACTTGACAGTGATTAGCTGCCAGATATTCTCAACAGCTTACATGTGAAGAGTCTGCATGGAGAAAAAAAAAAAGAAAAAAGAAAGATCTGGAAGCTTTTCTCTCTGGATGAAGCACATGTGACTGAGTGAAGCCGGACCAGGAAGGGACAAAGGAGAGGGGAGGACGCACAGCAGGATGCTGGAGGCACATACCCCCAGTATTGCTTCTCCTCTGCCTGCGCAAGTTTGAATATTAATGCTAAATCCAAGTGCAATTGACTGGAGGCACGCACACGCGCACACGCGCACACACACACACACACACACACACATTGCTGCGGCACTGTGCCTACACTACTTGTGGTCACATATCTGTGTAGGTGGGGTTAAGTTGCAGAGCTAGCATTTACTTCATCAGGATGACAAATCAGGAGGAGTAAGCAGGTGAGATGGGGGAAGCCAGGCTTAGAAAGTATAAGGGATCCCAGATGTGAAGCTTTGCCTGAAGCATGAGCCGGTCCAGAGCTATGTCAGGTATTTTTCATGAGCAACATCTGAGGATATGATTAAGAAAACAACAGCAGTGAATGACTAAAACATTTTAAATATGAAGAGTGGCTTGTGATGACGCTCGAATCTCTGGAATGTCTAACATTCCAGGGATTCAGATAAATTACCAAGATTTTAGGCTTAGGACAAACATGAAGCACTACATAGATGTCAGAATAAAGCTTTATTCTTGTAAATTATTCTTATTAATTATTTTTTTTTTCTTTCTTCTTTGCAAAACTGTTCAGACTCAATCTGATTTATTTGACAGGTTCTGGTAAAATATATTTTTAAGTCCTGCTACAAATTTGTTAATTGGATTTAGGTCTAGACTTTGACTGGGCCATTCCAACACATAATGATTTTGTCTAAGCCATTCCATATTACCTATGGCTGTACCTTTAAGGGTGAATCTCTGTATCAGTTTCATGTCTTTTGCAGTCTCTAACGAAGTTTGTTAGAATGTCCTTGCATTTAACTTCATACACTTTCCCATCACCTCTGAGCATCTTCTATGTTCCTGCTGAAGATAAGCACACCAGTGCACCTTCCTCCATGTTTTGCCATGTCTTCTATGCAGTTTGTGGTTTTCTGCAAATTTAACAAATTTGGCGAGGTCAAGATACACCCAGATCGACTCCAATTTACAAATGAGGCGACTTCTTATGGCAGTTTCTTGCATTGGTTTCTATTTCGGGGCATCAGAGTAATGAAGGCCAATAAACATTTAGATTTTTTTTTTTTTAATTTGTGAAACATCATGACAAAGGCAGAATTTTACTTTTATTGTACAATTATGTACCACTTTCTGCTGGTTTATAACACAATCTAAATAAAATATATGCAATTGTGACATAAGTTGAAGGAATACTTTTGCATCCAAGTGTCAATACTTTATTTCAGCCACAGATTAATGCTCTTTGTAGGGGTTTAGTTACAACTAAAACGACTAAAGGTGCCTCAAAGCAGCTGGTCAGAAAAGAACATTGCCGAACAAAATTATGTAATCCTGTTATTGCGTGGATATGAACTGCTGCCAGGACGGAATAATTTGAACCATTAATTTTAGCCAGCCAGGAAACAGATCCTAACTGAGATTGCTCACAAATGTGCCCCCGGGTCATGCAGTCGACTGATATGGCAAACCTGAAGCGCTCACATCTTTACCACATACATTTTAACCAAAAAGTATTTGAGTCCGTAAGCGGCGGAGCAGATGGCTGGAAGCCAGCTAAGTCATATGCACGTCTCACAGCAGAGGACAGCTGCTCGTAAGATAAGACACACATAAACATGCTCCACTTCAAGCTGCACCCAAACACTCTCACTTGAGCCTGCATCCTTTTGCGACGCACTTAATCCTAAGGGCACTACTCACATAACGTGACGAAAAACAGAGGTTGACTGACAGCATCACACAAAGGTCCATGTCTGAGAGAATGTCATTAACAGTAAGCATTGGAGACAGAAATCAGAAGGTTAGTGTGAATTCCCCTACACCTTATGAAAAAGAAGAAGAAACAAAAAAAAAAGGCCATTTAAAAGTCAAACTTTATTTCTGTCCATATGTTGTAAAGTGTGGTACTGAGAGTTCTTCATGGACACGTGCTGCCCTTTTTTTTTTTTCTTTTTTCTTCTAAGGGGAAGTTTATACGAGGACAGATGTGCAGAGCCTGACCTGTAATAAAGTGGATAAAGTGGGTGAGAGTCTCTGATTGAGATTTCAATTTTCTTTCTTTTTTTTTTTTTTTTTTCATGAATGAGAGCAGGAGACATCCTGTCTCTGCGGGGTACACACTGCTCATGTCGCGTGACTCATCTAGGATCCTGATAGGAGAAGAAATCGCGCGGACAAAAGAGCTGCCTCCCTTGCGAGGAGACTGCAAATTATTTGCCGTTGTTTCTTATGCAAATGACAAATTGGTGAAATTGTCAGACGGCTGAATGGAGCTGGATTAATGTTAATGCTTAAAGATTCAAGGAGATCACACAGTCGATTTACTTAAGCATTCAGAACAATATGCGGTTAATGCAGAAAAAACACCTTCAAGCATGAAAGATTAAGTATCTGGATTACTGTATGTTTAATGCCGTGTGTATAATTTAAAATACCTCTTTGATCCTTAAACACACAGTTCCTGCGCTTTGAAGGGAACGTGATATATTCCACTGTGACATGGATGGCTTGAAGACAACAAAGGGAAATCAGAGTGAGCTGGGAAAACTGCAGGAAGCTCTCTGTCGTCACAAAGTCTGGGGTCAATGGAGGATCTGAGTCTGGGGAGCACAACGACTGGAGACTATTTTATTTTCTTTTTTTCTTTTATGGGATCTTTAAAAGATTGCAGGACAATTAGAATCTGGCAGATCTGGCAGCTGTGTCATCCCGACCGGCTTTATGTGTACTCTGGTGTGTGTGCACGCGCGCGTGTGTGTGTGTGTGGGGGGGTGTGTGTGCGTGTGTGTGTGTGTGTGGAGGTCATTCTTCACAGCAGGATGTGATTGAAGGCACAGCGGTGCAGAGCAACCTCTCTGTCTGGTTCCAGGGCTGCTGGGTGTTCCTCATTGTGACAGAAGCTCATAAAACATGAAGCATTCACAAAAGGCTAGGCTCCCCTGTGATCACTTTGCCACAAATGACTTTCTGAATTTAACTACTGTGGCACAATCTGCCCGTGCAAAGCACTGAAGACGAGCAAGAGGCCGTTCTACGCATTTTAAAAAGTCAGGCAATTCTGCAACCGGTTGTTGCAACCATCTGGGCAGCAGCGTCCTTGGCTCGCTAATCATCTAACGGAGCTTTTTTTTCCCCCACATCGCACTCGTTACGCTGGAGGTGGAGTGAAAAGGGCAACATCGTTTTAAATCCCACTCATCCTCACTGTCAATCGAGAAGGACGGGAGGGGGAAGGAGGCTGGTTCTTTCGCTGCTGGAGTGGGTGTTCTCAAAGCAAACGTGATCCCGTTTGCAGCAAGAGGGTTCGTGACTCACTGGCATCGACACTTGTCTGGCTTCCAACAGAGATCGCTCCTCCTTATCCCACCCTCTCAGCCAAACAGGTCCCATGAGTCATGAACACCAGCACAATATGCCTTAAATATTTTAAAAAGGCCTGTGTATCAAAATGACCGGTTAGATTCAGGTAGCCTATTAGCTTTGTGCTCTAAAATATAATCAGAGTTCTGAGTTTAAAAAAAAGGTTCTAATTTCACTTTATCATTCACTTAATGAAACTCAGATTATACCAGTGATTTAACAATAGAAACGTTTTCTGATATGATGACTTTTAACTCAGGATTTCAACAGACTTTTGTTCAGAGTTCAGCAGATATTGCCAGGAAACACCTTAAACTATTGCCCTAATCCCAACCGGTTTACATTGCTTACAACAGGAAATGAAATGACACTCACAGGGCTTTCGATGTATAGAAATCAAACAAAATTTCACAAAATTGTCATGCTTGTCATAATAAAAACATCCCAATTTCGTATTTCATGCATTAAAGTAATTTTCATCATTAAATGAAAGTCAAAGGCTTTGAAGCAAAAATGGAGGTGAGCAAATGTGAAACTGATTTTTAATATTTTAAATTTACGTAGGAGTTAGTCACGTGTTAAACATACTTGGGTCATTTTCACAACCATTATAAAGGATCATTAAATAGATTTTGCTGTAATGTTTTTGGAATCAAAAGCTCTTTTAACATGACAAGTCGGATTTGGTCTTGGCCTTTCTTGGGCTAGCTTTTGGCTTTTCTCTTGGACCGATATACGAAATAAAAGACACCAAGACGTTCAATGCAGGTATGGTGAGGTAAATGCAAACAAAATAAACCTAAGCCAATTTCTTCAAGCATTTCTGCTTCATCATCTTAAACTGAGGAGAAATCTACAGACAACAATGGAGGAAAGTGAACAACGAATAATAGTTAAGGCTACTTTTCATTGTTCTATAAAATCTGATAATACATCAGGGAATAACTTCAAAACCAACTTAACCATGTTTCCGTTTCAGCTGAATTTCCAGCAGCTAAGTATATGCAAGACATCCAACTTGGATTGAAAAGTTTAGGTTGGTGAGGCGCAACCAGCTTTCCCACTTTAAGGGACCTTGCTATTATTATTTATAATTTGGAAGAGAACCTTGCAGCAAGGAGGCCCTGGGTTTGAATCATGGTCCCTCTGCATGGAGGCTGTATCTTCCTCTGTGTGTGTGTGGGGGAGGGGGGTCTCTCTGGGTACTCTGGCTTCCACCCACAGCCCAGAAATGTAACTCTTAGGTTAACTAAATCGCCCTTAGGTATGGTTTTGGGAAGTGCATGGTTGCTTGCGGTGTGCAACTTTGTGCTGCCCTGGTAATGGATTGGCGACATGTCTAGTTGGGTTTAAAAAGCTATTCACTTATGTAAATAAGTTTTTTACATCATGAGAACAAATGTCTAAGATGTGGGGAAAAGATTTTGCTCAGTCCATTATATCCTCTCGCCGCAGATGCTTCCTGAAACCGCCGGCTTTTCATGGCCATGTCCCCTCAACTTACCGACATGCTTCGAGCCATGCATCATCACCACCATCATCATCCAGATGATCATGACGCCGAATGCCTGTGCAGCGTGTAGTGACCAGAGGCCAGCCCCGGCTTGACTCTTCGCCCAGCTGCTGAAATGGAAACCGATCCGCGTGTCCACGTGTTTGTGTCATTTCCATGTAATTTGCATATGTAAACTGGCCTCGCCTATTGCTCCGCGGCTGCACCGAATGGACGAGGCGATTCGTCGGCAGGGGCCAGGCGCAGCGGCGAATGGGAGAGCCGCAGCGCGCCGGTCCCGCCCTCTCAGACACGTTGCTTCGGGAGAAGCAACACGGGGTTGATCACTGGCTGTGGCTCCTGCCTCACCGCTCACACGCCGCACACGTCCCTCACATCAGCTGCTCCTCTCTGCCCGACGCTCCTGCCGGATTCACAGCTTGAACAAAGGAGGAGAGGGGACACGACCGGCCGCCGCATCCCGGGAAGGTAGGTAGACCTCCACGTCTCACGCCTCGCCGGTCAGATTATCTCCGTATGAGCCGGCGAAACGCTCCTGTTGCCTGTTTTTAGAGAAAAAAAAATCGTCTGGAGGAATTTAACAGATATAATCACAAGAAATAAAGATCTACCTATTCGAGCTGAAAGTGGATTTTTGTTAATAGATTGATCAGTGTTGCTAATGCTCTTTTCTGATTGTGCCTTTATGTAATCTAACAGGGTGCTGCCAAATTTACTATGACCGATGAAGTCTATTGTGTCTCCTGATCTGATAGGCGGACAGCCCTGATCATTCACTTTATCTGATTTTTCTCCCCTTATGGTCAATGATTACAATGTTGTATCTCCTCTCGGTAATATTCTTACATAATGCGACTGTATGTCGGTAACTAATGAGCACCGTCTGTATGTATACATGTAGGGGCCCCATACCTGCCCAGGTGTGCACCATAATGGCTGTCTGATATTTCACATCTTTGACAAATTATACATTCTATCGTTTCTTAATCAAAATAAAAGAATTGCAGCCCTGGGTCGTGTTGAAGTGTTTTCAGAGGCCCAGGGTTAATCGATCTTTGTTAAAAGCCCGGCATGTTGTTTCATTACATAAGTAAATCAAGTCTGTGGTTTAACAAGTCCAGCTTGATGCTATAGTTTTTTGTTTGTTTTTTTTTTTAGACGTATCAAATGCTCAAGTCATTTGTTTTATGAAAGTAAAGTATAATTCCCTGATGAGACTTCATATCACATAAAGTATGGGATCTCTTAGTCAGCCCATGTTATAAAACAGAAGATTTTTATAGTGGACTCTATAAAGATTAGATAAAAAGATTTATACTAATCTGTTTGAACTGCCTTATGGGTTATTATATGTCACTTGCTTGCTATTATAATTTTATAACCACAGTCTGCTTTCTGTAATCTTTGATGCTCCTTTTTCAATCCGTGAAACAGATGCATGCAGCATTTTTTATTTTTTTTATTTTTTTTAGGCCTGTGTCGGGTTGTGTGAATGAGTGAACCCCCTCTGCTCCACCCTCGCTCTTTGACTATAAGACCAGAATCCTAAAACAAAGAAAGAGTGAGCCATTGCTCCTTCTAACCCTCAAATTTCACAGGAAACCCGAGACATGCCAGGCGTTAACAATCCAACCACTAAAGATAACCCTGTGCTGTTCTCACTTCCTTTTATCGCCAAGGAAACGCACTGAAGCCCATGCGAGCAATTAGGCGTCCGCGAGAAGCGCTTTGAGTTTGTTTGGGGGTTTTTTTTGTCCACGAGACATCCTTTAATAGCGAACCAGCAGAGAGCTGATGTTTTACAACGTCCCGGCCCTGGTCCCCTTTCTGAAGGAAGCTAACAATGTCCATGGATGAATGTAGCAACTGTTGGGGGGGAGGGAGGGGGGGCAGAATCAGATTTTACACAATGTTATGTAATCAATCTTATTTAAAAGAAATTAAAAGCCAGCAGTATATTTTTAATTTGAGTTTAGCAAAAATGAATATGTTTATTGCTCTTAATGTTGTACCTTTATGCTGCTTGCCTCTGTCTAGAGAAACACAGGTCTAACATGCTAATATTAGCAGACAGCCCATTTTTTTATTAGTTGGGCTGTCTGTCTTGTAACCAGCCTGCAGCCTGCTGCTTTACAAACTGCCAACGTTTTTTTTAAAACAGCTTTATCTCTGTAAGAGAGATTGAGGGATGCTTCTTCATTTTTAACACAATGACCTTATTATGCGTTTTTGAGACCTGAAGTATTACCGAACAGAGAGTGGGAAAAGTGTTAGCCTTTTTAGCCTGTTTTTAGCTAGCTGGTTGGAAATGTGGGTAAATAACTTGATTATCTATTCAGCAGATCAGTCTCGCTTTCTCAGGGAGTGCATTAAAAAAAAAAGAAAAAAAGATTTTCAGCCGTAGGAAAAATTTGACGAAACTGGTACCTGGCCCATGACTAATCTGTGCACAGCCTGGCATGTGTGAGAACTTCCTTTGTAAAGGTTTACAGTGACAAGAGTTTGGACACGTGTAGATCTGAGGCCTGCAGGGAGGTTTTCGTGTTTGATGGTGCTCGGTCTGTGTTTACTAGCTCAGGTGTTGCATCTGCAAAACAAACAGGTCATTGTGGTCTCACTGCCACCGTCTGCTCTGGCGCCGCTTTGTCCTTACTCACGTCTACTCACTTGGAGATGCTGTGTTTTCGGCAGACTGTTTATTACTGTTATTATTCCACCAAATCCTCGGTGCTCAGACAAGGACGCCCCAGTGGTTATTTTGACTCCAGCCTTGATTTGTTGATATTTTGGTCATGTGTCTCATCTCCACCCATGGCTGTCCTTAACGTGTTTGTTTTCCCTCACGAATCCCTGTCTCACCCCAGGTCAGTGATGGTCAGTGCTGGTTAGAGCCTGCAGCTGAGGATGTCTGCTACCGATTCGGACAACTCCATCGACTGGCTGGCCAGTGACACAGAAGGAAATGAGAGCGAGCAAGAGCCGGACTGCACCGCCAGGCACAGCCAGAGAGAGGCTCCCCTGTCTGAGAGCAGCAGCGAGCCGAGCGAGGACAACTGGTGCGAGGTCTCTGGTAGCAGGGGATCTCCTGGTGGCACTGCGAGATCGGACAGAGACTCCGGCAATGGACTGTGCAAATCGCAGCACGGAGAAAAGGCGAACGGCAAGAACACTCAACCGGTGAAAAGACCTCACAGCTCCACAGGAGAGCAGTGCAAGGAGCGGCAGCTAATATCCAACGCATTGGAGAAAGATCAAGTTTTTATCAACAAGGTGAGCACCTCTGTGACTGTTGTGTTTTGTTTCTCACTGGAGGTGGTTGACAGCGTCAACAAAACTAGGACATGCCCTATCACCCAGATCCACCCCCACACACCAACACACACACATACCCCCACCCCCCAACCCCCCACTGCTGCTTTTACTGACATTTCCAGTAAGGCTGTCCCTCCTCTGTAACTGCTTAAGGAGTGTTTGGCGTTTTGGTCTCAGAGAACTGTGTCATTTGATAAGAAAGCAAGCACGGCGAGTGAGTTATTTGACTTGTGCTACTCGATATGTATTTCAGATGTTTTAGCTCATGTTTAATCACCTGACTGTAAATCAATCTGTTATCATTCCCAGTGCATGGAGCTACAATGCTACATCCATCCGCTGTCATCAATCTTGAATGGCCTTCGTTCAGGGAGATACAAAGAAAGTAAGTCAGCCTTCCTGCGCATTTGTCCTGAACAAGTTTGCGTAATTAACTTGAATAGGACGAGCGCTGATGTTGCAACTGGAGATGCACCAATGAGGCTTTTCCTGGTTTAGGCTGACTATGACAGGCCCTGTTGTTCTTGTTTTATTCTGAGAACTGTGACACATGAAAGAGAAAAATGCAGATATTTTTAAATACAGTAAAACGAGGCAATTATTAGTGACTTGAAAGTGTCACTAATGGGGATGCATCACTGAGGATAAAAACTTATTGATGCATATATATATATATATATAACTTTTTTATGCTTTTCCATTCTATAATGGGAAAAAAGTGCTTTTTCAGTATTTGACCTGATGCACCAATCAGTGCTGATAAAGGAAAAACCGGCCACGTGGTTGGTACATCTATAATTGCAGCATTCCACATCTCACAAACCCGCATTTTCTCTGGCCTCAGCAGTAAATTGAAGCAGGGCTTGTTTGTGTGGAAACTAACTGACTAACCGGTGAAAAGGAGCATTTGGGTCCGTCAACATTTCTCCCAGAAAAAACAATGGAGGGAACAGACAACACGCAGACCTTTGTGGAAAAAACGTGTCCCTGAGATTTGAGAGTGTGATGTCTGAAAACATGTATTGTTGTTGGACTATCCAATAGCCACAAATATTCACGAACCCATCTCCGTGTGTTACGTAACAAAGATCATCTCGGGTGAAGGCTCGCTTAGCGACTCCGCCATTTCAACAGATAAAGAAAGCACTCAGTGATATTATTTAGCCTACCAACAGTAAGAAACTTTCTACGCTTCTTTGTGAACTTGGCAGAAGTGAGTGGGAACATACTGTACCATAGCTTTACCAGAGAAGCAGCTGCTGTTTGTGTTTTGGTCAGAGCAGCATTACATGTGCTTTACTGCAGATAATGGCCGTGTCCAGACAAGCTTAGATTTCGGGATCTTGGTCAGACCCGAACCTTATGTGACCCAGTGCTTGCTGCTCACAGAAGCAGGGGAGGCTGTTCCCTTGTACAAACATTTCACAGAGCCCATCTGCTGCACAGACTCCGGGCCTGCTGTTGATGTGCTTCACGCTGCAGCTTTTCTTTCTTTTCCAGGGCTCAGCAGTTTCCAGGAGAGTGTGGCTATGGACAGGATTCAAAGGATCATGGGTGTTCTGCAGAACCCCTTCATGGGGTGAGTTTGACCTACATACCTTGATCTTTGTTTCCCTTTAAATGCTGTATAAAGTGCCTTGAAAAACCTCTTGACTGCTTCAGATTTTGTCGCATTACAGCCACAAACTTCAGCGTATCTTGATTTTGTGTTCGAGATCAACACAACAGAACACTTAGTTGTGAAGTAGAAGACAAATGGTAGTTTTCAGGGGTTGTAAAAGCACTTCCTCGAAACCACCTGATGGTATTCAACCTCCTTTACTCTGATACCCGTCATTATAAACGATAAATCTTTTGCTTTAAGTAACCACCCGCCCCAGAGATCTACAGCTTAGTTGGCATGTGGTGTTGGATAATATTAGTTGTACAATCCACAAATCTGGCCTTGACGGGAGAGTGGCAAGGTTAGCCATTTTTAAAAGAAAGGCTAGCCGCTCTTTTAAAAATGTCTAAAAGAATGGCTCGTTTAATCTCTGCCACTAGCCTCTACTCAGATGAAATCAAAGACACAGTGTCTGGTGTTAAATTTGCGCCGCATAACACCCTGAACACACCGTCCCTACATTAAAACGTGCCTTGGAGATGGCTATTATCAGCTGGGGTCTGAAAAGCTGGTCAGAGATGATGGGAAGATGGATGGAGCTAAATACAATGAAAATCTGGATGAAAACCTTTTAGAAACTCTCAAAGACTTAAGACTTGGGCAGAGATTTCCCTTACAGCAGGACAGCAACCCTAAACATAAAGCCAGAGCTACGATGGATTGTTTTCAAATCGCCCAGTCAAAAGTCCAGACCTTTGTTCAAATTCAAATTCTGAATTCAAAGTTGTTTTTACAGAAGAAAAACAACCAAACCAACTGAAATTGAGCTGCAGTATTTTGTGAAAAGGGAATTTGTAAACTTTTCTCTTTCTAGACGTTCGGAGCGGTTAGAGACGGAGCCCAAATGATTTGCCACTGTGATATCTGTGGAAATACTCTGTAAAAGATTTAAAAATAAATAAATGAACCTGTAACTCTTGCATCACTTTACAACAAAGCTTTACTTTGTTTATCTGATCAAATAAAACCCTAATGTAACACGATGGAGTTTGTTGCTTTCAGCATGTCGTAATTTAAAAAGCTCCTGGCTGTACGAATACTTTTACAGAGCACTGTATGTACCTTCCTGCATTTTATCCTCTTTTTTTTTTTTTTTGTCTTTTGAACACACTGCAGCCTGGAAACCTGCACTGCCTAAATGTGTTTTTCCGCTGTAGCTTAAATCTGGTCGGGGATCTGAAGTGAAGCACATCCGGCTGCACGGAAATACTGTTTGCTTTCTAAGTGGTCTCCATTATGTCTGTGACACATGGCTCACAGCAGGTCGCTGCTACCCCCACACGCATTCGGGATAAATTTACTGCAGAGACGGCTGAGTCGCTCTTTAGCCGGCCGTCTCGTTAAAAATGTATCATGCTCCTCGGTGGGAGAGGGACGCTTGTGTCTGCTTGATTAGCTCTCCACCGACCATACAGGGTAATGGAGTATGATATTACCCCCATCTCCTCTGTAGAAAGGAGAAAGTCTGAGTCCTTGTAATATGATCATCTTTCATCTAATGAAACTGAAGCTTTGTTGAATTATGCCGGTAAAAATAAACATATAATTGTTTGGGGTTTTTTGGGCGGGGGGGCTCTCGGTTTTAAAAGCGACCTATTTTTTTTTCCGGGCAGTTCGCCGAAAACAAAAGCGGATTAATAATAAATGCACCCTTGATATTTAAGCACGGTTTCTATTGGGTGTATCAAGGTATGCTGCTGAGTCTGGCACAGACTAATCGAAGAGACCTCCCAGCAGCTGCTGCCTTCATATTTGAGACAAAGAGTGGGTGTGGCCGCCTCCCGCAGACAGCCTGGAAGGTGGGCTTAGCCCCTCCCACTATCCTTCAGTTTGCCCGCCCCTGCTTTCTGCTCTGTGCTACCAGCTGGCAGCCCCTCCAGCTCCACAAAAGCAGATAGGATCAAAGTGACCTTTTTTTTTTTTTTTGTTTAGCTAGCGGATAATCTTCCACATGAATTTTACATGTTTCGAAAATGAATATAACAAGAAGGTCCCGATCGTGTGACGGCGGTTAATCCCCTGCCCACCATCTGGTTTTGTCAGGACTCTTCTGAGCGCGCTCCCCTCCTTCCTCCTCCCACGACATCATCTAGTTTATTTCCACAATGACGCTGTTGGACACCGTTGTGGCTTTGGTGTTTATATTTAGACACAAGCAGAGCTATTACACGTCAAGCCACGTGTGAGCTCTAAACATGTGAGAAATGTACTCAAGACTGTTCCTCCACACGCACACATGCTTGCTCTTCAAGGCTGCATATTTCCTAGGTACGTCTGATTGGGGAGATAACAGTTCTCCGAAGCAGTTGGCGAGACTGTTTGTAGATCAAGATTCATGCACGATAGCAAAAGTAAACACTGTGTTTCTTCCTCTGTTTTCTCTCCTCCACCTCTGCTTCCGTTCCCTTCCTTTTTTCCCCAGAGAGAAATATGTTGATATCATTCTGAAAATGGAGGCGATGCTGAAGAGCTGGTTCCCTCATGTGAAACTCCAAGAACAACTCGCCGCCACACAGACAGAGGGACTTGTGCCCAGTAAAAGACTTAAGGTAAAGGTACAAAAAAAAAAAAAAAAAAAGCAACCCTGTTGTGTAAGAGCTCCTCAAGACGACACGAGCCTCTGCCAAGAGTGACAGCGTTGCGACGGGGGAGACAAAAATACCCATTGTTATTTAATCACAGCTCTGTGACAAGAAAAGAAGGATTTAAAGCTTTTTTTTTTTTTTTTTTTTACTGAGTCTCAGGTTCGCTTAGAACAATGACACAAGAGCAAAGATAAAACCGGAGGAGTGTCCCTCTCGGGCTTAGAAAGATCTGAATATACCTGGAAGAATCCTTTGCATTTAACTGGTGTGTATTTATCCCTGACGTTAATCTAATCCTCCCCCCAAAAAAACCAAAAAAAACAAAGACAGAGGTATCATGTTGCAGGTTTTTCTTGTCATTGCAAAGATGAAATGTTATTACAAGTTCACCTCACAAGCTGTCAGCATTGTTGTTTCAGCGACTACATTGAAAAAAGAAGAAGATAATCTGTTCTGTAAAAGACTTTGAGACTAGAGCAGAGATTCACCTTCCAGCAAACATACAGTACAGTCACAATAATGCAGTACTGATCTGGTGCATGTGGATCCTGATCTCAGCGCTGCTATGCTCACTTCTGGTTTGAACCTTAAAGCATGTGGCCGTACCTGTCCTTTCTTTTGTTTTTCTTTCACATCGGGCAATAAATTTAGATTTTAAATTGCTAATCCTCCCTTCTAAAGAAAAAGCATGGAGCATGTAATTATGATGTTGAAAGTTGTGTGACTCATTTCTAAATGGGCGACTTTTGAAAATTACACAATTATAGGTAATGACCTGTTTACAAGGTCAAAGTAGCACAAGACACGGAAGTTTATATATAGTCATGTTGCAAAATGTCCTGCAGTAATTTAAGTCTACCGTCATTTATCACCACAGGCTGGCCGAGATAGTATTATTACCAAAAAGCCCCAGTGATAAATGTGTTAGCCCCTTCTCCTGATCATTCCTTCCCTAAAGGTGTTGCTATTAATAGCAAACCGTCCCACAAATGATAAGGCTGAACAAGACTGTAATCATCCGATCATCTTTTATCTTCTAGTTATCCATAATTTACATGTTTCCAACAGGAGACCAATTAGAGTTATTTTTGCTTTGATCTCGGATTGTATTGTATCCTATTTCATAAGAGCTAACTGGCCTAAACAGGATTCAAACCCACAGTCAGTGGAAATGTTGTGTAATAGAAAACCCTCAGAAAGCAACAAACAGCTAGACTGGTTTACACATGAGATTTGAGAACGTTATATTTATCCATCTCCATAATTCCTTGAAATACTTGCCTACCTAGAAAAATAAACTCACACGTTATTTTTCGGGACATAGATACGGAATACTGTATTTTGCTGCTTTAACTTTCAAATGTTAAGACAGAAACGTCCCCCTGTCATATTTCTCTTTCGTTTTTAAAGATGAGCTCTGAAAACCATTCATTACCCGCAAGCTAATTTTTCCCATGTGTGGGCAAAGCTCTCTTTTACAGCAACGTATAATTACCGACCGCTGCGTCTCACATGCAGTCTCTTGAGTGTCATCCGCAGAAACAGACGAAACCTTCCGTGTGCTACCTGTTTGCAAAAAAAAAAAAAGAAGAAGCTTAAATCTCTTTTCAGCAACTGTGTTGGCTCACGTCTATTGTCGGGCAGAGTATTAGACTTACCTGAGCCAAAATGTCAACCGCCGATGCCAACTAACTTGGAGCAAGCAAGTTTCTCGAAGAGTCGTGTCAGTTGATTTGTGTTTCAGGTTAGACCGCCTGCCAGATTTACTGGCACAGCTGGTAAAGCCATGCAATAAGTCTTAAATAATAGGGTATTCACTGCAATGACATGATTTCATACATGTATATAAATTTCATCCCATGTTGATGCAACAATTATTGTCAACCCTTTCAATTCCTAAAAAAAAAAAAAAATACATACACAAGTAAAGTGCACATCAAAAAAACAAACATATATACTTTGAAGTTGATCAGAGAGTTATTAATCCATGACTCTTTTTTTTTTTTTTTTTGCTGGGGTGCAAAAAATTATGGGATAGATTTCCTTCAGCTGTACTGCAAAATGGAAAATAGAAGAGAACTATTATTTCAAAAAGGAAAACACGTGTCAGTCTTAATAAGTCATGCCTTATGTTATCCATCTGTACAGTTGCAGCAATAATTATAGTTTATTTGAAAAATTACTTTTTATAGGAGTTTTTACACATCTCGCATTTAGAGGTCTAAAGTAACAGTTTGTAGAACAACTTTACTTACAATGTTAATCTCCTTTTTTTTAAGTTAAGCAAACAAAATGATAATATAAACTATTAAAATATATTTGTATTCATTTGAATGCTTTCTGATTATGTCGTTGAAGAACTGAAGGTCTCCATGTTCCCTTACAGTTATCTCCAATGACGACATCTGCAGCTGGGAGCTCCGTCTTTCGCAGCGATCCTCCAACCGGCACCAAAGCTCTAAGGGTCACGGACCTGACTCCGCCCGAGGCCTACTCCGCCAACAACCTGAAGTGGCTCCACACGTCGCCTATCTGCTCCCCCACAGCCGAGGAGGCCCAGGCTGGTCCCAGGCACCCGCTGTTGCCCAGAGACAAAGACCTTACGCAAGACAGTGCTGTTTCCTCCAGCACAGACGGCCATGCTAAGACAGACTTTGTGCCCCGAGGCCCACCGCCAGGCAAAATCAACGCGCCCTGCCTGGAACGGCTCCTTAAATCCACAGACAGCATCATCACACGCAAGGAGACTGGGGGTTTGATGGGCAGCAGCTGGTCCTAGTCCAAACACAAGGGGGGCTGGGGCGTCTGGCCGCAACGTGGCGTTCGACCTAGCCTCGCCTTGCCCCCATCCTGCTCAGAGCCAGTCAGCCAGCTTCGCTCATTCCAACCTTCAGGATTGCGTTCAAAACAACAAACAAAAAAAAAGGGACGTCGCAGATTCCTCTTCAGCACGGAGCGGGTGTCGACGAACACGCTGCTGTCTCTGACACGACGAGCGTCCGCCTTCATTTCCCGTTTTCTGTTGACTTATCCTCGTTTCTCTAGTTTGCATTCTCGAGTTGTGTGTGTGTGTGTGTGTGTGTGTGGGTGCGCGCGCGCGTGTGTGTGTGTGTGTGTGTGAGCGTCCAAAGGCTAGTCGACACGTGCGCTGATAACCGAAGCAAGTATTGTCAGAACTGGAGTCTTCCCGCCGGCTCCCGGGTTCAGTGATACAGGTTTACACCAATCTGCTGTTTTGCTTGGAAGGGAAGATACGTCTTAGCTGGTAGGAAGGATTTTCACATATTCATACGTGGTCTACATATTGTGCTGAAAATGTGGCTGAAATGTGATGGTAGAGACCCCTCTTAGCCCCCTCCCGCCTCCCGCCCCGCCTCCCAGTGACTCCACTCTTAGGTTTATTGATGTGACTGTTACTCATTTCTACTCTTCATCGAGAAATCCTTTTTGGTACAACTGTTCTACCTCATCGAGCACCACGTCACGGCTAGTGAGTTGGGATGTGACCACTTTGCTCAGAGTCTGGACCCCCTGATCAGATCTGCGGTGAGCCAAACGGCCTCCGACGGCGAGGCCGTGCAGTACAAACAGAGGATGCTCTCTCTCTCCCTCTCTCTTTCTCTGGCTCTTTCTCTCCCTGTGGCCTGACTGGTGCCATTGTAAAGAATGTCAACTGAAGAGTTGTTTTTTCTGAGTCTCCCAGAAGAAGGCAAACAGTGCCTGCAAAGTCAAGCTGTGCCTGTGAGCTGGTTTGATTAAAAAAGAAAAAAAAGGAAAAGACGAATAGAGAAGCGTTTATATTACCTGCACCTCTGTGGGATGTGTGGAATCAGGAATTGTCACTCTCCTGCCATTTTCCTGTACGAGTAAATTATTGCCAACTACTAGCTGTGGTGGAGTAGAACAACTATCATTTTGTTTTGCCACAGAACTAGACGGTGTGTTAGACCACCTGAGAGGGACAAGCGACGTGTCTGTGTAAATCTTACTGCGAAGGTTGTCGATTTACCCTGAAAAGTGGCCTTTATAGTGTGAAATTTTATACTTTCTAAATAAATGTGGTTATATTTGTTTGATGCAAACTGCTTAAGATTATTATTTTTTCCCCCTGTGAATATTTTGTTGGATTTTTACTGTTTGATTTAATTGAAGAAACTTTACGGTTTTTGCCAGTCTACAAGTTTTCACTTCTTTTTTTTTTTTTTTGTTCAGCTGTCCTTAAATACTCGTCTCAAATTTTAAAACAAAGCCTCCTGCTTTGGCCTAAATTACCCTAATCCTACTTACTCTGTTCCGGCCCATATGGATTGACCCAGTGGGTTGGTTTAACACAACAGGGTTGAGTTGTGGCTTTCATCCACCTGAAACTGGTTTTAATGTGAATAATCTCTTAACATTGAAGATACCAAAGAGTGGGTTGGAAAACATAACTCACACCATGGATTACTAAACAACTAATTAAAAATATATATATAGTTTCACTGAAATTCTGCAATAAAAGATGGACAACATAATGTCTGACATTAACACTTTTACTGAGAAAGAAAGAAACTCGGATAACAAAATCAAATGCTGGGTGTTTAACATCATGTGGAATATTGCTCATCTCATCTTGACTTTACAAAAACATCGGTTGCTCAAAGTGAGAAAGTTTAATATAGCTAATAGCACATTACTTAGCAGGTAAACGACTTATTTGCATTTGGGTCGATGAGAACAGCATTATACCTAAGGGTCAGAGCATCCTAACTGCAAGGTGAGTTGTCTAATTGATGTGATATCTACCCACTTTTAGCAATACATGTAAGTAATAATGCATTTCTCCAATTCTATTTGATAAAACACAGACGAAACATGTTTATAAGTATGCCTTTTATGCTTGGATGGGAGCAATATCATAAAAAGTTATTTCATGTTTTAAAGTACAGAGCTACTACTAAACTATAATAATAATAAACCATACGCTATTTAATTATTTTTTTAATTACATTTGGCCATTTAAAAGAAGTATGGCCTTTTAAACCTCTTTCAGATATTTTATTCATTTGAGAAAACTACTTACATCTTAATAATGATGTAAATGTGGATCTTTTTTTTTTATTCAATCAGATAAAATCAAGGCTTAGCACACAGCCATCAGACATCACCTGATTAGAAAATAAACTGTTGTGTAATTTAGTATCAGTATATAATAGATAATAAATACAACTGCTAAATGATGACTTCAGACCACCCAGCATGACGAAGACCAAGGGACACCTGCAAGTATGTCGGGGCTAACGCTGTGGAGAAGTTTTAAGCGGCTTGTATCACGAGAATGTGAAAAAGTTAAGGCATATTAATGCTTTTTCAAGGCTCTGTTTGATATACAAGCACACATTTTCATATACAACAGTATCCAGTTCACTGATTATCTGAAGGAACAATATCTGAAGGAAGGAGTGGTGTGTGTGTGTGTGCGTGTGTGTTTGTTTTCAGACTTGAACTAGACTACAGACTGCACTTGACTGTAAAGAAAGGAAAGCTAAATATTAGCAATGAGGATTACAAAGACAACAAAAATGACAAACAGCAATGATTGTAAATCTGAATAACATTTCCAATCTTTGAAAAACGGATAGAAATTCAGCAGAGCCCTCCAACCTTGGGACTTTGTGCTACATCTGCTTTTTCTCACCCCAGCTCAATCGCATTAAAACATGGTGTATTTACAAAGTCATCAAAGCAGATTTATTTATTTTTTTTTTTTAAGGTACGGCGCTCATATCCCTTTGAGCTCCGCATAGTCATGTGTCACTTTTTCTAGCCTGAAAGGGGGTGATTGGATTGATTAACCACCCTGCATTGTTTTCAGCGACACTGTCCCAGATCCCGTCAACCAGGGCAAGGCTAATGGTCCGGACTCACGTGCATAGATGACCTGATAGTGTCCATGGCCAACCACAGCGGGCAAGGACTGTCTGGAAAAACTGAAGTATTAATGACCGGAGGCGCTGCATCAACAGAAAGGGCACCTTTCTAACTGCGTGGCAAAAAAGGGGGAACGCCAACAGACATCTTGTGATGCCCTCCAGAAATAAAACATTAGAAATATGAAGGGACACAGCTTTAGATGTTACACAAAATGTAGTGTAAATATTAATCTTCTTGTGTATACTGCAAAGTGTATACAGGAAGCTCTTTTAAAATGTTCATACAATAACAACCACAAACTTCAATAACCGAAACATACTTACATTATTCTGTCCTACTGTTGGCTTTTTGAAATTTGAAAGACAAAATCAGCAATAAAAACCCAAGTCATCGTTACTTTGCTCCTCGGTTTTTTTTTCCACGAGTGTTCGACAGCACAACGGCAGATTTTAATATGCAATATTCTCAGCCAGGATGTGAAATTGTATTGCTTTCCATTTTAAAGCTGCAGCATGTGTTTTTTTTTTTTTTTTTCCTTTAGAAAACCAATTGATGTCTGAGTTTCTTTTGTCCAGGCCACATTTTACGGGCAGAACTACAAAGACTGATCATTACTAGAGCAGCGCAAATGAGAGCCTTTTGTTAAAAACGTTCAAAAGGAGAGTGGGAGAGGGAAAAAAAAAAGGTTATGAGGACTGGTTCAAGGTTCCAGGTGCAAAAGGGTAGATGGAATATTAAATAGGGCCTCATTCACTCAAGCTGCTTTTTGCTAATTGGCCTTCACTTTGAGAGTAAAATGGGAACGGCATTATCTTGAATTACAGCCAGCATGATGGTGCCTCGCTATGCTACAGTTATTTAAGGCACTGCATCGCAGAAACGTGCAGACACTGTGTGAGTTCGCTCTCCTACACATACCCGATAATATAACTAATGGAGAGGTCTGTTGTGCAGCTTTTGTCCTATACAATAGATCCTATTTTTGGAAATAATTGCACCACTTTGTGCTGTTCACTTTTTTAAAAGTTGTCGGTAAAGTGCAGGTCAAATACTCCGGTCTATGTGCTCTGCTTTGCCAGTTTGTACCATGTTACAGTAACGCCAATAATGACAGAATTTTATATAAATCATCCCGAATGCCAATTTTGTTCACCGTCAGACTGTAACCCATGAGTCACAGCGACATGCGATGCAGCAGTGAGCAGAAGAATCCTCGCTGATTTCCTCTGTAATCTGTGAATTGTTAGAACGGTGGAATCTCTGCTCAAATCATTTTCCATGAGACCTCCACATGCTGGAATCCCATTCCCGCAAAGCAACGAATAGACTCATTATGTCATTACGAGCTGCAAGTGATTCATTCGCACTCCACGGAGATAATGGTCTCATCTGTCAGAGAACCAAGCACCTTTAATTAAGAGATGTGTGAACTGAAAATATCCCCCCTGCTCAATTATCAGAAAAGCAGGTTATACAAATAATTAAACAGTAGCAATAATCCAGAGCTGCTTCTGACTGTGGGGTCTTCAATTCGCCAGTCCCAGTCTGGTTTGAATAAACTGGTTAACGTCGTCTGGTTCTGTGTGGATGACTAAAAGCGGCGCTCTGGAAATCTTCTGAGCTCCAAGTGGCAAAAAAGCACCAAGTGCATCTGTGACTCAGGTAGGAAAGGGCCTCTGGCATTCAGAGAAGTGCAATCGATTTTGCTGGCTCCAATAGGTTACCCTTTTAAAGTGACAGAACAGGGCTGAAAGGGCCGCAACATCTTACAGCGAAGGCTTGCTAGGTTTTTGTCTTTTTTGAAAGTAGGTAAAAGACTTGTGTGTGCACAAGAAACTGAAAAACACGTCTTAGTGTTCAAATATTTTTCTCTTGTAAGATCTTTTTCCTGACGTGGTTGAGACTTTTTGATTCAATCTCTAAGCCGTGTTTGTCAATCTTCTTCAAATTTCAGACGTTCAGGGGATTATAACATTTTATCTCTTGGAGCTATATGTACTTATGTATAAATACACATAAATACCGTCACATCTATGCTTCATAGATGTGACTGGGTTTATTCATGCACAAAAGACGCTTGATTTGTTCACATTTAGACCTCGGTAAAAACATGTCTTTTGGCTTTGTCAACAGCTTTACATTTCTAATTTAGCTGCAATTGATGCACTGAATAAGCAGTCACTTAACTACCAAACCAAACATTCAGACCCACATGTAAACAACAGGTAACCCGGGGCAACAATTAACCAGTTGTTGTAATTTCTGCATAATATGTTTGGGAATGAGTCTCTCTGTTTCCAGGATATTTAATAGTTTAGAGACCACGGTAAAACAAATATGCTTGTATGGGGTGATTTTAAACAAGAATGACTGTTTTTTTTGTTTGTTTGTTTGTTTGCACCCAAATATGTGCTCTTACAAACAAACGCTGGTGTCAGCCATGTCTTCATTCACCAACTGGATGTTTTTCTCTGAAAACACACAGGGAATATGGTGCACTGACAGTTGTCCTTGTTGCCACAGATTCACAGCTTCAACTAGTGGCCCATCTCTCAAGTCACATATTTTGTCCTGAAAGGGAGCAGTAGTCACCCTCCATACAGTAATGAGCAATCCTTGTCACCTCCCTCGAGTCTAATTGCGCAGGTACCAGCGAGCCAGATCATAGGAGATGAAGCGCAGTGGGAAATGAGATCACTACCACAGAAATGCCACTCAGCGTTCAAGAGAACAGAAGACACTTCTTGCCCTCCCCTTCATTCGCCCACTCCCATTTTGTCTTATTTCCAAGAATAAGTAGGCAGACTGTGCTCTCGTAGGTATGAATAATGGAAGCAGCCTGCAGCAGGAGCTCATTTCCAGTGAGTGATCATCACACCGATGTAAGACCTAATGATCACACAGATAAAGAGAGAGGCTGGCATGCATGATTAACATGGTCAGGTCTGCCTCCAGAGCCACGTGGCCGCTGCTGTCGGATCCTCTGACCGCTCTGAGTGTACAGCATCAAAAGCATCCGGGAAAGTATGACTGATTGTGAATCACTGGACTCAGCACCCAGGGAGCAAATAACACAATCATTAACTCTAAATAAAATGTTATGAAATATTTACATTATCCAATATCTTTACAGGTAATTTACATAGATATGATCTGTACTGTTTTCTCTTTCTTGTGAATATGTCAAAAGAAAAGAATGATTTAGATTTTTTGCATGCATTTATTAAAATTTAATTTAAATAATACACAAAAATTGTTTATTTACTAAGTTGTGACACATTCGGCTCTTGGTCACTAGATGGCACTGTTGTACAAAAAAAAGAAAGCATCTAGAGAACGCTCCCTCTTCCTCATAATAAAGTCAAGCTAACGTTAAAGATACACGTCTCTCAAAAATAAATATGAAAACAGATATTTAAATTTATTTAAGGAGGTTCTGACAAAAATATTCACTGGTATATTTTCTCTCTTTTTTTGGCTCATTCTGAATTAGAGTCTCACGTTCACAGCGCCATTCTAACAGAGCGTAGAGTAGGTTTGACTCATGCTGAAAATAGGAGATAACGCAATCTGAGCCGATGACACAGCCGAGTCAAACTCTGCTCTAAAGACATCCTGAAGGACGTGGTTTTGAGTTGCACTGAGGTTTTTGATAGCACGCTTTATTTGTCTGCCGGAATAAGCCGTGCTTCCAGTCAGTCATATTGACATAAGTCTGCTGGAATCCCACAGAAGTGATCCCAGCACGCCAGCTGTGACTCCTGTTACCATGAGTTGCCTCGGACTGAACCGTAGCGGGGCTGACTGGAAGGCACGTCATCTGAATCTGACCCAGTGACAAAGACCTGAGCTCATGTATCACCGGGAGGAGAATGAAACATTTACATTAAGCTGTCTACTTCATCAGACCAGACTGGGGTACAGATGATAGGCCTGAGCATGCAACAAATGTTCTCTCTTATCTCATCTCATGCCAGTAAATTGCCGGCTGTCATTACAAAGTACCAGAACCTGCTAACAAACCAACACTATATCCAAGGCAGTCATTACAGAAAGGCTTTGGCTGCTTTTCATTTGGCACTGCAGGCGGATTCTTAAATCTACCCAAGAAACCAAATTAATACTTAGTTGTTTTATTCAGTTGGTAATAAATATTTAAACTAAAGCATAAAAATGTAAAAAAAAAAGTGTCGCTTTTTATGGTGAAATTTGTGCTAAAATAATTTCAAGGTTAATGGTTTCTTAAATGGTACCCATGGTTCTTTTGGATACTCAGCAGAATTTTATTTGGGACCTCATTAGTATATGATCCATTCCTAAATCATTCTGTGCTCTGCATTTAACACGTGTCTCAAAGTTGTGAGTCAACAATGAATTAAATTGGACAATGTTTTTTTTTATTATTATTAATAATAATTACTTTGAAAAGCCTTGATTTATTTGCGTTATAGACTAAAGCCTTTGTATACGTCGTCCCTGCCTCCTTGTCCACCATGTCACACGCAACAGGCTAAACAGATTCCATGTACTTCTCTGTACGGTGTATTGATTTCTTCACTGTCAGATCAAAGTGCCAGATTAAAAGTTTGTTTTGCTTTTTTTCCTTTTGAGAGAACCACAGCAGTAAAATCCGCTATAGAAACTCCTACAACAGAGAGTATGGAAAAAGCAAACAGGGGAAAAGATCAAGGCTAATTCTGAGCTCTGTGCAGAAATCCACAGGTGCTCTTGTGTAGAACTGCTTCAGTAAGTTTGTCGCAGTTAGTAAAGTGTCTGCTTTGAAGTATTACATGAAAAAAAAAATCATGTGACATATGAAAACAATGCCGTTTTTTATTTGCCTTTTCAGCCTGTTGTGATGAAGTTATATCTTCTTTCACTCAAGCCAGCTTGTTCAAATAAAACTCCTTCAACGCTTGGAGAAACTTCACCTCTCACAAATGCCAGAGATGAATTTATGATACTTGGAAAACTGGAAAAGGGAATCTTATATTTATGCCAGACTTCACAGATTTATGTTCACCTCTTTTTTTTAATCTTTCTTTAGCTTCTTGCTCATGCAGGCACATGCACGCATGCATGGGCTGTTGTCAGTAGCATTTCCTGCTGTTTTTCACTAGGTAAACATACGACTCCATAATATGTCTGAGTAGACCAACAATGCAGCAAGATTCTGAACAATTTCACAGTAAAACGACATGAAAGACTAATGAAGCCAAAACTGGCCACAGACTCTCAAGCTGACCCACTTGTTGGTTTCTCACTATTTGTACAAACTGGCCTACATTACGCCATCGCCAACTTGTATTTAGTTCAGGTCAATTTATCCGTTCAATCTCCTTCAACCCAGCTGAGCCCAAACACCCTCACTGATGTGACAATAAATAGTAGCTGGGAGAAAGTAAAAAAATAAATAAAGTAAAAAAAAGCAGGAGATATCATAAATAGGCAAATATTGCAGTGCTTTTGACCACACTTTTATGTAACGTCAAGAATGAAAGTATTCTTCAGTTTTATTACACAAAATATCAGTTCGTACAGGTATAGCATAAAATGTGTGTTTAAAACTACAAAAGCCCAGATGAAAGTTAAAGTAAACTTAAGACATTTGTTGGAGCTACAGAGCTTCTATTTACACCATAAATACATCACATTATGACCATAATTAAAACAGCAAAATTAGCTTCACATATTAAAGATTTATATGGCATCTTTATGTACACATAAGTAAAGAAAAGCGGATTTTATATGATCATTTACAAGTATACAGTAAACAGGTGGTTCTGTATACAGGCTCATGAGAATTATTGCCGAGCTTGCAAAATGTACAGGACAACAGTAAACACTATTTGCGCAGACGGGGCTGCATCTCTAAGCAGAAGAGCATGTAAACATTTGGTTACAAATTACAAAGATCTGCTATCGATTTGTGATGCTCTGGGGGGGCTAAAACTTTTAAATTCCAAATACTTCGGACAGCAGCACCAACATGTAACCAGTGAAAGAAAACAGCAAGAAAAAAAACAAAAACATGTGACTATCAATAGACAACAGCTGAAGCACTTTTTGAGGCTGCAGTCATGAGAGGAACCCCTCTGCATTATTGTGCAAGTGTGAATATTCACTAAGAGTTCCTGTCAACAGTATAGCTGATGCTGCTGCATATGTTCTTCTGCCAGAAAGCCGCTTCAGTTAAAAAGCGGCAGCAGTCCGTGTCACACGCAGCAGAATGTGTGCTCACTTTGTCAAAAACTAACCCAGACGTTGCCTTAAACAGCCGTAACTTGAACACATGCGGTTGCTGCACAACTGCTGTGTGCTTCAAAAAAAAAAAAAAAAAAAAAAGGTGCAGAGTCACTGTTTTACACCCGAAATAGGGTTTAACCAATACTCCTTCAGGAAGTACTGCTTCTCTTTCTGGTCTTGGGCCTCCTCTTGAGAATTTCCTCCTCTTGGTCACTTTCACAATCCCTCTGATTCAAATAAAAAGGAAAAAAAAAAGTTTGAGTCATTGATATTGTGACAGCAGCAGAGTGTAGAAATAAAAAATATGATCTTTTTAAAGTAAAATCCAGAGCTACAACTTGAACTATTGTATTCTAGTCCATCTCACAATGTTTCTGCATTACTGCTGCACATATATGCACATTTGAACCACAAAAAATATGTGGAATGTCCTAAGGTTTTTCCAAAGAAACATCTATAGTACATCTATAGGCACGTATATACTCGGATATAGACTAGTAAAGACGCATGTAAAGGAAGGAATTTCACCATCTGCTCCTAAGCATAACAAAATCTATCAAAGTACGTCTAATGTATCTGAAAAATATATTTTTCAAAAGTAAACTTTTCACAATTAAACAAACGTACAAAAGCTGTTGGGTATTTTTTTTATCCACTCCAGTTTAGTACCATTTCTCAAAATACAAATTCTTGCTCAAATATTTGTTTGTTTATATCTAATTATATACAAGCCACGTTTATCGGCAAGTGCCGATTTTTTGAGGTGGCAAGATAAATATGCTTGCTGCTTTAGTTTAAAACAAACATGTATTATCCAGAGTAGATTTTTTGGTTTTGTTTTGTTTAGTGTGAGATTCCACATCTTTATCACTACTGCAGACAAATTTGTCCTTGCCTAAATACAAAATCATAATTATGGATTGCTGATGTTAAATTAAAAGGGAAGGTGCTTCTAGACACATGTATGCAAGGTTAGGTAAACCACGCAACTCTGCTTCCGGTCTCTGTCAGAAGCAAAGCCCTTGCGGACGACTGGCTGTGAAATAGCAGCTCATATATGAGAGCAGCGGCAGTCTAAACTTGCATCAGCAAAGTCTGGAGGCAGTTGTCCTAAATTATTCCACCGCTTCAACTGCTGAATCCTGGCAACGTTCTCCTCACCTGATCCTCTGCAGGCAGCTTCTGACCCTTCTTCATGATCCTCGTTAAGTGGTTGCACAAAGCCACGATTCGAAAGGACAACTGAAAACGTCATAAAAAAAAAAGATATGCAATCACAAAATTAACCAAGTGCAACATTTTCCACAGACGATCTGAGTTGAATCCTCATCCTGCAATTTACCTTCCAGCGTCGTCTTGCATACTGCTTTTTAAAGTTCTCCAAGTTGACCACTGAGAGCCTCTTCACCATCGCCTGCCTGGAGTTAAGAGGCTAAGGACACACAACATGGGATGACATGATAAAGAAAATATGTGAATGTTAAATGTTTTATTCTCCTAGCATCACACTGCTCAGATTTTGACAACAAGCCTAAGACAGGTCAAGGTTCTTGCTAAAATTGCAGTTTAAAAAGTGAGTTAATAGTAAAAAAAACAAAAAAAAAAACATTTTATTTCACAGTTAGAAAAAAGAAGACACAAAATGTGAGGAAAAAAAAGATTTATTTGGAAAAGCAAATTAAAGTAGAATTAAAGAAATGTATTTATACACCAGAGGTCTTATAATGGGTGATGGATCTTTGTCATCTTCATGAAAGAAATACAAAACGTAAACAGTTTTAACACTGAGTAAAAGTGAAAATTTAAATAAATCAAAAGCAAAAATAACATCTTTTAACAAATCTTTAAGAAACAATAACTACCATCAAGTAAAATAAATAAATAAATAAAATAATAAAGAGAAAATTTAAATACTAACTTTCTGACATTGTTAAATTAAGAAAAGTGCTTGATTTTGTGCTCAGTGTGAAATACTTTCATTTTTAAAGAACCAACATAATTACAAAGTTTAAAAGTATTTCAGAAACAAACTGTAAATATAGTTTCATGATCTATAAGTAGACAGTAATTTTTTAAAAATGTCTGAGTTCAACCTGGAACCATTAGGAAATTAGATAAGTTTATTTTTGGACAGGCAGCTGAGCCTGTTAGTAGTTGGTGTGGGTTAGTGCCTGATGTGAGACAGACGAGCTTAGACAAGGAGTGATAACGAACTGAACCCATCAGTGAACAGAGAGAGAAAACCAAGCTACTTCTTCAACTGATAAATCAGTTTCCTAAACCTCACTTAACTTTGTATAAATACTCTATTTCTAACATTTTATGTTGTTACAAACATGAGATGAGCTGCAACTAGAATCACTGAATTAAACTTTCAATCGGAGTGGATTTGGAAAATAAGAAAACTTCTATACCTGCAAGACCAAATGATACAGAGAGTTGAACCAAATTATAAGAAGTTGTAGCTATAAATATTTTTTTTAGAATAGAGGAAACAGGAACATTTAAAATAGATGAGGCAAGACAGCCAAGTTATAAAATCTAAGTTGCTGCACAGATGCAGATGCAAACCTAAACTCACATCCAGCTGTGATGCAACCAGCTCCTCATGACGCTCCAGAAACATTCCGGTTAAAATCATTTCTATAGAACTTAACAGGATTTAAATATTTAAATAAATAGTGTAGGCAGGCAGTCTCTGTGCTACTTCCTGTGTGTCCATTTATATTCAAAGAAACTGAATGAGCAAACCATTTTCTCCTTAAGTTTATCATGAAAGCAAAATAAAAAAGAGACTTTTTCCACAAACATTTCCTGTATAAAATGTTTCTAACACATATTAACTAATCTTTGTACCTTCCTCTAGAACCATGGTTCTTAAACTCCAATACAAGTATCAACACCTGCATTCATTTTTCCGTCAGTGGAGATTTTGTCATCGATCATTTACAGCAGATTAACGGAGATGAACTCTGGGGTCTCTGCTTCAAACAGAAACAATAAAAAAAAAAATACGACCAGGTGCTGTTGGCTTTGTTCCATTTATACCAAACCCAACTTAACCATGTTCTAGGTATCAACTAGAGAGGCTGTGAGGTTTACCAGTTGCTAAGACCGACGTTTCCAAGCAATGTAACATCTTCACTATGTGTGTGAAAGATTTAGAGTTTTTTTTTACTCCTGCTCTTCTGACTGGATATGTTGGCGCTGGTGAGAAATCCCTTTTAGACTTGTACAGTAGTTTTGACATTAGGGAGCTTCTTGGTTAATTATTCTAATCTCAGTTTGGATTATGGTTAAAAAAATTGAACATGTGATTGAGCGGCATCCTTCATCTAAACAGGCACTGCCAGAAGATAAGACAGTTCTTTCTTCTTTAATGTTTGGCGTTAAAGATGTTTTGGTCGTTTCATGCCAGACTTCTTGGGAAACATCTGGGACAGTTAGCTTAGCAATTATTCCTACGTGCCAGGGAGAAGGTTTTGCAATAATTTTAAGGTTATTTTTTTATATATATAGTCCATTCATATTCTACCATTGGAAATGTGGTTATATGTTTAAAATCCATCAGCAGGAGCTTGCCTAAAGTTAAGTTTCACTAGACAACTGAAGATCAGAAATAAAAAGGTTTTGAAACTAATGTAAGGTGAGCTTAAGGCTTCGATAATTAATGAGCATATTGTAGAGACAAATAAGAGTATGCTTAATATAGATGGGATCTGGTCATCATGCATGCGATCAGCTCCAGAATCTGCTACACTCTAAGGAACTTTTTTCATTTAGTGAGTTTAAACAACATAAACATAAAAACATCTGAGAGGCATTTTTTTTTTATTTTTAATTGATGCTTTAGTCTGCTGAGTATGCCATGTTTTACTGCTGTTATCTTAGGTTAAAAACAACGTAAGATTTCCTGAGGTGGCACCTTATAAAATGTTTGAGGACAATTTGTCAAGAAAGAAAATCTGCAGGCATTCAGAAACTCAGATCCAAAAAAAAAAAAAAAACTTTAGCTTTTTAGTTCCCATAAGGATTTTTAAGAATAATAAAACTGACTCTGTTCCTACATTAGGCAGACTCTCATACGTGGTTTGGCCTCTGGACACAGTTCAGATCCGCAGGACTCCTGCGGCAGAGCCTGGTTTACTTCTGCACTCATACCGCCGTTCTGGATGCTCCATTAACTCCCTCAGGAGTTGACGGAGCTCCCAGTTCAGCTCCAGCCCCATGACGTCCAGTTGGCTCTGCCTGATGTTCTCCAGCGTCGCATTTATCGCCTTGACGTCCTCCTGCAACTGCCTCCATTTTACAAAATTCAAAGTGAGCCTGAGAGGGAAGTTTCCTCACAGCTTCGCTCTTCTGCCCCTTGTACTAGGCCTCCTTGTCGACGTAGATGGAGAACTGCTTCCACGCCGCATTGCAGCGTGCTGTGGAGACCCTGCACCTCCAACGGCCCCTTCTCCATGAAGCCGATGTGCCTCACCACACAAGCAAAGCACTCCACGTTAATGTACGTGTTGTTCTGAGGCAAGCTGCAGAGTGACTGGAGGCTGTACTCCTTCAGACGTTTGCTTTCCAGCTTTTCGGATTTCTTCTCAGCTCCAGACACATTGCCATCCTCCTCCGTTTGGCCGCAGGACTTAAGAAGGATTGAAGGAGGAAAGGGGGGAGGGAGGACACTGAGTGAGAGGCAGTCACACAGATCCGTCTTGAAAACACACTGTGGTGAAAATCCCAGTAGATGAGCCACAGCGGTGATTAGTGCATGAAGATGGTAAAAACACTGCAAACATTCTTGATGAGTGCGTAATGTTTCCTGGTTTCATGCTCTGATCCAAACAGGATGGTGGGACTTTACAGCAAAACAAAAAAAAAACACCTTTCGCATGCATTACAGCAACCATTGTGAGTGAACTTCCTCAACATCGCGGGCTGTTGCATTTCCTCGCCATCAAAACCTGTGATATTTTGTTTCGGTTCAGTCACATTTAGACAAAGAGACTTTTCACACACCCTCGGGGTCTATATGATGCCGTGGTGGGTGTAAGTTGTGAAGGCTGAAATAAATACCCCAGGTGGGAGTGAAGTCCAGAAACATCCACAAGCCAGCGGGTGCAGTCAGTCATCTTTGAACTTTTAATGATAAATCTACTTTTCCTACGAGTAGTGACTCTGTTACCCAGACACGGCATTTGACATTAGCAACCTCCCTTGCTTCATTTTCAATAAGACATGACTAGAACAACACCAAACACGCCACAGAGCAGTCTGAGTCCACCACATACCTTAATCCACGGGTGATTCAAGGCATCTTGGATAGTCATTCGTTTTCTGAAATTGACAGAAAAAGGGCAGCTGAGTAAACGAGTCTGACGCACACACACGGCGAGCTAGTCTGTCATGCATTACAATTAAACTCTCTGAGGAGT
Source organism: Poecilia mexicana (assembly GCF_051168715.1). Lineage (NCBI taxonomy): Eukaryota > Metazoa > Chordata > Actinopteri > Cyprinodontiformes > Poeciliidae > Poecilia > Poecilia mexicana. The sequence continues at coordinate 11,830,807 of NW_028263375.1, forward strand.
TCAGTCAGATGAAAAGGCTCGCAGGAATATCATGTTTCCTAAAGGGTTATTTAAATGAAAACAAATGTTAGAAATAAGAGGTCATGATGCCAATGAAGATAAGTATTATTTTGTCTATGATAGTTAGCTTATGTTTTAGCCATAGTTTGTTTTACTGATACTATACATAATATCATCATACACACAAAGTGCCTTACAGAACTGTGTGTACTACTTGAATTTCTTCATATTAATGTGACATTTTGAACTTATATATAAACATGTGCCATTGGAAATTAATGTGATCATTACAGGGTTACGCATGATTGGGAAGTGGAATATGAAGAATAGTTTTTTTGACAAATAAAAATCTGAAAAGTGTGATGTGCCATCAAATTCATTCTCACAGCATGATGCTGCCACCTATTCTCAGTGGAGAGTACATGTGTGGGCTCGGAATGGTACCGTCAAATTCCAGAGCGCTGTTTAGCTGATCATCTGTGGCAACACTTGAACATGTGTGTTTAAATATGCTTTTCATGCAGTCTGACTGATCTTGGGTTATTTTAGAAAATAAAAGAGGACACATTTCATTTATAGAAGCTCAAAGATGGTAGAGAGATAAATACCCTGCAATACATTCTGCTGTTCCTGCACTGAAACGTTGCTTCTTCAAAGTATTGACTCAAACAGGCTGAATATAAATGTGGGTTGCAGTTTTTGGATTTTTAATCGTTAAACACTTTTCACATGAAGCATTACTTTCCATGGCACAATCATGCACCACCTTGTGCCATGATAAAACACACTGAAGTTTGCAGTTGAATGTGAAATCGTTCAAATGCTATTAATGCTTTGGCAAAGGACGGTGTGCCACAAATCTGGACTGACTGATGTTTGACAACAGATCCCCTGTTACATGTTAGATTGTCCCTCAGCTGTTTTCCATTGTTTTACCTCGTGTCCTTTTCCAGTAGCTGCCTGATGAAGCTCTTGGCCAGCTCGCTGGTGTTACTGAAAAACTCTTCATCAAAGTCATAATCCACCGCCGAGACGTTTCCCAACGTTTCCTGCTTTGTTTCACCAAGGAAAGGCGAGATGCCGCTCAAACTGAAACAACAGCACAGAGATATTTACCCACACTGACCAGGACCTTCCCCACATAATCCCCTCCGACGCATTGAGATACCAACTCACAGTATGTAGGTGATGACTCCGATGCTCCTGTGAAAACAGCACAAGATTAATCCAAAGTTATGCACAGCGGCTCGCTGTGTGGAAGTCAGCAGGGTCGGACGTAATTAGAGGCTCTCACCACATGTCTGCCTCCAGTCCTAGCTGCTCATAGTTGACTATCTCCGGAGCTGAAAATAGACAGAGCAAACTTTACTTTGCGGACTACAAATGGTCAGACGACAAGCAATTTGAGTGCGAAAATATTCCAGAAGGTAAAAAAATAATTCTCTTACCCACAAATTCGGGTGTTCCAAAAATGTTTTTGAAATCTGCCCCAGGTTTTATTTTGTGTGCCAGTCCAAAGTCTATGACTTTAATGCGCGGTAGAAGGACGCTCCTGTCCAGCAGCATTATGTTTTCAGGCTGCAGGACAAGTACAGCAAAAGCAGACAATTTTTGAACAGATTTCTTTTGTTTGTTTGTTTTGTTTTGCTGCTAAGATTGGATAATGAGTGAACAGGTAGTCAACTCAGGTTACCTGGATAAAACTGCCTTTAAGTGTATGCATTAAAGAAAAGCAGGTATTTGTGTTAGTGCAAATTACAAGACACATTTTCAAAGGTTCTTGTATCTACCAGCTCACTGCAGTTTTGCGACAGAGCTTCATTTTATGATTTTATGCTTATCATAAGAGGGAATCATAATCATAAGGAAATCTTTGAGATGGAAACATTCAAATCACAAACTGGAAGGCGGTCTGTGGGCCTCTCGAATTTGCTGCTTTTTCCACACAGGATGCCAGCAAGCGTCGGTTGAGTAACGCGATACAATTTTGGTCAGATTCTGCAAATATTTCTCAATTCAAAAGCTGTTTACTCTGTGTGGCCTGTGTAAAAAATGTTTGTATTTAGCTCTGACACATGGGGGAGAAAAGTGACTCAGAGAAGCTCCATTTCAACAAAATAAAAAGAGAAATATTTGAACACCAGATATTTCAAACAAAACAACATCCAGTTTAATCATAATCCAATGAAGAATTAGAGAAAAATTTAGCTCAAGGAATCTTGGTTTTATTTATTTATTTATTTATTTTGGTGGAATTATCAAAGTTTAAAGATAAACTAATTTTGTCAATCCCGGCTGTATTTGGCAGAATGAGGGACAATGTGGAAGGTGAAAGGGCTTTTCCTGACTTCCTGAACAGAGCCTGCCAGCAGCTAGGCATCCTTTTCATCAAATACCCCTTAGCTACTGAAGCATATTGGCTAACAAGATGTATTTACAAAGAGCAAGCAGCGAATCACTGTGTTGCAAACTGAAAAGCCATTGTATGCAGCGATGCTTTTTCATAAGGGCGATACGGCTCAGAGCCTGTCAGCTGTTCCCCAAAGCAAGTTAACTGCTTCCTATTTGAATGAGCCCAAAACGATGCAAAGTCTAAGCACTGGAATGAAATATGACTTTATCCATTAAAGAGGATCAATATTGATTTGCAGCTTTTGAAAATATATAATGCTTAGAATGATGAACTGGTATGTGTGCATCAAATTTGGAAATGCAAAAAAAAATTGGGGGAAAAAAAATACATAACTACAAATCATCCCCTTTCCATCTTCCAAACATAATACACTTTAACATTGTTTTATTGGAAAATGAAGGACCAGCTGGATTTGTCATGACTAATAGATTGAGGCATAGGTTCAACGTACATTAGTACTCTCTCACTTTAAATGCAGAAAATAAAAAGAGTGAAAAGGAGAGAAAAAAAAAGGACAACAATTTTAACAAGCCTGCGTGGGCGACCTGACTCTCTGAGAGAGAAGAGATAACCTTGTGGAGTTGCTATCTGTCAGTCTAAATGCTTCCCACCTCAAAACAGGAAGGATATGTATATCAGAGTGGTGAGGCATTGCCTCAGAAACATTAACGACATGCTGGTTGAATTTCACACAAAGTTCTCAAAGCCCTAAACCCCATAAATCTTTTTGAGGGAAAGCATTTAATCATGGGTAAAATCTAACAGTGATGGAACATACCGTACCTTTAAATCGAAATGCGCAATCCCCTTCGAATGGAGGTACTGCACCCCGTCTAGTATCTGTTTAATAAACTGAGTGGCCTCCTCCTCACAGAGAGACTCTTTCTGAGCCAGGAAATCAAAGAGCTCCCCTCCGGAGACCCTGCGAACACACATGGACATGTACACATTTGCTTATTGTGGACTCAGATAATCAAGAGCAAGGGCCTCTGCACTCCTTTATCTAAAGTGTGCTCTCAGGAGCTGGATGCACAACTCCTGGATGCCTTAGATACAGAATATATGTTTGTTGCATCAACTTGGGAGACATTAACTCCACATATGAATCACTGTTTTCCCTCTATAAACCTAATGAAAAGGCTTATGGCGGTTTATACATAAACAGAGAACCATGTTGCAGCTAACAACCCGTTCAGTCTATCAGTCACTCAACAATAATTGGATTGGGTTTTCTCTGGTCCTAATTAGACCCTACATTTTCCCAGGCCCTCGTTGGACGCAAAGGGGAGCCTGCTGGGGCAAAGGCATTATTTTCTTTGTCAGACCATTTGGTTCTATCTCACACACATGATCCTTTCCAGCCAAAGGCTTTAAACAAACAACAGTTTCAGCAAACAGTTCATGTGAGCAGAAACACCAAAGTTCAAGGCCAGCGAGTTGCGCTGAGTTATTCAACTCAGGAATACATTTTTTAAGAGATTCCTCTGGCTCTAATAAACACTTGAATACTTCCACATTCTGTCCCATGACAACGTTCCCAGCATCGTTTTATTATGATTTTACATGACAGACCAACACAACACATTGCACAACTGTGAAATGTTAGGTCAGTAACCAACTTGCAAATAAAAATCTGCAAAGTGTGGCATTCAATTCAGCCCCCTTTACTCTGATACGTCTGAATGATTTTCAGTACAACGCATATCCTTCAGCAGCGACCTAATTAGAATATATAGTCCACCTGTTTGTCATTTAATCACAGTTTGATGGAGGGACAATCTTTCTCCAGGAAAACAATTGTCATTCAGTCCTGGAATCTCGACTTAATGGGAAAGTGATTGCTGAAAGATGGCTGTCAGAAATCGTGTTTAAAGTTTGCTGAGAGCAAAGCAAACATGTGGAAGAAGTTACTCTGGTCAGATGAGACCAAAATTCAGTTTCTTGCCACACATGGCAACACGCTGTACACATCACAATGAAACATGGAGGTGACACCATCATGTTGTGGGGATACGTTTTATCAACTGGGACAGGAAAGCTAGTCGGGACAATCCTGGGAGAAAACCTGCAAATGCTTGACTGAGGTGGCAGTTCACCTTTGATCAGGACAACGACCCTAAAAATACAACCAGAGCTACAGTGGTTTGGATTAAATTCAAGCAGTATTAGAACGGTCAGGTCAACCTTTGGATCTAAACTTAGGATCTGAATTACACTGCTCTCCATCCAGTCATGGTATTTTGTGCAAAACCTTCACACGCAAAGCTTTGTACACCTTTGTTTGCAAAGCTCTGGGAGGCAAACACAAAATCCCCTTGCATATTAATTTAAGGTGCTGCTCAACACATAAAAAACACACTAAAAAAAAACATAAGCTTTGTCTGTGTAATGTCAAAATGTGAAAAAAGCTGAGCATGTACATTTAAAACTAATTTGTTTTAACCAAAAATACAGACGCGTATAAGTCACAGTGGCTGACTGAATCGTGCAGTGACTCACAGTTCGAGGATGAGCACCACTTCTGCGCGATTCTCATACACGTCATGCAGCTCGACAATGTTTGGGTGTTGGATCTCCTGCAGGATGTCCACCTCTCTCTCAATCTCCTCTCTCTTCACGCCCCGTCTGCTGACTCGACTCTGGCGCTTCTTGATGAACTTGGCAGCGTACGCAGTGCCTGTGCTCTTCTCTTTACAGCGCCTGACAACCGCAAACTGCCCGCTGTGGAGACAAAGGGGGAAAAAAAAGCAAGATTATTCATAATTAGCATGATAAATATGTCCAGTCGTTTGGTATATAAGTTTGGAGCAGGTGCCATTTTATGACTACAGGACATAGCTAAACAAATACTAAGCAGGAACCTGTGTGTCAAAAACGTCTGAAATATTCTGGTGTAGTTCATTACTTCCTGTTTCCTGATGAGCCAGAGAACAATCAACCAGGCTGATTGTGTGGACAGAGTCTCTCACCTCCTACTTCATTCAACTTCCTGCCAAAGCTCTTCCTTCTGTTACAGCATCTAGTCCACTGAAAGAATCCCACAAACTCTGAATTTTTCATAACAGAGGTGCAGCTTTCAGACCATCCACAATTGGCTCATTGTGTTTTGGATGTGTTTTGCTACAGCCACTGAATTCTTGACCCTTGGTGGATGAGCTGACTGCTCCTTTTGTCTCCGCTAAACGTCTTCCTTTTGCTGTCATGTGCGTCCGACTTTTCAGTCAGAAATGGCCCACCGACATAATGAACTACACGTATGAAAACATTTTCCAACACAACATCCAGTTAACAATATATAGGAAGCCTATGACTTTGGTTTGAGGGGATTCTCAGACTAAAGTAATCCTGCTGACGCTCCTGCTGCTTCAGTCATTTCCTGCTGCTGTGGACTGACCGCCTGACTCTATACGTCCAGACTGGGAAAACAAACCTCTGGGTTACTCACCCATTATTGTTCGATCACGCAAAATATGAGTGGAGCACATGGGCATGTTTATGAAAAAAATGCTTGTATCTTTTGCAAATGTTGCACACACCTAATAAGGTCATTTTTTTGTTACTGATGTTCTAAATTACATATCTGCAAAAAGCTGAAGTATCAAATTTACATACTTGTTTACACAATATTTAAGAATAAAACATTTTCTTTTGAGCAATCTTACAGCAGGCAAAATAATGACTATCAGTCACAATACTGTAATCACAGTTCATGAGTCTTCACAGTTTTCTGTTTCCTCATGTGCTTCGTGTTATTTTATATTTTTTTAAATGAGGCTGATAATGACTTAGCCATCAGGTATTACTTAAACTGCTCCTCCACACTTGTAATTGTTCATTCTGAGTAACATGATTTTTTTACCTCATCAGATCAGCAGATTCTGCTGCCTGTGCTCTAGAAATACATTTGGAAACCCCCTTGTTGGCTGAACTTAAAGCCTCATATGTCACAGCTACACTGATGCCTATCATTTCCTATGATTTTGATATTCATAACGAACCTCCCGCGTAACAAGGGCTAGTTTTACATAACACTGTGGTTCTACTTGGAAGCAAAAGAATACTGGCTCCAGATTTACTCCATTTTGGAATAATAAACCTTGTTGTTTTGAGAGATAAATTTAAGTCCTTAATCTGTGGAAAAACGTTCCGCTTTCTAGTGGTTTGCTGGTATAACAAACCACAAGAAATTACTATTTCCTGTCTGAGCTGATGGAAGTCAAGGACTTGGTTTCCCATCACTTTTTAAATGTGTTTAGATCACGAGATGATGTGTTACTTGTGTCCCTCTGTTAACATGTCCTCTATCTGCTGCAGAGTGGGATGGGTTTGACAGGCAGGTAGGCTGAGAAGGTTTCTTACGCAGTAGCAGCTGTGGCTAAACTTTCTTGTGTACCTTTAATAAGTGCTTACACAGAGAACACTGGTGCATCTCAGAGGAAATGAATACAAGGCAAACATTGCGGTATAAAGTTACAGCGGATTCTTTGAGTCCTCTTCAACCACAATGTTGTGTGAGAGTTGAACCAATTGGTTGCTTTATCGACACACCCAATCCAGCTCTTACTCACTGCTGAAAAGCATCCTCTGTGAACCTCCCTCCTAGAAAATAACAAAATGCTAAACAGAATTACATAGGCACCTGACGGGAGCAGAATTGAAAGTTCACATTGTGCATCACAGAGTGAATGAAGCGTGACTGCAAACTAGACAGCTTACTAAATCCAAGATTTGAACAAGATCCACTCACGGTACTCTGGTGGCTCTTAGTGGCTAATTGCTACGTACAGCAATTAGTCACTCTGGCCATTACAATAAGTAGAATTTTCCAAAAGGATGACTTGTTCAAGCACATAGATTTTTCTTTTCAGCACAAACAAACACAGAAGTGCTCTGGGATGTGTTTCAAACATTTCCAGTGTAGAGAGAAACAGAGAGGGAGGAAAAACGATTATGCTGGGTTTCACTTATGTCAAACCCAAGTTGTTCCGTCTGAAAAAGTGGAAGACCATCAGGATATGCTAAATGTTGTGTGACTAGTAACCTACCTAACCACAATTTGACATACAAGCTAATAAAAGTGTACCTTGTTGCATTTTTCAGTATTCCTTCAAAATTTTGAGGCGTTATATTGGAGTTTTTACAAAGTTCCAATCAGCCACGCTGGATTATGAAGTTGAAATAGGGGCGAAACATCAGTCTTTCCCACCTGGAATTTCAATTTTACACACCCCCTTATTCCATTTTTTTCCATCTTTACCATGTGCATATTTACCATTGAGAACTGTTTGCACATTGCCTTTTGTTAATAACACAAAACTATGTTGTAAACCGATGAATGTTTACCTCAGAATACCAAACTGAAAACATCTAAGCCCTGTTGGGTTGCTGTTTTGTAATGTTCTGGGGAATCTTTAGAGATACTGATTTGGTATACCAAGGTTGAGAATGCCATTAGACAGGTAAAGACATTACTGGGTGTTCTACCTGTGAGTCTGTTGAAGAGGAATTTATTTGAACTGTCGTTTTGTGCTGCAGATTACTTTCAAGAAGCCTTTCTATTAAAGCCCTAAAGCCATGGGTTCTTTTGAAGGTTTGTATTCCATGTGAACATGTTTCAGCAGAGAGCACAAGGGAAAGTGAGGCTTTAACTTGCAACAATGCTCCAGAAACTGTTGCATATACATGCCTCATTGGAAAAATAACCACAGAGTGGGTGGATGGGGGCTAAAGCAGTTTGGAAACTCAAATACTCCCTCTGTATGATCTGTTCACAGACCATCTCCACCCCTGAGCCCTCCCTGAAAGGCTGACCCTGTTATTGAAGACCATCATTATGTGTGAACTGAGGAGGAGGGAAGTAGACCTAAAGAATTTCTTTTGCAAAAAAAACGAGCATCAAATGGCCTGAGGGGAGAAAGTGTCACATGGCGAGCAATCCTAGGAATCTCCTCTAAGTGTAAAAGCTTGAGATGATAGATGCCATTAAAATATGAGAAAGTGGCCGAACCAGGTGTCAGTGTACTGCCTTTGTTTAAAGTCTGGTTACAAAGTGTAGAGTAACAGCAGAGAGAGGAGCGATGGTGGCGGTGCTGTTTGTCTTCGTATTTCAGCCGGTCGGTTTGGCTGAAAGTGTCACGTTGCTCCAGAGTTTCCATTCCCAACAGCTGACGGGACCATTATCCGCAGACCAGGTGGAGAGAATGCTCGGACAAGCGGCGCCGACGAGATATCGAAATGCGCTTCTCAACTGAGTAACTGCTGGTTCTGCGTGACAAAGACAGTCAGAATGATAGCTGATTCACCATCCTAAACCGATCGTCTCCGTCATCTGCGCACCAAATGTTGAGGTGCTCATGGGGGGAAAGCACATGGATATCCTCTAATGGGCGTGAAAACACTAAATTAGACTAAACAAGACGCTTATTTGCTCTAAAAATGGCATCTTTTGATGTTCTACACCCTGAAAATGTTCAGAACGTCTTCAGAATGATTAATCATCAGAGGAGCTTCTGCATATGAATTGACCTGTGTCAAACAGGAACTTTAGGAATTCCAGAAAGTTCACCATGGAGTGTTTTTTTTTTTTTTTTACTCAAAAGCAGCAATGTCTGTATCCCAGAGCAAACTGCACACACTCTTTTCCTACTCCTCACATAAATACAAAAATACATGCCTGCTGTCTGGAGTAAAGATATATGGTGTGCAGTGTAGCTCTTTCACAACTATATGCGAGCTCTTGTTTATTCATAACATCTGAGTCTGAAATGCGTGTTGCTGCATCACAAGCGTCATTTGTTACTTCTTCAAACTGACACTGTTTCTCTAGTTAGTTTATTTTACAGGACCTTGTCTTGTGTGACAGGACAGACATACAGTTTCCTGTAAACATTCGTCTATCAGTTGCTTAAAAAATACATAGTTTGCATTTTATTAGTGTAACAATTGCAATTTGTGGTTTTGCATAGACAACGGCAAATAAAATAGTTATTCTTATTGTGGTATTTATCCACCGTATCACCAAACAAGTTTAGTATGCAATATGATCATGAAAAGAAAAACTCAAACATCCATATTTGTCTGAGGATGGAGTAAAGGAGAGAAAACTCACTCCAGATACTGTTTTCTGGAAAAATTCAGGGGGTTTGAAAACATAACTTTTAGCCCCCTTGCCTGGTCCGCACTAAATGTCACAGAATATATAATCAAAATAATGGAGGTTTAATTCCAGGAAAAGACATAATATTGTTATGAAAGATCGTCACTGACCAATATTTTCTTCAACAATTCTTTTATCATAAGAACAGCAAACATTAAGAAAAAATTACATCTATTTCTTGACTTTTAGAGGAAATAAAGGGACTGTTGTGAAGTGTTGCTAATGTGGTTTAATACATTTGACTTTTTCCCCAACAAATCTATTAGAAGAAATTTGTTCAGATAATATAATCTCTTACTGAATACCTCCTCAAGCGATCTCTTCTTAAGCATATAAAAAAAAACCACATTCACAGGATGGAGGGGCTCACAGAATTATCAAATTAGTAGAAAATGATGGGAATCAGATGCTGCAGCCTTCACAGTCACCAGATCTAGACCAAGTTGTGTACTTTGGAGAAGAGGTGACGAATAACAAACCCCGCAGAGGGAGTAATGTTGTTTGGACGAATGTTTTATCCCTCAAGATGCATTCCAGAGACTTGCAAAATCGCAGCTAAGCTGTGCTGACGTTGTTCTGGCAGAAAGTGGTGACCCAACACACTATTAGGAGGTGATTTATGGATGGTCCGCTACGGGTTAGCGTTTATGTCAGCTTGAATTATAAGAGTTGGGTCTGTAACATAAAAGAATGGTATAGCCATGTGTAGAATACCGCTTGTAAAAACCAATGCCAAACCTGTCAGGATGTTGTCAAAGAGCAATGGCCAAATTCTTAGTGACGTTAGTCAGGATTTCATCATGAACAGAACAGTTTAGACATATTTTCTTCCTGTTTAGGCATGCAAAGAGAAAGGGTGCTCCCTTTTTTTATGACAACAGCTTACCAAGTTTTTGTTGTCTCATCCAACCTTTTTCCTGATATAACAGCACAACTAGTTTCAGACGTATCGTTGCCAGTCATGGTTTTTGTTTTTCCCAATATCAATGCACACCAAGTGAATCACTTACTATTTCAAAGCTCATATGGTAATCTGTGATAATGTTTTAAAGATTTAAAGAGGGTTTAATAAGATGCCAGAGAAAGTGTCAGGGTGATCAGGGTTTCATCCAGCTGTAAGAACACAGGTAAATACAACAGTGCCCCTCCCCTAAAAGTGGTGAGTTGGCTGGGAATAAAGAGGCTGCTACACTTTCACTCCCTTACAAGCAGACATATTCAGCTTTCCAAACAAACAGTCATTCCGTGTAAAATAAAAGATCGCCACCCATCATTCTTACTAAGTTAATGCTATTTTAATGATAGAGACACACCAAAACAAAAACCTCCATAATCAGACAATCTTCAGCTGAAGTGGCTCAAACCAGTGATTGGGTGTTACTGGTTATTCAGATCAGTGATCACACTAAATTAAATGCAATCTCATAATATTGACCATTGAATATCGACGACACTGGCAATACTGAGGGACGAAGATTAAATTGTACATCTTAAATGTTCACACTTTCAGAATAGATAAAAATGAAACTGTGTGAATGTGATGTTGTTACGTAGATGACAAAACAGCGACAGTACCTCACATCTAACGACTTACGCCTTCAGGCTTGGGTTTGTTCAGGGGAAAGAACACAACTGTCCTCAGTGGTAACAAAACACCATTGACGGTAGGACAGAATGATGAATTATCAACCCACTAACAACTTGCTCAACATCTCCATGGAGCAGACAACCTACTGATCTCCCCAAAGTTTACCTTTTGGTGATCTCATTCAACCTTTCCAACACCTGAGGAACAGTTACTCAAGTGGAAAGCTATGAATCACTAAATGTACGCAGTTGCTGATTCATCTGTCTTGTTTGGAAAATTGTCACACCTGTGAGGTTTAAAACAGAGTTGGCGACTCGCTGTGTCTCTAAGTTTTTTTTTTGTTTTGTTTTGTTTTGTTTTCACTTTCTGTGGTTTTTCACCACAGGATTCCGGGTTCTCATGATTGTTCTTCAGAGCATGTCTCAAGATAAACTCAGAGCAGAATTTTCATGCTTCAACACAACCGATATTATCAGGATTTTCAAAACGCACGTCCTTTTTTTCAGCTGTTCTCAAAAGAAAACTTACTCTTGAAAAAGTGATCTATATTTATTCAATTATTTTAATTCAGTTACATGAATTTTAACAAAACTTGTAAGCTGAACTTTTTCACATTCTGCAACATAGAGGCCACAAACTTTACTTCTTTGGGGATTGATGGGGGGTATTTTATTTTATAGACAAAAACCAAAGTAGATCATAGTAATTGTGAAGTGACAGGAAAATGAAACACCAATGTCTCACCTGCACATGCATCTAGCTCCTCTTATCAATACTTGTTGAAACCACCTTTCTTCACCTCAGCAGAAGCAAAAGACATGGCTGGCACATTTCTAACAGTTTTGCACATCGGAGACTAACGTCCTTGTGCGTTCTTCTTTGAAAAATAGATCAAGCTCAGTCATCTTGGAACATCTTTTTTTTAAGTATTGCTGCAGATTCTGAAATGGATTTAGGTCTGGGCTTTGACTTAATTATTTTCAATGGGCTATTGAAAACTGGAATTAATTATTTTTATTACTGTTGATTACATCTGCACATTACGCTTTTCATAATTTAATTTGTAAAAAAAAAAAAAAAAGTTGTATCATTCACATTCAAATTCCAAAATTCCATTCTGCTCCACAAATATCCACCACTTTTTTGTTTGTCTAAAACTGGAAACAGGCTGAGGTTTGTGTTCGCCGCATAAAAAAAATGGAAGGAGTAGGAGTAATTTCTTGTTTTGCTGTAAATATTATCAGCTTTCAGTTATCTGTGGAAAATTCCAGAGATAAGTGATTGGGCAGTTATTCATAAATCATTGATTGCTTTCCGCACTTATTAATGACCTAAAGATGATCTTTAAACTATACATACCATGTTGGCATATAATGGGATGCTTTGTTTGACTTTCTTCTTCCTTTGGTGTAAACATACAACTGGTGCAGCCGAGACAAAGATGTTTTGGAGGAAACGGCCATGAGAAAGCGTTAGGACACAGTGTGTTTACTTGGATCAACAGCGAAAAGGTTAGAGGTCGCCATCCGTTTACATCCACTCTATCTGCTGCTGCACATGCCTAAGCCGGTAAGTACAAAATAGATATGTGGCTTCCTCAGTGAGTCTATATTGTTCTCTGAGAACTTCCTTAAATTCATTTCCCCAGGAGATAGTTAGGTTTTCTTCAAAAATATTTGTAAATGTTGTACCCAGAAATCAGCTCTGATAATAGTAGTTATAACAATAATAATTGATTATCCCAAACACATCCTGTTTGTCTGACTGTGTCTGCATGTCAGCCTTTATCTCATGCAGTAAACTCCAACCCCTTTAGTCACGGTGACGCTCCCCAGCTCAAGCTTAAACAGGCCAGCTGTGTGCATACTTTCATACGCTGCGCCGCGCAGCCCGCAGAGACCTCAACCACACACACAGAGTGACATTTAAAGAGCAGGGAGGAAATACCTTCCTCTTCACACAACTTTGAGGGATTCCTCACCTTCCCAGTTCTTCTCCAATATCATAGAAGTCCTCCACGTTCTCCTGCTTGAATACCGCCATGCCAGGTGTCCTCATTGATGTGGCGGTCTCCTGGACATGTGCTGCAGAAGCCTGTGGATCAGTCTCCACTGGAGCAGTCTTCCTATTTATCAACTCCACAGGTTCAACCCTGTTTGTGAATAAAGGGTGTTCATGCTGGTCTCTGACTGAAGGCATAGCATTTTTTTCCACCACATGTTCCAGCTTGCTGTAGCTGCACCTACTTTCACCTTACAGCAGAAAACGCTTCGATTTGACCGGCAAAGACAACGCAAAACGATAACAGCTACAAATGATCTATAACATAGGAGTGTTACCAGATGGACAAAATAGGAATGTTTAGTTCTTGTGATTATTAAAGGATTAGAGAGGAAAAGAGGATTTCTGCATAATTAGGGCAAGGCCTCTGCTGTGAAGCATTTTATCTGGCACAAACATAAACTGATTAAAATTACAAGGCCTTTCCGGGTGTTCTGATTGAAAATCTAGAGACAAACTGGAAACAAATGGTGTACCGTGGCTGTGAACAGATTGGTACAAGCAAATACGAACTGAAAAGCCACAAACTTCCTATCTAGTGAGTTTCACAAACTGCCATCAATCAAACTGAAGCTTGAAGTCGTACCTCGAGTCAGATGGAGAGAAGAGGATAAAACCTGCATCAGATCCCACGTCTCCTACAGCCGGTGCGGTCCTCTCACACAAACCTGGTCCTCTGGCTCCTCTGCTGCTCTCTGTCACCGACCCGCACGGCCCGTCAGGCTTTGTTTCTACACAAGTCCCTCCCCCCACAAACCCGTCTTTACTGATCTGTTATGAAAGTATAGCGTGCAGCAGAAAAGAGGCAGGCAATCAGCAACGATCACCGCATTTGTGCCGTTTGGTCTGACAGGGTTTTTGAGGAACTGAAAAAAAAAAAAAGTTTGTATCTACACCCCGGATGCAACTAAAACCAGATGCCTATGTCAGAACTTTTTTTTTATTGAATTGGTTTTACAAAAGCAAAGAGATACATAGACTTTTACAATTACCAGCTAAAACCTGACAGATTAAGACAGACTTACATATATAAAAAAAAGTTGAAGTGCCCTGTAATAGTCTGAGTTTTCTTAATGCGTTTGTGCAATACACTGCCAAAAAACATGAGAAAAAAAGAAAGAGGAAACACAGAAGCAGAGATAAGTTTTCAATGTAGCTTATTTAAACTTGCAACAGTTTGAAAGGGTTTTTCTACAGAGCAACAACTTATCTGATTACTATTTGTAAAAATGAATAAAAAAAATGTATCTAAATAATTGGGAAATGTTGATCTCATGAGAAACCAGCTCTCATAAACATGTTTGAGGACAGCAAAAAGAAAAATTCAAACATTTTTCAATGTTTTACATTTGATTTAAAACTGTAAACCAGGTCGGGTCCAGATACTGCAGCAGAGAACGGTGGCTGATCTCTGTAAACGGGTTCAAGTGAGTGAAAAGATTTAAACGACTGTAAATGATGCTTCCAAGAAACTTTCTCGTCTTCCTCACATTGGATACCATCTACCAAGATTTCACAGTTGATTAGCCAAACACACACACACACAAGTTCTAATTCCTAAACAAATGGTTGGGATATCAAGTTGTCCACAGCGATCAGCAATAAGGTCCTTCACATTCTGAAGCTACCTGAATGTGGATCAACATGCAAGAGTTTCCTCAGTTTTAAGGAAAAATGCTTCCCTTATTCATTGAGTCACAATTCAGTTTTTATAAAATCAGTACAAAGGCGGACTTTTTAAACTCTTTCAAATTATAAAATTTTTTCACCAGAGTATCTATAAAATTGAATGAAGACTTGAGAAACGTTGCACTGCCACTCGGTGGACAACAATAGCAAATACAACAGCATTTTTTCCCTGAGGTTAAGCTCAGAGTAAAGAAATGCAGAAAAAAAAAATAAAAGGAAGTTTCTGCAAAGTAAGGATATTTCACTAAAAAATACAGACAAAGCTGTAAAAGTTGAAAACAATATCCAATTTTTTTTTATGTAAAAGAGGGATGCAAGCTTTTTGATGCAACTTTAAAAGAATTGCTTACGGTTTTTTAAAATAATTAGATGATACAAATATTGAACATCAATATTAATAGACTGATTAATGAGACAACACTGGCTCTCAGTCATAAACATTAATTCTACTTGCCATTTATGCAGCTGAAAACAGAAAAAATATTTTGTTTTCAGCTCATCCGTTCATTTCGTCATTTTAGATTCGAGCAAATTGCTGGAATGAGACTTTAAAAACTAAGTAACGTTTCAGCAAACTCTCAGTTACAGCATGAATAATTCAAGTGCATCATACGATAAAAAGACAAAGAATCCTTTACAAGAAATAAAAATAAAGATTATCAATCAAACAAACAAAGGAAACAAAGCACAGAACAAAAATAGAGATTTCTTTTGTGTAAATGTGAGCACAAAAAAAGAAAAAAGGAATTCCTTCAAAAAGGTATAAAAATGCTTGAAAATACTGTTTCGGACTGCATGGTTTGGCAATACAGGAAAGTAAACTATTGGCAACGAACAACATGAACATAGACAGCAAAAATACTTTACACAGGGAAAAAAAATGGCAGGAATACTGATATAATGCGTTTTATCCTTTGATTTCAGTTCATTATTCCATTTTTGATGCAGAGACCAACTCCGACGCCTAAACTGGGAAAATTAAACCCTTCAGCAGCTGTAAAGCGTCGCCCCTCTGTGGAGAAGCTCCCTTTGTCTTCATTCTTAAAGCGACACAGCCTGGAAATAAAAAAGCTCAGTTATCCTCCTCATCGTCGCTGACGAAGCTCCGTCGATCCAGACTCGTCTCCCTCTCCTTCAGGAATGTCTGTCTGATGGCCTCCAGCTCCGTCAGCTCCAGGCGAACCTTCTCCAGGTGAAAGGAGCGGCGGTTCTGGATTTGCCTCATAGGGAACGGGTTCATGTCCACGAAAGCAATGTTCATCAGCTTCCTGGAAAACAAAACAAAAAAATGACTTCTTATTAAAGTATTTTAAACTGCAGATAACATTACCCTCTTAGTTTTTGGGTGCTTCTCTAAATTGCAAGCCTGGATGTGAACTGTCTTATCGCAGCTAAATGAATTTAAATCGTGTGCCTACAGCACCCCCTGCTGGTGAGCGTCACTGTTTTCCAACGATCTCACAAGCAGCTGGATTTTTTTTCTAATTCCCTCAAGTAGAATGAAGATGAACTCTTGCAATTTGAGACAGAAGTGAAAATTGTTTATGAGATTGTGGAAAATTATACTTATTTAACATTTCAATCAATGCTGCACACTTAAAAAATACCTCTTTTTGTTGTTCATGCACAGAAAGGAGACCTGGGTTATCATTTCCTTCCTTACTGCTGCAGAAACATTGTTCTGAACAACGCAAAACCTCCCTGATATCAAAGTGACCTGACCTTGAGTCCAGGATTGTGCGCGTGAAGTATCGAAGGTATTTAAAGATGGCCGTCGTGTCCTGCAGCTTTAAAAACTCTTCTTCTTGGTACTTGAAGAGGGCGAGAGCAAATCGAAATATGATCTGTAGAAGGAAAAACTTATATAAAAACAAACATAACATCGTACGACTTTCTGTTTGCACCTCTGTGTGTAAAAAAAAAAAAAAAAAAAGCTGTTAAACTGTCCACAAGCTAAAAGACGACAAACTCTCTCTACGGTGAATGAATCACAAGTTTCACACAAAGTCTTCACAGACTCTCAGTAATTAAAAGGTGTTAGTCTAACTGTGATGTTTCCTTTACTCCTTTAGCAGGGCTCTACAGCGCTATGACCATGGTTAAAACAAGTTTACGGTTTTCCTCGTCTCACCTTTGGCCCCTCGAATAGGAAGGCATCCCAGATCTTGAACAGGATGTCGCTCACCACGCTGTCCACAAACACCACCAGGAACCAGTTGAAGGTGATGAGGGAGAAATCCACTTTGTGCTGCTCAAAGTGGGCGTGAAGGCGCGGCAACTTCTCACTCATCAGGTCTTTGAACACACGCTGGTCGACCTACAGGAAGCAGACGGTCACATTTTACAGAAGTTGGAGGTCGAATCTAAGAGAGGAAACTAATCAGGCGTCAGGTAAATATGAAAGCACTTAAAAAACTAAAAATATAATTAGGGCTCAAAAGATTAATCAGATTAATCGATTATTGAAATGCTCGCCAACTGACTTAGTAACAGATTCATCGTTAACAGGAGCATACAGTCTCTAAGAAAGACCATTTGCTGAAAGTGCAGCATGCTCAGAGGAGCAATTCACCCAAAACTGTAAATATACAGCATATATTTTGCATTTGAGATGAAAAAAATAATACTTTGTCTGTACATATGTTCCACCCAAAACTCCTCAAGTGGCAGTTTTAGCTTCACCTAGGTTCAATTCGTAAAAAAAAATAAATAAATAAAAATAAATCTCCTATTAATCACCATTTGTTTCCCACTTAATTAGTTAATCCAAAAAAATAATCAACATACAGTGTATTGGGATTGCGTTGATTAGAAACTAAACATCAATACATGGGAGCTTTTCGCATGTTGACATTAGAAGTATATTATTAACTGGAGATGCACCTTTGCTACAAATGATCAAATGTTTACTAATGGAATAATAGATTATTGAATTTTAGGAGATAAAATGTATATTTTCTTATTTGTAGAGGAATTGACTTACTCATTTATTTACATTTTTTTAATGCATTTCTGATACGGGACCAAAAGTAAAAAGACTTGAATGAAAAATCTGCAGAATGTCCCAATATTGTTATCTGATTAATCGTCAGAATAATCAATAATTGAAATGGCCATTAGCAACCCGACGATAAAACTCTTAACATAAATAAGCCAAGTTACCTGAGAGCCCAGCAGAGTCTTTGTGTAATAATCTCTTGGCATGAAGACCTCAACGATGGCTACAAGAGTCCAAAAGGCATCTTCCTGGTCTAGATAAAGCAAGGCGATTGCTGCTAGCCTAAAGAAAACACGCATTAATTAGAAATCATAAAAAAAAGTCGGCAAATAATAGAAGCCCAGAGGTGCCAGATGTGGTCAGATACCTGTTGAGACCCTGACAGTAGCCGATGTCTGGATTCCTCCAGGAGAAGGCCACCAGGACGTTCCGCAGCTTGTTGATCCCGCCCGCGCTCGGCGAGGCATAGTGCTTGTTGTTGGGCAATGTCCGGAGCAAGTCCAGCTCGATCTGCTTGGACGCCGGGTTGGGCCGATCCCGCGCCACGTTCAGCAGCGTCTCGTAATAATCCGGGGCCAAGTGGTCGCGGAACTTCTTGACGTGGAAGGTGACGCACCAGCGCCACACGATGGAGCGGTGCTCGTGCGGCACGCCGCAGCGGATCAGGGCCTTGAGCTCGGGAGAATGCACCAGGTCTCTGTTCATGGTGCTGGCCAGAAAGTTCTCCCACTTCACCCCGACTGAAACCTCCTGGTCGGTCATGGACAGGGACTTCAGCTCCAAGGCCCTCAACTTTGCAACCAGCTTCTCCTCTTCCTCCTCTTCCTCTGGGACTGTTTTGAAGCCGTACACATCGTATTCACTGACGGAGAGAGAAAATAAAATTAAACACCTTCAATCTGCAAACAGATAAAAGAAAAAGAGCAGCTCAAAGGTAGAAACTAAGTTTCTTAGGGTTGCTTCGGATATATAATAATACATTTGCACCATGACAACATGCCTGAGCTTGTCTGGAAGTAACGGCAAATAATGACGGAAAAACACCAAGCAGCAGACGGAGTTTTTCCAGTCACGAATATTAGCATGCAGCTATAAATTAAAGTAGAACAGGTCCTGGGGCTGCACAAACCTCGCCTTTGAGAAACAGATTTCTTCCTCATTGATTTCAGGTGAAACACAAACAAAATCAGACAAGCTCTGGTCAGAGTTTCCCTCTCAAATCTTTTCACACTTTGCCACATTAAAACCACCAGGTTCTGTGTGTTTCAGTGGGATATTATGTGATTAAAAAAAAAACACATAGCACATAACTTGGAAGTGGAAGAATAATGACACTTTTGTTTTTTCCTCAAAAAAATCTTAAAAGTACGGTGGGTATTTTCTTTCATCCAACTTCAGACAATACTTTAAAGAAGCAACTCTAGCTGTAATTGCAGCTCCAAGTATTTTGAGGAAAGGCTCATCATTGCACTTTTCCATAAAGCTCAGATTTATCAACTGCACTTCTAATAGATTAGAAGTCTGCAGAATCTCCCAACTGAGCTGAGGATCTCTGCAGCTCCTCCATAGTTGCCATAGTTACCACGGCTCTTATGGCTGCTCCTTTGCTTAATACTCTCCTTGCCCAGCATGTCATTTTGAAGCTGAAAGGAAGAACTCAATTCTAGCAAACAATTAATACCTGACTGAATTTGGTTTGAAGATTTGGTGTTCGTTCTGGTCGGGGCTCTCCGCCTGCAGGGCGTCCTCCAGTAATCTGGAAATGACTTCCCGGGCCGGGTCCTGCTCCGACGAACAGACCGGCTTTCTCACCTCCTGAAGCAGCACCAAATATTTACTCTCCACTTGACAGAGTTTGGCCTCCAGAGCTGTGCACTGCGACAAGGGTGGGAATAATGGTTTTAATTTCTCACACATTCAGATTTGTGAAGATCGAGTTGAACTTATGCAAGTTTACAGTTTGTTTTTTTTTGTTGTTTTTTTACCTTTGCTTCTAAAGCCTTTTCCCGAATCTCTGCGTTCCTGCGCAGGACAGTCAACTCCAGGATCTCTTTGTTCAGAAACTTGTTTTGGGATTTGTAGCCTTGAAGACTGTCCTAATATTGAAAATAAAAGAAGCAAACAAGTTTAAAATCTTTAAAAGTTTTTAAAACATCTTTAAAATAAAGATGTTTTAAAATAACTCCCCACCCCATCTATACTGGCTAGTTTAAGAATTGTCTTCTGCACCTTCAGGATGCTCAGCTCCTGCTGAGGTGGCGGAGAACCAGCGTCGATCGCATTCCCGCTCTGCTCAGAGTTTTCCTGCGACAGCTTCACGATGACCTGATCTTTGGCCTGGATGGTTTCCATCAGCATCCCCAGCTGGTCATTAATTTCCCCCACCTTGATTTTCAGGCCCTTCAGCTCCTGCTGCAGGCTCTCCTTCTCCAGAGAGAGACGCTCCATGTGTCCACATAGCGACTGGATCTGTACGTCTCGCTCCTGGAGGACCGCCTCCAGCTGGGCGACGTCCTCCTGGGTCACGGCCGGACTGGGAGCCTGGTCCGGAGCCGCGGACGGATCCGGAGCTGCTCGCCATACGCTGGGCCTCTCGAACTGGGAGGTTCTGAGAGTCTGTTGCAGGAGCCTCACCAGCTCCTACAGGGGCAAGAGGAGATCTTTTCAGAATTAACAAAACCTGAAGCTTAAACTGTGAAAACATCGAAGCTATGGCAAGCAATCAACTACATTTATTTTGGTGGGTTAAAAATATAGAGAAAGTCACAGCTTATGGATAAGCTGTGATAATTTTCATGCTCTGACTTTCTCCTGTAGTTGTAGCCATCTTTGTTTCTATTAGGCTGGCATTCTAAGACATAACATAAAATATTATTACCACCTTGTTTGGAATCATCAGTAAATGAAAGCATCCTACCTTATTAATACATCACAACATCAAGTCCTACAATATGTGTCGAACTCAAGGTCCATGGGCCAAATCTGGACAGCCAAAACTATTTATGTGAATATTTGAACAGTTTGTAACGGGTAGTTTTATCAGCGCATTCAGTCACAACCGGACCTTTGAGGACATTTGTGATCTTAATGTGACCTGAAATGAAACTGAGTTTGACATCTGTGTCTACAAGGTCAAAATATGTGTTCAAATCCCGCTCAGTTAACACGAGAAATGAGGCATCTGAAGTGCATCAAGGTGTAAAATTCTTTTGGATATTATAACGAGGGTTCCTACAGATTTTTCAATTAAAAATGTACAATTATTTTCATAACCTATACACTTTGGTAGCATAGCGCCATTTAGCTGCTTTTTGTGGCAACTGAACTTACTTGAGTCAGCTCTACCTTTAAATCTATAACTCTCTCAAGAAAATAATTGAGCATCCCACAATAAATACAAACTCTTTGAAACAGTTTGTAAACTTTGGTACATTTACTTCATTTCCTAAAGTTAAAAAAATAATAATTAAAAAATAAAAACATTTAGTGTCTTTGCCATCTTAACCAGGCCATGTGACAGACAGACTGTTCATCTTAAACAAGCAAAGTGATTCTTAATGCTACAAGATACAAAGTTACTGACCACAAGGGAAAACGTTTCCGTCGATGTTCCAGCCCTCACTTACAACCAAACAAGAAAACAGGACAGGAAGAGCAGGATCTCAAATACAAGCAGCAGGTTTACAGCCTGGGAGAACTCACAGTAGAGTTCCTGCTTATTTTTTTTTTCAAAGAACCAGTTCAGCTAGTTAAGAATCCTGTTCTTAACTAGTTCAACTGTCCTGAAGAGAGGCTTTCCAAATGTATCAGATCTCTCTGCCGGCTTGGAAACGTTCATTGTGACTTTTGCTCCTTATAAACTTTTATTGCTCAATATAATCTTTGTGCATGTATTTTTATTTATTTACTTTTTTAAATAAAAACTGTTTTGAAAGTAGTAATGCAACACATAAAAAGAAAATGAACAACATTGTGGCTGTAAGTGTGTGGAGGGGAAAAAACAATTCACTGCATCAGCTCTGAAAGGGTTAACCTGAGGGAATGTGATGTCTCCTTTAATAGGACTCACTTTTAGCTGAAGCAACCAATCAGCTATGGAGAAATAAAAAAAAAAAAAAAAAAGGAGAACAGGAAGAAATGGGGAGAAATGCACCAGCTGTGATTGTTTTCGACAGAAATGCCGTTTCCTTGTTTCAGACTAAAGCATGACTAATCACTCCCTGTCTTCCTGCATCAGTGAGAGCTGAGAAATGACACCCAACCTCTTAGTCTGACATGGCAAGACAGGACGTGGGAAAGCACAATGCAAACTTTGAATTAAAAGAAGTCTGTAAAAAGTTTGTATTATAAAA
This sequence comes from Poecilia mexicana, assembly GCF_051168715.1. Taxonomy (NCBI): domain Eukaryota; kingdom Metazoa; phylum Chordata; class Actinopteri; order Cyprinodontiformes; family Poeciliidae; genus Poecilia; species Poecilia mexicana. The sequence goes on from NW_028263375.1 coordinate 11,853,064, forward strand.
TAAAACATCATAAAGTTTGATAAAGTATAAAGAGGAATAAGCTCACCTTCTGGCTGGCCAGCTCCTCCCGGAGTTTGATTTGCTCCTGCTGCATCTGGTTCATCTCATCCTGCTGGTTCTGGAGGCGGAGCTGCATCTCCAAAGATTTGCTGCCGTTGCATTCCCCTGTCGGACTCCCAGAACCGCGTCTCTCCACGCCGCGTCCGAACTTCCCTGGTCCCCGCACGTCTCGGAGCAAGAGCCTCTGAGGTCGTTGGCGGTTTCGCACGAAATCGAAGGTGAACGCCGAGCCAAAAGAATCTGAGCAAGAAGAGGAGCAGACGCGGAGAGGAATGCTAGAGTAGAATTCATCTCCAAGCAGTCGTGGGTGACCGAGAGTGGACTCACGTCTCTGTGTGTCCAGATGAGGTTTCTGTTCGGTGAAGTCCTTAGGGGGAGCGTCCACCATCTCCCACTCCTCTGAGCTGCTGTTGTGGTTGCCGGTGTAAAACACGCTGCGTCTGTTCTCCACTCGGCCTGGCCGCAGATTGGACATGGAGTTCCTTTAAAAGAGGAGAGACTGGTTTAAACTCGACTGTCCGCAACTTTGTGAAAGTTGCTAGTCGAAGTTCCTAAAAGTCAGCCGAGGAAAACAAAGCTGCAAAAAAATAACACAGATCCCTTAGAAACAATCCAACTAAATGATGACTTCATTCCCTAGTGTAAAACAATACAGAGGACCTCAATGAAATATTTATGCACTCTCAGCTTATTCGCATTTAGTCAAGTTCCAAACAAAAACTTTATTTCTTCAGATTTTATATGACAGACCAACTCAAAGTAACTGAAAAGGAAAATAAATCTCAAAAGAATATATTTGACATTCAAGCAACTTTACTCTGATCTATGCAAATAAAAATCGAATGCTACCAACTGCCTTTAGAAATAATTTAGTCAATAAATAGAGTACTTTTATCTAGAACATTCTCTAGATAAAAAAAAAATCTGTTCTATGATGATTAAAGCAACAGCAGGTAACAAAATAACCTTAGTTTTGAATCTCATATAGCACTGTTCAATGTACCGTGGGAAAACATAAAAGCACGATAGATGAACTCCAAACTCATCAAGACATGGTCAGCAAAAACTGTCAGGCCAGGAAATAATAATTTGGTGACAGAATAATTAGTCACCAAATGTTTCAAATATGGCATTTGTGGGAGAGCAATGAGAAAAAAAAAAAAACTGCTATTGAAAAATATTATGAGAAAAACCGACATGTTGTGCAGTGCTAGTAGAGACATACTGAAAAAGACTTACAAACTGAAAGATAAGCAGAAAGATATAGGTACTTAAGTTTTTATTTATTTTGTATTGACAAAAGTACAATAATTACAAATGAAAACCATATACTTTAGATTTTTATGAGTAAACAAAATCTGAAAACATTCATGGGCTGCTCTGTGTTAACACAATTATGCGTTTGATGATGTGAAAAACATGTTGAAAAGTTCAAGATTACCTCAGTAGGGAACTTCCTATTCATCATCATACTGAGTTTAGTAAGAAATTCAACACTAGCAGCATTTGATTCTGAGGTACAAACACTTTGTCACAACATGAAAATGTAATACATGCTGTACATCTGTTTCGGGATCAAATCTTTTGAGCAAATATGTCTACATGCTAGAAAGAGGAACTCTTGATTGTTGAATAGTTGATAAATTAGTGAACTACAGATGTGACCACTTCCTCTACTACCGTTGGCCTCAAGCAGAACCAAAGCGATTTTCTTCTCTCATTTAGAGACGCAAACCAGACAAAGCCTGCAATAATTTGGCAGCAAGCCTACAAAAAACCCTGAACTTTGTAATAAAACAGCTGGAGGTACAAATCACGCTTTGAAGAGCCCTCACTAGGCTTTCAGTCTTACCTGAGCTCTGTACCAAAGTTTTTGAGGGAGAAGGGCCCTCTGGCTGACTGGATTCCCACCATCCCTCCTGCATCCATTTCTGTGTCCATAGCAAAGTCGCTGCGGACTTTCTCCATGCTGTCACTTAGCTTCTCAACAAATAAGGCATCTGAAAATCATAACAGAGTTTGTTAGAATCAACTAATAAGTGCAATAGTCCAACTGCTTCATCTCAAGACAATATACTTGATAAACGTAGCCGGTAAAAGGATGCAATAAGTTTGAGTTAAATAAGGAAAGCTAATTATGTTTCAATTTTCTGATATCCTGCAGAACGACTCAAATCAGATATTCTTTTCTTTCGTGTATGGAAACATTTCATGAAGGATCAAGGACTTATAGCAAAAAAAGAGGGAAAAAAGCAGAAGAACAAAGTTGTTTGATAAAATTATCTTGAAACTGTGAAATCTCAGTCTGCTTAAATGTTCAAACTAAGTCAACTACTAAACAGCCCTGTTTCGTTTTACATTTCAAAGTCCGATATGTAATCAATAACATTTGTTGATCTAACAAAAATGTTGACCTTTCACTCAAACCAAGATGCGAGGAAATACAACAGGCCTAACAGTCGTTCTGGTAAGCAGCTTCACACACATTTCAACACAGTTAAGAAAAAAAGAAGTGTACTTGTGTCAAAATTGAGAGAACACAGGATATGATGATGCAAATCTATCGCTTCGCAGACTGAGAAACATGCCCAGCTTTGAATCGAACCGCAATGAACCGCAAGCAACAAACAACAAATATCTCTTTAAAATATTAGTGGGTGTGTGATTAAGTGCAACAAATGCTCTATTCCAGGATACGTGTGATTTTAATATTAATCATCAAAAGCATTCACAGTTCTCTGCAGCTGTAACCAAAGTTGCACTTAACTCCAACGTGCACTGATCAGCTCCACGAAGCGACAGTTGCTGGTCCACAAAGTCTTCAGTAACCATTGCTTGATTTTCACTTTTTTTTTATTATTGCATCTATAGTAAAAACATTCAGATAAAGAGCAACAGTTTGTTACTCCACGGTTGGCCACATTTTATGATCGCCTGTGGTTAAAGGCAGTAAAGACAGATCAAGGTTAACTTGCACCCCACATCCTCAGCAGGCTTAGTTTAACTGAGCTGCCAATACCAGAACCGTCACCCCCACCTTGATTGGATATATCCAAAATATTAAGGCATCCGTTACCCAGATTTGTTTTTTGAAAACTAATTTAAATGCAAGACATCCCAATAAAACACCCACTGCCAATTGACTGAACATGCAAATATGCAGCAAAACTCAGAGAGAGCACAACTATTCTATTTTTTTCTTAAGCTGAAATCGTAGATGAACAACAACACAAACAATATCAAAAAACACTAGAAAAGAGATCATGCCAAAATGATGAATGCAGTAACCTTATAATTATTTCAGCTTTTCCATTATTTATACTGATAGCAATTAGTAGTGCACTAATCGATTGGCCGGCCGGCCCCAGTTTCCTTAATCTTGGGTGATCGGCAATCAATACATATACGTGAAACCAATCTTATCCATCTCCGCAAAGGTCTGAAAAGAAGGAAACAGGCCCATAGTCTAACCTAATATGCAAGTTTTGTTTGTTTTTATAATGTGACAAATACTAAGTGAACAGATTATTTTTAGTCTAATTAATTTAGTAGTTTGGAGAGCAATGCTTTTCATTTATATTTGAGAGCACTACCTCATGTGCGGATAGAACAAGTTTGTATTGTTTCACAGGTATCGTTAGATATTTTTCAATAAAACTGGAATGTTGAAGGTGTATTGTGACCTTATAGGACCTCAAAGTGTCAGTTCTTAAAAGACAAAAAAAAGAAAAAGAATTGGCCTGTTAGCCTTTATAAAGATCGGTGATTGGTCAGAAAACTAAAGGTAAAGGTTTAAGATAAAATAACACTGTTGGGTATGTCAACATGCTAAGTGCATCAAGAATGAGCAGATATGTGTAGAAACAAACTTCTCTGTGAACACACCTACACATATACAGATTTTTAAGGCAGGACCTACAACAGTTTTAGCTCTGACAATCTCACTTTTTTTTACAATTATTATTAGACGCACTGTAAATGAAAGAACATTTGCAACACTTACACACTGGAACACTACTGTGAAAATGTTTTTGCCCTTTTACATACAGTATTCCTTCTATTTTTGCTATACTGTTACCCTGTCAAAGAAGTTTTAATATCAAATAACTCGAGTTAATACAAAAAGTTTTACATTTATTATTTCATTAGTTAAACCAGTCTGACCTCTGCGAAAAAAATACTTTTGTATTTACACTGACAGTGTTTTGACAATGACATTTGTTTTAAACATATATACATGTTGTACTTTCCTCACAACATTGCAGGAAGTGGTAACCAATGCTGATTGAAGCTGATCAACTCCCTAAAATGCCAATTATTATTATTGGTGTGTGCTAATAAAAAAAAAAGTCCCTTCTTTTATGTGTTTAGTATTAAAATGAATGAATTATTCTCAAAAAACATATTTTTAAAAATATAGTATAGAGTTATATCATCCACTAAATATTTAGCAACTATTCTTAAATAAAGTCAAAACTCTTGGCAGAGATATCCCTTCATCTCAGAAAAAAAATGACTTCAGAAGTTTTGACCTGCAGCAAACTCAATTCATGTCCAACATGCTAGTCTAAATACCCTTACACAGACCCAGATGAGGAAAGATAACTCAGGTATTTGAACATTTTTGAAGACAAAGATAAGAACAGGGAACACTCTAGAAAGGAGAAAACATGAGTTGTTTGCATAGAAACAGGAAAGAAGGCAGGATTCATAGTACAGATCACTCAGCTGAATGACAAAATACCCCCCCCATGTATAAATACATGGTGCTTAAGCAAAAACAAATAAGACTCTGTAGGTCAAAGAATAATTTTAAGCCCATTTTCGTCCATAGGTGTCAAGTACAGTCAATATTTTTTTCACGCTCAGGCAGTTTAGTGTAACTCAAATATTTTATTTCAAAGTAACGACAAAGTATACTCTGCTACAAAAAAGTTAACTTGTAAAGCTAAACAGAAATAATGAATGTGCACAAGAATTTGCCTTAAATACATTATCATGATCTGTTTTTGGAAGATCAGCAACATGGTCCTATTCGTCATAATCTACCTTTTTCATGTCACGAATTATTAGAAAAATCTCAAATAATAGTTAGCATAAAGCTAAGTTAACTCAATTATCTTTCTAGTAAATTCTAGAAGAACTGCAGAACATAAAAACATTATGATTTGTAGAGGTCAAATCCACATAGTTTTGATAATCGAATTCAGAGATGACCCGGTCAGGGACCAGAAGCAAATAATTTTACTATTGACTAGCTCTGATCGGTCAGCCACTCAGAAGCTAAAAATTCAATAAACCCACCACCTGTTACCAGGTCATTCTGACCGCAACACTCTTCGGTGTAGAAGTTAAAACTGCAGGAAGAAATCTAAAAAGTAAGCCATTTAAAATGAAAGCAGAGGAATAACTACCTGTAAGAAGCTTCCAGGAAGCAAGCTGCGTTTGAATTTGATGACATGAAACATCAGTAACTCCACCCAGGTAAAATGTCAATATAGTCATTAAGCAAAAATCCAGCTCTAATATCACTGATGTCAATTCACTTTCTCTCTCTTAGATTCTAATTTTTTAAGAGCCTCACATTCCAACACACCGTTTCCAGAGAAACACAAAGACCCTGAAACCAAATGTTTCCGATAGTTCCGTTTGCACCAGAAAGTAAATATTAATCTGCTGCCTACAGGAGGTCACAGTCGCCTGATGTGTGAGAATGGTGGGGCCGTTGCTGAATGTGTGTGTTCTTGCCTACCGCTGTCCTTGCCCACGAGGCCGGTGGGAGGGTAGGCCTGCGTGGGAGAACTCCAGCTGTCTCTCTTCCCCGTGCCTCTGGTGTTACTGTACTCCCAACGCTTCTGCTGCAACTCCTGGAGCCAGTAATGCATCACCTGTCTGCTGGGGGCCTGGAAACAAGTGCACACACCCAGTTGTTCACATGTATGGGATAAAAAGAAACTTCCTCTGTCAAAGGTTGCAGTGGAGCATTTTAAATAGGCATAGGGAAGTTTCCAGCATCAACTGAAAACCTTTGTTCTATTTTCAAAGTCAGATTCAAAAGAACTAAAATTTGTCTTAGAAAGTTTTGGCCAGCTGCTTGGCACGAGAAAGAGTGATGTTTCCTCCCCCACCTGTTGCTGCAAACAAATGGTGGCTCCTATCGTTTTGCCTTGCTTGCAAGAAACACAAGGTCACCTGATTGAAAAGCTGTGGTAGAAAACCTGATGTAGTGTCACTAAGCATTTTTAGTAAAGTACCAAAATTTAAAGAGTATTATCTGGAAAAAAAAACCCTCCAAGGAAGCTTATTTTATCATTATTAAGCTACTGACTGGAAAGTTCAACCCCCCCGCAAGATAAAGAACGAATGCATGGAACTATCAGTAGCAATTCTATGGAAGAGCCAATATAGCTGAGATATTCTTTCTTAATTTTGTATTTAGGAGCAATAATTAACACCTCCATTTTGTCAGGACTTAGCTGGAGAAAATTATAATCTAATTTTTGTTAGTACTTGATTAAACGAGACGACTCATGGAGCTCAGATGCCCCAGCAAAAGGGTAAAGTTGGAGGTCATCTGCATAGATAATAATCACATTTACAAGAAACCACACTGAAATGTATTCTCCTGAAAAGAGGAGTTGTTTTGCTACAACGTTTCCCAGAATTTCGACTCAGGCATTGTGCGTACTGCTGCAGGAAGGATAGCCGGAGCGATTGTTATTCTGTTCACACTGCCCATCAAAAGCGTAACGTTGTCCTAGTTTGAAATGGTAAGATATGAAGTTCTGGCCCGTTTAGCCATGAAATTCAATAAGTTACAGCCAACGGACTTTGAACTTGGTAGCTTTAAGTAAACAGTTAAAATTGTGGATATTTTAACTGATCCAGATGAGTTAATAAAAGTAATAGTCGGGTTTCTATTAGCTTTCTACACTGAGAAAGCAAAAAATTATTGTATGCAAGAGGAAAGAGTAGATAGTTTATTTCGATCCAGTTGACGAGCAGTGCACAGCAATAGATAGGGGCGGGGCAGTGCAACATTATACATTTCGTAGCTAAAGGAAACTATTGTGCAAGTAATGTGTTCTCTGATCGCACATTAAGAGGACAATAAAACTGAATTTTGACCAGCAGTAAGCCTTTAGAGTCTTGACACACCTTATTCAACTTAAAATGAAAGCAGTGAGATCAAGTTTATGATACCACAAGAATCTCAAATGAGTCCATATCCAATTTTAAAAATACAATGTTTCCACTCTGCAGTTACAATGATTTAAAATATAAATTGTGCATTTACAGTCCAGGAGCTCTACAAATAACTGGTTACTCTTTGGCTCAGTCATGTGAAAAAGCAGAGAGGCTGGTTTCAGTCTCAGTTCCAGCCTCTAGCTGTACAATCTGTTTGGTATTAGCCAGTCAGACCATCTGCTGAAAAGGAAACTGACTTTAGACAGTGGGAGCCAGGCCACCTGTTTTACTCACAGTCATATGACGGCAGAGAAGACTGAGACAGCATCACATGAAGTGCTGTAACTAGTGAGCCCAACAGTGAGTGGGTTAACACTCACTGCTTTAACACTAACAAATACCAGAACCCCCTTTTTCAAAGCTGCTGCTTTTACTCCAGTTGGTTATAGATACTCGCTGTATGATCCCCTTATAACAGCTTTTCGTTTGATTATGAAGATCACAGTTTCACAAATTTCTAAAGGCAAAAGTAAATTAAGCCAAGAAAAGAGTAGATTTCATCAAATATAGACAATATACTAGAGTCAGGATTTAGCTCCAAGGTTTCATTTGGAGAAGAATGCAAGTTGAATGCTTCTTTATTTTAAAGAATGAAGCATGTCTTTTGGTTGAACAAAAGGGCTGTCACAAGTGAATTATCTGAGTTTTATTTTTGCTAACGAGCAGAACATTTACCAAACATAATTTTTTCTCTGAATATTTCCCTACATTATCTAAAAGAGAGAGAGAAAAAAAAGGGTCAATTATTTTAAGCACTGAAACTTTATTGCATACATTTTGATGAATAATTATGTCAATTTTGACACACAAATTTTTTTTAAACAGTCAAAAAAAAAGTTCTGGTTGAAACCTTTGTATTTGCACATTACTGGTACCACCGTATCTCTGACGCACAAGCCACAAATACAAGCAATAGATGACAACGCAGCACATACTGTAGACTATATTCTGCTTAAAAAAAGACCAGATGAGACAGCAGAAAAATACAATAGTGCACAAGTTGAGCATGCAGTAAGGAGTTGGTCTTTTTGTCCTGGAGCCGATAAAAACTGTTTAATTTAGCATCAGGACGAGTTTTCAAATTTAAAATGTTGCTCATTTTGTTGATCTAAAATGTTACTCTACTTTTGTAAGTATAATTTTGCATAGCAACATTTTACATATTTTAGTGAAAACGGAAGGGGAAATTATTCATTAATTTCATTTTTCAAAATGCTGCAGTTGTCTTTAGTTATCTTTTATATCCTACATACAATGCCTTGTCATCATCTAAAAGTTCTGTGAGTGCCTTTTCAGATTAATTTGTTTGCTTTGATAAAGATTGGATATTTTCGTATTGTGCCAAGTCTCAGGATGTAGTTATTAAAAAAAAAAAGTAAAGCAAAGACTGATGTGGATGTCAGCGAAAAACATTGATTCACCTCAACTAATTCATTGTTTTCTTGCTAGTTAACTTTAATGCAAAACATCATAGTTAATTTTTCATTGCCAAATGTAAAAATTAACAAGAAAACGGGGAGGTCTGTGGAAATGTGGAGGATGACGGCCGTCAAATTAAATTCTGCTCAGGGCCTCATTCAATTTTTGGTCGGCTCTGAACACACACACACACATGCACACACCCAAACCCACACACACACAATCAGCTGGTGAAGTCTCGGCCTGTGGTAGGTTATTTTCAACACAACTTCTCTAAAAAATCTCTGCCACTCGACATATTTCCACGGGTGTTTTAAAAGTAAAAAGCAAAACAATTTGTTAGAAAGGGTGTGTCTGTCGCCTTTCCTGAGACAGAAAGGAAGCGACACATGACAAAAACAATTATCTACCGAGTGTTGTGATAGAACTGTTGAAATAAGTTTCTACCTTCAAGAGAAATTCTTTCCCAGCTGTACGGATCTCGAACTGTCCCTCTTCCCCCTCCACGTCGTACATGAAGCAGGCATCGCCTATATCAATGTGTCCGAGAGGCAGGGCATCTTGGGGAGTCTTGAAATAATACAAGTAACATTTCCTCGGGTCGTACACGAACCACCTCAGTTTGTAGCCCCTGAGAGGCCCCTTGCCGGAGAGTTTGTTCAAGTAGCCGCACAGCTTGGAGGCCTGCTCCTTCGCTCCCTCCACCTCGGCCACATCGAGAGACTTGAAGGACTGCAGCCGTGAAACTGTGCAGGAGCTCTCCCCGCTCCCATCCTCCTCTTCGTGCATCTTTCCTAGAAGTTTCTTCTTCTTCTTCTTCTTGCAGCCCCGCAGATGGCAACTCCTGGGTCCATCCGCATGACTGCTTTCCCCAGGAAGGGGGTGCTGGGAAATGTAGTTTGAGGTAATTGTGACGTGTATGAGAGGCATCCGCTCGCTGAGGGCTGTGCTACCGAGAGGCGCCACAGGGAGATGCTGTTTTATAAGGCAAGGAAAATAAAGCGACAGACCGGAAGCAGAGGGTAAACACTTCTCTACTTTTTGTGAGAGATTAAATTAGGAAATTAAAATTGCTCTTTTATTTTAAAATATGAGATATAGTGTGTAGGGTTTAAAACAAAATATAAATTGTTTTGAGCTTAGCTTGTTATGTCCTCCAAATTTAGAAGAAATGTTAAACTACAGCTTTTAGAGATCCATCACACCTAAGAAATATCTTGAATTGACTTTTGCAGCTGATTGTAAAAGTGGGTAATTCCTATTAGGTACATCTACATCCAACTGGAGGCTCCTTTATCTGAATATTTTAATAGCCCTCCTACCAAGTACGTGTCAGAGTCACCTGTTGCTTAAGTTGCATTCACCATTAGCCTCACTGCCTACATTTATCTAATACTTTAACTGTGTAGCTTTCAACACTATTTTATCATTTTGTATTTAGGTGTTTTTATTAGTCAGGTGAATGAATGGATGTTGAATTAATGTTTGACAGCTTATGTCTGGTGAATAAACTTGATAATAGTTTTCACAATACCCAAGATATGAATTAGTTGTTGAATCTTTCAAATTCAGACTGTGAAGAAGGTCAACTGAATGACTGACAGGATGATTTAGAAACATGCTCCGTGTGTGAGCCAGATCTAGAGTAACAACACATAAATGTGATGAGCTGATGCTGCAAGTAGGTTAAGATAAGAGTTATCTTTTGAGGGGGGGGGGCTTCCCCACACATACTTAGTATGTATGTTATGCATTCAAGTCATGAAATTGCTATTAACTTAAAAACAAATTCAAAGTAATAAGTACAACATGGATATGTTTTCTGCACATCATGTTTTCCTTTCTCCCACACTTCTGCAGCACCTGCATTGTCATTCCATCCAACACATGCTAGAAAGTACAGCTGCAAAAACAAAACCTAAGATATACACGATAAAAGATGATTGTGACCTCAAAAATTTCTTACATTGTGAACAGAACTGTAGTGGTATTTATAATCAATCTCTCTCCTTCTTGTAAAACCTTCAGCTGACTGAAGATTAATGCCGCTTTGGACTACGTTTATTCATATCAAAGCTGCAATCTCTGATGTGGGCGTGCACTTAATGTATTTCACAGCATGACTCATAAGAGGAAAAGAAGGAGAGTTCAAGCTGCCGGAATTCACTCTCAAGGTGAAACAAAAACACACTTCAGATGATTAATGGGTACAAACCTGTTGTACTAGGGTGTATGTGGGCCCCAGTACAGTGAGTAAACAGTAGGTGATTAGTGTTATGCTGGGAAATACACCTGTTGTTTTTTTTCCCATTTTGAACCAGCGCTTTACAGTGAAAAACCCCAATTACAAGTTCTGATAATCCTCTGGTAAGACTCATATTCTAGCTACTTAGGAAAGCTTAAAGAGTTCAGGAGGTTGTTTGTTTTACCTCGAGGCATGAAAAGCAGACAGACGGGATGCGGTTCAGTTGCTGTGACATTTTATGGGCGTCAAATTGTGACCTTTCAAGGTTACACATCCCCCCGGCTGAGAGGTGGGCTGTCATAAAGCCACTGTAACCAAAATAGTTCAAACAGCTTCTTGAAGCTGTTCATTTTGTTTTTAGGAACCTTTTATATTCCCTTTTAATCAGTTGAACGTTGACAAATCTTTTGCATAGCAACGTTTGTTCTAAGTTTGTTCTTTTCAAAGATGGGTACAGTGATAAGAATTGACCTCAAACCTCACATCTCCCCCAGAGGAGTGTGCTATGAATCACAAAGTGCTGTAAAACAGACAGTCTGCACTGCTACCAGTATGCTGAAATTATAGGCTATGCTACTGTAGCGGTTGTTAGTCATACATGGAACATAAGGTACGGTGATTGACTTGATACTTATTCTTCATGTGTAATATAAACACACACACACAAAAATCACAGGAAAATATGAGACCAGAATCAATTTAAGAAAATGTTTAAATGAAATTATTCTCTTATTATTCTCAGAAAAATAAGAGAATAATTTACAGTGCCAAAAGAATGATCCCGTTACGCATCATTGCTAATAATTGAGACCTGGCTTAATCTTAACAAATGGCCTTTAGAAAGGGTAACAAGAAAAGAACCTTAAAACCTTCATAACCGTACTGTTGCAAAAATTACTGATAACGTACTTAACAAAATAACATAAATAAATCATAAACCAACCATATTCAGAAGTTTGTTGCAATGAGAGACTTCTCTTTTAGAGACATTGTGAGGAACATCTGATTTTCAAGAAGAAAATAAAAAACATGTTTTAAAAAAATAAAAAATAAACAACCAGTCCACCTAACTGCAATGGCCTTTAAGTGTGCTCGGTGCAAATAAATGCACCGTTGAAGAAAATGCATTGTTGAAGCATTAATGCAGAACATTTGTAAGAATCTGTGAAATGCTTGGTAAATAAAATTAGGTTTGATGAGATCCAAGTTTTTTTTGTTGGGTTCTTTTTATGTTCTAAGGAGGAATATCACTGAACATCATCTCAAAACAGTCTCCAGAGCCTTTAAAATTTGAAAAATTTGTGTGGAGAAAAAAAAATGGGTCAACATCGCTTCCACTACATGCAAGTACAATAAAAACTATTTACTTTCTCAAAGATTTATTTTGATTTTACTTTTTAACACTTGCACGCGACTGATCATCATATCATTTTAAAAATCACACAACATAAGTAGCAGGTAAAATGCAGCTCTAAATTAAACTAAGGTAATGTCTGAATTAATTCAGGACAAAGAAACTATAAGCCATATGTGAAACATGATTTCTGCCTGAACTTAATAACTAGCCACGCTACCTTTAGCGCAACATCAAAAGTGTTTGCCATAACTGCTAATGAGTACGTAACATCATTGTGGGGAATTCGGACCCACTTTTCTGTACAGAATTGTTCTACTGCAGCCACCCTAGAAGACATTAAAACAACGGCCTGTTTAAGGTCATACCACAACCTCCAAATTGGGTTTAAGTTCAGACTTTGACTAGCCCACTCCACGTCAATACCTCCATTAGAAATATAGTTGCCGAGAAAATTACTGACCTGTCTAATACTTATTTTCCCTACGAAGGGAGTAAACATGCTGGAGTTACGTTGCCATTGTAGAGGGGAATCTGAAATCGTGTCTTATTTGTTCTCCATGACACAGAGTATTTCTGCCTTTTGGCTCTCCCCCACTGGGACTTCCTACCATGCTTTACAGAGCCAAACCCAAATGATTCATGACAACAGTCTGAGCCATGGGGGGAATGAGTTGTGCTTTTTTTATGAGAACCTCAAAAGCAGACCCGGGGAAATGTCTCATCTTTTCAGAAGCTTATTAAACCCCATTGAAAACATATCAAACCTTCCCAAATATTTCCATCCCTCCGTCTGTTTAGGTCCTTCCTTACAAACTTGATCTGAATTCACAGCACCTCCCCTAAAAACACACACAGAAAAACACACTGACGCATCTTCTCATCCGTCACTACGGTAATCAGACGCTCCATGGGTAAAACATCTCCCCCCTTTCAAACCAATGCATACGTTTGCTCACAAACCACTGTTTCTCTACACGTTGCTTTCCGTTTCTCTTCAGGAAGCGTTTGCTTTGTTCAACAACCCTCAGCTCTCTTTGTTATGCAAATGACTGTCGTGCCGTTGCCGAGTACCTCTGCTTTCCAGACCAGTGGAAAAATATGTGTAATTGTAAATGTCATCTGTCTATATCTCTCAGTGTGGGGTCACAATCAAACCATTTTCAGTTGGAGATTACAGAGGTTCAGAAGCTGAGAGGAGAATTTTAATGTTTGCTGCAATGACAAGGGGTTCAAATCTCACACTGGTAACCACAAGGACAGGTATGTACCCCACTCATCGAGAACTATTTTACTGGAACACAATGTGAGCTTTACAGTGAAATTTGATTCATTTTCTTCAGGGATTGAGAGGAGCTGCTGCGCACTGTGTCGACAACAGAAAGCCAAATCTGAAAATATTTGCTACTTTTCGCATTCAAGACAGAAGGAGGAATATCAGACGAAGACTCCCTGCATTAAGACACGTGTGAAGTTTTGTTTCAAGGTAAGAAATAAACCCGTCACTCGCAGCTTAAAGTTCATTTATGATTTAGCTATTTTAACCCGCCTGCAAAGTATATATTACATCAGTTGTTGTGAAAGGGTGACATAGGTCAGGCCTTTTCTATTTTTTGGATATTTAACTACGGGTTTGTTAATGCTAATAAATTCTATATATAAACAGTAAACAAATTGTGTACTATAATAGACAGGATGGGTTTATTTTTTCCCCCTGTGCCGTAATCATAAAAAAATAACATACAACAAGAACATTGTGCTGCCTTCAGGCTTTGAGTGACGCCTCCTGGAAAATAAGCAAATTAGATTGTTAAAATACCGACCTGTTCTGGGCAGTGGGGAATAAATCCTGCTTGTGCTCACTGGACTCGCCTGTGTTACTTTGAACAGGACAAAGTGAGGATGGAGCAAAGGGAGCCGACTGTGGATCCTGCTGCTGAAGTTGCGGAGGGGAGGTTTAGAGAGTTGGCCACCAAGTGGTTCATAGATTCTCAACTGCCTTTTATTGTCAACAACGGCCTCTTCCCCAGCTGGTTCCTGGGCTTCATTAGCAGAAAGTAAGTACTCACAGAAGATGTCCTGTTATTTTGCACATTTAACACTCATGTGTAATGTAAACTTATTTTTAACACAAAAAAAAAATCCTTGATACTGCTATTAGTTTTCTGTTTGCATGCATGTTTAATTCTTTGATAGATTTTAAATTGTAAAAAAAAAAAAAAAAAAAAAATCAGAAACCTCGAGAAGCAGTTATGTCCATACAAGCCACAGACATGTTATCTGTGATGGAAAGTGTCCACTCTACAGAGTACGCCCACATCCACTTTTTGCCCTTTCCTCTGGCAGACACCACACTCCTACATAAAAAAGTATGTGGGACAGTTACTTAAGTACAATCAATGTCAGCTATTTCGAAAGGGCATGTTGTGAAATGGGTTTTTCCTTTAAGACAATGATACTTCCAAAGTGGAAATTTTTTTTTTAAAAGTGCTTTACTCTCCCACAAAAAAAAATAGATTTTTTAAAATGAGTTACAAATAGGCTTAAAATTTATATTTGAAGATGGTCTGATTTTCACACTGTTGTTGGTCTGTCTACAGAGATGCCGAGGACATGCTTAGAGAAAAAGAGCTTGGCAGTTTCCTGATTCGTCTCAGTGATAAAGCTATTGGATATATTCTGTCGTACAAGTGAGTACTGGTTTACTTCTATAAACCTGGTTTATTTATTTTTAATTGCTATTTTAAGCAGATTTTTCATATGAACAGATTTTTCATATGAACAGATTGTTCATAACTTCCTCATTAATTAACTCTGCTTCTTGGAATATTAAATAATAAAAATAAGCAGCACCATCAAATATGCCTTTATTTTTAGCACTCTATCCAAACTTTAGACTTTTGGAGCTTTGGAGACTCAAAAATGTCCAATGTAATTTTTTTTTTTTTGGCCAATTTTACCATTAATTTAAAAGTTTGAGTTTTACATATAAAATAATTGCAACAGCTTTCTAAAAATATCCTGTTTTTCTTTTGCAGAGGCAGAGATCGATGTCGCCACTTTGTGATAAGCCAGAGCGAGACGGGACGGTTTATAGTGTGCGGAGACACAGAGGGACACAACACTTTGTTCGACCTAATAGAACACTATAAAACAAACCCAGTTGAGCCCTTTGGAGAATATCTGACATTTCCATGCTATGGGGTGAGTTTTCACTCATTTTACTTTTCTTTGTTTTGTTTTTTAACAGGTTTTGAGCAGTCTCCTAACTGTTGTTTTTGTTCTTATAGGATGTCAATGAGGACCTCTATGATATCATCCAGGTCAACCCCAGAGAAAAACCGGCTGCTCCTCTCAGAGCAGCAAAGAAAGTACATAAGCAGCAGATGAACTCAGCCACAGAGCAGCAACCAGTGCGGGCACCAAGGATTAACAGGACTCAAGAGGTGAGTCCAAAAATAAAAAAATAATAGAAACATAAATATATATTTTCTACACTGTTATACTCTACCAATATTTTCTGTACGAAACATAAGACACGTAAATATATAATTTTGACTTCTATTTATTTACATACTTGTTCAACTTTATTGTGTTTTGGCATTGTCTTTAATTGTGAATTTATGTCATAGTAGACACAACAATTTCATTGTTGTGTCTACTATGACAAGTCTATCTTGATCTAATTATTTACTAACTTGTTTATCTGGAAATACAACAAAATTTTACATGATGGCCGGGTTTTCAAATAAATGTTTTTGTTTTCTTAAAAATAGGAAGTACCACCTTTGCCACGGAGGACCAGGCACGTTGAGAGCGCCCCAGTCAGTGACAACGATGGGGTTCTGTATGCTCAGCTTAGGAAGCAAACGCCTAGAACCCATCACACCTCCAGGGACAAGTCCCCTGGATCAAATCAAGGCAAAGCCGAGAGGCTGAACACTAAGGAGCAAAAGAACGGCAGGTGTAGTCCTTCATCTGACCCTGAATCTCTCTACTCTGAGCTCAACACGCTTGACAGCAAGAGCATGTCCCTGCCTCTGCTGGACAACATCTCTGATGGCGAACAATGCTACAGACTGACCGTACCTCCGGACACGCCACCGCGACTTTCCCCGAGGCCAGTCCGGCAGGCCTCCGGCGGCATCTCACAGTCAAACAGCAGTCACAGCCTGGACGCCCTGAGTGACCACTCGGTCTATCACCTGGCTGGCAGCCACAGCCCAACAGCATCTGAAACGGCATCATCCACAGAGCAGCTCGAAGACTCCCTGTACGCCGAGGTCTCCATCGAAGCCCCCGTCGTTGATAACGACAACACTTATGAGATCCTCCCCAACCACAAGGAACCCGTCAAGCCCAAAGCCAACAGCAACACTCAAGAGCCTGGGGAGGAGACCAAACGCAAGTGTAGCCCCGGGTCCTGGGGGATAAAGGTGAGTTGCAAGCTTTTCTTACAGTGCTGCTTCATTTATTATTTATTTTTGCGTTATTTTCTAATATTGACAGGTTATATATTTACTTTTTGCAGAATGATAAATGGAAATGGCTTTTCCCTGAGACCAAGAGGAAGTGACAAACCAACTAACGAAGAAAAGGCTCACCTAATTTCACTTATCTAACACTATTTTGCTACTTCTGTTGTATATTTGCTTTCAATGTACATATTTATTTAAAACCGATCAAAGTTACCCTTGTACATCTGATTGAATTTATTAAAGTTGTTGAAAATGTCTAAAATTGCTTCATTAAGCCCATTTCAGTACATTAGACATATTCAAATCACTTTTTTTTTTTAGAACTACAACTAAACTACTGTGAGAGATAATAAGCACTAAATGCGTGTTCATATATGGGCATGTAACCATGGAGGAAAAACAAACATTTAACGGAAACTTTTATGTAAATTATTGTCATCTGGAAGGGAAGAACAAGCTGTAGGGGAGAATGTCAAATGTATTGCCTCACATGAGTTGCTGAAGATGTTTTACTTTTAGTCCAGATTAATGAGCCTGTTTGGCCACTTGGAAATAAGAAAATAAGCAAGGTTAATGATAGATGACCTCTGCTTCCTAATAAGGAAACACTAATGCAAAATGCTGGGCTGTTGTGGAACGGCAGAGGCATTTCTATGTGCAGATATCAAAATGCAAATAACTGCTGAATTAAAACGTAGGAGAAATACCTCCCAGTGTTATCAAAATTCTTGCTGTGTACGGGTCGCTCTTACTGCTTTAGCTCTCCATAGCTGCCTGGAGAAGCATTCCTGTAATGCAGGGCCTCGTGTGGGCACGTTCAGAGAAATACAGTGCGCTCACTGGGGAAAATTTGCTGAAAGGCGTGCAGCTGATATTTAAAAATGTTTTTTTGCTGCCATCAGAGCTTCACTTATTTTCACAGAAAGCTAATTTGCATAAAGATTTTCAAAAGTCCGCATTCAACAGCAATGGGGAAATAAGCAGAAGGTTCTAAAATCCCTTTTAGTATCTTTTATCATGTGCCTTTCTTTTTTCTTTACTTTTCTGGTTACTGCTTTACTGGGGCCTATAAACGATGATAAAGCTCATATTCATGCTCGTGTGCCTACATGAATTTGTGCAGACACACGACGCAGTGTATCTGTACTAAAACAGAAATACATCAGTTGCAGCATTGCGTGTGAAACAGAAATTTTAGAAATTAGACTATAAGGTGTTTCCCCCTATAAGTCCTCTAAGGGAAAAAAGGGTATGTTAAACTGCCGAAATGTTAATCATCCAGTTTTTGTGACCTTTCTGCTACCAACTCTTTCACAACCAAGAACTGCATAATAAAATGTCGCTATTAAGAAAATTAATAACAGTGTAAAGTTGTAGCAGATCATTATGTAATAAGTGTGTGGTTGTGCAACAGTGGAAAACAAACTACAAGTGGTGTAAAGCTACAATGGATAATTATTGCATAAGTTCCTCATTGAGCAATACTATCTCTGTATGTTATGAAATACACTTCATCTACATCAAATTCACATAACATGAAACACTTCACATAGAAATGCTTATTGACTTATTCTTAGTCATTGCAGCACATAAATACACTCAGACTCATGTTATCCCACTGGAGCTGCGGCTTCATGTTTAAGGAGTGAATCTCCCCTCCATCAGCTCTAACTGTGTCCCCTATGGCTTATGTGTAAAATGTCTTATGGCTTCAGTGGGTTAGCGATCTTCCTAGTCTTCTATGCAGTGTGTGAGTGTTTTCACTTTTGGTGTTAGAAACGTTTACTCATCGTCCCATTATCACGTTGCATTGTAGCTTTTTTGCTGATGATCCCAGTAATTATCGAGGCTCCTGAATATTTTATTAAAAAAATAAAGAAAAAATTGGGAGAGAAGAGTAATCTATTTACTGCCCTCTCAAAAGAGTTTAAGTCAGTCAGACGAATACAGCCGTTTGGACAAAAGATTTATAGAACTACCTAAATATCCAGAAACAAAGTGGGCTTGGTACAGAGTGCAGAGAATCAACACAGAACACTGTGCTCAATACATGCATAATGCAAATCCTTAGCACCAAAACCAACACCTGGTAATCATCAACCATCCTGGGCAAGACCATTTCCTCTTGTTTTCCAATGAGATCGCCTCTGTGTGCAGGATTCAAGAATGTGTTTGAATACGGGGACAGATTATTCCTGACTACATCTTCCTGAAGTAAAATGATTATGTTAATTCCTAACGGAAAGCAGCTGTCCAAACCAACTTGGCACAAGATGAAAATATTCATTTGAGTTCAAATTCAAATGGATAACTTGATGTCACTGATGGAATCATGACCACTGCTTTCTAGCAGAAAAGGAAAATGTCCAGGGATAAGTTTGTGAACATATGACTTTGGAGATGGTGCTTAACTTAGCGTCAATTTAAAAAAAAAAAAAAGCACCAAATACATTTGGATAGTCAGCAATAGAGTAACGCAACACAACGTTCCATTAGAAGCAAAGGAAAAACCACACGCATATCTACACAAATTGCTCAAGTGAATCTTGCATTTGTAAGCCACGCCCTTTGGTTCCCCAGCTGCATGTTCAGAAAGCACACAAGGCCTGTGACCTTTCCAGATTGACTAGTATGAAGTGAAAGGCAAAAGGGATTGATGACCATCTATGGGGAGCTAACATTCTGTATTAAAATTTATTTTAATTGGTGACATGTAATGTTGAAAATTTCAGATAGCCAGAATTTTTTTTATAATCAGCTATAAGTCATAATCATCAAAATCATTAGAAAATACTTGAAATACATTGTTTATTTCAGCAACTCAATTTACTAAGTGAAACACATTATTTAGATTCATTACACACAGACTGACATTTTCAAGCCTTTATTTCTGTTAATTTCCACATACAGCTAATGAAAACATTTTCAATTAGACTACACCATCAGACCAATAAAAAATAATTTTAATACATAAATATATCCATCCATCCATCCACCCATTTTTCTGTACACCCTTGTCCCTTAGTGGGGTCAGGAGGGTTGCTGGTGCCTATCTCCAGCTAACATTCCAGGTGAGAGGCGGGGTACACCCTGGACAGGTCGCCAGTTCGTCGCAGGGCACATACATATATGCTTTATGAAAAATAACTTTAATCTGAATAAAGTTTTTATTTTCAAAAGTTTTGTTTAACATCGCTTCTGTCAGACTGTCAGATGTAGCTCCACTCCAGCAGCTTGCCATCATCAGCATACGAATGTGTGAGTGAAGAGAAATGGCTCATTTTATTGTAAAACATCTTTACGTGTCCAATTTAAGCCCTATTTAAGGCACATGTCATTTCATTTAATTCTATTTTTAATCTGACAAAAGAGACTCATGAGAACACAGATTCTTATTTACTAAACATGACTAGATTGGATTTTGAGGCAACTGTACACTTTTACCCTAAATTTGGGCTTGCAGGTTTTCTTTAGATAAGATCACATTCAGAAGAGTTTACTGTCTAACTGAAGGTCAGAGTGGTGATGTGGCAGGGATAGCTCTGGTTCAGTCCCCAGGTTTATGAAACTGCTGACATCCGAACGGTCAAACCATCCATCTCAGATACGGATATGAAAGGTGCTGGAAGAGTATAGAAAACAGCAGTGTTGATTTCAATTAATAGGAATGTTTTTTTGAGAAACAACTCTACAACATAGGGTAAAAACATTATTTAAGTTAGCATTACCTTAGAAAATCTGGAGCCCTGGATATCATGTTTTCAAAGTCAGCGTAGGAGAGTTTATTGTCTCCATCCAAATCTGCCTCCTCGATGGCTTTCTCACACACCAATTCAACCTCCTCTGGAGTCAACTCCTCCTTTGTCAGCTTATTTAAAGTCTTCTCAAGATCCTCCTTGCACAGGTAATTATCCACATTGTAATCTAAGATGGAAATAAATCTGAGCGAATTACTTTGAAACATAATTTCATAAAATTAAATGTTATAAAAAGGCATAAATGCCTTTTTACATGTTATTACCATATATCTTAAAGGCATAAATGGCCTTAAGTTCTCTTGGAGCCATTTCACTGAGGACTGAGAACATGTCTACAAATTCATTGAAACTGAGGTTCCCCATCCCATCCTCGGAGAATGACTCCACAATCCGATTGCGGAATGGGTTTTCCTGCACATCAGGCAAAAATATTCAGAGTGATACAAATGACGTTAAGCAAAGATATTCTGAAAATTTTCTCATTTCACATGAGAATCACTTATGGTTTTAGTGGCTGAGTAGTTTGGCAAGACATTAACTTAATTAAAAAGAGTTTTAGAAATAGGCATATGATTTTGCATACTGCATTTATTGGCCAAAAACTTCAGAAGATGCTATTCAAACCAATCTGGCCCAAAATGAAAAGGTAATTTAATTCAAATGTTTGACTTAGGGCTGGTTTCTTTAAGCTTTATACAATAAGATTAGGCTGATAAATGTGTGTGTGTATATATATATATATTTGTGGCTA
This sequence comes from Poecilia mexicana, assembly GCF_051168715.1. Lineage (NCBI taxonomy): Eukaryota > Metazoa > Chordata > Actinopteri > Cyprinodontiformes > Poeciliidae > Poecilia > Poecilia mexicana. The sequence continues at coordinate 11,874,377 of NW_028263375.1, forward strand.
AAAATAAATGATGACCTCTAATCAAGAAATAGATGTAGGTTAACAGTTCAGAATGCAGGTGAAATTTTAAGAAAGACCAAAATGACAAATTATCAGATGTTTTGAAAAAGCTTTGAAAAATGATTATCTTTGTTATACCTTTAATTCTGGCATGTCAACAATCAGCGCTAAAGGCAGTTTGCAATCCGGTTCATTGGTGTAGTCCATTGGTACAAGATGTGGAGCCAACTCATGATATCTGCTGTGCAACCTAAGGTTAAATACAAAGCAGATGGGAACAAATACAATTTATAATTTGCAAAATATACCATCCATGTAGCGTTAAAAGTGACATCAGCCAAACCACTAAAACTACAACAGCTTTGACCTTCCTTGCAAGACTGCCTCTTGAGTTTAGGAGTGTGAGTAGGTATTTTTTATCCTTCATTCAGAAGCATATTTGGTAGACAAGAAGGCATGGCTCTCTGCATACGAAGGAGGTAATTCGGCAATTAGTTTCAGGTCTGTTAGACCAGGGACACGTCTAAAAGCTGCAGGACACGGGTCTTTGAGGAATGGATTTGAATATCCCTGCTAGCATGTTTTCTGCTAGCTGTGAATTTCTGGAAATGTATGCCACACCTTTTAACCACTGCAATTGATGGAACATTCTTTTTAAGGGAAAGTTGGCTATGCAAATTTAGTCTGTGTTGCCTCTGTGCTAAAAAGAAACTTGCAGAAACCCGCTGAGTAATATTTACACAAGTTACCATGTGGATGTTAAACAGATATCTGAAAAGCTCACATTTAACTAAAACTTTTGCTTTACCCAACTTATTGTTTCCCCTTAGGACAAAATATACCTTCAAATTCATTTCGTAGAAAGTCATAAAGAGCCAGTCTAAACACTATTTACTGTCACCTTTACTTTTCACAATCTTCTTTGTGAACCTTTTTTTTATTTTTAAGATTTTTTTATGGCTCAGGCAGCCTTTATTTGAGAGTGGTTAGACAGGAAAGTAGGTAAAAGTGGGGGGGGACATGTGGCAAAAGTCACCAGGTTTGGAACTTGAACCTGTAACCTCTACACTGATGACAAGGGCCTCCATATGAGGGTTGTGCTTTACCCCTGTGCCACCACAGTATCCCCTTCTTTGTGAATCTTAACATAATAGCTTAATTTTTCAACTTCTATTAACTAAACACTGAAACATGAGCAACACTACTCAGCTCCATGAAGAAAAATATAGGTCGTTTTTGCATGTCAGTCTCCTGGTGAGTGATATGAAAGGAGAGGTGATGTTACCCATCAATTTATAATTTTTCAAGATTTTGAAGTGTCCTCATACTCCAGTGCAGCAAACTTCTCTTGAGCTCCATGAACAACAACCTCTAGCCTTCATATTTTAGTCAAGAGCAAGTTCTGAGATACTGAATGAGCCTTATTCAGTGTCATTCTTGACCCCAGTTTTCTGTTTGTTTTCCTGACTGCATAATGCTTACTGGTGCTGATCAGCTCATTTGCCTGTAATCACTTAGGAAACACTTTATGCAAAGCAGATTACAAGTGAGAGACAACATTCAACCTTCATATGGTTAACAAACCTTTACATGAGTTTTGGGTGATAAATCTGGTTAAATTGCAGACTAAAAGGCAACAGAAGAAGAGGGCAAAGTAAATCCGGCTTAAGTTTGTCAATGTTTTGGGCAACAGGAAAGGAGGAGTACTTGGAAGACATCAATGAATCAACTTAAGAGGAACCTTATCTCAGAACTACTCAAAATGTATCTGTTTCAACACAAATAAGACTATTCAACAAACTCATATTTCATAAGGCACCTTAATCAAAAAGGTACCAAGATTCTCACACTATTCTGCTAACGCCATTATTTTCCATCTGGAAACTATCATCTTAGACTTTGAAATGTATTTCTCATAAATCTGTAGAACATCGGTAGAACATCTAAGATAACAGGAAGTCTGGAGAGGTTATTGTTTATTGTAGAACCTTGTTTAACGAGGAAACTTTAACATGCATTTAACATGCAGGCTAACAAAATCACTGATTTCATGGTCAAAACATGTGGTCAAATGTTTAGTCTGGTGATCATCAGAACAAGCACATTGTCAATTAATCCAAATCAAACAATACAAAGAAAAATATCTTACCGCAAAATTTCTTTGCGAGTGAAAAATGTGCAGTCCTGCAATAAGAGTAGACAGAAGATCAAAGCTCTAGTTCAAAAGAAATACAGCATATATGTCAATCAGACACAACACGACTACTAACAGGTGAAAATAATTAAATGCTCATCTCCTTGTCACGTCACCTGTTAGATTGCCTGCAGTAGAGGAACAAACTGTCCTCAGAGTTAACATGTTAGAAGCAGAAAAAATGGGACAAATTGTGATAGGTAGACAAATGGTCAGAGCATTTCCAAAAATGCAGCTCTTGTGTTGCATTGATGTTGCAGCGTTTAGTGTCTATAAAAAGTGCTCCAAGAAAGAAACAGTGATAAACTGAGTCACTGCTGCGCACAGGAGGCAAAGAGGCGTGCTCATGCTGGTTATATTATTATGCCTCATTAAATGATATGTATTTTTTTAATGACTTATTGTTTGAAGTATAGCATCAGTCACTCAGTGACCCATCTATCAAATCATATTAAATAATGCTACAGATTTTCTAAATGTAGCACTGGTCTCACACTCGGTGCTACATGGTTCTGCAACTTTTAAATGACTCTCTGCTTCAGGACACCTGGTTCGAATATTAGCTCATTAGCAGAGCTCTGTAGACATTGACTGCATGTTAGTGAGGCATTTAGTTCAAGTGTATAGGACAAGGAACACATCTTAAAGTTACAGAACTCGGATCCTTGAGAGCTGCAGTTTGAGACCGCCGATAAAAAGCTTGACCGGGTGTCTGGTTTCTCTAAAGCGCTGATGGCTGTGAGAGTACACACAGCAACATGATCTGCTGTTGCCTAACATGCATGTGTTGGCACATGTAATATCCAATAGCCCAACAGAAGAACGCCTTGGTTTACGTCAGCCTTTTGTACTGTCTGACCGGTGTTCGTAGGTGTAAGAAACAGTATACAGCTGTGGATTTCTAGAACAGAGTGTACTGTAAATGTCTGGAGTATAACAGCGATTGTGTCTTACACCATATGCTTTAGTTTAGTACGTATCCTATGTTTGTGTAAATGCCTCTGAAGCTCAGAAAGACGCTCGAGCTGTAGGGGTCAGAGCCTGAGAATCTGAATAGCGAAAAATACCAACAGGACAAAACAAAGAGCAATGGGATTCTAAGAGGAACTTTTAAAGAGCCACTATAGTAACCAGAGCGACTCTTGAGCAGCATATCACTGGCTTGGCATCAATTATTAATCCCACAGCAAATCACAAGGTGAACTGTTGCACACGGAGTGGTGCATTATCAGACTGATACTTGGATTACCAGTTAAACTGGACAAATTTGTTTTTTTCATACAATGAGTTTGTGTCCATTCTTCAATGTCAAGTCTAATGTGATTGTTAAGTCAATCAGATCATTTTAAATCATTCCTTCATTGAACAAGGAGCTTAGAATACAATGCAATTAATTGTAGATACCAACTTCCTATTCTAAGTTTTCAATATGAAAAACAAAAGAACAATAATGCAAACAAGTATAGATAATGCCTAACATTAAAATAAATTACAACAAATAAAATGGAGTACAAAACTTCACTTTTGCAACATTATTTTTCTCTCATTGTCATCTTGTTCTGAAAAGACTAGAGCAGGGACAATTGCATTGATAAACCTTAAAAGTCCTACATGCTCTGTTAAGTAACCTAACAGAAACTGAACAGAAACTTGATACACTTTTTTACTCTTCTATAGTCCTTAGAGTAATAATAATAATTAAAAAAAAAACTCAGTCAGACCTCGAAGGAAAAAAGCCTGAATGGTTCATCTCTAACTTTATCTAAATATCTTTCAATTCAAAATGCTTATAATATGTTTTGTATAAAAAATATGTTTTTCTTGTAAGGAAGCTATGCATCACTTTCCTCCATCCTCCATCATAATACAAACAAAGCATGCATTCATCTTACCTGATAAGCATCAAGTTGCTCGTCTGTGAATATTGTTTGCTTATTACCCATCTTTATCAAGTAATTTGTTGCTTGTACACATTCAAAGCAAAGAACGTCCACCACCTTTTCTCAGAGAAAGGCATTTAGGGGGTCGGTGGAGTCAAAGTCTCCACACAAGTTGAGCCGAGTATTGTTGCAAGAACTTAAAAAAGATTGTTGTTGATGTCCATTCAGGAGATTCCTGCCATGAGAGCAAACATTCGCTGGAAAATAAAATTAAAGACCGTGGAGCTGGTGTCTTGTCACAGTTGAGCCAGAGAAGTGGATTTTTCTGTAAGCCCTGTTCAGCGCAAACTGATCTGCTTCTCCTTAAGAACCCAGGTGGTGTTTCCAACAGGGTGCAGACAAACCAATCAGACAACCCACAGGTAGATAAATAAGTAAACTTGAACTAGAACCTGCTGGCAACAAGGTTGATATAACAGCAAAGAAGCTCCTAGAACTTCTATTGTGAACTATCACTTTATTTGATAAATATTGAAAAAAAAAATATTCTAAGGAGATCGTTTAATGAGAGGCCTAATTTATATTAAATCCTGTTAATTATAAAGACCTATATAGTACCTTACTTCTAGTATTGAGAGCCTACATTGATTATAAAAGTCCAGGTAGTAATTTGATTAACTAACTAAAGTTAGACGTTTAATAATAATAATAATAATAATAATAATAATTATTATTATTATTATTATTATTATTATTATTATTATTATTATTATTATTATTATTATTATTATTATTTAGTTTTTATCAAATAACCTGTTGCACCTGAAGTAAAATAAACTAGTTTATCTTCAGCTCCAGAGATGATCGCTTCCCTGCAAACTCTGCCCCCCTTTGAGCTGCAGAGGCTGGTGTGATGTCCGTCTCTAATCCACCTGCCTGTTATTACAGCACCAATGAGCGTGTCCTTATCCCACCTCTGGACAAATGATAATTTCACGCTCCGTAAATAATTCCTGTCTTGATTTGCGCTGGTTTAATTGTCACCCTTTGTGACATTTGTTTGATTTCTAACTGTCAAAGTTGCCCAGCATGGACTGTAAGCGAGAAAAGGAGCAGGGTAAGTTTCACTGATAGCTTGTTGCTACGTTACTGTGTTAGCCTCTAGCAGCCTGTGCTAACTGTAGCTAACTGTGTCCAGAGAGAAAATGAAGCTAACAACGCGTCTGTGCTTGTAATTCTTCCTGCTGCTTCGTCATCTCTACAGAAAAAAAATAAATAAACATGAGCTCTACTACTATTTTATTTTACACACCCGCTCTCTTTTTAAATGTTAAATGATTATCATAATTTCTTCTAGCTGCTGCCATAGGAACGACGCTCACTGTTAGCACAAATTTAGCTAACATTATTTAACGCTATTGCTAGCTGACCGTAAAGAAAGTTCACATTTCTCATGTATTTCTTCTCAAAGATAAGACACAATTGGTGCTCCTATTTTTTCATCAATAATGTTTTTCTACTTTGATTTCCTCTTGTTTACAATTCAGTAAGCTAAATAAAAAAAAAAAAAAACATTAAATAAAATAACGGACTGGTATTTTCATATAAAAAGACACCATCCTCATTATCTATGGTTCAGTGAGTGAGGAGAATTCATGTGTAGGACTCATAGTGCCTTAAGCACAGTAAAGCAAACATACCTCCCTCTGCTGTTACTCATGCATGCTAGTGGGATTATAACATTACACAACAGTGAGCACATCAGCACATCTGTCTGTTGTGACCCTCTCCTTTGTAAAAATGCTCTGTGTGCTGTCAGGAAGAAAATAAATAATAATATGCTGCTTCTATTTAAAGTTTCTTTTCCCTTCGCTGTTAACAGAACAAACAGTGCTTCCAGCGTTATCTTTTGCATCGCTGAGTCACAAATTATAGGATCTGTAGTTGTACTGCATATTTAAGAATAGAAAGTGAATGTGCTTTGTTTTGTGCGGTCTTATCATTCTGGTTCCCTCAGATGCAGAGTGTGAGAAGGTAACTGCTTTGCTGCTGAAGTCACGGACTGGAGAATTTGATTTGGAATCCATTCTGTTTCTGAAACTCAGAGTCCTTGGTAAGGATTAGTGCACATTTTTAATGTTCATGTTCATTAAGTTACTATTTATAAGAAAAATAACTTTTTGTCTTTAAGGTATACATGACCTTGGATGTATTGGGGAATGTGTAAATTTGGAGAGGCTGGACCTATTTGGGAACAATGTCACAAATCTAGGACCTCTATCATCTCTTCGTCTTCTTTCTGTGCTTAATTTGTCTTCTAACAGAATCTCTAATATAGGTAAGGTAAACGGGCTTTATTTCATTTTTTTTTTCAGAATGACATTGTGCAATATTTATTTGTGTTCTCTGTTTTTGGTTGTTTTCCCAGAGCCACTTCGTAGTTGTGAAAATTTACAAACTTTAAATTTAGCTGGTAATGTCATATCCAGGTATGTTACAAGTTTACATGCTAACACCATTGCAAAACAATATTTTAAACATCTATGAAAATGAATCAGAACTGATCATTTTGAATTGCTGGTTAATGTCACTGATTATGAATTTGATAAAGTTTTTCTGCCATTATTCTAGTTTTACAATGTATACAAATGCACTAGATTTTACTTCAACTCATTCGATGAATGCTGAAATGCATCATAATATTTAGATTTTGTCACTTATTAACTAAGGTCTATGCTGAATGAGATATATATTTTTTAAAAAAAACTTACGTCTAATGTGCTGTTTTTCAACAGCACTGAGAGCCTACATTGCCTTGTTTCTCTGAAAAAGCTAGAAAACATACGTCTGAGAGACAACACCTACAATTACAGTAACCCAGGTAATTTATGAGAAATTTATCTCTAATTCCAGTAAATGGAAGATGGTGATTAATGTTCGTTATGTTGCTGCTTTGGTTTTGTCAGTGTGCAGGAGCGCATCATACAGAGCTGTTGTACTCGAGATGTTCCCGAACATCAAGGTTCTGGATGGTAAGATTTATTTTTCTGTGATTCTTTATCTTGGCAATATTATTAGTCCTGAAGACATTGCTCTGTTTTGGCTGAATATGCTTATATTATCTGTTTTAAATTACAGGAGAGAGAGTTGTTGGACGAGGAAGTGAATTGTACCAGTTATGCAAAGACATTGATGATACCATAAAAGGTATTATTTTTTCTTTGCTGCAAATATATGTCTATTCAATAATGAACAACAGTCTTACATGGATGTGTGTTTAATGTTTTTTATTTTGTAAAATATCGTTGAACTGTTCATTTTTCTCTACATGATCAGCTGGTTCATACAAGAATGGGCAGCTCATTGAACATCCCGATTGCAAGCCATGGGTAGAAGACGGTTACTGGGAGATAAAGCGATCAAACAATGCCATTATTGAAGAAGCCTACAAACAGTTCAATGGTGAGGTTCGCTGTGTTGTTTTTTTTTTTGTTTTTTTTTACCATTTGTCAACTCTTTTGATATTATGTATACTGATATTACAAGTGCGCCTCAATACATTAGATGAGCATCAAAAGTTTATCCAAAAAGATTTGCAATTGTGTATATAATGATTCTCCTTCTGAGTTTCACTTTTAAAAATAAATAACAGTATTGAACTAACTTCACAGTGTCATTCTAATGAATTAATGTCACCTGTTCATGTAATTCTTTTTTTTTTTCTCCAGATGTTCTTCACGAATGCAGACTCTTGAACAACAGAGCCACTCATGTGATTTCCCAGACTGAGAGATCAATGAGCTTGAAGAAGCAGCCAAAGCAATACGCCATCTGAATTGGGCTATTTTGTACAAACCTTTTATGTAACTTTCAGCCGCCTTTTTTTGCTTTGTAATGATGTACTATGACAGATGTACTGTAGCTTTTTTCAAACAACCATGCTATATCCAAATGCTTTTTAAATATCATTGCCTGACACACGTGCTCCGTGCCGCAGTGTGTGAACTTCGCTGTTACTGTATTCATCCTATGCATTGGTTGACAGAATAAATACGGAGGCGGTTTGAAAACCTTGACCCATACTGATGCCCCTCAGTTTGGCTCATCGATGTCTTAACTTGCACAATGTGCATTTTGTACAATGCTGTAGCCTGAAATAATGCTGATAGCTATGCTGCTCATTAGAATTTGTATTGGTCTTTGCTTACAGGGTGTCCTTAATTTTACGTTGCTGGTTAATTTAAAGAGCAAATGTGTCCTCTGTTGTATGTTCTTGTTGTGCTTATGCAAAGATTGACTGATTGATTGTTGGCTCTTTCTACTTTTTTTTTTTTTTTTTTTTTAATCAGGGTTTCTCTGTGTAACCAACTTGCTGAAAATACATTATTTGTAAGCCTGTAAATGTGTATTTAATTCTGACTTTGATTATTTAGAATAAATTCAGATAAGATGCATACCTATATCACCCACTTTACGATCAGAGCAAAATATGTATATTGTGATGAATTTGTTAAAACAAATGTGATCCTTATAAGTTATAAGGCAGTCCAACAAATAATGCCATGCTGCCACCTGCTGGTGATTGTCCAATACACTTATAAATAACCTAACGCAGACATTAGACACGCATTGGAAATGTTTGATATTTATCTGTAATAGAAACGTTGACATTTAGTTTACTGCGTTTCCTTGTTGAAGAAAGTAATTATTTAACCACTATAAACAGGTACAGTCATCGGTTTGTATTTTAGCTGATTTTGTTTATTTTGAAAGCCGGAAGTTTGCGTTACGTCTTTTCGAGCTTGACAAGTGCCGCCGCCGCCGCTCCTCTGAGCTCGAGCTCGTCTACCTCAAGATCGCAGGAAACATGTGGAGGTCAACGGTATGCATCCATAAAATTTACCTCACTTTGTTTTATGCAATTCACTAAATCTTTTATTCTTTGTGTCAGATTTTTGTAAATTGCTTTCAAGCTGAAAAAGGAAGATGAAGCTATTTATCTTCCTTATTATGCTTATTAAAAATGAGCTACAGCTTTATGGTTACTATAGTAACTAGAATCTTGCTAATTTAGTAGCTCACTGGCTAAACTGCAAGGTTTATCCGCTCTTCTGCAGATCATTTTGGGAGCTGTTTCTGTTGAAGATAATTTTCTTGTTAGACCTAACAAATAGCAACACATGTCTACTGTCTACAGATTATTCATCTGCTAACAAAGTTTGGTTTCTATATCAATGGCAAGGACAAAATCAAACCACAGCAAGTTTAGTCTGCTTGACTATGCTAACAGTCCTTGCTGTTGCAGCTACATCACAACAATCGGAGGTTTTTGCAGTTGTCACATGTCACTTATAGTGTGGTCTGGGGTCTAAAGCCCATTTTTATCGTGGCCAAAACAAATTGCTAAATGTTATCTCTTCCTCAACAGAACTGTAAACATGCAATATTTCAAGCCAAAACAAAGAGTGCAGTGTTTCATTGTGATGTTGAAAATGAGTCGATACCAACAAATTGCCAGCAATATGGACAGCAATTAAATCATAACATAGTCATAATGTCATGAACCCTACTGTCAAGTAAATTCTCTTCTTGTTGGCCAGAAGACTAAAAATAAGCACTTAAACTCACATTGAATTGGAAGTAATTTACACTCACTGGGGAACTCATTAGATACACCTGTTTGATTGTGTGTGAATACAAATTTCAAATAAACCAGTTATGTGTCAGCATTTGCAACAAACAAAACCTTGAAGAAGCCTGGGCTACAGGCTCAGGGTTCCGCTCAGAGGCTCCACTTATCACAGGCTCACCAGAATGGGAAATTAATGTCTCAAAGCTCAATTTATCTCAAATTGCCTTCTGAACATGTCGATAAGATCACTGTTCTCCAACGGCGTTCACAGTAACCACATCCCACTTAAATAACACCGTTACGGATGGGATGAAACTTGAAATTTTCAGCCAATATTTGATGCTATCAGGTCAATATGGACTAAAAAACCAGAGGAATGTTCCTGTCCACTTGTATTTTTACCGTGAAGGATTGAAGGAGTTCTGATGGCAAATATAACCCAACGGAGTTTGAAAAAAGTTGTCTAATAAAGAGGACAGTGAGTTTCTACGCCAATAAACAAATGAGGAGCATGGCACACTTAAATTGGAGGGTGGTTTGATTAACATCCTTGTCTTGCACAAGTCTTTGGTGGAGTTTGATCCTCGAGTTGTTTAACCATAGTCTGTCATCACAGCAAAAGAGATGCACCGATTCTGCAGTACTGTGGAAGTCTTTTGGGGGATGTTAATGGTATTCTTTCCCATAATACTTCTGCTTGTCTGCTTGATTCGACTTCTGTTTTTGTTTTTTCTTTTGATGATGCTGATGAGGGTTGCTTTTTTTGGTGGTGCAAAGGCCATTCCTGAAGATTAACCATGAATTGTTGAAGGGGGTTGCTTGTTAAGTGTTTGGAATTTTTTTGCTTAAAGTCCTCTTTGCAGAACTTCAAGGAAAAAGTTTTGCAAATTGAACTTTTGAGTGTCATCTATTGAGCTTCACAATGGATGAAGCTCAATACTAAAGTGGTGTTTCTGAAATTGCAGGCATCGCGTGTAGTTGCTTCTTTGAAAAATGAGCTTCTACAATCCAGGAGTTTCATCCGTGGGGTATGTACATTTTATTTATTTTTTTCAAATTTACTTTAGATTACTACAATATTTTTTTAAAATCTGTTTTAATGTTTAAGACATATGGGTGAACACAATCTTTATTTGGGTCTTTGTCTCTCTTTTTCCACACAGATGCAAACTGTTACATTAATCCCCGGTGACGGCATCGGTCCAGAGATCTCCGCGGCTGTCGTGAAGATATTTGTAGCAGCTGAAGTCGGTTATTTATTTATTTATTTATATACTGTCAGTTTTTTCTACTGATTTTTGACAGACAGGATAATTGAGAAATATAGCTTTTTTTAAAATGCTTCTCAATCTATAAGATATGCATCATCTGAGAAGATAGTGTTGCGCTTGTTGTTTGCGTATGTTTTAAACTAGGTTCCCATTGAGTGGGAAGAAAGAAACGTCACAGCTATACAGGGACCAGGTGGAAAGTGGATGATCCCTCATGACGCTAAAGAATCAATGGATAAAACAAAAATCGGCCTGAAAGGTAACCTAAACCCTTTATTCTGCAAAGCCGAGTTTTCTACATATTTTCCCACATAAAAAAGATTGCTCTACTTTATTCAATTTCACACTTTTGTTGAAAGTGAATTTTAAATAAGTTTATTTTGGCGGATATTTTTCCACTATTTCTCTCTGCAGGCCCTTTGAAAACACCAGTAGGAGCAGGTCATCCCTCCATGAACCTGCTTCTGAGAAAGACGTTTGACCTCTACGCTAATGTGCGCCCCTGCATGTCCATTGAGGGTTATGACACACCTTATACTGATGTGAACCTGGTTACCATCAGGGAAAACACTGAGGGAGAGTACAGTGGGATTGAGCACGTGGTAAAACTCTTTATCCACTCTTTTGATTAGAGCTACTTTATTTTATTGCTTTTAATGTTAAAACATCCCAACTCACTATTATCTTCACTTACAATAATTTACTATTGAGTTTCATTGGGCTTTAGTCATGTTCATTTTTAATGATGCACCTCTACTTTCAGATTGTTGACGGAGTTGTGCAGAGTATCAAGCTCATCACGGAACAAGCCAGCCAGCGCATTGCAGAGTATGCTTTTGAATACGCAAAAAACAATCAGAGGTCCAGTGTTATTGCTGTTCACAAGGCTAATATCATGTATGTTACATTCCTCTACAGATGCCATCAAAGCTTGTCCTGCTAAAGATGCTAAATGACTGTCCGATGTTTGCTCGTCTTTTCAGGCGAATGTCGGATGGACTTTTCCTGCGAAAGTGCAGAGAGGCCGCAGAGAAGCACAAAGATATCAAATTCACAGAGATGTACTTGGATACTGTGTGCCTTAATGTAAGTTCCAGCAACTTCTATTAGGAATCAAATTAGTTTTCTTGTTTTATTTAGGCCTTAGCTGGTATGAGATACTCAGTGTGTAGAGTGTTACAGTATTGTGACATTTACATTATCTAATTGATTTTATTTAAAACATAGAAGCAATAGATATTTTTAACATTGATGACATTAAAAGTGTTAAATGAATACCAGTAGCTATCCTTTAAATATGCTTATTGTGGAGAATATTAGTCTTTTTACTGTAGTTTTAAAAGGTACAACGACAGGTGGCATTCTTTAATTCCTTTTAAATAAATTATAAAGTAGTAGTCTTTCAACCAGCTGACCTGCAGTGCCTAGCAGCATGATGAGGGGAGGATGTTCCATCCAGACTGCAAAAATCCCAGTCACTCCAGCAGTGTCTCTTGTATCTTACTAAAAGTTCTTAAAACTGTAGAAACAGCATGATGAAGACATTTTTGTGGTTCTGAAATTATAACTTTTTAGGATGTTGATACTGGTAACCAGCCTATGTAGGCCATACATATTGCAACTTATTACCACAAGAGGGAGTAGTAACTCTATGTGTCACATAAATATAATGGAATACAAACTTCAAATAGAGACAAAGACTGCATGGACTTTGTTGAAATAAGATAAATAAGTGATACATTGTTTTACTATGAGGAAATGGTAATAGGATACTTACTTTGCATGTGTCAGAACAGCTGCCAACTCATCACCGGTCTTGGATGAGCTTCGATTGGCAACATTTGATTCCCATACAATCCATTTGTATTTCTGTGGCATTCTTGACATTTGCAATTAAAGGCAACATTGTCAAAATACTCCTACAGATGGTCCAGGATCCCTCGCAGTTTGATGTCCTGGTGATGCCAAATTTGTATGGAGACATCTTGAGGTAATTACATAGTAAATACATAATAAGTTCTTCCTTTTAAAGTTTTCCAAATCAGGAAAAATTTAAACTTAAAAATCCGGTCAGAAAATGTGGTGATATTTGTCGACTGAACCAGAAATAATAAGTAGAAAATAATTACAAGTGGCAAAAAGTAAACCTTATTAGAATATAACAGAAACAAATCTACATTTGTTTTTTTATTATTCATTGCAGTGATCTCTGTGCTGGATTAATTGGAGGTTTGGGAGTGACGCCAAGTGGAAACATTGGTGCCCATGGGGTGGCCATATTTGAGTCGGTATGTTGTTTTATATTTTACCACACATATTTTTAATTAACATAATTAAAATCAGATAATTATGGGGGGGGGAAAAATCCAACTGTTGAACTAAATTTAGCTCTAGACAGAAAGATTTGCTTCAATTTTTTCTGGGAAAAATAACATCAACCATGGTGGTTGACTGTTGTTTTTTCTTTCCTCCTGCCAGGTTCATGGGACTGCTCCAGATATCGCAGGGAAAGATCTTGCGAACCCCACTGCCCTGCTGCTCAGTGCCATCATGATGCTGCGCCACATGGGCTTACGTAGCCACGCCCAGAAAATTGAAACTGCCTGCTTTGACACCATTCAGGACAAAAAGGTAATTCCCTTTTAAAGACAACTCGCTGTGGGTGTATTGGCAATGTGATGCTCCTTCTAAAGTTTTTCATAATTTTCTTCAAGGTTCTAACCAAAGACTTGGGAGGAAACGCCAAGTGCTCAGAGTTCACAGAAGCAATTTGTCAAAGAGTTCGGGACATGAAGTAAAAGGAGCGTGTGAGGCTTCTCATAATCTGTCAGTATAGTATCACGTGGCACTGTGTGACTCCGTGTTAAAACTTTTACCCAGAGCATGTATTTAAAATTCTGGTGCTTATGAACTTGATTGTTTAGATTGGAGCACCTTTAACAAAGAATTGTCTTAACCACATCATCAAGAACATCTGTATATATGACATGCTAAATAAGATTTTTGAAGACGGTTGTACATTAATCTTTAATGTGTTTAAAACTCACTTTAAAATAAGTGAGACAGTCCTCATAAACATGCCATAAGTCTTCCATTATGGTGCCCAGAGATTGTGCACTTGATACTGGTGGGGGAAAAAAAACATGCTTCTTTATGCACAAAACCTTATCATTTTGCACTTGGCATGTTTTAAACCACCAGGTGTTGTTCTTCCAAATTGTATGAATGTATGCAGAACAATTCCAATAGAAATATGAAACTATAATCTGATTTTTTTTTTTTTTCAATCTAGCTTGCTATTAAAGTTCATGACAAAATGTTCATATATCCAATCTTGGTCTGAGACTATTTTTTAAAGACAGTTTCTTATGTTTAGAGGTATTCATTGTGACAGGTAAACTTTTCTAATGTTTAAAGGCATTATAAAGTGTATGTACAAAAAAGGGGAAAAAATTAAAAGTTCTACTTTTAGGGTAATATTCTTTGAGATTGAGAGTTTGATTAAATTCAGATTTCACTGAAATCACACAATTTGTAATCGCTTTAGAAACATAACACGATGTAAAAGTGGAATAGTTGTGTAATAGCTTGCTGTCTAAATTTCATTACAAATATTGACAAATTATACAGACTAGTCATATTCTACAAACATTTTTCACATTGTCAATTTTTATCTTTTGTGTCCCTTGCTTTGTTCAGCTCTTTTAGTTATGTTCTTGTTTGAAAAATGAAATTGAAATAAAGTTGAATTAGTTATATGTTGAACTACAACATTAGTTCTTGAATGTTACAGGTCTTAAACAAACGGTTCAAAATTACACCTGTTTGAAAACGTCTTATGAAAGTACAAAGGTCGGAAGTTCAAGACCATTTTGACAGACTTGAAGAAAATTTGTCTCTTTAGAATAAAAAAAATAAAACATATTTGAATGATTAAGGCCTCAAATACTAACTAGCAGAAGAGTGGATTTTTTTTTTTATCAGATTTTCTAAGACATTCCGAATACTGGGTTCTAAGTTCTTATATTGTCTTACAATGTTAAGAAACAAGATTTGTATTAAGATAGACTTCTTTGATTATAGCTGTCTCCAAAATTTGCTTTCTATTCGCCCTAAACTATTTTGCACGTTGCTCTTTACCCACTGCCCTTTTGATGCAGACGGGAATCATGTGAAGACATTTGAGAAGCTAACTTAAAATAACCCCCAAGGAGTGCTAACAGCTAAAGTTCGCGTTATGTTCAGAGTCATGAAGAGCTCCATGCATAAGCTTGATGCAAACAAGACTATTTCAGTGAAATCTGGACCTCTACTTTGTCATAATGCATCCAATTGAGAAGAAACTCTCTGTGGCTGCATTGAAAAGCTTTTGCACTTCTGCAAAAACACATTTCCACTTTCCCCATTCATTTTTGCCAGCAGTGCATGCTGGTTCCTATACTTCTGCAACGTTGATATAAATTATTACATGCTTGAAGCACTGCTAGTTTTATGTCCTATATAGAGAACACAGGTTAAATCTGATAAATGCAGTCCTTTCCACATCAGGAAAATTATGCAGACGTCTACAAAAAGCGTAGTCTGGTCTTGTTTGTAATTTCAGCACTGGTCCTAGCATCCTAGTTAACCTTTGCTTCAGCTGATTTGTAGCAAGGTTTGCCAACATACAGTCAACTCATGAGCTGCAAGGATCAAGCTGATTCTTTAAGGTTTGCACATCAAACAGAAAATAGTTTTTATTGTTTTCATTTAAACAGTCAAGAGTTGAAAATAATCTTGCAGTAGCTCCAACAGCTGTCTTTGCTCTTTGCAGTTTTTCCAAGGACATCAGTACTTCGCGCAACTGTAAGCTAACCAGCCAAGTCACTTTAGTTACACACGCATATCTCAGATACTATCTGTCTGAGTGGCAGCAGTCATTAGTTAACAGTATTCGGAGGACATCTTGTACCTTGTGGTGTTCCAGCAGGACTCCCAATGTAACAGAGCAAATAAACATATCCTCACAATTGCATTACTATTTTGAAGCAGTGACTATCCCACTTGTTCAGTTGTTTGTTTTAATGACAAAGCATTTTTAACCGAAGCGTAATTTTTATTGGTTTTCCATCTATTGTGTATATCCATTTACTCTTGCAGGGCTACAGATGCCTATCTCCAGAAATCACTGGGCAATAGACAGAGTACATTCTGGAAAGGTCACCAGTCCATCACAGGGCAACTCAAAAGACATTGGACAAACAGCCATGCTCACACACTCATACCTGGGAGCTATTTAGAGAGACCAGTTAACCTAACAGTGATATTTTTAGACTGTAGGTGGAAGCCAGAGTGTCTGAAGAGAACCCACACATACTCAGAGAGAACATGCAAACTCCATGCAAAAAGACCCCAGACCAGGATTCAAACCCAGGACCTTTTAGCTGCAAGGCAAAAATGTGTTATCAACTGTGCCACTGACTGTACAGCCTTTATTTTGTAAAAATAAATGGGTGCTAGTAAAATTCCTTCTTTTAATACACCGATGCCCTGTCTCCATCCAATCTGCATACTTTTTGGAATTTTAGTGTCCATCTAATCTTTGCTATCATTTCAGCATATCCATCTAATTTTCAATGTTTCCACTGAGTGCAGATAATCAGAGAGGTAGTAAAGCCTCCTTGCCATCATAATCTTTAGCTCCTTCCACATATTCTCTGTCAGCCAGATTTAAGTAAAGACTGGGCCTCTCCAAAACATAATAATTCCAGCAATAAAAACATGTGGGTATATCTAACAGATTTCTTGGAATCTTAATCTGGCAGATTTTGGGAAACATTTCCAATGCACTCAGTGAAATAAATTCAGGGATTTTTTTTCTTCAGCTTTTGATTATATACAGCGTGAGGCAAATACTTTTAAAATACCCTTGAAGTTTTTGTACTTTTCCTAAGAAAAGAATGACAGAAGGTTCCAGAAAGAAAAAAAAAGTATAAAAGAAAACTTGAATACTTTTACACTGATGTGAAAAGAAATGTTTCCTCTTAAGAAGCAAGAAATATTTTTGGAGTAAATGACAGCAGGAATATGTCTGACTATTTTGATTAGATTACTGAGAAAATCAATATTGTCTGTGTTACAATGATGAGTTTGCAAGATCGGTTCGAAACATGAACCGCACAGACTTTTCTAAAACAGTTGTGTTTAACTGTTGTTTCTGAATTTGCTCTTTATGCAACAGCAACACTATCCCCCTATTCCCCTCTCTCCGAGCGGTGTTGCATAATATTCTTTGAAAGACCTTCACCTATTGCCCCATATATGAAGACAGGAATTAGGTCAAGTCATTCAAGAAGCAGGTTTGGGAGCGCCACCTCCACCCCTCTCCCTCGCGCCATTTTTTTCCGCTCTGGTATTTTCTAGACTCTCTGCGTCAGTCTACGACACATCCGGGTGGCGCTGCTCCGAGCTCTCCAGAAACTTCTGCACAGCGGTACGGCTATAAGAAGGAGCCGTGTCCTCCTCGTCCAGTGTCAGTTAACAGCTCTTCGACAGGGTGAGACAGAGGAAATACAACAAGTAAGTGGGATATTTTTAATTGTTATACTGATCTTTATAAAGCTATGTAGCGGCTGCATTGGTAAGAGTAAGCTGCTGCTGTTTTTAATATCATTCAACCACCCTTTAACGTCAAGTTTAATATGCAGTCTGCTTAGTTAATTTTTGTGTATTAAAACTGAAAGAGGAATTCCATTATTATCTTTATAAGAGTACGTTCACAATTTGTTCTAATTTCTTTTGACATTTTTTATTCCAAGCCTGCAATTCGGGTAATACAACGGGATTAAATAGAATATATTTTTATTTATTTATCTATTTTTTTTTTTTTTACAGTAGAGTCACCATGGTGCACGAAACTGGTTACTACGATCTCTTGGGGGTCAGCCCAAAAGCCTCGACGGACGAAATTAAAAAAGCCTACAGAAAACTAGCACTGAAATATCACCCGGACAAGAACCCAAATGAAGGCGAGAAGGTAAGAGAGAAATGCAGAGATTACTCTAATGTGTGAAAATGTTCAGTTAGTGGGCCGTTGCTTTCCGTTTTTAAATCTCCTTGTTGAGAGACGAGACAGGAGGAACTTTCTGGAAACATCCACCGCGCTGCTTCTGAGTTAACACTGGGGGAGATTAGACCGGAGTGGAAGAGCTAACCGTTTCTGAAATGTATTATTATTTAAGGTCACACATTGTAGCACATGACCTTTTAATCCATTTATTGGTTTGTGTGTTTATTATTATTATTATTATGTATTTTAATTAGGTCTCAAGAATTTGCATTTTAAACAGCTGCAGTTTTTTTTAAAAGCTAAAATCCTGGGGCAATTTATGTTCCCCAGTCTAAACAGAAATCTTAAAAAAAAACAAAAAAACCTTGTGACCTGAAATCACAAATTACTTAATTTAAAGAAGTTAAGGGTGGATTTCCCTCAATCTCCAGATGATATTTAATAATTGGTGAAGGTTAAAATTGATGCATGTCAGTGGGACAGGCTATAAGTGCTAGAAGATTTAAAATAACAGAACACTGTGGTGGATCTAGAGAAACCTCTTGTATAAGGCAAATCAAGCACAATGTTGTCATATCAAAACTACTTTGTTCAACTACTGATATTTTAAGTATAAATAAAGAGCTGTTTTTGAGGGGAAGGCTGATCAGGTAGCACACTAATCTATCAAAACCATCTACATAGTTTAGCTGATAGAAATATAAATGCCGTTTTAAAATCTGGTATGAAAGAAGAATCAGCCATTTTCCTCTAGTAGAGAATAAAGTGTGTCTAACATGTATAACTGCAAGTTTAAAGCCACTTAAAACTTTCTCTCTGTTTTTAACAGTTCAAGCTCATCTCTCATGCCTACGAGGTGCTGTCTGATCCAAAGAAGAGGGACCTATATGACCAAGGAGGGGAACAAGCTATTAAAGAAGGAGGCATGAACTCTGGGGCTTCGCCAATGGATGTGTTTGACATGTTCTTTGGAGGTGGAGGTCGAATGCAGAGAGAGAGAAGAGGTGGGATATAATTACAAAGTCTACGAACTCCAGCTTGGATGTGATGCGCTTTGAATATTTAGGTTTTAGATTGCATTTTTTTTTTCCTGAAGGAAAAAATGTTGTTCACCAGCTTGGTGTCACACTAGAAGAAATGTACAACGGTTCTACTAGGAAGCTTGGACTTCAGAAGAATGTCATTTGTGAAAAGTGTGACGGTAAGTGCTATACCTTTCGTAGGACACTTTTTAAAAAGTCCCTAAAACTGTTTCTCAAGACAGAAAATAAATGTATCTTGGTTTCATTTTAAAGGTTACGGTGGTAAAAAAGGGGCTTTGGAGAAGTGTTCGACTTGCAAAGGCAGAGGAGTACAAATCAGAGTGCAACAGATCGGGCCGGGCATGATTCAGCAGACCCAGAGCATGTGTCACGACTGCCAGGGGCAGGGGGAGAAGTTTAACGCAAAGGACCGCTGTAAAAACTGCAACGGACACAAACTGGAGCGCAAGAAGAAAATTCTTGAAGTTCACATTGACAAAGGTAAGACTTGAAATATGCAAAAGTAAAGTAATCCGATATAATTTTGATGAGGACCTTGGATAAAATGTTTTTTAATTGTTTCAGGTATGAAAGATGGCCAGAAGATTACATTTCACGGAGAGGGTGACCAGGAACCGGGACTAGAACCTGGAGACGTTGTCATTGTCCTGGATCAGAAGGAGCACCCGGTTTTCCAGAGGCAAGGAGACGATCTGGTAATGAAGATGGACATCAAACTTGCAGAGGCCCTGTGTGGCTTCAGAAAGACCATCCGGACATTAGACAACAGATCGCTCATCATCAGCACAATGCCAGGTACAGCAATTCTTTGGTTGACCAGCTGTCTTTACCTGTGTTTTTGCTGTTAGGTTTATAGACATATTAACTTTTTGTTCTCTTTCAGGAGAAGTCATCAAGCACAATGACATCAAATGTGTTCAAAATGAGGGCATGCCTATCCACCGGGATCCCTATGAAAGAGGAATGCTCATCATTCAGTTCCAGGTGAGTTTCTTAACGTGTTTTACAAAACCGACACAGATTTTAAGTAGAACTTTTGTGGTGTATCCGGCAACTTTCTGATCATGTTTTCTGCTTCCAGGTGGAGTTCCCAGAAAACCACTGGCTCCCAGAGCATCTCATGTTCCAGCTGGAAAGACTGCTTCCTCCCAGAGAGGATGTGATGATCACGGAGGACATGGAGGAGGTGGACCTCTGTGAGGTTGATCTCAATTCACAACAGAAACGCTACCACAGAGAAGCCTATGAGGAGGAAGAAGAGGGTCCCAGAGGCGGAGTGCAATGTCAGACACAGTGATTGTATTCTAGGTTCCAGTTCTTGGTTTTGAATAGGTTTGATTCACTGCAGTTTCAAAGTATGGACTTAAAGAAAAGAATGACTCAAACAACACAGCTGCCAATTTTTGATTTTTTTTTTTTTTTTTAATGTGTGCTTGACACAAACATGTCACTGAAGAAGTGGTCTTTTGTTTTACAAACTGTATTTTCATGTCACTGTTTCTGTATTTTAAGAATTCTTTTCTTATTTGTTTGTATGTATTCATTATCAATTCTACACTCATTCTTTGTTTTCAGAGCCTGTAAGGACGATTCATATGCTTTCTGTGAAGGTAACGTCAACTATGACACATTTGGGGTCATTTAATAAAGTATAGGGATCTTCATCTGGATTTTGTTTTTTATTTCTTGTATTTTACATGCACGTTTCAGCATGTATGTCATCACACCACTAGTTTGCACGTTGAATTCTTGCCTAATTTGTTTCTGATAAGCAGATGGCCTGAAGGAGAAACCTTTCAAGACAAAAAAAATCAGTGAAGGAAATCTTAATCTAAGTCCAGTCTAAAATATAATTACCAATGAATTGTTTTACAGCCTATTTTAATGAATGTTACTAATGGAAGATGTGTTTTTTTGTTGTTGTTTTTTTTGTAATCAGGCTAAAATATTTAAAACCCAATGTCTCCCTAAAGGTCAGAATTCTGAGCAAAGCAGCTACGGCACAAGACCAAAGTGAATTTCTATTAAAACAACTCCAGACTCAAAAACAAAATAAAGATTTAACTTATTGTTATATGTGCAGCTCTTCACATAAAAAAAATTAAGGTTGGGAAAGTCGGGGTACACTACTTATGTGCAAAATGATTAGAATGTAAACAGCCATAGTAACTGCCAGAAAGAAGGTCTCACTTAACCGAATATAATTATTATTTTTTATTCTGTGCTTTACTTTAATATTAAATAGATAATATCAATTATTAATTCGTTTGAACAGGTTTCATTCAAAAACTTGTTTCACACAAGAAGACTATTGGTGGCGAACCCACCTCCTGACTTAGTTTCTCATGTAAATAATAATGGACCTCTCTGTAAATAGGTGCCTAATACAAACATGGTTTTAATTTAAAGCTCAATAATACAGTATTTGCACTAATTGTTATGTTTTTGAGATGGTAGAAGTATTTGGTGTTGGCTCCTCTTGGACCAGTCAGTTTTAGTCTCTTGGGATGTCTAACAGGAATTCGTATTAAGACATCATCATTCTGAGAGTCATTCACAACAGCTAAAATTTTAATTGCTTATAGCTTTTTAAAATCCAGAAATATTACGTGTTCTGATTGTACTTGCAAAGTCAGAGCTCTCAAAGGAACCCTAAGGTCAGTTTCCAATATAACTAGACAGAATGTAGAGAAGTATCAATGAGATGTAGTGCCAGCATAAACCAATCACCTCTGGTGTGTGGGTTATTATACCAATGACACTTTGCACTGTAACGTATCTATTTGTGAAAATGTTTATTTTGCTTTTTAATAAACAAAAAGGAGATAAATACGTGTTATATTGTAATAAGCAACAAAGCATATAGTAAATCTACTGCCCCCTCTCAGGTGCGACTATTTCCGGCCTCATATCCCTTTAAGTCGCCGTTTTATTTAAAACTACATATCCCACAAAGCAAAGCGAAAACAATGACGTCAACACCTCCGGCACCGGTTTTGCTGTGCAGCCAGTCTGCCCCGATTCGGCAGCCGACAGCTGAGGATATCCACCCAGGCGGACTCCGCCTGCTCCTAACGGCATTTTGTAAAGACCTAAACACTGGACTCTATTATTTTTTAAAATGGCGAAAACGTACGACTACCTCTTCAAACTGTTGCTTATCGGAGACAGCGGCGTCGGCAAGACATGTCTGCTGTTCAGGTTCAGCGAGGACTCCTTCAATACCACCTTCATATCTACAATAGGTGAGTATCCCGAAGACGCCTCAAGGGAAAAAAAATACTCATCTTAAACTTAAAAATGGTTTACTGAACCTTCGACAAGACTCTGTTGATAGTAACGTTCGTAAAATAGCAGCTTTAATGCATATCACGGAGACCTGCTTTGTGTTAATGATCTGTGAGGGTTTTAAAGCCAGACAATGGACGTGAGAGGCAAATGGTAATGATCCTTTCCTGTAAGCTTACGTCCATCAATTAGGTTCAGTACAGGATACTACACTGATTAATGGCTGATACCACTGATATGATACCGATGTAGTCTCCATAACCTCATGAGGCTTTTGTGGTCAACAATGATTATCCCTCTGTACCAATATTCTTCAGTTGTTTTTAGCTTTTACAAAATTATCATTACTGTTTTAATATGTGGAGAAGTGTTTGATAATGTAGTGATCAATGGCAAGATTAATCTAATGCTCAGAGATCATACACGCTTGGAAACCTCTGGAAAACTATGGAATTTGATTTTAGTATCTTTCAAGTCTGAATATATGAAAAAACACATTTGAGAAAAAATATTTTTGTTCTCAGACTTTATTCTATGTTAATTGACTAAACCTGGAATGGATTCTAGCTGTTAGACCATCAATTCACCACTCTTTCAAGAGGGAGAACATAAAATTGGAAGTCTGCATTTGATTTAATTTAGTCAGTTCTTTAAGCAAGCCCATCACTAGCTACAAATCATAAACTAACTTCACGTTACATAGACAAATCATGGTATTCCCTCTTGAAACTCTTTACAAACTATAATTAAGAAACTCTGAGGTGAAAAAGTTAAATGTGAATGCATCATTACAGAAACTCATGTCTTACTGCCAATCACGTTTTGATAAACAGTAAACAAGGTTTGAAGATATGCTCCATTTTAGGGGAGAGTTGGTTATTACAAGAGTATTTTAAGCTTATTTCAACACACTTAATGTAATTGTATAATAATACAAGTAGCATGGAATCGCTAAGTGTTTTATACTCTCCAACCTTTTATTTTTAACCTTATTTAGGGAGGTCAAAGACTTAATTAAGAGGGTCACGCTCCCCTCACCCATAGTAATTTGCACCATCCAACATCCATCCATTACCCAATTATTTAACCATCCATTCATCCAACTGTGCATTTAGGTATCTGTCTCGTCAAAACGTAATGTTTGTCACTGGTTTCTCAATTATTGCCTGTATGTTGCTTTTATGACTTCTTATTCTTGTGTTTGTATTGCGTAAAGCACTTTGAACTGCCTTTTTGCTCAAATGTGCTATGCCAATATACTTGATTGACTGAAAAATACAGCATTTTGACATGAAATGCATGTAGGAACCCTGAATTCCTTTTCTAAGCCCATTTGTTTGCTCCAACACAGGGATCGACTTCAAGATCAGAACCATAGAGCTGGATGGGAAACGAGTTAAACTCCAGATTTGGTAACTGAACCTTTAGAGAGTTTAATCCTGAAGGGGGAAAAAAACAAACTGTACGAACATAGCCAAATCGTGTTTCTTTTTAATTGATGTTCTCAGGGACACTGCGGGACAGGAGAGGTTTCGCACCATTACCACAGCTTACTACAGAGGAGCAATGGTAAGTCCCTGCCTTTTCAATCTGTTCACTGTAAATCTACCATGCATTTCCATTACAGGGTTCAGAAACTTCAGAAGGTTTTCTCCTCTGTAGGGTATTATGTTAGTCTACGATATCAGCAACGAGAAGTCCTTTGACAACATAAAAAACTGGATTAGAAACATTGAAGAGGTAACCTCACCTTACATAACAATGTAAAATACTTTTTTTTATTTTTTCTAAAAGCTGATTAAGAATTGTCAAAATTATTGTGCTTTACCTTTGTTTTTACTCTCAACAATCTATTTCTTTAAATGATCCTTTCCAATATTTTTAGCATGCCTCATCTGATGTGGAGAAAATGATCCTGGGTAACAAATGTGACATGACTGACAGGAGACAGGTGTCGAAAGACCGGGGTGAAAAAGTAAGTCTTCAGTTAGTCACCAACACTAAAAACAAATCTAGAAAGCAAATGCAGTTTTGAAATAAATACTTTTATTTAATCTCCCTCAGCTGGCTATTGATTATGGAGTGAAGTTCTTAGAAACTAGCGCAAAGTCTGGCTTAAATGTAGAAGAGGTAAGTGAAACATTTTCACCTCGATAAAAGCAATGGTACCCCTTGTATTTACGCATTTTGTCACATTACAAACACAAACCACAGTGTATGGGAATTCTTTGCAAAATAATTAGCCTGGACTTAGTTAGATTGAATGTCTCTGAACACCAAATTTTATATCTTGTTACAGAATCTGAATTGGATTTAGATCCAGTGTATATGCTCAAATTGAAACCATTCGGTTTTAGCTCTGGTTGTATGTTTAAGGTCGTTATTCTGCTGGAAGGTGAATCGGTCACCTTTAGAGTATTTACCTCTAACACTTAAAAAAAATTACAGTATTTAGTAATTAGGTTTTTTGTGAGGGCAATTGGTTGCACTGTATTTTACTTAGGACTACCAGAGAAAAGGGGACTGAATGCAAATCCATACCACACTTTTCAGATTGTTGTTTTTTAGAAATACCCGTTTACATTTCATATTTATGCTCTACTTTATAATGGTTCAGTCACATGAAATTGAAATTGTTCTGAAATTTGTAATGTGAAAAAATTTGTATTAACACACATAAAATTAATTATTTACATAATTAACATTTTTTATTCTCTTTTTTTTCCTCTCAGGCCTTTTATACTATTGCAAGAGACATATTGAACAATCTGTGCTCAAAGACGGTAGGTAGTGAAGACACTCTTAAAAGAAAGATGCTGCTGTTTTTCTTGATAATGCTCAGTTTGTTGTTTCTTTGACTGGTAGACTGACAGCAGCGGCGGAGGAACCGGAAGACCGGTGAAGATTACCGATAAGAAGTCAAAGAGAATTAAATTCTTCAAGTGTTCACTTCTCTAAGCAGCAGGCAGACGGTCGTCACATTTCTATCGTGACCTTGCTTGTTTTAGAGGACTCCTTCCTCTCGGGCTTCCTCGCTGCAGCAGCACTGCTCTTGCACACACGGTCTTACTGCCACCTGAGGTCTTGGGCAGTCGAGACGCTGCCCTGATTTGCTGATCAGAAGGGTATCGGTGGAGACTGAAGGCCTGATACTTTGTGTCTGCTCATACAAAAGACTCGTGCAGGGGTTTGTAGCTTTCCCTGCAGTGCCTGCTTGCAGCGGGCAATAATTCTGCTGCCGTTTATAATATAAAAATACATAGGTTGCACATTGTTGTCTTATTATTTTACATACTGTAGCACCATTTTTATAATATATATATACTACCTATTATCAGAATTCCTATGAAGATGCTTTAAGATATCAGGTTTAAGCATTGATTGTATGTGTCTGTATGAAGTTCATGTATATTACTAAGCTTTTGGCCTTTTTGTTGCACTGACATTAGCTCTGCTGCTGCGGAGAATTGTGATAGAAATTAGAATAGCTAAAAATAAGCATACTAATACAACTTATGTATTCTAATATTTTTTTTTATTTTTTATTTTTTCATAGAACCCACATTTATAGATGTTTCAATGTTAAAATGAAACTGGAAGGAGTGTTTTTTTTTTCTTTTTTTTTCTCAGAAGCAGGACTGAATTCACAGTGTTATACAAGTGTATTGTTTTTGCATGAAAGCAGTAGGGAGATCCCAGTGGGGGCTCAGTACTAAGCACAGAGTATCTGACAAAAGAAATGTTTACAGATAGTATTTGAAAATGTCAAACATATATAGAATGTTGGTGTGTTTTGCTGTTCACGTTGTATATGCATGCAGTTTTCTTATGTTTTTTTACAGAAACCGACTATTTAGTAGATTTTCATTCACATTTCCTTTCCATGAAAACACATAATTGGAGAAAAAAACTGTAATGTGACTGGTAGTCTTTGTAAGTTCTCATATGTTACACCTACAGAAAAGAGCAAGAGTAAAGGAAAAAAAAATCTTCAGAATTTTCTTGTGATTTTGCTTTAACCCCTTAACATTTAACAAATAATTTTACCATCACTATCTAAGGATGATTTTCTTTCTTGTCTTGGTTTTATAATCCATGTTTTTTTTGTGTGTTTTTTTTTTGATTGCTTTTATTTCTTGTCTTGCAAACCCTCATGTGTTTTTCCCGCCTTCATCATCATCTCTTCTTCCCATCCAAGGTCTGACACTCTGCTTGCTTCGGCGAGGTCTCTCTCACTGCTGGAGGCTCTCGGCTCTTTTAAGAACACCATGGGCTTTACTTTTCTGTCGCTGGCGTTGCAGCTCTTTGACCTGTGAGACCGCATATACCTTTCATCGGCTACGGTCAGGTAGTCGGTACCATCCGAGGGGTTTCTTTTGGGCTTTGTTGTCTTGCGGTCTTTGTCTTGCTCCGTTTCTGTTTGACCTGTGTTACTATCTGAAGGAACTACATCTGTGTGATTAATTTCTAACTCTTCAGGTGAAGCAACAGTTTGAAACTGCTGAGCGAGGGTTTTGACTGATGATGCTTTTCCACTAGAATGGACCTGATGTTTTAAATCTGCTGGCGTTTGAGTTGTATCACCTGCTTCAACTGGATCATAGATGATGCTGCTGATAGCCCTCTTCCTAGTGATGGGAGATGTTTGGCTTTCAAGTGGAAGATCTCTTAGAGATTTTGCCCGCCTTGGAGAAGAGGACGGTGCTACCAGAGGTTTTGCCTCGGTTGTAGGCTCAGCAGATCTCTCTGGTTTATCAGGGGGGTGGACAGTGATGGTGCTCCTAGATCTTCTCTTTGTCATAGGAGATGAGGGCTGGTCTTCAGCAGGAAAGTATTTCAGGGACTTGGCCCTTTTGGCAGGCGATAAAGGTTTTAGCCTGTTTTGGTCTGACAGTTTGTCCAGAAACGTTGTGCTGCCTTGCTTTATGTTGGTTATGGTCTCTTGGCTTGAAGCCCCAGATGAAAGCCTCTGTTCACATGGAGATATGAGAATGTCCACACCTGAGCTAGGTCGCGATCTCTCCAAACCACCAACCTCTAGCGTCTGTGCTGCATTGAGAGCACAAGTGCTCGAGGCATGACGCACACTCCGCTCTCTCTCTAGGCCTACTTTCTCGTCCGTGTCCTTCTGCCTGGTCGCAAACTCTTCCATGTCCATGTGGAAGCGGTAGAGGCTGTAACCATCTGCACTGTTAATGCTGCCCTGCCGGAGGAGAGTGGAATGATCACACACAGACGAGTTTCTAGAGAAGGTTCTGGTTAGCTCCAGTTTGTCCAGCCCTGCAAGCTTTTCCAGTGCGGAAGCCATACGTCCATGGAGCTCTTCCAGCTGGGCCAGACGCAGGTCTACTGTCTGCAAAGATGCTTTCATGGTGTTCTCCCTTTCATTGACCTCCTCCAGACGCATTGACATGTTCTCAACTCTGCAGATAAGATGAGAGAGGGAGCATGAAACAGCTGTGATTGGAAGTACAAAAAGTACAACTGAGAATGCATTTTACCTCTCTGAAGTAACCTTGATGCGTTCATCACTTGAAGACTGTTGCTCGTCTTCCTTTTCCCGGAAATATTCCTCCACGCACTGTTCCTCAAACTCATACAGATTCTTTAGCTCCTCTGGATTTAGTCTGAGCTCTGCAAGAAAGATTAGAACACAAAGTTAGTCAGAACTTTAGCTTAATCAACAGAACCGTTTTCTGGTAAAACAAGATTTTCGTAATTTTGTTCAACTGAATGAGACTAACTGAGGCCCCGATCCTTCTCATCAAGCTCTCCTTCCTTATTTTTCCTGATGCAGCGGCGGAAAAGCCTGTTGAAGAGGATGTAGAGGTGACTCAGGATGATGAGAGGTGGAGGCAGGATTGGGCGGTCGTGGAAAGTCATGATTAGCTGGTATCTTTGAAACTTCCACACCTGGTTGGAGATGGACTTGACTTCAAAGAAGGTGTTGCTATAAGATAGAAAAGATTAAAAAAAAAAAGACTGTCATTTTAACTCTGAAGATGTTTCAATTAGTCAGTCATCCTTTTTTTTCTTTTCTTTTTTTTTTTTACTTGAAGACGGCAATGAGCAAGTTAACCAGAAGGATGTTTGCCACGAGAAGATAACAAGCCATAATTGCAGGTGTGAGCCATGCACCGGGGATGCATGGAGGAAGCTTTTTCCCATCTTCATCATATAGATGTTCTCCACACGGAGCTGTGAGGAGAGAGGTGATAAAATTAGCTTTGCTATTAAGAACAGTTAAGTAGCAAACAGATTAGAGTTGAGAATCCATAATTTAAAGACTACTTACGATTAATTTCCATTGCATAGACTTATGAAAATACAAAGAAACAATTGCAGAAGGACAAAAGGAAAAGGTTAAAATCAATGGAAAAAGAAATCATGTTTTCGATTTCTGTCAAGGTGAAGATGGTATATGAAAAAAAGGAAAAGATCATACTAGAGCACTTCCATCAAATTGGGTGCTTATGAATGTTTTTGTCCCTGTATTGCGATTTGCTGTCATTTTTGAGTTAAATCACATAACTAGTTTACAGTTTAAGTTAGCCATATACAACAACAATGTAATATTTTTTAAATTTTATAAACCAAGGATTAATTGAAAGCATGTGCATCAGTAGAGTTTTAAAAGTCAAAGTCCTCATTTACTGAATTTCTAAATGGTGTTTATTCCATGTGATAAACATTTCTACAGCCTTATGTTGTACAGTGTGTGCAAATATTTGACCTTAATGATTTTGAGATCAATGTCATAGGCTGAGGAGACCAAAGGATATGAATTGGGAATAGAAATTCCAGAAATCAAGACCAACTTTTTTCTTGGAAAAGAAAAGGAAAGCATTATATAGAAAAAAAAACAGTTGCTCACTGCAATTCTTAAACAGTTACAAAATACTGCAAAGTTATTTATTGTAAGAAAATGTTTGAGCAAATGTGCAAACCAAATGATTCTTGTTTGACATTCATGTCATACACATTTCTTTTGTCATTGATGGGTTTAAATAATTTAAAAACATTACATGTTGTTTGCTGATTGCTACTTTTGACTACGTGTTGATGTCTTCAACTTGACAGAAGCGGCTTTCACAGAAAAACAAATCTTAATGGCTGATGATTGTTAGTGAGAAGACATATATTGTCTGTTCTGTTCCTGTTCCATGCAGCATTATTGCCATGAATGCCATAAATGCAACAAGAATTGTCACAAATCTGCCAGCAGAGGGAGCCAAAGTATGGAGTGTACCATTTTGTACACAACAGAGTGTCAACTTTACTGAAATTTTAAGACACTGATCATCTGCCCAGAATCAGGAAACAGAATCTTACTATGAATTCTAGTCTTACGGTCTATCGAGTCCGCAAAAACCTCCCCATAGATCATCCAGTAGGGCATGTAGAAGATGTTCCTGGCCAGGCGCCACGTCGGCTCTTCGTCCGGATGAAGGATGGCTTGCCGAGCCACGCCGAAGCTCATCAGTACCACCAGCATGATCACGACAAAGTACATCATGTCAATCATCTGAAGGAAAAAGAAGCAAACACACTTGAGCTCAGTTTGCTCTTTTTATACCGGCAAAGATTCTGTATGATGTCATTGTGTTTACCATTTTCCCTATCATCATCACGTATGGTCCCAGGTACTTGTTGACTCCAAAGATGTCCAGCACACGAATGTACCAGAAGATGATGTCTATGCAGTAGATGACTCTGCCGTAGCCCATGTATGGCTCTGGCTGTAGCCGCAGCATCAGTGCCAGAAGGAAGGTAGAGATGGCAGCAAGGTCTGTGATGTTCCAGTAGTCCTCCATCCAAACACTTATCTTCTGCTTCAGCTTTCCTGGTTCTGACATCAGTATCTAGACACCAGGATTTATAAGTTAACTTTGTACCAATTGAAGTTTAAATATTATTCCAATTTTTAGTAGGACCATTTTAGTATCTGTTACCTGTCTAACTTTTTCTGTGCCAAGAGTGAGGATGTATGCAATGACCGTCCACTCTTGTATAGAGGGCCATCGCTCCATTTTCACAAGAATGATGTAATTATACAACATCAAATAACCCAGATAGGAAATCTAATGGGGAAACAATGTAAGAATAGATATTCAAGATAATCTTTACTCAGAAGATTTTAAAATGCTTGATCTTTGAGTAAGTTTTAGTTGAACTTACTGTGTTGAACCAGAATTTGGTAAAAGGGGCATCATAAAATTCAAAGAACCTTTTTGCAATGGGAATTTTGCGCACATTAGCATTTCCCTCCTCCTCATCTCCTTTGCGGGAAGTCCCATCATTGTTGGGGTCCTACAATATAAACGCAAAGTCTTGTCATCTTTCATCATGACGATAAGAGAATGTGAAACTAATCATCAGCATGAACTCTGACCTTGCTGGATTTTGCATCATCGTCCTTGTCCTTTCCCTCTTCTTTTTCTCCAGGTCTTTGATAAGAAGTGTCCTCTCCAATTCGGAAGTCCAGGAGCATAATCAGTGGGGGGAATATAATTCCCAGAATAACCTAGGCGGGACATCATCAGTCTGATTACATCATTATTTTTAAACAGGTTTCCAAAACTGCTTAGCAAAAAACTATTTAAGGATCCACCTTAAGGCCAGGATTTTTTCCAATCCTCAAACAGCCCATCCACATGTCAGTGAGCAGCATTTGGCTGCAGGTGTGAGCGATAAAATCCCGCTGTTTTGCAGCCACTGCCAGCTTCAGACAGGTCGAGTTACTCCAGTTGACTAGCTCGTATGTTAGGAGTTTCATGGCTACTTGTTCGTCGCGCTTGTAGGACTGATCCAACAGCTCATACGCTAGTTGCCCAAATTCTCTGAAAAAAGGTGACAGCTATAAGCATTACGTAAAAGACCTAAACAAGCAAAAACCAAAAAAAAAAAAAAAAAAAAA
This sequence comes from Poecilia mexicana, assembly GCF_051168715.1. NCBI lineage: Eukaryota > Metazoa > Chordata > Actinopteri > Cyprinodontiformes > Poeciliidae > Poecilia > Poecilia mexicana. Next base: position 11,905,650 of record NW_028263375.1, read on the forward strand.
AAAACATTTTAAATGTGTGTTTTTATTTCAATGTTTCACTCTGCAGCACTGACTTGGAATTGTTCTCCAGGTCTTGGGATATGTCGTCCACCAGTTCACTTTCGGAGCACTCGTGGGCCATGGCCTTATACAGCTTACAAGCTACCAGGGCCTTCGCCATAGCCTCCTCCCCACGCTGCCAAAGAAACAGCGCCATCTTCTGGCGCTTTAAAAGAACTGCCCACAGCATCAGCTCGTGGAACGGGTACTTGAATCGGCAGACCTCTGGGTCATCCACATCTATTTCCACCTCTTCTTCCTTCTTCTTTTTGGCCTTTTTCTTGCCTTTTGGTCTTGGTTCATCATCCTAAAAAAAAAAAAAAAAAAAAAATCAGACTTGAATTCAAGCATTTTGTTGCACCTGGTAAATAAATGAACTAAAAGGAGTTTTCAACCTCACCTCCATTCCCAGGAGCTTCAAAGCTTTTGGCTGCACAAGAAGGAAAGTTAATTAAAATGCTATTACTCTGAGTGGTTCATTTATCTATTCTCTTCCATCTATACATACCCTTTTTAGGCCATATAGATTATTGTAGAGGTTGCGGAAAGCCTTTCTTGTATAGTTGCTTCTGTAAGCTCCACCCATGAGGTATTCCAACACCAGACCAATATCAATCAAAGTGATCTGATAATCTGGAGGAAGATTTCCCTGAAGAATCAAAAGTTATGTTTAAGATATTTAGGACTTTCAAAATATTTAGTATAGCCTGAAATATTAATGAAATTTTGATTCTAGACTATTGAATTTGTGAAATATAATTTACCTTTTTAACATCTCTAACAACAGCATGCAGTGTATTTGCGGGGCCAAGTTTCTGAGAAAATTAATGATGGGAAGAAGGTTAGTAATAATGTTTCTACACATTTTAGTTATATTTTCACCTCAGTTTATGTCTTTGTGTCTTAGACCCACAGTGTTGTACAGCTCCTCCAGTCTAGGGATGGTGAGGAAATGATGAATGTTGACCCCGTTCTCAAGCAGTAGTTTGACGAAGTCCACTCTGTCCAACACCAGAGCATCCATCATTGCCTGCTCCAAAGAGTTCACCTAGTACACGGTAAGATATGGAACATAGCCACTCATTTAGCCTTAGTCATGTTTCCTCATTTTCCATGAAATGTTTCCTACAATCTTCATCCTCACCCAGCGAATTAGCTCCAGCTTTCTGGGGTCTGTCTCCTCAGGAGGTTCAGGTTTGGTCTTTCCTTTTCCCTTCCCCTTTTTGGCCCGAACCTTGCTGCGTGGAGCGCTGGCTGGACTCTTTGGCTTTTCCTGAGTTGTGGCAGCACTAGTTGTTGTCATGGCAATGGCTCCAGCAGGCTGATAGGAAGTAAAATTAAAGAAGAAAACTGTTGTCTCTCTTTTGAGCAGTAAAAAACATCAATAATTTTTTGTGGTCTTCCTCTAATTTGATTTGACTATTTAGCTTTTTTTTTACATTGGAAATTAAAAAAAAAAAAAAAAAATTTATATCACCGGTCTATCTTTAACAGAAAAAAAGCTCTCTTCACTGAGCTTTCATCTACCCTGCTTAAGGCTGTTTCCCTTTTCATCCACATCCTATCCATATTTCATGTCTTAAATGCCATGTATAATAATCAGCATCGCTGCTGTGGAACATTTTGTATTGATTGGTTAATATACACAGACCACTCACTGGTAAGTTGTGCCCGTAAACGAAAATGTGATTGCGGGCAATATCCACTCGGTTCCAGGCCAGGGCCAGACTGAGCTGGTCTGCTGCGGATGCATTAGTGCCTGATGCAAACAAACAATCAAAAGCAAAGAGAACCTGTAAGAAACAGGTCAATGCTGCCTGCAGTAATAAAAAAATATTGCTGTGAAGTTATTCTGCAATTGCAGCACATGTCAACATGATTCAGGACTGCTAATTTTAAAACTTGAAACCATTCATATTTTTTTTTAATATGGCCAAATTGCCAAACAGCAATTTTATGTGACCAAATACTGAATCTTAATGTAAAATATCCACTGGTTACATTTGATCCCAATTGTGAGTTAAAGCTGGAAGTATTTGGCAAGTCTCAAGTGTTTCTGAGGATATTGTAACCCTAACTAAATATTTTCAGCTCAGACGATACTCGGTTGGTGCATCATTTGAATGAAGGATTAAGTAGTCTAAAATGTCTGGGAAGATGGCTGCTCTGACTTTGGATTTGTAGAAAAGTAATTGGCCAACGCTAGAATACCTTTTAACAAGGCAGTCAGAATAGCCATTTCAATATCCTGCTGCCCCTCAGAACCCATTCGAAAAACAGTGATCTACATGCAGGAAAAGAGAAAAAGAGAGTAGTTTAATAATGGTTTAATGGTTCAACAGAAAACAGAACTAAATTACCTTAGAGTTTATAATTTTTCTGGAAAGTATTTTCCCACCCACTTCTGGTTTTAACCAGAACTCCAGACTTCTACATTCTTTGTCCATCGCTATGAAAACAAGGAGCCACTTTTCTCAGCAAGGAGGAATAGCCCTCGCTTTGTTAAAGATTCAGCTGTGTCCAACAATATTAAGCAGACTATTCTGTCACATGCATTCATAGCAGATTGAATTAGACTTGCCTGAACGCTGACACTGCACACCAGGCCACGAGATAGGTTAACAATAAGCATCACACAAAAGTTTAAACACTGCAAACATTTTTCTTGTCCATTCAATTGCCAGTTCTTTTGTCTGCATTTGCTTATTCGATAAAAGTGTCTCACTATTTTTGCTTTTTCATCAGTTTAATCCAGCTGCTTGAAGTGGTGCACTTATCATAGAATGGAAGGATTGTATCAGGTCAACACACTTTCACCTGCGCTTAAAACATTGCAGCATCAGATTGTGGATATTCTACAGTGATATGATCCTGGGAAAAGCTGTTAAAGTTGCTTATCCTGGTCTGTCGGAGAATTATGCAGCCTAAAACATCAGAGTGTGTCGGAGGAGTGATAGCACTCTGAAAGCCAAGGGAGGATTAGCGACATAGAACCTCTCCTGTATCTGTGTGCAACATGCTTTCTATGAAAACATAAACTAAGCGCTTCCACCAAGCAAGATGGAGTGTGCACTGATCTTCCTCATCTAGATCTATATGGTTTATCAAGGCTTTATATGCTGGGTAATCCTCATCGCATCACTTGTGAGGATTCTGCTCCAGATGCTATTTTTGAAAAATGTGTTTTGCGAACATTTTTATAATTATGATTAATCTAGTGCATATTCCAAGCCTGGTCAATGCTACATTCAGGGTCCTGGAAAAGTGTTCATATATCCTTTGAACTTTTTCCCACATTTGATAAGGTACAATCACATACTTAATTGTATTTTATTTTTTGGAGGGTATGGGTGCTCATGTAAGACTGATTACAGCTGCAAGTATTTTGAGTGTCTCTAACAGAATTGCACATCTAGAACCTAAAAGCTTTCTTTATTCTTCTTTGCAAAAGAGCTTAATCTCAGAGGAAGGAAAATGCTTGAAACTAACAAATTTCAAGCCTTGCCACAAATTCTTGATTGGGTTTAAGTCTTAATTTTGACTTGGCCATTGTATAACTTAAATAGGCTCTGTGTTAAAGGTCAATTCTCTGGTGGAAGGTGAACCTTCACCCCTGCTTAAGACTTTTGCAACCTCCAACATATTTTCTGCCCAGCTTTCATTTCCCTGCTGCATAGCTTTGTAAGTTGGGCACAAAGTTGAGTTTTGGTCTTGGCACAATCTTCTACGATTGTTCAATAACATTCTCTATCAAAACCCATGAGGCTTTTACATCGCAGCAGTTTTTGAATTGTGTCTAAGTGGAGTCTGTTTACTAATTAAGTGACCTCTGATGTCATTTGGTTGCACTGGATTTTATTTAGGCTGAATGCAAATTCATGATATGCTTTTCAGATCTTTAGTTGTAAAAAGCTTGGAAAACCATGTCTCATTTTTTGCCTCAATTTCAAAGTACTGCATAACATTGAATGTATCGCAAATGTTGTCTTAAATATGGTGAAGATTTTAGTTGTAAAGTCATAAAATGTGAAGAAGTTAAAGGGATATAAATATATTTGCAAATGAATTTAGAAAAAGGATTTAATTGCCGACATGATCCAAAAAGCTAAAAACAAAATTTGTTTATTCACACTGTTAATGGAGATATACACAGATGAGTGAAATGGATACATGAATGACAATGGACACTGGATGATTTCAGAAATGTTTATTATGTGACAAACACACAACATTCCCACATGAAAGATGATTTCAAACATGAATAATACCTCCGCTGTTACTCACCAACTCCCTTTTTTTCATGCACTCCATTACCATGAGCAGGATCTGCTGAGACTGGCTTTTGCTATAATTAAACGTCTTCTGGATTGTGACTAAGAGCTGGTCTCGGACATCATCGTTAACCAGGCTTCAGGAGAGGATTGATAAATCATATTTAAAACTTCTTTGACCCGAGAATACCATCAAGGCGTTGCGAGAGACGAATTATCTGAGACCTCACCCTCCATCCTCTGAGAACTTGTGTGCGAAGGATATGATGTCTGAGGCGCGGCCGCTGCCATCGCAGACCACCACGGGGATGGGAGGCTCATCCCTTAGGCTCTCTAAGGTGATGGAAATGACATTGGGACCTCCCTCCACTATCAAGCACACAAGAGGAACACCCTGACCCAAACCTGGAACACATGAAGACAAAGAGTTTGTCCAACCAGTCAACTCAGACACTAAAGAAAAAGAAACAGAATTTCATGTGATGGAGGAAGAAGGGAGTGAAGTCAGTGGTGACAGCTGAGCATCCCTTTGCTGTCCCTGCCTTATCGAAGTTCCAGGCATAGGATGACAAAGGGAAGCCCACGGGTCACAGGGGAGCTCTCCAACAACTTGTCCTTTAAGAAACTTGCTCACACTTGCAAGTTCTGCACATAAGCCCACATTTGTGTGACCTCTATAAGTCTGTTGGGTTTTTATCTAAATCCTCAAACTCATCCCCAAGCAAACCAGCTGTGAGAACAGAGCGTTGATGTATGCACCACGCCCTCTTCTATTATCTCTGTGTATTTTAATAACAGTGTTACATTCAGGATTTGTAAAGTTACAATATTCTAGGTCAATGTTTTTGCATGGATGACATTTCTAGACAGAACACAGGTGTTTAGAATTTCATTTTATGTGAACAAAGGCTAAAGACATTAAAAAATAATAGTTAACTACCAATCTAAGATCATTTGGATGCACCACTGGGACATGTACATAATCTCTGGCCAAGAGGCCCACGATCTCCTGAATCCACCCCTGCTTACGAGTGTTGATCTTCTGCAAGGAGATGTGCTTCTCCAACAGTCGACGGAGTTTGACCTCAGAGCCATACTTCCCACAGGTTCCGTTGTCGGTGAGGATGAAATGAGAATGGCTGCTGTTGAGCACTGCCAGCTTACTCAGTGGGTTTGCCATCGATTGATAGGGTCTGGTCACCTAGAAAAGCAACGGAGAGAAAATTGTCAAACAGAGCTATCAAAGAAACAAAGAAAGAAAGAAATTCTGCTCTTACATCTTTTCCAATGAGATCCTCTTTGTTCTCCAAGATGCCCCAAGGAGCAATCCCTATTGCACACACCTTCCCTCGCGACTTGGATGAATGGTCCTTTAAGGCATCCCCAACGTGACGGATCACGCCTAAAGTAAGATTAGCAAAACAGATTACGATGAATAAAATCTTTTTCCAGAAACCTCACGGTGCTTCATCATGGGACATACTTTGGCGAAATCCACACGAATTGCAATTTGTGCTAAATTTCCAAGCAATGGTTCTAATTATAGAGCTTAAATCTGTGACAGTGTGCTTGATAAACCTCTTCCCTCAGGAAATTGCAGTAGAGGTGTTATGCAATGACATTTTAGAGTCAAGGTAATCTTCTAATGTCGCAATCTGGTATTTATTTAGCAAACAGTAAAAGCATTAGAATAACCTGTGTTCACTCCGCCCGTGAAGATCCAAGCTCCCGTGGTGACGGCCGCTTTTATCAGGCCTTTGCCAAAGACTTGCTTGAGTTTGGGTTGGAGATCAAAGTTCTGGAGACCCCCATGCACCGAAATGAGCAGCGTGGGCAGCTCCAGCTGCCAGTCCTTCACCATCAGATGCAGGAGGTTGTCAGGCTTGGTGTCATAAGAGACGCGAATGTACTGTGGAAGAAAATAATTTCAGCTGGTTGTGTTTGATTTAAGCTGCGTGACAAATGGGGGAAATCTCAACTCACTCACCATTGCCTTGTTGATGAATCCTCCTCCCTGAAACTCAATGATCCCATAGGAGTCTGTAGGGTAGGTCCTGGTGTGCTTCACTACACTCCACTTATCATTCGGTGTCTCGATTTGCACCAGTGGGGTCGCCTCTGCTATGGAATTGGCACCAGGAGGGATGGCCACGTGCTGCGTCACCAGCTGACCACAGGCACATCTGCAACAGATGCATTCCTTGTGAATTAAGAAATGCTTTGACTTTTTTTTCCCTCAAAGACTTGTGAGAGAAATGACCTGTTTAAAAGGGGCTTTTCCTGAACGTGTCTTTTTTCATTTTCTTTGAAAAATGTGCACTGCTCGTCAGCAGCACACCAGGCAATAAGTAAGTTTGTAAAATCTCCAATAACGGTACTTTGAGCTTAATGAGCACTAAATAATTTAGAAAAACAATACAGAGAACATATTTCTAACAAAAAATAGAAGTATGTAGAATTAGATAAATATGAATTCCTTATTATTATTACAGGTGAGGTTTTGGGTTCATTGTCTTTTATTAATGTCTTTTATTACATATCAGCTTCTGACCAACAAAGTTACAATGGACAAGATTTCTTATTTTATTCTATTCAACTCTTCTGAACAAGATCAACAGGCAATAATTTTGATTGTATTCATTCTTAAGAACTGTTTTTTACAGCATAAACATTGTTTGATATCATTGAATTTATGTGAAGAATTATAACACCACACTCTTCCTTTTCCATGACACCAAATTTAAGAATTACTGATCTAAACATTTCAAATCCTTGTTGAAAATCTGACTTGTCACATAATTATTTTTTATTATTATTATTTTTTTCTTACCTGGTTGGGTCCTTGCTGGGAAATATGTGAACACATTCCCTTTTCAGGAATGTCCTCTCAATCCAAGCTTTCTGTGCCTACGAAGACAAAACGTGACAGAACCTAAGTGAGCATTACGAGCTTTATCATTGCTTCCCCAGGAGATCAGCCTCAGCGATCTGTCTGAATTTAAGTTGCACTTTCCAAATCCTCTTAGTTGTAATCCCTGGCTAAAAGATGCTGATAGTTTGAAATGTGCAAAGAACGCATAAATCACTGACAGGAGAAAATATTTCAGCCTGAAATAGAGTGAATATAGTTAGTGGTGGATTTCGGTCCAGTGGCTCCAGCTTAGAAGAAAACCAGTCCGTTTTCTTTTAATAGCGCAGAGTGTTGCAGAGTGAGAACTTGATACAAGTTAAAAAAGAAGTATCCCACACATTTCTTGTTCTCCAGGGTGGATCAAAGTTTCCCAGAACACAATGCATGTTTTCTTTCCATCTTTCTTCAACCCTCCCATCCCCTCCCCAAGAGGTTTTTATAACAGTTGCATTCCAGTCAAATCTGCTGAATAATCTGCTGCCATACCTTCCAATCAATTAGAAATAAAAATTCAGGCAGAACAGAAGGTATTAAATTATGTTAAAGCATCTCCAACTGAGTCGCATGAGAATGAATTAGAGGCCATGCACAAACTCTGCTGGTGTCTTGTGACTTGTCACAAGTTCTGCAGACACAAACCGCTCTCACCTCAAACTCACATGTATTAAAAATTTAAAAGGTTGAGCCTTTTAGTTTAATTCTTCCCACACTTTGTTTAGGTCTTCTAAACCAGTGGAAACATAATGTTTTATTAGTTTTATTTTTGTCATTGAAACAAAAGGTATTCCGCCTGCTTATCAGCAACCCGTTGTATTTTACCGTTGCCTTTTCCATCTTATTTTTCTCTCCCTCTGAATCGCCTTGGCTTGCAGTCTTATCATGCGTCATTAAACAACCAGAGCTCCTGCTGTGCTGCCTGCTCATATTTAACTCGTCTGAATTCACTCTTCAGGGTCTGCAGAGCAAATTACCTCCCAGTCTATTAGGTATTTCTGAAATATTGTTATAAATTAGGTTTGTAAATACACTTACATGCAGCCCTCTGTTGTAGCCTTACAGTCCCCCTCTCCGGTACTACAACACGTTAGGGTTTGAGACGTGAAGAGAAGTCTGCTGCTCCTTTGGTTGAGCCTTCCTCTCGTGCTGCATACCCTGCCAAGCTCTCCTATTGAATCCCACTGGACATGAAACTTCTTCACTTTATGAGGGCAGCCTAATATGATGAGCATGTGAGCAAGGTCTTTGTTCGCCCAAGTCCCATGACTCCAGTTCAAGGTAATCCTTTTGGGAGTCCCATGACCCCCTTCTGCATGCCCACGGGGTATTTTCATCCTTGGCTTGAAACAAGGCACAATAAATCTACTTTGATAACCAGCCCCTAATCTCCCAATTTGTTTAAACCTCATTTCTTTGTTTTCCCCCTGCACTTCTGTGGATGATCTTGTGCATGTGTCTGGGGAAGACGGCACAGAACGCCTAAACTAGTTGGTCAGAGACTCTTCAAGTTTTCATCTGAAAATCTTCAACCCCCCTCATTACCAGCCCTTCCCCCCTCCCCCCAAAAATCCCTTGATTTCAACTTAATTTGCATAATTGGGAGAATTGGATGCAGACATACTTTTGTGGGACACCTTGTTAAAGAATGACTGGTTTCCAGATGGGGGCAAGGTCAGTCAATGCTAATTGCAGTTAATCTCTATTTCCACACACCACATTTTTATGGAGAGAAGTGAAAAAAAATAGCAAATCTATTCACACCCCTTGAGTTTGGTCACATTTACTCAACTTACAACCACTCGTCGCCTTGTTCTTTTCCAAACAGAACATGGCCGACTAAACACAGATCCACACCAGCCTTTTCCGATTGTTAACTTGTTATAAAAACAATCAGGCTTTTTAATTATCCTGTTCACTTTGTGTTACAAAGAATGTGCTTTAAACCATGCCAAAGAAGGTGAAATGAGGTTAAAAACCTCGAGCAATCCTGCATTAAATGTATTCTGTCAACACTCTCATACGAGCCCCTTTTATGGCATGAGAGCAGTTCGAGCCCGACCGAGCTGACGATAGAAAATACAGCGTGGGAGAACCCCAACATCCACAGAGTTCACCTGTTTTTTGTCCTGCTCAAGTTTAAGCCGTTAGGTATATTAGGCTGCCCTCATAAAGTTCAGCACAGCAAAAGTAAAGCGCATTTTCAGAAGGGGATATTTGACGAGTAATGACGCATTTATTTCAGCTTATTTAAACTCATTAACCACAGAAACTAAAGCCAGAATCCAGTCGGCCAGCAAAACTGCTGCCCTCGTTAGGAGCTTGCCTTTAGCGCTTAACCAGCAAAGACCCTGGAGAATTTAGACGTCGCAGGAACAGATTGTGTCACACCAAGCAAGTAGTCGAGACTTAACGCTAGCGTCGAAACAAAAACCCAACATTCATTCTGGAGCGCACGCTTTTCTGGGAAGATATTTGCCTAAAAGAAAAGGAAAGTTGTGCAAGTTGAACATGGTAAGTTCATGTTTGTTGAAAGAGATGAATATTAACAACTATAAAACTAGAGTTTTATAGATTGTACGGATAATTATTTTGTTCTCTTGAAACTGTGACCCCTGACCCCATTAATAGCCCTCACATGTTTCTCCATAACTTTTTTCCTCACTCACTTACAAATTGTAGATTTTCTGTACATTTTCAAACACATACAGGCCACATAGGCAGCATGCCATCTATTCTCTTCTTCTTTTTTTTTTATTGAAATCACATGGTGTTGGTCTCCTGACCCACAGCTTAGCAGCAAATTTGTTTCAGTGAAGCTACAATTGCACCATTGAACCCCTAAAAGCCATTTGAACAAGTTGTACTGATTCATTTCAAGTTGCTATCGGGATCCCACTGAAGTGGAAGATTAAAGTAACTAATTGCTCAGCTTTGATTGGCAATGGGGTTAGAGCTTAATGAGCTGTGGCACAAAGAAAAAAACAGTTGTAATAAATGTGCTGGACACATAAAAAGCTTTCTTTTACAAGGATTGACTTAAGGGTAGAAGATTTTTGTAATGATTTTTACATTTCTCCAGTTTTGAAACTTCGGTTTGGCAAATTGGTTCTCGCTGTGAGGCAGGCTGATTTTAGACGGCCCTGCTTGTAAATGAACTCTTTGTCCTCCAGAGTATGAAAATCCATTTAGGCGTCACGAGTCCGACATGTCACTGATTATCCCCAAGAGTCAGAGGAGTCATAAGACATGTTTTAGAGGTGCTGTTTTTCCACCAAAGATGGAAAGGCAGAAATAAATGAAATCATAAAAACAGAAAATAACTGAATTTTGAGATATTCTCTAAGTACGCAATCTGTAAGTACTGATGTGTTGATAAAGGCGTATTTATGACCTATGAAAAAAGCTTTTAAGTGGAAAATGATGAAAATATGGAATGTAAGGGGGGAAGGATGCACAACAGTTTTCAGTTGTTATTTTGCTTTTATGTAAACATTTAGGAAAATTACAGCCAATCTCAGATAAACTATATAGAGGTTTGTATTTTTGGAGTAAAGATAGATAAAAAAACCCCCAAAAACTAATTTAAGCAGTGTAATTACATTTTTTACATTAAAGTTTATTTTTAGATCTGCTGCTAGCTACTACTTGTTAAACTTACAGCTTGTCAGCACAAAATGCTCTGTTCTCCTTTCTTTCCTATTTTGAAGAATATTTATAACTAGTCCTTTTCTTATGTCATTCATGACAAAGATAATTTATAAAACTGTAATTTGTTGAAAATATCCAGTTACATTATATTCTTTGACGAAATTGTGTTAAAAACTCAAGACTGGACATTTTTCAGTCCAATCTTGCAGAGATAGATATTCTCCAAATTCTGACGCTTTAATACATTTTCTTTGAATTTTCTGTGTAACTTGAGTTAAATGTTCTGGGTTTCCTTCCTTAAGCTTCTTTCAGTAGGTTTCTGGGGTTTCCTCTCAATCCTTCTGGCAAAATTGGTGGAATAGAGTCACACACACACTTTTCAGACCTGTCTAGAAATCTTCTGTAACGGAGATCAGGACCTTGCAATGAACACTTCAAAAACATTCCCTTTGTTGTCTTTGAATCACTTTGTAGCTAATTTGATTGCATGGTTATGGTCATTGTCCATTGGTAAAATTAACTCGGGGCCAAGTTTTTACTTCCTGGCTCCTGTTTCTACAGTATCTCTACATAATATCCTTTCTATGGCACCATTATTTTGTGAAGTGTACCATTGACCTCAATTAAAAGACCACCACAACATGGCATGATGCTGCCACCTGTTTGCTCCCCAGTACAGATGCTGTTCTCAGGTTTACAACCTTCCAATTTTTTTCCACCAAATGTAAAGAGGATCATTATGCCCTAACACTTTGAGTTGTTTCTTTAGACATTTTCTCTTTTGTTCCTTAGTCCATCCATAGACCGTAATCTTCTTCTTGTTAGCCCAGTGATTAGTTCACTGTTACTAATGAGACTTTTACCAGCTGCAGCCAACATCTTCACCAGGTATTTACTTTTGTTTTCAAGGTTCATTTACACTTTCCCCACCAAAACACTTTAACCTCTGGAACACAAAACCCGTCTCCTTTCCTGAAGGATGTGATGTCTAGATATTTCGAGAAGCTGTGGCTGTGCAACACCATTGCAGTTAAAGTGTGTGTGATGGAGCATCAGTTTACCTTCCTCTTCAGTATTCATTCAGCTTTCAGATAAATACCACAGGGGCATGTTTGTGTGATAACATACAAGTAGTTTCCCACAATATACATAAATGTAATGCATCTTACACCTGTATATATAAAGTTTGACTAGGCTGAAAATGCTTATTTCTATTCAATGAATATTGAGTTTATATCAATATTTTTCTGCGTGCTTTATTGGGTCATCCAAATTTGTCATGTGCTCCAGATAATGTAATCTGATTTTCATTTAATGATTAGTTGAATTGTTTAATCCTATTGCAAACCTTCAAATTTCATCTAAAAGTTCCTTTTTTATTATTATTTTTCAATAGAACAAAATAATTTTAGTTTATAAAAGTTGAGTACAACAACCATATTGCTTTTGTTTAGCATTAAGGAACCTTTCTGTAAGGCTGCCACTTTTAAAGATTGTTTTAATTTACATGAGCTTTCTTCACACAAAGAGCCTGCTGTGCCTCGGCCTGAAACAGTGAAACCTCATTCTCAAGATGTGAGCCCTTAAGCTTTTTAACGCTCTTTGGCCCTCACCTGACCTGAGCCTGACTCTTACATCACACACAGTCATATGAGGCTGAAAATCACTGGGTTTGTTAATCAAATTTCCACTGACTGTCCTGCCCTTGTGTATTTGAACAATGGAAACGATTAATTTGTTCATAAAAATTTATCTCACAATTTCGCCGCCCGTCAGGCTAGAGGCTTTGTGGATGTACTTCTTTCTTTCTTTCATACTGCAAGCTGCACCTTTTTCTCAGAATAGGATGAATAGAGATGAACGCTCTCCTAATTTCATTAATGGCAACAGGGTAATATAGTCTGAGCACGCTTAGATGAATGTGCTTGGTGATGCAGAACCTGTGGCTAATGCTCCCAACAAGCACGACATCTGCCCTCATTGTTTTAATTTGTGACTTTTTTTAAACCTAATTTCTAAATGACAAGGATGAAAAATAATTTGTGGTCCATACCGCGAAGCACCATAAATTACGATTATTTTGGAATAGAAAATTAAATCTACAATGAAAGCAACCAAACTATTATATGTGACCAGAAAAAAACGTTGAACATGGTACTTTGTTGATTTTTGATACTATTAATATCACAGAACTGTTCACTTTGGAGCATAGTTTAAGTTTGCCCAGTGCAAAAACCTCATATAAAAAGTTTGAGGAATGTATTCTAATTTGGTTGCACCAGAACATTTAAAGGTTGCTAAAATATTCACAAAAAGAGCATAGTTTATCATAGTCTGTTCTCATTAATGTCTAATAAACACATCTACCCTTTGATGTTTAACTTTTCGACATCGACTGAATGATCCAAAAAGCTTGAAATGAACCATAGTTCTAAACCACATGAGGGGTCTTTGTGGCATTCTGGCACGACTGTGTTCTTCCACAAAATCAGTAAAAAAAAAAAAAGGGCTTATTTGTTGATTTGCTCTCTGTTAGTCCATGAAAAATATACAAGCTAGATCCTTCATGCTTTCAATGATGTGAACTGAAGCGTATTAATCACATGAAAGCAGAGTTTAGAAAGAGGCTGCAATCTGTCATGACTCCACAGACAGACCATTTTAAAGGATTAAAGTTGTGTTCAGGGGAAACTAGATGCTCAGTTTAAAACACCACTTAATGGTGACTTTAGAGGGTTTTGGATGAAAATACTGACCTTATAGTCATACTTCTGCCCACGTAACCTGAACAAACCTGCATTTCTGTGAAAGAGTCAAGGTTTTTTATTTTTGTTTTCTTGGTGTGATAACAAGTGTGATCATATCTGGATTCCAGTGTTTTGTGCTGCAGTCTGCCTTTTTTAAAAATTCAGCCCTATTTATTCAAAAAACCTCATATGAAACCCAGATCAACAAACTCCCATTCAGCTGTCGCCTGGTTAGTAAATTGAGTAAATATGTGCGACATGATCTCAGTATAAATACATCTGTTTTGTGAAGCCCTCTGAGGTTTGTCAGAGAACATTAGTGAACAAACAGAATCATGGAGAAGTAGGAACACAGCAGGCAGGTCAGGGAGAAATCTCTGAGGGATTTTTTTTTTAAGCAAGATTGGGTTGGAAATCAGTATCCCAAGCTTTGAGCATTTCATGGAACACTGTTCAACCTATTATCTGAAAAATCATAAGAAAAAGTTCCTTTCTTTAGACTACATGGAAAATTCTGTTTTTTGAGGAAAACTAACACTGAATGTTACCTTGATCCAAACATGGCGGTGGCAACATCATGCTGTAGGGAGACATTACATCTGATGTGCAAAATGTAATGTTGTTGACTGTGTGTTTGTATTTTTATGATCTAAAGCACTTTGAAATACTTTGTTGCTGAAATGTGCTATACAAATGAAATTTGACTGATTAATGTTTTCAGGAGAAACATGAAATGTGGTCAGAGTTGATTAGCACTTTACAATTTTTTAGCTTCTGTGTTTTTGTCTATTGCATGGAATCCTAATAAGATAAACTTTTGACTGCAACATGAGAATATGTGAAAAAGTTCAAGAGGTAAAAGTAATTTTCCAAATGACTGCAGGTTACTAAAACCAGACGACGTCAATTCCAGATGACAACTTTAAAAACACTGAAAATAACCTGTTTTCTGCAGGCTTCCTCTTACCTTTTGCGAGCCCGATGTGCTGCGTTTGAGGGAGGATCTTTTAAAAGTGCCAGCCTGGCCCTTAGTGTCCATCTTGAATGCTTTAGCACAGAAAAGGGATCCTCAATGAGCTTCAGCCACAAAGCTGAGGCATGACTGCCTCCTCTAAATTCAAACTTCGAAATAATTAGGCCTACGATTCTCCATCAGTGCAGGTCTGAGTGCTTCTCTCCCCTCTCTGCAGCTTTCACTCAACTGACAAGACAGATATTCCAGCCAGGGATATAAATCACTTGATGACACACTTGACACATAGACCCTTTTCCTCCCATCCCATAATCAGGCTTAATGCAGCCAGCTCTTGAGGCCTCAGAGTCTAATGGATAGAGATTTAATAAATGGTTATTGAAGGTAAATCTGCTTTGGTACACCACAATGCTGAAAAGGGCTGAGAGGGGCCGTGAAAGCTGTGATGCCAGTGTTAACTGGCCGGGAGCAGACAGTTGTTTCACCAGATGAGGCGCCCAGCTCCATGTGTCTGGAAGAGGAGACAGGAAGGACTCAGCAGGGTGCAGGTGAACAGACAGGGAACAGTAGATCCCTTGCATATACTCAAAAGCAGTTACACTGCAGTAGCCGTACTGAGTTATTTGTGCAGGTTTTCATGCAAAAATGCTAAAATGTTCTGAACTGATGTGCTGTGTTAAATTATGTTGCAATGTGTATGTTCAAATTCCACTGCTTTTGAGTAAGATGGACAGAGAGAAGCTCATTACTGAGTATGTGTTCAAAGTTCGTCTTGCTCCAAGTGAACAAAAAAAAGTAGGTGTTCAACAGCTCCCTCTGCTGGACACACATTGTAATGATCTTTTGAGTGAAAATGAAAGCGTTCAGTTGATGCGACAGTGATCATCACACCACATCACTTTTGCCCATTTTGTCATCTTACAACAACAAATTTTGAAGTGGAAGGAAAAAGTCACGTGTTTTTCAAACACCAATCATATACAACAATCAGAAAACGGTTGCCTGTTTTAGTATTATGATGTTTGTTAGAGAACAGCAGTGAATAAAGAAGCTTATGACCAAAGAACAGAGTTGACCGGTCAGATATTGACCTGTGGACATTTTTTTGAGGGTTAGGTTGGAAAACCATGGCCCAGGTTTTTAATATTTTAAGGAGCACTGTTCCGTCTGTTACTTAAAAAAAAACAAAAAAACAAACAAAAAAAAAAAAACATGGGAGTAGTATGGCATAACTTAAACCTTTCCAAGACATGGTCATAGGAATTCACCTCTACAGTGAGACATAAAGGTGTTCTGATCAGATGAGACAAACATGAATCGTTTTACCCTAAATGTAAAATGGTAAATGTGGAGGAAAACCTTAATAGACATTCCCACAATGCAGCATGCTGGTGAAAGCATAATATTGTGTTGAGGCCTTTTTTTTTTCCTCAGCTGGAATCGGGAAGCTGAGCAGAGAAAGATGGAGCGAAATACAGAGCAATACTGGAAGAAAACATGGCAGAGTGGAGGTTCACCTGCCAGAAAGACACTAATCAAAAATATTTTAGATCAAAACCTGTTTGTTAGAATGACCCAGTCAAAGTTCTGTCCATAATCTAATTGAGTATTTTGGGCAAGGCTCTACATCCATTCGAGTGAGCTTTAATTTAAGAAAGAATGTCAGCCTCTTGACGTATGTAGCTGGTCGAGACATTCTTCACTTGCAGCTGGTGAAAGATGGTTCTACAAAGTGTAAACTAAAGAGGGACTGAATACAAATGCATATGCCACTCTTTCAATTTGTTTTATTCGTAACAACAATGTCTTATTTTCCTTCCACTTTACAATTATGCAATATTTTTGCACTGGCTTGCCATATAATCCCATTGAAGTAAAATAAAATGACAATCTGAGCTTTACAATGTTATGATAGCTATCAACAGCTATCCTGAAGAAGAGGTGTGCAGTATTTAAAAACGAACAGGAGACGGTTAACTGTCAGTCACTTTGAGGCATGAGAAACAACTCTACCTGCTGTAGTCAGATCCCCTTTGGTAATGATCACAATCACTGCATGCAAACCACTGGCAGAGGACTTCCTTGTTTTGGTGTGTCGAATGCATCGGAGAGAGTCCCGCTGAATGCGTCTCATAATGGATAATGCGCAATTTCTCCTTGTAAGCAGGCACAGATGAGCTTTATTATCTGTCAGTGGCTTTGCATAGGTCAGTGGAGGAGATTAGTTAGCCCCAGTGAAGAGTGGGACACACAGGGGGGAGGAACATTCACTGAAACATGTGGCAACATAAATATAACTGGGGATGATGCAGGCCACTCCCGTAAACACATAAACAAAGTTTGTTAAACAGAAGTGAACTTTTGCATTTAGCCTGGCATTTTGTGGTTATGTGAAATAAAGGGCATGAATAAAAATTTTCAAGACTGCATTTCGTTGCTGTATAAACTGCCACCATTGACTTAAATATTGATGGAATCAATTACAAAGGTTTTACTTTTCCTTGAATCAAATTGTCTGTGGTTTGAGTTCTTCTGTTGCCTAACAGTTGACTTTGATGATCACAAAACCCACAGTCAGTAAACTGATACTTCATAAAGTTAATAAGTTAGAGTCAAAAACTTAATATTAAAACTTTTTTAAGCAACACAAAACTGACATAAATTTAGCACTGAAGAAACCTCCTACCAAATGCAAAAAATTGAAAGTTTATCCACAATAATTTGTTTTCTGTTAACCCTTAACCTCTTACCTAGCTTTATGTTAATGAATGATACGCCTGCCTCATATTAATTATTAGCAGATGCACCCTGTATCACGTCCTGCTTATTGCAACATTCAGACTCGACTAATCCTTCGATTATTTGTTCTTTTTCCAAATTCTTTTGTCTTGTAACTATTTCTGATGTTTTTGTGCTACTTCAGTCTTTAGTTATTGATTGGTTCCACTCTATCAAGCAACAAATGGCTTGGATATCTTCTAATTCCTGAATAATTTACCATAGCAATTAGGGTTGTAAAAACAGTTTTTTTATTTTATTTTTATTTTTTATTTTTTATATCTGAAACCTTTATTCTTGAAAACCAAAAAGAGGCTCACCCATGAGACTATTCATGCAAGAACTGCCACTGTGTGAACCGATTCAGTGAGATTCGATAATTCAGCAACACCCACATTTTCTTAGATTTATTCTAAGATGTATGCTTTTCTAATGCTTCTGCAAATTTTAATTTCTCATCAGCTGCTTCTGCATCTTTTCTGCTAATCCGTTTCACTTGAAGCATTAAGAGAACATTAATGCAATGAGCGCTACCTGTTTCAAGCTGAAAAGAAACACTAGAGACAAGGACAGTTCTCAACTGGAGCCACTAGAGGGCACCGCGTTCAAAGGGAAGGAGTGAGTTTGTTCACAGTGGGCCCCTGCTTGTTATGATCAGCTGTCTCAAAAGTTGTACTGTTTCAAAGGTTAGACACATAAAAAAAAGAAATCTGCATGCTTACGCAGAAAAATTGGGTCTGGATTTACACATTTGACGTTTACAACGGTGTCCCTGCTTGCTCCCTATAATGCGAGGCTCAGTTTACCTTCTCATGTTTAATTTGATGATTTGTAAATACGTGCTTGACTCATCTCATCATTTAAACCAGATGGCATAAGGCCAGCAGCTGGAAAGGTTGTTTTTTTTTTTCTTTTAAACTGCTTCCACATGTGATTCCAAGAGGGAATATTACTCGTTTCAGGAAGGGGAGATGATCCTTGTTGTAGAAGTTGTTCTTTGTTTTGGTGAAAAGTCTATTGGTACAGCCTCAAGCAAGGAAACCCAAATATTGCAGAGTACAGAGCAGTATCACAAAAACCTGTTTTTTGGGGAGGTGGAGGGCTCACCACACCAAACAAAGCTATGTGTGCACTCTGGCTTTTATCAAGGTGATCAACACTGACCTGCAGGAACAAATCAGCAAAAGTTGTTTGTTTCTGACCTGGTGATCAGCCAATGTTTGTCCTGGTTACTAAGGAAACAGACAACACCCTCACCGGAGACTTTGGTGCTTCAGGTGTGTTCAGTCCCCTCGTGCTGCCCAGGAGGAAAACACGCTCATCTGATAATACAGAGCACAATGTTGGGAATATAGATAAGGTACACAAAACATTCAGAGGAAAATAATGCATCACATAGATGATGACCTTTAAGACTATTGACTTTTTTTTTTATCTGTCTTAACTGATAAAGGCGGGAACTTCGGTGAAGGAAGTGATGCTTAGAGATTTGGGTCATGTACTGACATGTTCCCTACATGTGCTCTTCATGAGTTCCCTGAAAGTATTCAGGTCTTCTCATGTAATTATAACCTATATAGCATAATAAGATAAAAGCCGTGTGCCCAGAACCCAAAATAAAACCAAATTAGAGGATAACTTTGCATATCCTTAGAATTTTGTTGAATTATCTTTTACATGTGCAATGCGTAATGAGTGAGTGCTTCTGTCCCCCCCCCATCCCCCCAAGTTAGCTGCAACGTATCGTGTTTTAGATTTTCATTGTACAATAAAAGTTTAAAAGGAATAATAAAACACTCATCACAAATCCACCCATGCTGATGGGAGGGTAATAACTTTACCTTATTTAACTGCTTTTCAGTCTACATTTCAGACTTATTCCTTTCTCTGGCAAAAAAAAAAAAAAAAAAGTTTTACATTTGCTTTTCCTTCTATTAGACATATGAAAATTCATCCATCCATTGTGTATACCTGCTTATCCTAAAAGAGTTGCAGGGAGAGCGAAAGGTAGAGTACACACTGGACAGATCGCTAGTTCATCACACTGTAAAACCACGAAACACATGATAAACAACCGCGCACACACACTCATGCCTAAGGGCAATTTCAAGTAACTAGTTTACCAAACACTTCTGCTTTTGGATTGTGGGGCGAACCCAGAGAGAACCCACACATGCATAGGGAGAAGACGCAAACTCCATGCAGAAACAGCTCAGACTGGTATTTAAACCCAGGATCTTCTTGCTGCAAGACAGCAGTGCTGACCACACTGCCAAAGTGCATCCACATATAAAAGCATTAGGTATAATTTGTGGCTGTTACTAAGAAATCAAGGAAACCTTTAAATAAATAAACTAAGTTGCACTAAATGTAATTTTAAAAGCGGTAAAGTTCATTCGCGTGCCAAAAAGTCCTTTATAGTGGAAATCTTGTGTGTGTTTCTCATTTCACACTTTTCATTGAATTAATGGCTGTTCATTAAAAGTAACAAAAAGTTCTTTTACTCTGCCGTGCAGAGGAGATTGGAATTCGATTGCTCAGTAACATGTTCAGGGAGACTAAAATCTAATGCAATCATTAATTTGGCGGTGGTTGATCTGTACTCTCATGTCAGCACAAACAGGATTTTACGGAAGTAGGAAGGAGGAGGTGTGATAGACGCTAGGCCTCCATGTGGCTGACAGTTTCCCAGATGAACACACAGGCTTCTGCAGACTGCTCTGTCTGCTTGTGTTCACAGACTGGCTCATTACACACCGCTATAGCAAGGATATTCCTGGAAAGCCTTTTTCCCTGGAGAAATGGGTTCTATGAATCTCATACTTTATCATGTAGCCAACATACTTAACTCTATTCCATTTTTTTCCCCGCTGGCGTAAGGAATTTCCAGCATCGACCGAGTGGAGGCCCACACAAAGGTTAAACAGGGAATCCATATATTTTACTGGGGCCATAAAACAAGCTGGAGGAAGTTCCCCCAACTGCTGTCTTCATTTCGCAATCTGCCCCTAACAGAAATGAAAAGTAGCTCCTTCCTTTGATCATAAGAGTTTCATAAGTCTACATGTTTGTGAGAACTGAGTCTGTACTTTCCCAGAGAGCAGTGAAGCAGAACAGTTGCCTCAATCCTGCGCTCAGCTGCGTAAACTTCCAGAATCAGGTCACAGGCCAACATCCAAACACCCCAAAGTGGGATTTGAACTTAAAAGCCTTATTTCCGAAACACTTTTCCTGACCTTCTAATGGAACCACAGAGATTTACAGGAAAAAAAAAAAAAAAAAAAGATGAATAATCTGATCTGGTCTGCAGCAACACTCTGGAGATTGAGGATGGGAGCAGACAGCTAGACCAACAAAAAGCCCAAAACTGCTGATCATCACTTCTGCACCAGGAACTGAAGCCACATGGTAAAATTGTCTTTGCGTCAGAGCGTGACCACAGTATAGCAGATGCAAATAAATGTCAGAACACCATGAAACAAGTAAAAATCAATAATTGGTGCTGTGCTTGTTTGATTTTCCCATCAGCTTAAGAGCTGGTGTGAAAAGGATTACTGAGCATTATGAACCCAAAAACCAGTCGACGTTTTCAGTGCTCCAGCTGCTATTAATGCTGTGGTGGCTTTTGTAGTCCACCAAAATGTTTCTGTTACCAGGTCACACATAAACATCCGTGTGTGGTGTGAGACAACCATGAGCTCTGAGTATTTTGTTCCGACTTCAACTCATGCTGAATTCTGGGATTCAAGGAAGTACGGACATTTTGATTGGTCCGTTTTTATGACAAAGCAGTGGATGTGGACTCTGGTGATGAACACGTGAACATACAGAATGAAAAACATCTGGAGTTGGGTCACATTATTGTCAGATTGTACTGGATAGACTCAATTTTCAAATGATTTCAGCAAATTCAAACACTCATTTTTTTTTTTGCAAGGTTGAATATCTACAACTTTACAACTTCAAGTTTCAGATAGAGATACAGAATTGGTAGAATTCACTTGGATTAGATGACTTTGTTGCAGAAACACCGTTTTAAGCATTTGGCTTTACTCAAACAATAGGTTTGAGGACAGAGTTATCTCATAACCTAATCCATTCATCCTTTCCAAAACTAGTTTCCTGTGTTCTGGGATCCATATTCTGCTGGAACATCTGGCTTTGCCCAAAGTTAAACCCATCTAATTAATGATATGTGGTGGAGTTGATTAAGTTGGGAATAGTCGCTCTCCTCCATTTTGTCACACATTTATGTAATGCACTGCTACCACCAGCAGCCTTATTTTACACCTTATTGTAATGTAATTTTAGTAATATCATCCTCACCACATTTGCTGCCACCACTACGTTTTATGATGCGGACGCTTTTTTTCAGCAAGGACAGGAAATCTAATCAGAGTTGCTGGAAAGAAGAGGGGAGGAGCAAACCATGGAAGAAAATGTGATAAAGGTAAATAGTTTAGATCAACTCACCTTCCAGCAGGACAATGACCAAACATGCAGCCAGAGCTACACTGGAACGGTTTTGATTAAAATAAATACTTGGCCTAGTCAATGGTCTAATTCCAACTAATAATCTGTAACAAGATATGGACTGATATGAATATGATTACTGATGATATAATTTATATTTTTTGACACAATTTTTTTTATTAAAAATGCAATGGAAGTTGATAAAAAACAAAAGAGTTTTGTCAAAACTAATATTACCTTACATAGTATTACCATTGTTTGAGGCATTTCTGTTTCTTTTTCTATCGGAAACAAACAAAAATGTAGAACTTAAATGTATATAGCAAGTCTATATAATTTGCATTTGTGATGCTATTTCATTCTGGAAAGTAAATTGTTCAAATGCTTTAATTGAAAGCATATGCAAACTTCAGACTGGCACTGTAATAAAACGACTTCATTATTCCACTTATGCGACCGTTATGAAACTTGTCTCCACTGGGTAACTGGGCAAAGCAAACACCTGTTGAAGAAAGCTGCAGACAGCAGAGGCTTTCCGTTGATTGTCTCGGCTGCGTTGCAGACCACACAGACCCGAGTAAAAGCAAGTCGACGGGCACCTATCTAATCCTGCTGATCATAGCAGCGTCGTCATTATCTGTGGGCTCCTGGCAGTGACTGTAATTAGAACTGCCTTGCATGATCTGAAACACAGATGGTATTGGTGAGCCTAAGCAAATACCACAGGGGTAATCTGTTGAGGCAGTGGCAGCAGACGAACCAGTGAAGAACTGAACTGGGCTGAAATGCCCAGCACAATGAGCCAAACCAAACTGTCTGCAGTCATTTATTGTCGATTCAGTGTCTCGTGTTAAATATGGATTTGGACCAATGGATCTTTATCCATAGGTCTGTGAAATGAATAAAACAAATTATGACTAAAAAAAAACAAACAAACAAACAAACAAAAAAATCCTATGTAGGCTGCATGCTCTCTGGAATGTGTTCAGTCACTGCAAGACTCGCAAACTAGTTTTCACAGCCTTTAGTTTTATGCCCAGTATGGTTGCACCACTCACGAAAGATTCTGAAAGTTTGCAGGTGCAAACTATTTATTAGAATCTGTGATGGTCTGTATCCTTTAAACCAGTGGCAGCTAATAGTGTTATACAACTTCTATTTATGAACACGTTTGAGCTCACAAAATGGAAGAAAATGAGTTTTTATTGGCTTGTATTGACAACAATAATAAGCATAGCAGAAAATTGTAATTCCCATAGATTTTTATTTTTACCCTGCAACCAGAACAAACTTAAATCTAGCATGGGAATTTAACATTTGGGTACTGTAAATGTGTTGCATTATAAGTGTATCTCAAGCTATTACAATTAAGATACATTACACACACAAAAAAATGTTAAGCAGTGCAGTTTTGGCAGATTTGTCCCAAAACTGCACTTCACTGCACAGCGCTGAAATACATATTTCAACACTTGCAGGGAGTGATTGTTGACAGAGACCAAATGTATCTAAGAGAAAGAGTACAGCATAGCATCCAAGAGATATCAAAGCATAGTGATGATTTTGGTTGAAAACAGCCCAATCCAAAACAATATATTTTTCACTTAGTTTTTATACTTTATCCCACAGTGTGACTCAGCAAATTTATTTGTATTCACAAGATGAGCCTAAAGATACTTGTTTTTTATCTTTGTCATTTATTTTGTTCATCTGTCCTATCCTGGCATTTAAGGCTTACCATAAAAATAAGGTGGCTGTTTTGCTCTATTAAAATGATATTCCAGGATAATACCTATAGGTAGCTTTGTAAGGTGAGACCATAGAGAAAGATTATTTACAATCATTAAAATCTGAGGGGAACAGTGTTCTAACAATGGCTATTAATAGTCAAGGGAAGCCTATGTAACATCTTATGTGAGGAGCTATTACCCCCTAATTTTCACATTACTTAGCTTTAGTGTTTCTTTGGGACGTTTTACTTGGTACTAATCTGATGGGAAAAGAATACTACAAGAACAAAGACAACTGTTGCTCTAAAAACCATGCAGCCACACTAGGTCTGGAAGATATGCACAGATGGATCATTGTGGCCGAGACACAGTCTCAGCCTGTGAGCTTTTTGTTTACATGTCTGTAAACTAACTAAAGATTTCCCGCATTAAATCAAAAAAGAAAGTCGCTGCAGTGGCTTCACACTGCATGGTGACCTATATTCAACTTGCCATGTCAGCCCAGAAAGTCAGGCCGGGCTTGCATCCTGCAGACGGGAGACTCCCAGAGAACATAGCAACAGAAACTCTCCTCCCACCTCTCCCTTCCCTTCCCTCCCCTCCCTGGCTGGGGCTGGAGCGATGCGGGCCAGGCAGGCAGCGGGCTCGTTGCGTTCAGCTCCTGCTTCAGCTTTTTTTTAGGGGGTGGAGGGACTGGTTTAACATATGGCTTATTGTGCATTGTAGGCTATATAGCTTTTCAGATCTCCAACGCTGTGCAAAAGCCACAGACTAAAAGTGCAGGATGCATGATTTCAGGGAAGCCAAAAATCATGGCGTTGCTGATGTGCGCAAATCCGAGCAGCTCTCTATTAAAACTTTAGTGCGCTCCCTGATTGACTTGTTGTCATGGACAGACTCCTTAATAACACCGTGTGCAACAGTTTAAAAGCGGTAATCACGCTGGCTGCCCACACCCGCAGACAGCTGGTGGAGAATGATGACTACCTGTTTGTTTTGGAGCGGGGCATGTTGTTGGCACAGTTTACGGCTCCGTTGCGTGCCTAGCAGAGCGGACCGCCACAGTTTGGTGACGCAAGGGGAACTATTAATATCTAAGGAACGGGATGTTCTCGCTACAGCGCCGGGGTCACTTGAGGATAAACAGTCCCCTATAATCGGTGTCACTGTGGCGAGGCAGGAGCGATGGATTGACGAGTTTTCTTTCTTTCTTTCTTCCTTTCTTTTTTTTCCAGGGAGCCACTCTGGCCTCCCCCCACTCACGCACCCGAAGCATCTCCGCGGTCAAGCGGGTTCATGCGTCGAGCTGCGGGGGTTGTGTGCGTGGAGCCTCGCCCACTTATGAACCCAGTGACACCAGTGCACACACTGGTCGGAGCCATGAAAACAGCCATGTGATGTAAGAACACCTCTGTGGAAATCGTTTGTTTTGAAATTCAGCCTGCCTGTTTTTCGTTTGAACTTTCTTTGCACCGTAGAGTATTTAAAGGGGGCGCCGAAAGGACAGCCTATTCTCCCACATTTTTAAACTGCAAGCTAGTCATGCGTCTTAAAAGTTGTAAAATGCAAACGTCATAATGGAGCTTCAACAAAGACAACGGTTCAGGAGTGGAACAATGCAGTGTTTACTCTTTTCAGATATTTCTTCTGTTTTGGATTTTTTTTTTAAAGAAACTTGAATGTTTTTAGATTATAATGTGGATTGTAACACCAGACAAAAATAACCAAAGTTAAAAGAAAATCAAATTTTGGACTGCTGAGTTCAGATTCACAAGCCTTTGCCTGGTTTCTGCCAAACCTTGGAACCAGTAAATGACTGACCAGTAAATACATAATTTGCCTCAGATAAGGTCTGTGTTCTTAATTCAACAATTATCAAGACTTTCCTGGAGATATTCTTTGGACGAAAGAGACAAAACTGGAACTTTTTGAAAACTGTCCTGTTGTATCTGAGATCAAAACTAAGACAACATTTTAGAAATGTTGTAATATAGAGAGCCATGAATTTATAAGTACATCCTGAAGGAGAATCTCACACTATCAGTTGCTACCTTAAGCTAAATGTATTTAAGCTAATCAATTAGGATAATTCAGACTGAGATGTTGTTGGATAAGCAGTTGATGCTCAGAAACACAAAACCGATGATGACTAAATCAACTAAAACTATTCTGCAAGGAAGAAAGGGTCAAATTTCTTGAAAGACCTACTTGATGCAGTACAATAAATTATATTCTTATTATTTTCTGTATGTAGATCCACTGTCTGGTGTTCCAATGCTGCAGAAGAGAGTATAAATGCTAAAAAGCACATTTTTAATTCACAAGAAAATTTTATGCTGAGTTCCTTTTTCTTCCCAGTCACATCTCCTCATAAGTTGCACGTAATGCGGTGGACATGTTTTTGCATACTCTAACAAAGCAAGAGCAAAATCAAACAACTTCCTTAGAAACAACCACAATAACAAGACAAAACAGAGCAGCCTTCTAGCCCTTCGAAATGTTTCATTTCACATATAGATGGAGGCCCACAGTTCAAAAGTAAATAAATCATCACGTTTTACAAGAACAGATACATAGCTAATTGTTTAAATATTTAATACATCAATTTACAAATAGCTTACATGATTATGCCACGGTTTATTAATTTGCGGTTATTTGCTGAGGCACATCATGGATCTGTCAGCCCAAACATCGTAATCAGGATTATTACCACTGTTCTTATCATTGTAATTGGTCTGAAGCAAAACTGTTGTGCAGATTGTCCAATCAATTCCTAGGGTCCACTAATTAAATTCTGAACTAATTATTTATGAATTTTAACAGATAAGACAATACACTTTTAATGCATTAATTTTACATGTCGATTTTTATATTTATACTTAATTACTGAGACTTTTAAAACATGCAAAATGCATTTAATTATTCATTTATTAAAACTATTTATTTTATTTACATTTAAATTTTAACATAAAACATAAATGATTTAATAAATTAGTTATCACAATGTGACACTTTTGGCCATTTATACTTTTGATTTTGATATATTGTTAACATAAAAAAAGTATTTCATGCCTTCTGTTTTTTTAATATTTTATCTTCAGCATGTGTGGAAGTGATAAAGTCATCCTCAGCTCCTCGTGCGTTGCTTGTTTCACCTTTATATAGATGTTCTGATGAGGTTCTTTTTCAGTGTGTAATGGCTTTCATTTTCATCAATGTTTATTCCCAGTGGGTTTCATGTCATTTACACTAAGTGCTTCCACTGAATGGCTCTGAAAAAAAAAAGTTAGTCATCCCTATAGCATCAAAAGTGTAAGATGATGCAGACTCTGCAGACTGAATTCTGTGTTTTAGAATCCGGTTCCCTCACCGGTTGCCGAGTGCCCCAGTCCCCCCCCCCGACATCCACACACTGGAGTGATCAATGCAGTTTGAACAGAGCTGCTGCCACCAAGCAAATGAAAGCAAAAAACAAAACTGTGTCGCCTTCACTTTGCTCTTTTGAGTTGCATTGTGTGGAAGAGACAAAGCCCCCACGCTGTGGTGAGGATCAACAATGATGGCAGTACCAAGTCATCGTGGCTCAGCATCAGCCCGGGGTCAGCTGACTGACGCAGTTATTGTGAACTCAGCTCAGTTACATACATAAGGGTCGTCACGTTTGCGTCACATGAGAAAATAAGTGTCTTATTTTTTGAAGTTATGCAGGGAAGTACAACAGGGTCTGTCAGCGATGATGGGCAGCGCTCTGTTCTTTGTGGCGGCAGCAGCGAGGCGGGGGATGCAGGCAGGATTAACATAGTGGTGAAAAAAAAGCAGCTTCTGTTATGTGCCTGTTATGAGGCTGAACATCGAGAGCCTGAAGGCAGAGGGGAGACAACCGAATTCAACTTTTAGGCCAAACATCTCCCAGTACAGATCAGGCTCATCTCCCGCTTCTGTACTGAAAACCAGAAAACCAGACAGACGGCAAAAAAAACCAAAAAAAAAAAACACAAAAAATGTTGCAGTTTATCACACAGACTACTGACACTACAAGGAACTGTGACCTAGTCACTATCAAGCATTGTGTGTAAACGAGAGTACAAGATAACAAGGAAGTTCAGAAAAACTACTTGAAATAAAATATCACAACTGTCCTATACAGAAAATCATAAGAAATCAAAGACATTCACCAAATGTGTGTAAGCAGCGCCATTTGATATGTGTCACGTTTTCATGCTCCAGTCATTGCATGCCCCTCTCTCAAGCATTGCCAAATCAGCAGCTTATCAGTTTACAGCTTCACTTGCTAAGGATCTTGTACCGAATAATAAAAAAAAGACTTTTTTTTTTCTTCAAAAGTTGATTGGGGACTTTTTATACTTCAGTCAGCTACAGTCAAGCCAAAAATCCTTTCCATCCTTGGCAGATTTAGATTTAAAATTGTTATTATCTCCAAAACCCCGAGGCTCAACGGACTCCTTGCCAGCACCCTCATCTTTTGATCGCTTCATGGCTCTCTTCAGATTCAAGTCAGAACTTTGGCTGAACCAAACCAAAAGGTTAATATTACTTCCAGTCAAAACAAATGGTAAAATTTAAATATTAGGGGGCTGAGCCTGGTTTAGCAAGCTAGGCATTTTTGGATGACACAATATGGAGGTTGAGAACAGGAGAGAAAAGTCATTTGGTTCATGCCTGAGACACGACAGTATTTGTCCATGTTCACCCTCTGCCCACATGTGCATTTTTTGCCATCTGATGGGGATCTCATGACAGTTGAATCTTGATAACAACCCAGT
Organism: Poecilia mexicana; assembly: GCF_051168715.1. Taxonomy (NCBI): domain Eukaryota; kingdom Metazoa; phylum Chordata; class Actinopteri; order Cyprinodontiformes; family Poeciliidae; genus Poecilia; species Poecilia mexicana. Next base: position 11,934,001 of record NW_028263375.1, read on the forward strand.
AACACTGTAACCAGTAAATCCTGCTGAGCGGCAGGCAGGCAGACAGGCCTCACTTTGCTACAATTACATGTAGTTTGAACTTGTTTTCTTGTTTCGGCTACACCTGACGGATTCATCAGAGATCATTGTGTTCACAATCTGGTGTTCCTTTCGCTTCCTGGTCAAAGGAACAAGGAACAATCTTTCACTTGCACTTCAGTGAAACACAAACATGTGGGAGGCTGGAAGGTGGGCGGGTGTAAGCTCTGTGTTTACTCACGTGTATTAAACTTACATGCTTAGACTTTAGCACCTGCATGTCTTTTGTATAACTAATCTTATTTTCTCTACAGGTGAAAATATGATCTTGTGTTGTCATCATTAGTCATGAGGCCCAACCGCCGATCTCTAGTGTGTTATTAACTATGAGTAAGATTGAAGAGGTGCAACACAAAATAGAAACTGTGTATTTTCATACCCTGTCTCTGGTATCTTACTACTCTGCTGTCGTCAAACCACTTTTTGTGTGTGTGTGTGTGTGTGCGTGTGCGTGTGTGTGTGTGTGTCAGCGAGTTCCTGACTCAGTGTCTTAACTCCAAAGAAACTGATATCTGATAAGAAAATGTGACATTACCAGAAGTACTAACTTTATAACTGAACTGCACTAAAACACTTTTAAGTGCTTTATTACTTCTTCTGCTATGACAAGTCAGTTTTGCTTTCAGAGATTTTTGACAAGTGCCTTTTTAATGGCAACAGTGGCTTAAAGGAAATGGTGACAAATTGTTTAAGTTAATAAATTATCGGGTTTATGAGCAGTTACATTTTAATTTAAAGCAACCAAGACGACAAGGAGATGCTTAACTGTAGAACACTGGGTCAAAGTTGTAATTTGTCTGAAACTTTGGTCCCTTAACAGTAAAACCATCCACATATCTTTATGGATTTAGATATACACTCTGCATTAGCAAGATTAAGATTTTAATCATGGCGCTTGTTTTATTATTTTGAATGTGTTGCCATTTATTAGAGAGAGCTCCTGTGCTAAAATATAGTGCTGTAAAAACAAACAAAAAAAAAAAAATTATTTCTTCTGTTTTTGTGGCTCATACTAAATATGTCTGATGAATGAAATTTTAAAATCAGGCAAAGATGGCCTGAGTGAATACAGAAACCATTGGGTGCACACACAGTCCCCAATCCCTGTTTGGTAAAACAGGTCTATACCTGTTTTACCTGCTTGGATGCATGAAATAGAGCGCAGGATAATGTTATTGACTCTGAGTTAAACTATGAGGAAATTTCACCAGTTTGTGGTTTGCAACTCAAATACAGTTCAGTTAGTTGACGTCATTCCTCAATTCAAGGTTTGACACTCCAGTAAAATTGAAATCCAACCTTCAAGCTCTGTGATGAAGCTGTTAAGTCCAAGTTTGAGATAATAAAATTTGAATTTGTGAAATAAAAGTAAAATCTATGTACACTTTCCTTAAAAGTCCATGTTTTTTCTTTACCCACATAGGTATGCTCTATTTTTTGAATGGTATTTTATTTTATTTATTTTTATAATTCAACCATTAGGTATGCAGCCTTCTTTTGTAACACAACCACATATTTCTATTGACTTGAAAAACCCATTATGAGGTTGACAGGTTAGTGGATGTAACTGAGTGTTTGCTATGATTTTTTTTTCCTGATAAACCTACATTTTGCTTCAGTGGTTTGTTTTTGGTTCTCACTTTGTTCAAAATATAAACTAAGATTTCAGTCTTTTGTCAGCCTTAGATGACATTTTTTTTAAAATATATTTTGTAATTTCAGATGAAACATGCTGTAAAAAGTCTATCTATCTATCTATCTATCTATCTATCATCTATCTATCTATCTATCATCTATCTATCTATCTATCTATCTATCTATCTATCTATCTATCTATCTATCTATCTATCTATCTATCTATCTATCTATCTATCTATCTATCTATCTATCTATCTATCTATCTATCTATCTATCTATCTATCTATCTATCTATCTATCTATCTATCTATCTATCTATCTATCTATCTATCTATCTATCTATCTATCTATCTATCTATCTATCTATCTATCTATCTATCTATCTATTGCTTACAACAAATGACACTAAGCAGAACATTTTTTAAAGTAAGATGTCATTAATGTTGTATAAATTTACTAAAGTGTGTGGCTCTCAGGAATGTGCAATGTAAAGACGTGAATTTGAACTGAATCATGTTCCATAGTTTTTCTAAAAGCTTTGCTTTTTTTAAAGCAAATTTTCTGTCTGAGTTTCACTTCCTTGCACACTGCAAGGAGTTTTGCACTCACAAACAACAACTGCATAGTACCGCTTTAAAGTTTGGCAACGGCGTCTTTCTTTACTCAAACTTTATCAGCCTCACAGAGCTCAGTATTTTCCACTGATCACCACAACCTTCTGCCAAGAGAAGAAAACCTCATTTAAACTCATTTGTGTTTGTGGCTTTTATAGCAATTTCCTCTGTTGGAGGAGGGGATCTTCTTTTTGTTCTGCCACCAGAGCTTTGACTCAACAGTCCAAGCAGCCTGATTGTTACAGTGGTCAGACTGCCCTGTGCTCACACAGAGGATCTTTTCCACTGCAAACAGAAGTGAAGAGGCCAATCAAATCGCTGTTCTTGCCTGAGAACATTATGTCAGTGCCAGACAGTGTGTTGTTTGGACACTGCACACCGGGGGTTGGTGTGAGGATTTGGGAACATACAAAAGCTCTCTTGAATCATCACAATGCTCCAGCTCCGCCGATAGATAAACTCCGCTTTGAATCTGAGTTTAAAGATCACTTTTTACCGCTGCTTTTTGACTTCACTGAGAATCAGTTGTACAATGTTCTCTCTTCTCTGTCTCGCTTGGCTTTCTTGCACTTGACACCCATTGGTAGTTGATAAACACTCACAGTTTCTGCACAGCTCTGGGAAATAATTCTGTGAAAGAGGAACTATACCCTCTTGCTGTGCTCTCATTAGAAAAGATTGCTAGAGCACCAGATGAAACACAAGAACGTCTTTTTTTTTTTTTTGTGGTGAAAGAATATGTAAAATAATACAGCCAGATGGCCTTCTGAATGCCACATTGCCTTGCTCACACTGAACACTGGGAACTTCACTATGTGAGCTTTTGTGCACAATACAGAAAATGTGCATTCATCCTCACACAAGGATTTCAGCAGCTGCAGGAAAATAGGCTTTTTTTTTTTGGTAAAGCATGAGTTGATTCCTCTTAAAAACCTTTTTTGTACCGCGCTTGGCTTCACTGACTTTTAAACATGAAATAGAGAAAATATTAGCAGATTTTGCCATGAAATGAGAGAAAGTAAGCAAAAGTTTATTAAGGACCAACTTAAGCATGGAAAAACAAGTGTGTGTGTGTGTGTGTGTGTGTGTGTGTGTGTGTCACTTTAATCAGTACTGTTGAGTGAGTTATGACATTTTTTTTTAATTGAATGACTTTACTGTGTTACTTAAAACATAAAGTGTATTAAAAGCTAAATTTGTTTTACCTAACAACTTAATCAATCTTATCAAAACCATTAGCTTCATCACCTACGTAATAGCCTAGTAACTAGAAAGCCATCGTGTTGCAGTGCTTTGTAGCTTTCCTCTTTTCTTCAATAATGGTATCACTTGTCTCTTGCTGGAGGATAAACTAAGGAAGACTGTGTTTGTGGCTCCTGGCTGGATTTCATTTGGCTCAGACCAATGAGCTGCTCAGAGCAGGGGTTTGAATCAAATTGCTGGTTTGCTGAATCGCAGCAATGCTTCTCCAAAAATGCACAACACATGCATTTAGAAGGACATTGCACACTAAGGTATGATAAAATACCGAGACTCCACAAAGTTAGTTTGGATTCATTAACACATGGGCACTTTATTAGGTTTGTCTGTTCAATATTATATTTGAAACCTGAAACCATGGCTCAGATCCTTCCTGCCTTGCATCAACAGATAAGGTTGGTCATGTTGGTTTAATGTTGGGGGGGATTCTTGGCACACTTTGGGCCCCTTAGTACTAAGTAAGGGTCTGACTATTGTTACTGGTAATGTCCATCCCTGTTTGACCACAGTGTTGCCAATATTCTGACGTTTACGTCCAGCAGGATAATGCACCATGTCACAAAGCATCAAATAATTTCAAATAATCTGGCATATTAAACCTGAATTCATTGTATCCCATCGGCCTTCATGGTCACAGATCTTAAACTATGAGCACCTTGGGGATGTGCTGAAACAAGAGATTTGTCTCTTAGATGTGTCACCAAAACAATCTGCAGCAGCTGTGTGATGTCAATGAGAAAATCTCTGAAGAATGTTTCCAACATCATGTTAAATCTATTTCACAAAGAATAAAGGCAGTTCTCAAGATTAAAGAGGGGTCAATAGATTCATGCTGCTCACATGGAACCCCTTAATATTTGGTGAACTGCTGATCAACAAGTTGTACTTTGACCACTTGCGTGTGCAGCCACCAGGAAGCTCCTTGCCTATATCTGCCCTTTTTGGTCACTGTTTCTGGCAGAATTTGTTGAGTTCATTAAAAATGTTTGGCTTCCAGGGACAATTTTTTTCTTCCTGCTCCTTTTTCACTCGTCTGCTGTAAATAATATGAGTGGATGTGCTCGTGAATTAATAATGACATTGTCTAATTGTGTGAATAAACTCAAGTGTAGTTGTTTGATTGATTGAGTTATTGATTGATTGATTGATTGATTGATTGATTGATTGATTGATCGATTCCAGATGCCTAATGTTAGTTTGCGTTGTTCAATTAATGATCCGTTTTCATTGTCCTGTTGAAATATCCACTCCCAGTTCTAATTATCTAGATGTGAATTTGGGTTAAAGTTAAAAGATCTTGAAGACTGTTGGCTTTCTCATTTTTAGTTTTTATTTATTTTTTTTACATTTTTCTGTGCAATGCACCAGTACTGCTGATAGTGACACAGACCCCCAGCCCCCCAACAAACTGGACATTTGGAATACTGTTTGGTATTGAATACCTTACCTCCTGAAATTTACTCCTAACAGCCAAATTACTTGATGTTGCCCCAGGAGAAATTTGGATTGTTAATGTGGGCAGCAACATATTTTAGAATTGTCCATTTTGGACGATGATTTCTTCTTGCATCATCTGAGCTCCTGGGCTTCAGTGAAGAATTAAATTGTACTTATGGCACTTCCCAGTTCAGGAACGGGGAGTGACCTTGGTTGTGACTGCCTGAACATCATAACCAACCATAACATAATGATTTACTTGTACTTAGTTGAACTAGAGCTCTTGGAATCTGCAGTGGTTTAGGCTCCAAATGACTTTTCCAATTTGTGGAAATCTATAATTATCCTTCTTAAATTGTTACAGAGATGCTTTTTCTGAGTAGTGCTTAATCTAATGTATGCTATCTAATAAAAATAAATTATAGTTTAACACTAGCAGAACTCAATTTGAGGCCACTTATTAAAGGATTTGTCTGGATGTATGTTTATATTTGAATTGTATATTCTGGCCATTTATTAAGAAAATCGCTAGTAAATTTAAACTTAACCAAAAAAAATTGTATTTTTAAAACCCCAACATTTTTTATTGCATGATCATCTGACCTGGGAAAAGGAGCACAACAGTTAAATCATCAGAAAAGCTCCAAATTAATATGACCTTAATTCCCATGATGAGAGTCTTTAAACTTCTGACTACACCCCATACACTTACATGTCTATTCTGTCGAGAACATAATTAAACTCATTTGAGATCCTGTGGTGGAGAATTATTGTCTCTCTGGGGAATCTCTGCAGAATAAAACCAATAATTTGGCAGCGGTAAATGTTACTGGTGCACTATTGCAAGTCTCAGAACCCTTACTGTGTGCAAAACTGTTCCAAAAAGGTGACATGATGCTTGTAAAACTTTTGTAAGTAAAACTTCATTTATTCAGCACCTTTCAATATAAAAATCACAAAGTTTTTAACAAAGGATATAGTTTCATATGACAATAAAGACACACAGGACAATATTAAATAATATATAAAAAAAAAACAACCCATAAAATTATAATGTTTTATCATGCCTTCAAAGGAAACCACTGAATCCACTGATTTTAGAGTCAGAGGAAGGGCATTTCAAAGTCTTTCTTGCAGACACAGAAGAGAATGGCTTTCTCTCCTTTGGTTTTCAATCTTGTATAGACGACTATCAGCAGGCTTTGATGACAGGACCTGAGGGCCCTCATGGAGGTGTAATGATGTAGTAGTCCAGAGATGTAGACCGGTGTCTGACGATGTAAAGCTATCCAGGTCAAAACAATTAACCTCGAAGTGCACTCAATAATTAACCAGGAGCCAATGAAGTTGCATTAGTAATTGAGTCATGTGACAAAGTTTTTAAGATCTAGTCTGAAGCAAAGCAGCCGCATTTTGTACCGACTACAGCCGGTCTTAATTTAACAGCTGAAAAGCGCACTGCAATAATCCAGCCAAGACAAAACAAAAGCAGGAATTAAAATTTCCATCTCAGGTTGGAAAACAACTGGGCTAAATTTGGCAACGTTTCACAAAAAGTAAAATCAGGATTGATTTCTCTTGATGATACAATGCACTTCTGTGTTAATGTTTTCATTCATTATTTTTCTCTTCATGCATCACTTAATGATAAGGACAAATTCATTGCCAACTCTGTAGCCTGCTGTCTGCAAAGAATGTTCAACATAAAGTAGATAAAACGACAAATTACAAATTCTTCATCAACTCAACACATCTTGACAATAAGTCCATAACATTTACAACAGGTGGTTATGTAATATTTTTTGTGGTAAAAGAAAGGCTCTCATCGATGATCACATACAGATGTTTTCATTCACGTTTAGAAGTCTGTTGATGGCGTTTTTTGTCCTGGTGACTGGAAGGCCACATGTAGAATCTCTCTTTATTGTTATTGACACCAGCAAATGTAAAGAATGATGTGACATAAAAGCTTGTGTAATTCATCTGCCACTTATTAACTTTGATAGAGCTGCGATTGCAAGACTTTTCATAACAACCTCAGTAATTGCTGTTTTTCATGTCATGAATCACTATGACGGCGACCATTTTAGAACAGCAGTTCTAACGGAATTTTGTCATGTGGTGGGTTGTTATTAATGCAAAAAAAAAAAAAAAAAAGAGGAGTAACGAACATACTTTTTCATTGAATTATTACATTTAATTGAAAGATGCCATTTAATAATGCTCTGTTTGTATTTGAAGTTCCAGGTTACAGAGGGAAACAGAAGTTGCCATTTTTAGTGGCAAAGTTGGAGGCTTTTCACCATTCCACCACCACTAAAACCAAGCAACCACCAACAGATCTCTTGAAGGTTGCTGCACAATCTCCATTTTGTACAGTATGTTACTTAACTCATGCAGGAAAATAGAAGTGACCTGCCAAAGTTCTGTTTATCAATCTCCGTCAGGCATTAAGGGGCTTTCAGGCTGAATATTTCACTAACTCTGCTGTGCTCTCAAATCCATTCATTTGTACCGCATGCTCTGTGCAACAAAGGTTTTGCGTTGCGCGAAAAAAAGCTCAAGTGGCGCACAGCTCCCACTTTGCTGTGTAGGTGTGAGCAGCTTAGTGGAGCTTGCATCGCACTCTTTCCAAAGCTGGAATTTGCTAAAATTTAACCTTGGTGTGCGGCCGGCTGTGTGGTTGGCGGATACTTGTGCAGCCAATGGAGACACAGTATCTAGCTATTTCACATCTCACAACAAAATGTTCGTTTTTATTGATGGTTTTAGCACAGTGAAAATGCATTTGCAGATAAAATATGGCCATCATCTACTTATGAAACGTCCATTTTTTTAAAAAAAACTGTTCTCTGTTGCGGTTTAATAGAGCGTGGCACTATCAGGGGTATTTTCAGTTTAGCAACACATGTTTCCCTGTAAAACACGCAAGGGAAATTCAGAGAATGCCACATTCGGTCTGAAAGCCACTTTATCAGGAAAGTAAGTGAATTCATAGGAATAGACCAGCCATCGTATGTCCTACTACATCTCGTAAACAAACCCAATAAGTGTTTCTATCTTGCCTCTTAGAAGCATCATTCAACATTAGAAATGCAGAAATGAAGAATATTCTTTCTCAAATTCCATTATTTTAAATTATTTTATGTCTTCATGACTCGTATTTAACCACGTCTTCATGGCAGATTCTGTGCCCATAGAAACTATGAAAAGCTTTCTTCTTTGCAAAATAATAATAAAAAAAAAATGTTGCATGTTGAAAGCAACCATTTTGAATGGCACTCATGTTGAATGTACCAGTGGTGCAGTTGGTCATGCCAAAAATGTCTATCTGTCTATCTGTCCATCCGTCCTTACTTGAGCTAGAATTTTGTTTGCCCTCTTTGGGCAGATTGCAGATTAGCATGGTGAAGAGGCACAGTGGGGGGCGGGGGCCCCTGCCCTCTTTTAATATTTAATTACATGTTTTGCAACTATAAAGACACAACCACACCCACAGAGTTTATATACATTTTATTTGCACTTTCGAACCTAAACATTCACAGCATTTACTGCTATTTTTACCACATTGACATTCTGATAACAAAATTTGACTCTCACGAAATTTGAGTAAAACAAGAACTTACTGGAACTATATATTACATTTTGAGATGTTCATCCTTTAGAGATTGGAAACTTTTCCGCTTTCTTCTTTTTTTTTCTATTTGAATCAAATTCCACATTTTCCAGACTTATTACTGCAAATAAACTATGAATCTGATTGGTCAAGCTCCAACCAAATAAGCAGAGCCTTAACCACAGAGTTGTGGTCTTTGAGGCTTGGTGTCTTCCAACGTTTGGACGTCCAGCACACCATAATCAAATGACTGAATGATCTCCTCATATACACAGGTTCTATAGACTCCTGTTAATTACTCAATATGTAATTGATGCAGAGGTGCATTAAGGTCCTTGTGTGTTTTGAAGGGTGCTTAGGAAAAAGATCATTACTATCATTGTCATTATTAATGAAAACCAGGTATAATTTTTCTTCCACTTCCCAGGCTTTGAATTGTTTGCATCATGTTCAATCCCATTAACGTACTTTGAGGTTGGAGGTAGAAACATGACAAAATGCTAAAAAAAACTTCAATACTTATGAATACTTTTGAAAACACAGCAAACTTGACTCACACGAGTGTACGATGCGTGTTTATCAGTTAAAGTCTGTGCTTTGGTTCTTCTTCTTTTTTAAGAGGTGACTTCTGTGACCCGGGTCGCACAAAGACGTCACGTGACACTGAATGATCTTGAAACGTCCCTGGTGATATTCCTCTGGCCAGCTGATCAAAAATGCACCAAATAAGAGACACCTAGTCACGGGTTTCTGCTGCATCAGTGAGACTGTCTTGACAATTCCTAGCGGCAGGTAGAGGGCTGCATCCTCGTGGACGCATAGAAACAGCGCAGCTGAAACTTTCTAGTAACTCGTGTTGCTCGGAGCACTTGGGGACAAGCTGTACCCAATGAATGAGCCACTCCTCTGACGATGCTGCCGAGCGCTGCCCTGCCCGACACGCCCCCAGCATGGATACAGCGAGCTGGAGCTGGCGCTCGGGAGACGCGCTCACTGTGCCGGAGACGGTCTGAAGCCGCAATGGGAGTTAACGCATCCAAGTTTCAAGAGTTCCTGCTACCGGTGTCGCTGCACTAAACAAAGACTCTGGTTTCTGTTTTCTCCCTCCTTTTCTATCTCTCTCTCTTCTCTCTCTCTCTGTCTCTCTCCCTCCCTCTCTTTCTCTGTGTGTGAGAGAGAGAGAGATCTTCTCTGCGTTTTTTTTTTTTTTTTTTTTTGTTTGGTGCGAGGCGTTTCTCGCACAGGATGTTGATGATTTTGGAAAGCCGGGTAAGATCATAAAGTCAGTTCTCTCTGATGAGAACGACCTCCACCTCACCGCCACTACACAAAGGGAAGCACGGTACAAGTACTTTATTTTATATTTTTTTTAACAACCTCCTACTCGCGGATTTATTTCATTTTTTCCCCGAATGTCATTAAGAAGCAGAGGAGGCTGTTTCAAAGACAGAATGGATCACTTTGCAGCAGAGTGCCTTGTTTCAATGTCCAGTCGTGCAGTTGTTCACCCTCCTAAGGGCAACAGGGAGATTAAACCGGAGATCCCAACCTCTTCCAGGACAGGGGAAGAAATAAAGGAGCCCCTGGTGAAGGAGAACTCCTCGATTTTCGTGGTGGCGAGGATCCTGGCGGATTTTAACCAGCAGACACCCAACGGTGTTGCCGAGCAGGCAAAGATAAAGGAGGAGAGCACGCCGAACCTGAGAGAGGATGGAAACTCTGCCACACCTACCGCCACCTCCGATCCTGCGCTCAGACAAAGAGGCAAGAGATCGAGAGGTCGGACAGAGCAGGAGCCACCTCAGAAAAAGCACAAATGCAACTATTCTGGCTGTGAAAAAGTTTATGGCAAATCCTCCCACCTCAAAGCTCATCTAAGGACACACACAGGTCAGTTCGATCGGATGCAGGTGCTGAATGCTGCTTTATTGTGTTCCCGTTTCACACGGGAGTAAAAGAAAACTGAAAATACTGTCTGATCTAAATAAGGTATACATTAAAACTGCTTTATTATTGGTGAAATTCGGGAATCCACCTGAAATAAATAAAACTAACGCGCTCGCGTTGCATAGCTTCATAATGATACATGCATTGCTCTGAGTTATATAAACTTTATAATGTCCTTTTAATTTCTGGGAAGGAAGGCTTGAAAACAGTGCCACTCCCACTCAAGTCTTTAAGCTTTGTCCTCCACCCCCCCTCCCACCTCCACTCTTCCTCCTCCCCACTGAACACACGCACGCACATCCACCACCGCATTGGACAGTATGTTCAAACTGAAACTGCGGTGCACACGTAGAACTACATTAAGCTACGTTTCCTGAAGACGATTGCTCCTTTAGAAAAAAAGTAAAAAGAAATGGTTTGCTTCAAAGCAGCATGAGTTTCTGAAAAAAAAAAAAAAAAAATGTACCCATAGATGCGCAGAATCAGTCAAGTGTGCATGGGCATGCAGGAAGTTTGCAGAATCAGTCCAAAAAGTCCAATAAATGCGCTGCCAATCAACAGCGTGTGTCGCATGTGACCTTCCCTTACACACACACACACACACACACAGCCCAAAAAATGCCCATACCTCCAGTTTTTAGCGCTTTGCATTCCACAGGATAGGACACTGAAGAAGGGAGGGGAGATACAGATCGACTGAAATTGGGGGGTTGATAAGAGCTGTGCAGTCAGTCGCCTGTCTGCCCACAGCCCTTTGTTATGATGTGCCACACCCCCGCTAGACAGACTTGCCAGCTGATCTGGCCAGCAACAGACTCAGCTAGCTGAGCCTCGACTGAGGAGTCTCACTGCCGTTTCCTCGTGATGGGAGCGCTGCAGCTCACACCTCATCTTTTCGCTCCTCTTCTGCACACGCACGCACATGCATCATCTTGACAGGGCTGAGAAGAAAACTGAGCTCTATGGATCACAGGATGAAGCACCTTGCGTGAGCGTGACCCACATTTGAGTCACTTGCTGCAGAAACGTGCAAGCATGAAAAAGCAGCTCCAAGAGATCCAACATATGTAGGGCACCCTCATCTTCAAGGCATTTTGTTTTTATCCATAGTAACAAAACAATAGTTTTGTGTTTTGTTACACACCTTAGTCTGAGTCCCAATTCTAGCCATTCCCCCCTTTCCCACAGTGTTTAGCACATGTAGTGCTTATGGGAAATGGGACACTCCTTCAAGGAGCTGATTCATCATCAGTTCCTACTGATTTCTGCCAGACTGAATAAAGCAAGCAGTCTAAATAGCCACTCGCATACCATACATTTTAAATATTTATTCAGGAAGAAGAAAAAGCAGGCTTTGAGTCAAATTGCCCCTTTGTCAAAACTTATTGTATTCTTCCTAGTGTATTCATAAACGATGGAGATAAGTAATTATAAAAATGTGCAAATCTCACATATAATTTATTTCAGATGTTTGTTAGAAGACATTTGTATTACACTCCACTTTCATTGGATTGTGGTTGTCATCCTTGTTTAGACTATAAAATGAAACAGATTGTAACAGAAAACAAATTGGCTAACCTCCTGCTGGTATTATTTGTGTTTATAAAACATATAATCACATTAGTGTAAAGGAGACTGATAGAAGAACTTGGACAATGGTTTTAAATCGTTTCTAAAGTGGGCAGTAAATGTCCCAAGGTACATGGGCAAGACTTTGGACACAGGCACCTGCGAAAAATTATATAAAAAAAATCAAGCCCTAAGAAAAATCTGACTCTTGTTTTTTGCATAAGTGAGTGAGAAATATAAGTATTTGCATATGCAAATATTTACAATTGTTAGACAAAACTGAATTCTTCTGTTCTTTTTGTGTCACAACGACTGAACTATCAGTATTACTGCTGCTAATAAATAATATGATTAATAAAAAAGAGAAACAAGCATTTTATTAAAAATATATACTTTATTCAATTAAATCTGTAAAAATTCAAAAATTCAGTAATCTAATGTACTAACCATTTCATATATAGTTGTTACAAAACAGCTGATTTTAGTACAATAGTCTCCAAAGTTGAAAGGTATTCCTATGCTGACAAATTTATATATATATATATATATATATATGTATATATACATATGCAGATTAGCAATAATTATTAACAATGAAACCACATGTAATACAATGGTCATTGTGCCGTCAAAAATATGTTAACCGGGAGTCCATTTTTAGAGGGTAGAAAGCCCTCCTCCTGCTCTACAGAAAGCTTTGGAACGCCACACCCCTAAAAAAAATCTCTATTGGGGAGAAATGGGATTCAGCCTTTGTCTTTCCTTCGTCTCAAACTCGTCTCACGTTATTGGTAGATTTATCAGCATTCGTAACAACTGCACGAAGATATACTATCCGGTGAAAAGAAAAAGAACAGACCAGCCTTAAACACACTGGGAGGCCAAATGCTTGAGGATTTTCTCTGTGGCTCGTACAGACTCATTTACTATTGATTGGAGTCAACTTTTACTGTTGCTCCAGCAGAGCCGACTGCCGGCTGTTAAATCGCCATTTGTTAGGAAAACGCTAAGGGAGAGAAATGTGGCTTATAATTACAACAAAGAAGATTGTGTCTATTGTAATTACTGTTTTGTTTTGTTTTAGTGCAGCGTTACCACAGCTCATTATTCATTTGGCCTTTCAAGCCTTTTCTTTTGTCTTATTGCTCGGCTTGTGTCCTATAATTTGTTTTAATAAGGATGGTTTGTTTTGATTTAATTGGTAAGTTCCAGAAACTCCTAATTTTGCTGCCTTGTCGCAGAGAAAGCTCCAGCCTTGCTTCGAGCAGTCAGTTCCCCCCTCCATCAGCCCAGATCATGTGAGTTTTGTGCGGTTTTTATTGCTCCGTGCTCGCCCTGCCCTCGTCTCCGTGCCTAATAAGCGTTTCCTTTCTCCTGCCTCTCTGTTTGGATATGCTCCGTCGTCTGGCTTGCTCCACTGGGCAGTGTCCTATAAATTCTGATAATAATGACCCTCTCTTCCCGTTTTACTGGGCAGGTCCAAAATGTGGGTCATCTGAGTTTAGCAGGGCTGCCTCAGCCAATCTTAGCATGTTTTCATGGAGTCAGACTCAGGCAGCCTGCTTCCTTTCAGCCCATACTAGCAGAATCACGAGAGAACGGATCCCAGCCTAGTCAGGTTCAGCCAAGTGCTGCTTTCTAATTGAAGGAGAAACACTGTAGACAACAAACAAAGAGCCAGGGACAAGATGTTCCCTCTGGCTTCTGACACTCAGGTTTGCCAGGTTTTTTTTGTTGTTGTAGAGGCCTTTAAAAGGAGCAGTCTGTTTTTTTTTGTTTGTTTTTGTTTGTGTGTTTTTTCCTCTCTTTTACAAAATGCTCATGACCAATAAAAAACTGTGGCCTAGAACATTTAAATTTTATAATTTTATTTGAAAATTCTTGAAACAACATGTAATTATCACTTTTAGTTTAAGTATGTTGCAAGCTGTTAAGGGGTTTGTAAAGGGCCAGTTCCTCAAAACGAAAGCATTTATTTTATGCTGCTAATTTGGTTTTGGCACCTTACTTCCTTTGCATTAAATATTCTAATTCTTCGCTTTCTTAAGATGTAAATACACATTTCTTCTCCGGTCTGTGATTTGAAATCTTGGAACTCCAAGTTTGAATGCATAAACAGTTACCATTTGAGGGGACCCCCTCATTGGAGATAAATAGGTTTCATTTTACGTTTCCTTTTGTTCACGCTGGGTTCAACGGGGACATCCTGGGTGTAGCGCACACAGGAGTACACACTGAATTTAAATCACTCATTATACAGCATTGAGTTTGATGCTTAGGAATCCAGAGCAGTTTAGGGGTCTAAGGTTACCAGACGGCTTTGTTTGGTATCCTTATGTTGGAGGTGGAGCCATTTCTTTTTTCACGGCAAGCGTCCAGTGAAACGTGAAAAAAGCAGAAAAAAATGTGGTGACTTCAGACTGATTTACAAATGGAATGAGTAGTGGTCTATATTTTTTTTCCAAGATTAATTTAAATTTTCTCTTGTATTAGACCCACCCAGTGGTGTGCTATGATTTTAAGTGAAGTCTCCTTAACATCCCGTAATCATGTCATGCACACTGCCATCTCCAGAAAACTGACGGCCCCTCGCTCTTCTTCCAACCAGGCCCCCCCACAGCCAGATCTTACAAAAGCCTGTCTTTTCAGGGTACAATACACATGTGAAACCTGCTGGTCACACAGAAGGGCCTGGGCCCAATATTTCTTAACGACAAAGAGCCTAATGACATATTTTACAGTTGGGTTAATGTTATTTTCTGAACCTCTTTTGTGTTTTGCTTTGGTACCGCTAATTCTGCTAGATGGCTGTAAAATCCTTTACTGTCCTAAACAATAAGTGGTACCACCTGGCAGCACAGCTACAGCCTGGTTCTTCAAATGTGCTACCTATTTTTAGTCAAATAACTCTGGTTAATGACATTTTTACATGGGAAATTATCCCAAATTCCACATGGAAAGAGCAGCAGGAGTCCCTCATTATATATGCTTCATCCCTGCCAGTGGTTTTATATTTGGCTGAACTGTAACACAGAGTGCTCAGTGTTCCTGTGTGGTTGGTGGCAGTGATGAGGTATCAGGGTGGGGATTGGGTTTTCCTGAATCCATTCCTGGCACGCTAATGGGTAAAAAAATTAAATAAAATACTGAGGGGCTGAAGAGTTCAGTCTGCCTAACTGACCAGCAGCAGGACTTCCACCAAATAATGCTGTCGTACAACATATTATGAAACCTCTAAATCACATTCAGATATTTAGATAATGATGTCAGATTTTGCTGCTGCTACATTAATGACATAGCTAGCATTTTTATATAGGGCCTATTCAAGTAGAAAATGGCTTGCTCTGGACAAGAAGCATAACCTATAAAAGCCAAGAAACGTTTCATAATTTCAAATGTTTTTTGTTTTTTTTAAATTATTCAATATTTTGCGGCAGCCAAAAGAATATTTCAGCCAAATTTAAATCTGGGGTTCCAGTATGTGGAAAATTGGCCAAAGAATATCCCAAATGCTTTTGTTTGTGGGTTATGTATTTTAATTACCTTTAAGTCTGATGCAAGAAAACTGTGGAGAAAAGTTTGGGCTTGTATTTGGCAAAGGCATATTTTGGAATTTGAACTGCCTTTCCTAGATATCTATTTGAAAACCGGCTAAGACCTATTTAGTGTGCCATAATGGTTTTTGACAATGCAGATTGTATTTTGTAAATTGAAGTGGGTCTCATGCAAGAAACCCTTGGTGAGTTCAGGTCTACTTTGTACCCAATCAGCATGAGCAAAATCCATTTTAAGGCCACATATGGAGCTGTATCCAATACTCTTTCCAACTCCTTTTGGAGGGTTTTGAGAGTAGGTTAGTATTTATGTCATATTTTGTAGTCATGACTATGAGTCTGTTGACATTTATGTATGAGACTCACATGAGTAGAGAACGGGCTGATAATGACCCCCAGATGGTATTTTCCATAGGTTAGTTATTGGCCCTATTTTAACCACCAGTTAAATGCTAATACAGTGCAGGACTGGATAATAAATGGGGCAGAGTTGTGTCAGGTGACTGAATTTCTTGATACACATTTGAGACCCGGCAACAACCTCAGACCCATACAAGAAACCTGTCATTTCCTATTTTCACCCTTTGAGAAAAGAAAAATCCATATGGGAGTCATGTACATTTCTGGTCTAGCCCTTCTTCTATTTGGTTACTTGGCCCTGTTAACATTTTTTAAAATATTCCATATATGGTCTTTTTCACTATTTTCTAACATGATCATGAGCAAACATCCTAAGCTTTTTGTACTTGAAGTCAAATTTTATTGAGTTATAGAAAAGTCAATATTGCAAATAGGAAAGATGGAGACCCCTGAGCCAGCCTGATCTCACTATCCAGTACATGTATCATACATTAAAAAGACATGTTCAAAGAGGAACAAGCTTTAATTTCACATCTGACTTTGTATAATATTGAATCAGAAACACATGTTTCAGTAAAATCTGTTTTTGTAAAAATGTGCTTAAATGTATTGATTTAAGAAAAATGTTATTGGCCGGCATTGCTGAGAGAAGTTTGCGCCACAACAATTATCATGCCTTGTCTGCATGTTAGCTTTCACTACTTTAGTCTAAATTACAATTTCACGTTGGAAAATTTTTGCTATACAAGTACAAATGTTCCTTTGTTGCAGTGTATATCTTTGCTGTTCTGCTGTGAAGCAACAGCGTGTGACATTATAACTGGTTGGCCCAAGTGGAGCAGTACTTTATGTGTCCACAGAAACAAGGTATTAGTTCAATCTACTTGATCCTCATGATGATAATAAAGCCAGAGTGGAGCCACCATCTTGCCTGGTAATCCTCTGGTGCAGGGTTACTGTCCCACTGAAGATATCTCGAAGGCGTTTCTTGGTGCATATGCTAACCATATGTTATCCTACATGTGCCGGCAGCAGATCAGATTCTTGATAAAGAAGCAATACATTCTCAATTTGACTGTGAACGGGCATGCGGCGCTGACAATCATAGTGCTGAATGGCCTCTGTCAGCCCCTGCCCTGGCTGTGGTGTTTTCAGTGGCCCCCAGGGTTCATGTATTCTTTAGTTAGCTGTGGAGTAACTCTATAAAAGCTGCTCTGTCCTCCACCCGCCTCTCCCATTGCTTTCCTGGTGCTGAAGCGGTTTGTGTTGAGAGATCAAGATCTGGCCACGTCTTGTGGTGTGGGGTTGATTGGAAATAGAGGGATACAGACCTGTGGAAGACTGTGAGTTTTTCTCTCCACAACCACAGTATGAAAACTGCTACATGTCGCATGCGATGAAGGGATCTGCAGCACAAAGACAGAATGTACAGTAGAGTGCGGCGGGATGGGGGTGGGGTTATTCACTGTCAGTGCCATCTATTAATGTAGGTCATTTATTCAGCTGCATCTACAGTCAATTTGATTAAGGTTTGTGGGTGCACAACCTTAGGAGCAGAACCCCCTTCGGTCAGAAAATTACACTAACTGTGTTCACTATGTGTTATTAATAGCAGGTTAAATAAGAGATCAACTTCAGGCACTTTCAGTGGGAGTAGTTTAACTCAAGTCTTTGCATCTCAGTTCGCTCCTCTACAGTATCTTGTAAAACCATTAGTACCTCTGGATCTTTTCAATTTTGGCACATTACAACTGCAAACACAAACCATAATATTTCCATTCTTGGATGACGGGACAAAAAGTCCTCTAGAAAAGCTGAAAGCTTAGGATATTGTTTTATAACCTAACCGCTATAAAGTTCTCTTCAACTTTGTCTCTGTCCCGTTTGTTGTGTTCCTTGGTCTTTGGGGTGTGGTTTGTTTTCTAATGTTCCCCAACAAACTGAGAGTTTAAATTACACAGAGGTGGACTCTGTTTTTCTAATTAAGTGGCTTCTAAAGTCTGCTGATGAGACTGGAGTTAGCAAAGTATGGGGGGGCTGAAAGCAGTTGTACGGTACACATTTTATATTTTTAATTCTCCTAAAGCTGGGCATCCACTGTACAATTTTTGTGCCATTTCGGGTCAATTTTCTAATCGTGTGATGATTTTTTCGGTTTAATCGTGTGTCGAGCCGTTGTGTAGCACATGGGGACAACGACAACAAACGATTAACATCTCAACACTCACCCTTAATCAACAATCTTAGGGTGACACAAAAATCAAACCGGTTTGAAATTCTGTTGACCCCTCGTGAAAATATGGCACAATTAAAGCAGTGCCTCAAGTCAAATTTATATTAACCTCTCATGTTGCACATGAGTCGACACAGAAGAAGGAGTGAAAAAGGAGCAGTTTTTAAACACTTGTTACACTTTTTTTCCACACGGAACGGCAAGCATTGTGCCAAAGATGTTTGTTTTTGTTGGACGTTATCTCATTCTCGGGTGTGTTTTCCTTTACTTCTGGGATTCTTCCGCCTCCTTCTTTATTGCAGTTCTGAATTCAAGAGACTGACTTGTTGCACACACACGTACAGTGTGAGCAGTCAGGTCGTACAATGTGAGAACAATTTGTGAGCTATGAATTATTGAACCCTATAATGTAGTCATACAGTTTGAGTGGGAGCTGAATGCAAATACTCAAAATGTAGTTTAGTATATGCCCTGCTTTAGGAGATATACCGCTTATATCACAAGTACAAGCAGTTGTACACAATGTATGGACTGAAAAACAACATTTTAATCATGTGTCTCTCTTCTTCTACATCACAATTATGCAGTACTTTGTGCCTCTCCATCTCAGCATATCCTAATGACATGTATTTAAATTTCTGGTAATTAAAAACTGAATTTGAAGTAGCGTCTTCACTTTATGTGCAATGTGTGGACAGTGTGAACAATAGTGTATGATTAAATGAGCAGTTATTTGTTCCGAGTTAAGGAAGAGAGTGGCTCATTGTTTTTATCAGAAAAACTTCAAAACTTTTCTCTCTCGTCCGCCATTAGCCTTTATTAAGGCAACTGGCAATTTCTCCAGCCTGTATCTCCTCCAATCACAGCATAACAGGATCTGGCCTTTTTTCAGTGCCCATGGAGGATGTTGATATTATGGGAGCGACGGTGTCAAAAATGTCATGTGAATTGGCATCATCCTGCTTGACAATTGTAGATAATGATTGGACATCACTGTGGAGTCACTGTAAACACCCTTTAATGACAACGGCTATTTGTCTGCTGTCGGTTAGCTGGGCTTTGCAGCCTAACGCTGCCTGCAGCACATCTAACACCGCGTCCTCAGGTCTGACACAGTGATTGAGTGTTGGAAAATGTAAAGAGATGGTCAATGCAGACTGCCCTTTCCCTAAATAGTTGGATGGATGAAGTAATGTGTGCCAAAGTGTGAGCAGGAATCAGAGAGTCCCACTTAACTCACCTCCATGGCTGTATGTGAATGTCAATAGGCCTGCAAGCTGGCCGGTGGGAGAGAGTTACGGTTAGTGCGAGCGGCCCGTCCGACTGAAATGCATTACAAGAGAGCCACTCCTGCTGGGAGGAAGGCTGCTGCTATTGTTCTCAATGTGACAGCTACCGGCTAACGAACAGAAGCAAGCTAGCTGGGTCCCTATCAATAAAGGCAAAAGATGATAATACAGGGAACATAAATGTTTCTGAAACACCTGACGTCACCTTAGGTGTTCCAGCAGAGCTTGTTTGCAATTTACTCTTAATTAAGGTGCCAAAAAAAAACGTGTTACTACTTAGTGATTTTTTTTCCCCCTGCTAATTTGTCTTCTCTCCCACCAAGTTATTCTCTCATAGCCGAGCAGACGGATAAACAGTCGCTCTGATCACAGATGTGTTTCGACTCAAGCTGTGTCTTTCTGCAAACCGCAAAACCTTTGCATGCCTGTGTTGTTATTTTTGCACATCCAGAGCATGTGTATGCTGCTTTGTGAACAATGAAAGGAGGAGCTGCAGAAGCCTTAATGTATATATTTTTTTTTGTCTTGCCCACACATGTTAGTGTTTATATCGTCTTGGCACGTGATGATGCGTGTAAAGAGAAAGAGGGCGGGTGCGGTGGGTTAACCCCGTCTGCTCCAGCAGTTTGTGGCAATGAGGGACTCGGTGATCATTTTGGTGTTCTTCAAAGCCAAGCGACTGGTCTGTCTGCTGGCTCCGAGCTGGTTGCAGGTTATAGAGTTGTAAACATGAGACGAAATTATTGGGTTGTGCTCAGCTCTACCACTGGAGTAAGTGTCCCTCTCATTTCATGTTGCCAAGCTGGCTGTTCCACTAAACTGACACAAATGTGGAGTAAATCCAACTCCTGTAAGGTTCGGGCTGCATTCTGGCTAGAATAATTTGTTCCCTTCTTGAGACGTTTGCTTCTAAAATTCTTTGCATTTTTAAAGAAATGCTTCAGGGTTTTTCACCTGAGCTTCATCAAAAAGGTTAGAAGCAGTGAATATGCTGCCTAAAGTAGATTACTGTCATGGTGTCCTTCAAGTTATTTTTGTTCAAACTCAAGTTAAATCCTTAATGACTGAAATTTCCATTTTCACATTGCAGATGTGTCATTTCGTCTACTTACAGCACAGAAGGTGTTAATTCAAGTCATTAACCTTAAGCCAAACTTAGCACATAAAAACTACACATATGAAATATCTTCTGAATATTGTACATGCAAAAAGTTTTAAAATTTAAGCATTTATTTTAGAAGCCTAGAAGGTTACAATATTTATCTTACTAAAAATCTAATACTAGTTAATATTGAATTTCTGAATTAACAGGATGTACTTTTATTATAAAGAATCAGAGATGTCTTTGGACTGCTGCCCTAATTTAACTGTATTAGAATAAAATGTCAGATTTAAGCTGTGCTTATTTTGCAATAACCTGGCCTGAAGTTATTTGATGCACATTTCAGTTTTTGAGGCATTTTTGTGGTCCTTATCATGACGCTAACAATTACAATTAGAACCAGTCATTGTCTTTTCCGAAAGGGACAATATTAGTCATTACCTCAAATTGTTAACAACTACTGGCTTACTTTGATTCCTGATAACTTGAGAGAACGATTGTTCATGGGACTTAAATCCCAGACCTACGGATTTAAGGTCAAGCATAAGCCTTTTTTTTTTTTTTTTGCAACTTAAGTGTGACTCATGAAGACCCACCTCTGGCATTGTCATTTAGTGGGAATCCAGGTTTATGTGCAGTTCATACTGAGAGGCTATTAAAGAGAAGTCAATGACTATTTCCATAAAAATAATAATATAAAAAAAACACCAGTTCAATTTTCACAATAACTTACTTTGTTAAAAAGCTTGAAGCAAACACAATAACAGTTTAAAGTGCCAATCACGTTAACTGTTCTGGCATCTTTGGTCTTGCTCAGAGTAGTTGTTTGTGTCAGGGACCAACTAATCCGGGTTTATGCTAAATAAAGATCTCAGGAGCGTTTTCAGCTGCGGGGAAGATATTAGCTGCTCAAAAGCTTTTACCAAAACTCCACTATGTCAAAGTATCGAAAAAGAGCACATTTTATGTGTTAAGTTCTGTAAAATATGTATCCAGGTTGTAACTGAGCAGGAAACAGAAAGTTAATTTCAAGGGGATCTTTGAATTATGTTCAGAAACTGTAATTTTCCCAATCACCCCAACCAAGGAATTTACTCTTGCTCACTTCAGGCAGGGAGTCACACAGAGTTTTTCAGGTGCACGCTGTGTGCCTATGCCTGAGGATGCAACAGGAATTTTATCTACATTTAGCTGAAATGCTGGTAGCCCTTGTTGGAGCAGGTGATCGAGTTCCTGCACCGGTGCCTGTGTCTGCCTGCGTCAAAAGAGAGATTTGATCTCGCCTTTGCAGATAGAGTCCTTTACACCTCAGGGATAGATTCCATTTCTCTCAAGCGTTTTCTGCAGAAACCACTGAGATATGAATGAGTTGAGGAGGGAGGGATGAGCTGCTTATTTACTGACCCACTGGACTCAGTGAGAACAGTTATATAACTGCAGCACCTGTGACATAATCGCACCACCTTTGAGTGGGGGGGTTAGTGGGGGACACTGGTGCTTAGCAGAGGTGGGTTTTTTTTGCGTGCATGATGTAACTCACTTTATGGGTAACTGGGTCACTGTGTTCGTTTGAGAGAAGCTTCCCTCCTGTCTCCCTCCACCAGCCCCGCCTTTTGCCCTCGCCCTCTGCAACTGACACGTTCTGCGAAAGGCAAACCATGCATGTGGCAAACTGCCAGGGACAGGATAACCAATCGGTGGGGCCTGACATCACAGTCGCCACGCTGCCCCGCTGTGGGAGGACTCTAACTGGATGGGAAGAAAGGCAAGCTCTGGTCACATTCTTTTTTCAGCAGAGATGCTGAGTAATCGCTGCAGTCTACAAAAATAGCCTGGACAGTGACATCCCAACGGCGCACGCAGTGTTATCATTTTCATTCAAAGCATCTAAACATGTACGAGTAGGGTTTTTTTTTTTTTTTTTGTAATGTAACAAGTGAGTCCATGATAAATCTTTTCAAAATTAATTCTTTTTTTAATGTAAAATTTAAGTTAAAAACACCCCAAAAAACAGGTTGCAAAAAAAAAAAAGGCCACTCTCAGAATAGTTTTTAGGTGGAACATCTTTTCATTAAATTTTAACAGTCTTTTATGCTGGGAGTCAATTAGCATCCCACTGATTTATCAATATTTGCCCTGTAGTTACTCTCCAAAACTATGAGATTGTTAAAACAGCTCTAATCCACAGCTGAGTTGAATTCAGATCTGGACTTTGCCTCAGCAAATCCAAAACTAAAATCTTCATTTTATTAATTCGGTCTGATGTGATGGTATCCGTGGACCCACAGTGATGCAGAAAGATAAAATTCCTCTTCATCGATGCCTTCAGGTATCTGTGTGATCAAGTATGCACCCAGGTTTTGGCACTTTTTAAAATTTTTTCAACACTTGTCCTCTCACCAGATATTTTTTTTTTTTATAATGAATTTATGTGGCCCCATTTGGAGGCCACGTAAAACCTTGAAGTCTGAAGTATTTTAGTATATGAGACCCACCACATAGCAAAGAGCTGTTTGGGACTATGCCTGTTTTTCTTGTTTAAAAACTGTAGTCTTTAAAGCCAAAAGCTTTTTAAAGTTTATTCAGGATGCTTTAGGGTTTCTTCTCATTTACTGAAGTTAGATATCTGATGCTTCCACGATACGTTTCAACCAGACGGGGTAGCTCAGCTTTTCATCTGTTCAAATATTAATGTTGGTTGGATCTGTTACTCTGGTTATTGACCCTTAAGCAGCCTGCAGAACTTGGCTCTACTTTTAGGGCAGTAACTCATTTTGCAGTGGCAAGACGGTTAGCCCAAGCTCCCTTCTGCTGATGATATGATATTAAATCAGTCCAACATGACACACCTCAGTCAGATGAGTGTCTAGTAATTTAAACTCCTTTTTAACCAGCCACTATATGTATTCCTACTGTAGTTTCAAGTTGGAAAATCAATGTGTTTTTACTAGTTCTCATAAAAAAAATTAAAAAAAAACACACACACACACACACACACATTATGTCCATATGCAAATTTATATTCATCGGTTAGTGAGTTTAAATACATGAGGTGATGCGTGAACCTGCAGGAACTGCAGTAGGCAGGGCCGGCTGTGTTTGTCTGGAGCTGAGGTAAGGCGTCAGAGGCAGGAACACAAGCCATACTGTCTAGACTTGCTCTGTCTGTCTGCATGTTTTGTAAGCATGCAAAAAACGGGGGCGGGGGGCGAGGAGGGATCTAGACTCGTAGTGAACCGAGTTCATGTTTTTGAGACTCTCTGGCATATGCTAGCATATGAATGTTTGACAGTGAACAGTGCTTGTTTCCATTGTGGCCCACATGGGAATCGAAGAACAAAGAAAGCCTTTGGCGGCCATTTTTTTTTTTTTTTGCTTTTTGTGCCATCTATAAACATTTATGCATCCCATTATATTTTCTCATTCATGCCTCAAACCACTGGCATAGGTTTGTATAATGATTGATAATTCTTATTCACAGGCGAAACCCTAAATGTTTAAAGATTAAGTCCTGTGCTCACTGGACGTGTTATTTTATTATTCAGAAACTCAATGAATATGTACTCAACAGCATGATCTATCAGGCAAACTTTGTGGGTTGTTTTCATGCGCACCGTTTACAGAGTAGAATGACATTAAAACATAATGTATGAGGTAGCATTCGGCGGTTTTTAGGAGATTTGCTTAAATCCCCACTTTAATTGCATGATATAAGGGAGAATGTGTGAATTTCCATGTTCCAAAAGCACAAATCGCTGCATGTTTGAAAATGGGTTGGGTAGTCATTGTGAGTGTGATTAGCATCTGGAGCTGTATAATTAAACTGTGTCTGCTAGTTCAGTGTCACGCCAGTTTGTTGGTAATTTATCACTACTAACGCAGTTACAGCTTATTAGTTTCATCATGTTTTCAGATAACTCTTATGATTTTTAATATCCTTCTTACAGAGTTATTAGACTGTAGGAATAATGTTGTTTGTTTATTCACAGTGAATGAGTCATCACTCCTGGTGATGAGGTGTTTGTCAGATTAAGATAACCAGTGTTATTATCAGGTTCCATATGGCTCCCTCACATACACTCAAACTATTAGTGCTGCCAAGCAAGCCTGGTATAGCAATGTAATCAAACATCAAATGAAAGCAGAGGCCTGCTGTGGCCCATTTACCGCTAATCACATGCAGTTTACATTCCTGCACGCCATTCTCCAAAAAAATATTTTACCTTTTCAGACGTCAAATCATGTTTTGACTGTGTTCTTTAAACCTCCAAACCAGTCATTCGTATCTCACCACAGTATTAAAAACATGCACTTCTAGTTTTATAATAGGGAGCATACACAAACAACATAACTACAGTGAATACTTTATGTTAAATACTAAAGGGGTTTGATTTCATTTTCACACTAAAAACACCATGGACAGAATAACCCACAAGTTGTATTTCATAGTGATGTTTGGGTTAATTTAACTGATTTTTAGGTTTACATTAGTTCCACGGTAAAACATATGACTTTTTAAAAAGCAAACAATCTGTTATTGGCTACGCAGAATTAATCAGTTACCAGCATTAATGTATACCAACATTTTTGAAAGGTTATATTTTAAGCCGACCAAATATTTCCACGATTTTACCATTTCTTGTTTCCTCCTGTGAAAGAGATCAGGAAGTCTGAATGAGTCGCTGAATAGTTCAAAATGGAAGTCTCTAAAGAATCACAAGAATCCTACTGCTTTCTCCTGTAATCGAACAAAATGGATCACAATTTTTTATTCAGCGATTGATTGACACCACCAAACGTATGTTGCAACAGCACCAAACCAATATTTCGGCAAAAGAAATGACCCAGACGTGGCTCTGTGCGCATGTGTCTGTACGTGTATGTGTGTACTTAGCATGGGAACTTGAAATTTCTCAGTTTGGAAGCAAAAGCCACAGAGGACGTTTCTATTGTACTTTAATGTTATTAGACGTTACACAGGCGTTTTGAGTTTAAAAACAGTGTGGTCTCACACAAACCTTACATAATGTACTTAATCTTCTTGTAACATTGCAATCAATGGAACCCATCCCACTTTGGAGGTTATCACCCCATTAAATGGACATTATCATGTCTTATCTCTCCCCTGTGGCCATGAGGGGTCAACCTCTGTCTCTAAGGACCCTATATCAGACATGTTCACTAATCCTGATAGAATACATGAAAACCTGCAGAGATTACTGATGAACAACTTGTTCGTCAGACTCATCTCATTAGACATGCAGCATTCTTCTGCTGCCTTCTTCTCCTCGTCTCTCTTGACAAAAGAAATTTCAGTCATGATGAGACAACTAGAAGGATCTAACTGTTACTCCATATTTCTCCTGTCTGTGTTCTGCAGGTGAACGGCCCTTCCCATGCACCTGGCCCGACTGCAGTAAGAAGTTTGCCCGTTCTGATGAGCTGGCCCGCCACTACCGCACCCACACGGGAGAGAAGAAGTTTGGCTGTCCACTTTGCGACAAGCGCTTCATGCGCAGCGACCACCTGATGAAGCACGCCAGGCGCCACTCAGATTTCCAGCCCGGCATGTTGAAGAAGCCCCACGGTGGCAGCGCCACGCGCCCCAGCTCTCTCAGCGACTACAGCCGCTCGGATGCATCCAGTCCCACCATCAGCCCCACCCTCAGTCCAGCCAGCTCGCCTTAAACTGAAACCTGGTCGCACTTTTCAAGCCCACCGACGTGAGGCCTGCAATTTCATCATAACACTTCTGTTGCACAGTTGTCAGCAACCCGCCACCCCCTCCTTTGCTATTCCTGCGCTAGCTGTGGTGTACCATACTGTACATAAGTGCTTATTGTAGTGCAATTATTTGTGTGATCCTAAAAGAAGATAATGCCTTTCCCAGATGGCGATATCTCCATTCTGTACCACATGTCTGTATTTTTTAAGCTTCTGACTATGGCTAGTTGTTTATTGTATATTCACAGTTTAGAAGAAGGAAAAGAAAACAGACACCATCATATGTCTTCTCAAAATGTTTTGATTTTAACAGATTTTTTTTATTTTTATTGAATGGGTTAGGAGAAGGGGTTCACACACACACCTCAGGATCGAAGACAGTTGCTCTTTCTGTAATACCACAGTACTCAAGAGTACTCACATTGACTGCACAATATACTCATCACTTTATTCGAAAATTCAACGGGGAGTTGAATTTTGCGCCCTGCTCAGGGATGGCCTTGTTAGCTTGAAAGAATGAACACGGTGAAAAGAAACATACAGTACATACTATACTTCAGCCTTACACTCAACACAATTTGCACTCTATGCTTTGTTTGTTGGCTTTCACATTTGAAGAAACCAGACATAAAGTCATGCGGTCGTTTTTTTGCGAAGCTTCAGTTCGTGTTCTGTCCTACGTCTAAGGTGGAGGTCAAATGTAACTCTTAATTTCCGAGAAAACAATCATTGAGCCTGCCGTGGAAAACAAATACGTCAGTGCTAATACCTTTTGACGTTACACTGGGTATAAGATGTGCACTGCATTAAAACGTTCTAGCAGTGCAAAGTGTGTGAATCTACATGTTCAGGCGGATTGGGATTATATTGGGTTAATATTTTTTTATAAATGTACATAGGTTTAAAAAAAAGAAATAAAAGAAACCCTACTGAACCTTTACACACTGAGAACGAGGTTTAAAAGCAGCTGTTGATGCCTAAAAGTAACAGAGTTCCTGCAAGTTTCAGTAAGTTCAATGAAATGCTTTTGAAGACTATTTTGATTTACATTAAAGACCTGCATGATTTATGAGGAATAACTTAAAAACACATTTACTTAAAAGCTTGTAATTAGCTTAATTATTAGCTTAAGAAACGTAAACACAGCATTGCCAACTTTAATTGGTGTTTTCCAGCTCTTGGATGTGTGTTGAGTTCCTTTACATTAAGGCTACTCAACCCTTCAAGGCATTTTTGGAGTTAATGAGGTACATCAAACTCTTTTAAAGTCAACAAATAACTCAGTCTCATGATCTACAGTGTAATCTGTCAAAACTTCTTAAGGGAGATTTTTTTTAATCTCTTAATTAAATAAAAAGTTGAATCTAAAAGACTTCTGTGCAGCATATCAACATAATTAATACTCTACTTAACAGATAGGGGGCAAAAGTCAAAGAGAGAAAGAGGGGCTAAACTAGAGATTAATGTTGTCAAAACCATAAAATCTAGACACATGAGCTCAAATGGGCAGGAGAACGAATAGTCACTGGAGATGAAAGGTCAAATTTGGGAGGTCTGTGGACTTTCCTGTAGCATATTGTAAGCTTCAGAACAATTACTGATGACGGGTTTTAACCAAACTAAAATCCTTGTTTTCACACCAAACCTCTTTGGGTAAATACTTTCCTATGACGAAGGAGTTAGTTGTGGATAGCAACAAGAATTCTTAGATTTTGATTATCTAAACATTCAATTTTAAGGCCAAATGGTGCTTTATGGCGTTTGTAGTTTCATCACAGCATGAAAACCACAACATTCCTTAGCCAGAGCTACAAATCACCAACTTAACGCACAAAGGTTAATCTAAGAAGCAATGAATGAATGAGGTAAGCCATAGCTAAATGTACTTTAGGATTGAATCTGAAAAAAAAAAATAATCAGGAAAGATTTAAGACATATAAACTCGAGATAGCTCAAAGTAGGACTTTTGAAAACTTTGCAAAAACCCTGATTACTATCTGATCAGCACATATTTCACTTAAAATGGAGACCAAACAGCTTCAGTAGCAGCAAGATATTTCCATCTCATCAAGCACATGGGAGAATGTACCAAAGAAGCGCTTTTTATTCAGTGCTGTAGGGAATATTGCAGGTAATCACACACTCAGTCACTTCCTCCTGGCTCAAGTTCCCAGGAGGAAACGGCTGCACCCAAAAGAAGACTTTCCCACCCCGCTGGAGGTAGTGCTAGCATGCCGTTCGCCCTGCGAGGCCTTTCTCATCTGGCTCTACCTGTTCTTTCAGCGAGACAGCTGAATTACATTAGTATTGCCTAATTAGGAGGTCAGACGTTGGCTGGCGCAATTGGCTGATCTGAGCTGAGGGGAACAAAGCAGATATCAGCAACAAACAGGCAAGAGAGGGCAGGTCCTGATAAAAGAGGAGAGGTTTTATCACAAGCCGAACAGCACAAAGGAGGAGACACACAGAAGCAGACACCCCCCATTTCCTCCTCCCTCCAACTGTAGAAACAGGCAGCAGAAAAATAGCTGTAATTGGTAGCTTGATCTGAACTGCAGGATAAGAGGAAATGTGTAAGAACAAGAGCTGTTTGTAGACAGCACTAGCAGCGTGGGTGGGAAGTGCCTGACTCCATCCAAAGCACAAACAGAATTCCTTCTCATACGAGCCGGAGAATCAGATTTCACAATGCAGAGGAAACCGTCGCTCTGGGCTTGCGTTGATAAACCTGAGCTTCCAAACAGCTGCTTTCAAACTTCCTGTCTCTTTTGCAAGTTGGGGGGATTTGGGGGACGTTCGAAGAGTTGCAAAAACATCGGAACCAAAATCAACATATCAGCAAATTGCAGTGCTCACCAGACTGATGTCAACCCAGCATTTGAAGCTCAAATGTCCCTGTGAGAAAGCCGACAGACACGCCTCATTAAGTCAGGCGAAAGTGGAAACAAGCACCACTATCAAAACTGCTGGACCCCTGCCGGTCTATATGTTATGCCCGCACTTTGTGCTTCACTGCTGCAGTTGGATCCGCATCCATGCAGTTCAGACTCCTTCAGACTTACTGCCATCAGAGCTAACTCAAGCGGTATCTTGCGTTCGACGCTACATGCATGTTAACTTTGCTCTGAAAGCGAGGAGTATTTTCTTTTTTTTCCCCTTTGAGTCGGTCTGGCAGGTGTAAGTTCATGAATGTCAGGCCTTGTCCTTTTTCCTCAACTGCAGCCATCTTCTCTTTAAAGTCAAAATGAATCCCCCTCTCATTCTCCCTTATTTAGCTTGGAAAGCAATGGATTTATCTCAAAACACAATCCTTTGTGTGATGTTATAATAGTTTGCGGGCT
The DNA here is from genome assembly GCF_051168715.1 of Poecilia mexicana. Classification (NCBI taxonomy): domain Eukaryota; kingdom Metazoa; phylum Chordata; class Actinopteri; order Cyprinodontiformes; family Poeciliidae; genus Poecilia; species Poecilia mexicana. The sequence continues at coordinate 11,963,763 of NW_028263375.1, forward strand.
GCAAGATGACACTTTGAATGCCACTGATCTGCAGCTCTCAAAGACAGAGGTGTGAGAGTTCACCATTTTTTTTTTCTTGAAGCAACAACTGCTGTTGATCAGCTTACCTTTTGTATATTCCTGTCTTGGTTATAATCTTTCGAACCTGGTTTAAAGCGCTCACGTGCAAAAGAAAAAGACAAGAAAACTGAGAAAAAAATTACGCATTAATCAGTTTTTAATCTGTAATCTGCACATTTTCCTCAGGGTCAACATCTGCCAAGCAGATATGGGACAGTTTGTGGATTTTGTCGTAAAACCAGTCGCCGCACGCATACGTCAGGCTGCCTGTGGCTGCCCCATCGGTGGTCCTCGGTGCCCAGTGTTCACTGCTGGTCGGTGTGTGATTATGCTGGTAACACAGGACCACCTCAGTGCAGCCCTTTTCGCCTATTGCATGTCTTGATAACATCACACAGTCCTGCTATCGATCCACTCTGAAGCTGTTTTAACTTATACAACCATTTGAACAGAAAAGCCTGTACCTTCAGCCAGACTGCAAAAGTGACAAGTAGGCATCCACAGACAGAGCGTCTCAAAAAACCTTTACTCTCACTGTAACTAATGTACTTGAATAATTCCAACACGCAAGGCCATTGAACACAATTTTGTACATGTCCGATTTTACTGTTCTTTGCTTTTTGCTGTCCGAGCCTTTGAGAGAAAAAGGCATATAATCGCCTGAATTGTTTTTTTTTTCTTATTAATTTCAGATTTTTTTTGTCAGTTTATTTCAGTAACTGTTTTAGAGTTCATCGCAGCTCGAGGTTTGAGCTTGTTTATGTGTAAATTTAAATTTTGTGCGCTATTAACAGGGTTTTTTTCCCCCTGAGTACTCTGTTGATGTCAGGGATGCGGGTAAATCCTGTTATCTGCAATTCCAAAAAGTTCCTTTAATTCATGAAATGAAAAAAAAAAAAAAAAAAAAAAAAAAAAAACTAAAGAAACTTTGGGGTGGATGGGTATTTTTTTCTTTACCTCTGTCTATGTCAGTTTCAGATTCAGTGATTGATTTCTTTTTATTGCTTTAGATTATTTGAAATGTTTTCCATATTATTAGAGACCACAGAATTGTGAGTTAGCAATGTAGTCATTATTTGTATTATTATTATTATTATTGTTATTATTATTATTATTATTATTGTTGTTGTTGTTGTTGTTGTGTGAGGTTATGTTTTTATGTTTTTTGCAGAATTATACCTCTTGAGATATTTGAATTTTCATTTACCTTCATATCTTTTCAGAACATCCATCATGTAGCTTATGTTTGCTTAACGAGTAGCAAAAAAAAAAATGTTGGTTTCATTTATTCCTACTTGAATGAAGAAGTAGACAAAGAGAGTTTTTTTCTTTTTTTCTGTAGAAAACAAACAGAAACACTGGGCTGCATTTTACATAACCGTTCCATATTGCCAGGTCCTGCATGTAACTCAAAGTACAAGGGGAAAAAAAACAAACATCTTTCCCAGACAAATATTTGTATATTTTTATTGCTTCATGCTAAGAAGCTGTTTGAGTATCAGCAGATCCATATGTCTGCTGAAGATCACATAATTCTACATGCAAGGATTCTAAAATACTGACAATACATGTACAAATTCAAGCAGCAAGCTAACAATTTAAAGTTCACAATATATATTTAATTAAAGACATCAGTGTGTTACTGATCAAACATCGTCAGCAGAAGTACAAGCATGATCCGCGCAATCGTGTGCCAAAACTATAGCTGTAACTTCTTAAAGAGGATACAAATGTTGAGCGTAAATAATCTAGCTTCTATCAGACGTTATAAAAAAAAAATAATAATAATAATCTTGTATAGTTTTATATAGAGTTTGACCTGTCAAATGTTATGTACAGGATTTGATCAAGCAGTTCTGCTCTAAGTTAAGTGTTTCTGGTCTTTATGCTTTATGTGAGCATTTTGCTTTGTGTAACTGTCTTGTTATTTTCATTCATTTTGCTCCTTTTTGTTGTTGTTGTTTCTGTTCGATGCTGAAGCAGTGTATATTGCTTACCGCAGCTGTTTTTAACATCTTAACAACTTTGATGATAGTCGCTTGTCCATTCCAAAGGATTTAAGATTACATTTGCTCTGAAAGTGCTGCTTCCCTTGACCTGATATATTATTATTATTATTATTTTTGTGGGTTTCTGAATAGAAGTGTGTCCTGACAGTATACAAGGTACGTTTTCTAATGCCACACATGCATTAGACTATGTTTGTACTAAGCCAATTTGAACGAATCACCTACAAAATTACCTACAAAACATAAAAGTTACAGAGCATGTCTTCCCACGCGACAAAGACCTAAAGTTTTTGCCTTTCACAGTCGGGGTTTTTCTTTTATTAGTATTTTTTTTTAAGAGGCAGCCATATAGAGTTATAGAAGGGTTGTTGATCTTTGTTACCAAAGGCTCTGAAGGGAAAAGAATGAATGTTGGAGTAGTTTTGAATCCAGCTCTGTTTGTACCGATGGAGTTCAAATTCAATGTGTTGTACTAGTTGATAGATGGATGTCATGCTTGACATGGACCTTTTACTACATCTCAAATAGGCAACTTTTCTTCTTTTTTTTTTTCTCTACAAAGTAATTTGAATGAGCTAAAGTCATTCAGCCACCCAAGCCAACGTACTCAGATTGAGTCTAAAATGAACAAGGCAAAAAAAGCAAAACAAAAAAAAATAAACAAGCAGATCCAAACTGTTGGTACTTTTAGTTTGAACTTGTCTGCTTGAAGAGACGCTGTGCAGCATCTGTTCCTCACTGCAGAGAAAAGTCTGTTGAATAACGTTTGTCCTTTAAGGATTAGCTCGTTTCAGGTTATGCAGCATACAGTGGTGTCAATGACCTCTTTGACAAACAGAGAGCCTCTCACCAGCCTTTTCGGTTCTGTTTCCTGTACCTGTTTGTCTTCAGTGTACCTCCTCAGTGTAATGTTGCTCTCCTGATACCTCTGTGTGTTTTTTCCTCTGCACCCTCACCATCAGTTGCCTGTTGTAGTGACTCCATGGTGCTGCTTCCCCCTCTTATAGCACCGTTATAATCTGTTCTGTAAATAACTCTCAGCTCAGCTATGGCCAGTACATTCCTCTCAATGACCTCACTTAAAACCTTCAGGTGACTCTGTTATTCTATTTTTATTGTGATTTTTTTTCTTCTTCTTCAGCAAACCAAAATCACTACATTCAAGTATTACAGCTGTACAGTTCAATGAATTCAACACACATGTAATGTGCTGGTCTTAGCTGCTCTGTTGTATCTTTTTATGGCATTATTTTTTACATGTTAGACAATATATTGTGACCATGTCCTATGCAAATATGAGAAATAACAGATTGTTGAATAATGTATGTTGTCATAACTTGTATGCATGAAATAGTGAGTTTACATTTGGAAATAAATTCATAAAATAAGCCACAATTATTAGCTTTGTCATGTTTCCAAAAGGTTAGTGAGTAACCAAGCGTCATTTAGAGTTTAATTAAACCTCATCAATACCTTTTCGCCTTTTTTGAGTACTGCTATCCAGACAAATCTTTATAACAAAGAAGCAGATCTACAATATGCAAACACAAACACAGCTAAGGTGAAAAAACATGAAATCTGTATGATGTTCCAGTGAGTCTGGTATCAATACAAGCTACAATATGTTTTAAATTAAATTTGTCAGTAAAAACTGGTATTTTTTTTTTATTCCATTTGATATTGACCATAAAAGAAATTAGGACTTTATGTAATAGACTTTACCCAAGGTACCTAATGTAACCTAGTAGCTAAAACGCAGCTAAAAAGGGAAGCAGGTCACCTGTTTCCAGAGGTAATGTAAACAACAACCAGTTTTGCATTTTTTAAGCAACATCAGGAAGCCACACAAAAAAAAAACACTTCTGAGATCCAGATATAAAAACAACTCTTACTTAAAAGGAGATATCTTAAAATACATTTTAATTTATAAGGATTGAATCAGAGAGAAATGACCCCAAAACTGAAGCAAGTATAGGCTGGTTAATTCTCTACAATATTAAGTAGAATTTGATGGGATGCTTAGGAAATCATTCAGCATTTTAATAAAGTGTGTTGGAACAGACATACATGCAAACCATGTACAGTCCCAATGTAGAAGTCATTTTTATGAAATATATTGTCTGGAGTATCACTGTGAGCAGCCTCTGAAAAACTGCTATGCAGCCTTTTTTAAAGTTTTCCGTATCACTGACAACTATACTGCAAATGTCATTATCCTGTTGTGATGTACTATAATTATCCTCAATTTTGTTTGAGAACATTAGAGAACAAACATCATGAAGACCAAGAAACACAGCAGATAGGTCTGGGATGAAATTTAAACCTGTTATGTTATAAAACATCTTTCCAAGCTGTTGACGTCCTACAGTTCAATCCATCATCTAAAAACGGAGAGTATGGGACAACTGCAACTTGAACTACCAAGTCAGCAGGATAACTGTTAATCCTGCACTACATGAAACTAAGAAAGTCATTGTTGAAAGAAAGCGTCAAGAAATCCAGTGTAAAGTTTGCAACAATGTAGGTCTCATTTAGCCAGAAGAATACTTTTCGAGGCTACATAAGAGAGGTCTGACGAGAAGGTGCAACACTGTGCATAAAAGTCCTTATTCTTTAATGCATTTAGTCCAAATGAAGTTAAAAATCCAAATTTCACTGGTTAGACATTTGGATTTGAAAGTAAGTGAAATCAGTGGTTTGTCACGTACATACAAGGTGTTTGTAAGTGTTGCAAGGTGGAAACAAAATGAAGAATGACACAAGAGGCGTCAGCTTGACGGTGAGAAACCACAGAGAAACTCTTCCATATTACATTAATCAGTGTTACAGCACACAAGTAAATGCTTTCTTCTGCAGGGGTCGTAACAATGCAAATGATTTTCCTGCATCACAGATTTTACATGTTTAATCCTCTAAAAATCTCAATATGCAATCACTAGCAAAAGCTCTGTTAGACTGACCAAGTCAAGAGGGTGTCGTAAAGATTTATTTTTGCACCTTTAGTAGTGTTTGAAGGACTATTTTTGCCAGTCCCCTTCCTGCGCCATGAAGTCTGGTCTTTCTTTATTACTGTAAATATGTTCTTGGGAACAGAAGCACAAGTCACTGAACAGTTGTAGAGCAGTACTCCCCGGTTACACTTCTCACAAGTCTGTATTATTCTTGCAACAGGAAGTTCACTTTGTTCCCGCATTTCACGCATGCAAATATTTACAGTAACTGCTGGGGTATCATAAGAGGGCGGAGCAACAACTGCTGGGGACTCCTTCCTTCCTTGTTGCAACTTCAGGTCAAACTGAAAGATAATCTGTGTATGGTTCGGTGGAAGTTGCTGCTGCGGCGTAATAGATCATTTACAGACGTGCTTCAGCTTTCATTTGTGCAGAACACACACTAGAGTCAACCTGATACAAGCCAACAGAGTACCTCAATTCATCTAGAAAAGCTTTTAAAGCAAAATCGCCAAATGCGGCTCCTTCCTGTTTTCATGTGAGTTTGGCTTCTGACACCAATAAAGTTAACAGGTGTGGCTAAAAGTGAATCATATGTGGTTTTAGACTGAAAGAAATACAATGCCTGCAGGCGGTATATTTTTTCCAACGAAGAGCCCGGTGTTCTCCTCCTCATTCTGCACTCCTCTTGATTCCAGGCAGGTTGGAGCTGCAGACACAGACAAGCTGTCACCCCTGGCACCACCACAGTACAACAGCTGGCCACGACAGGCGGCATTTTCCAAAAGCCTATTTTTGACGGCATTTTAGAGAAAATGCTTACGAGAACACACATACAGATTCCTGACTCCTCTCACATTTTTTTGGCTTATTCCGACATGACAGACAGAGACAACACAAAACATGGTTATAAAGTGAAAGTAAAATAAACAGATTTCCTTTTCAAAACAAAACAAAGCAATCCTCTTTTACCCCTGAATAAAATCCAGTACCATAATTTGTGTCCCCCTCATGCCTCCCATTTTCATTTTCATCTCAATATAAATGTAGCTGCTCTGTGAAGATCTCATAGTTTTATTAGGGAGCAAAAGAGAACAAATGGCACCAGAATGACCAAGGTACACAGAAGCTAAGTCAGGCCTGATGTACTGGAGAATTTCTTAAAGCGAGTTTAGTTTTAAAGCTTTGAATATCTCCCAGAGGACTACTCAAGATATGATTTGAAAACGATTACGGCAGAACATAAAAACCTACGAAGAGTTACCGGGATTATAAATCAAAGAAACAACCAGTTCCCAAGTCTGAGGGCGCATCAGAGATGTACATTTCAGGTGAGAAATCTGTGTGTTTCACAAAATATGCTTTTTTTATGGAAGAGTGGTAAGATATAAATATTTTTAAAGAAAGCCACAAAGGGTGTCCTCAGCTGTTTGCCACATTTTAATAGTTTTCCACAAAAATATAATGCATGGCACAAAACTTATACTGCACTGCTGACAATTCCATCCACACCATGAAACATGGTAGCGGCAGCATCATCCCGTGGGACAAAGAAGACGTTGGAGTTGATGGGAAGGTGAATGGAGCTTAAATGAGATTGTGAACCAGGAAAAGCATCTCTCATTAGAACAGCACAGCTGGCAGAGATGTACACCAGAACACTTGCAGCTGGAATGGCGGTTCTAGTGACACAGAGGGAGAAAATGCTAGTTCAGGCCACACTTTTCAGATTCTCCAGTTTCTTCCACATTGCAGTCATTTGGAACTTTGTTTTAGGCAAAAAATAAATAAAAAAATATCACTATAACACATGTAACTGTAATGCAAAAACAGTGCAAAAAAGAATGAGTATTATGACTTTTCTGAGGAAAGCTAAGTAGATTATCTTTGTTTTGATGTTGGCAGAGACTTAGCATCTAGCAAAATTAAACTGATCACATCAAAAATGTTTCAGTCCTGCATCTTTCTTTAAGTTCTGGTCAGACAACAGTGGAATGTATTGGAGTCCTGCCACAAAACACTCAGCTGATAATTAACACTTGCATAACAGCACTACACAACAGATGCACGGCTTTGCAGATGTTCTGTCTAAATCTGATGGATTTTAATGTCATGAGAAGCCAGGCTTCTTCTCTTAACCGAGGTGCACTGCTGCAGACGCAGGGCAAAGTACAGACATTTACACGAGCAGCGGGAACTCATCTCTGCTAGTATCACCCTGCAGACAGGATGTGGGGGTGGAGGGGGCGGTTTCACTCTGATTGATTTATCTCTATAGTCACAGTTTTTCTTTGGATTGTCAGCGCAGTTCCCGCGTGAGATTCTGCACCCAGCAGAAACTTAGGCTCAGAAACTTAAAATATTCTTCTTTTCTGAAATAGAGGACAGTGGGAGCAAAAAAGCACAACACAAATGAGAGAGCGTTTGGGTGGTACTAGTTGTCCTCAAATCATCTGAGGCGTGGGAGGCTCCGCCGGCTGGAAAGGGTCTATGCTCCACTGAGGTGTGTGGGCAACTCTGATTTGAGAATCGGTGGAATTACTCCACAAGAAGGGGGGGAATGGAGCTGGTCAGAACCCGCAGGAGTGGTGGTCTTAATCACACTGGGGCCTCTGTGTTTGCACAATCTTCCAAGCCAACTCCCAGAAGGTAGGACGGCGGGCCATGTGATGCCACCCACTCTCCAGTGTAGTGTACAGCCGAGCTGGTGCTAAGATCTCACAGCGCGGATGGGATGAGTGCACATATTGGAGGCTGGCACTGGCTGAGAATAAGGCTTAGCTATGGGAGGTGGGTGGGAAGGGGCTTGGCATAGCACTCACAGCAGCCGAGGCATCAAACGCAGAAGCCCTGTTGAAAACAGACCTGTAAATGCAGTCAGGGAGAGCAGGCTCCAGTTTGCTGAGAGGGAACTGTTAGGAGAAGTGTGCAGATGAAACCCAAATATATAATTTGTATCATTAAAGGAGGAGTTTATTGATCCCACACTTGAATTTAATTGGTATTAATGAGATGCCTGATTACCATAAGAATCCAAATTTATGAGCTATGTGCTCAGGTAAAGGCTTCAAAGGAATCCTAATCACAGGAGGGAGGAAAAAGACGCAACAAATACAGTATTTATACAGTGTTTTAGCGCCAGTTAGAAATAGACTGAGTCCATTTTACAATATGTCTGCCTTAAATTAGGCTTCTGCCAGACAAGCAAAGCAAGCCGTTGTTCTTTTGAAATTTAAAAGGAAGGCTCCTCATGCAAATTCAAAAGACAGAAAATCTGAGACGGAGAACAATGCGCTCAGTCTAATTCAGGGCTTAATATAGAAGCTGCCTCACTGAGGGAACACTACTGAGAATGTGGAGGCCCTGAGGTAGCTTTGTGGGACGAGCAACGGACATAAAATGCCGACACAGCACATGAAGTCATCAAGATTTAAAGGAATAGTTTTCAAGTTTGGTTACTTTGAAAGGTAATGAGTGACAAATGTTTAACCTGCCCACATTTGTTAGATATTTACATGAAAAATGTATGGGTTAATTTTTTTTTTTGTATGTAAAACCAGCAGCAGCACTGAGTCTTTTGCATTTTGTAGTTTATGTGTTGTGACTTTGCATAATCTTAAAGTTCATTCACCTGATCACATTCTAAACACCAACAATATACTATGCATGCAAATATGTTACCTTATCCAGATCCATTTCATGATATTACCCTTGTAAACATATTTTCTAATGGTAGTATTTCATTCTCCAGATTACATCCTTCTAAATTCAAAGCCCTTTCACAGAGCTTTGTGCAGTGTACATTATTGTTACTGTTACTGTTACTGACTTTTTAAATCGTATCCTCGCCGATACGAAGTTTAAAGGGTCTTCTTTGTTTTAATGCAGATATAATTTGATTTCCAAGGAAAGAGGATCTTTTTACTTCAGGTACTTAATTTGCACACATTTATGTATAGTGCTGGAAAAACAACTTAAGTTGTAAATACTGTTAGCAAAGTAAGAATGGCCAAGGTAATTTTACAGAAACCAATTATTTCTTGACATGGATCCCCCTCCTCTCCACTGTCTAACTCAAATCTAAAGTGCTTTTCTTACATATTACTGTGAGATGTTTTAACGTCCCGTTTTCCAGGGGTGGCAAAATATTTTAGAGGTACTTCATAAATCAGTTTTATGCATGTAGAAATTAAGACCTCACCTGCCTCGAATCAGTCAGACAAAGGTTTCAGTTGTTTGAAAAATGCCCTGCACCTAAACCACCCAACTCTAGAAATCCTCAAATGACTCCATATTTGCTGGGTGTGCACACTAAGAACAAACGTGCGGTTCTTTGGTGTGCTGTGCAACTGATTGGTGTATTAGTCAACAATTGCAAAGAAGGGAGCAATTATTTATTGCAGAGGGAGATGATTCTGGAGAATTTGGCACAGGGTGAGCAGGAGGCTTGAAACTTACTTTCAGTTTTTAATTAAGAAGGCGCTGAACAAACATGAGAAGTTGGTTCTGCATTTGCAATTGCTCTTCAGCTTGCAGAAATAAGGAAAATGTTGCGGGTTTGAAACAACCTTGAAACATTTTCATAATGAGAAGCCACACTGTAATCAAATTTTATATTCCACTTGGGAGCCTTAATGTACTTTGACTTCTCTGTTAACTTAGTTTTTTTTTTTTTTTTCCACCTGCATGTTGGCATTTAATTCTTCAATTGGAAGGAAAGCAAATGGAGTCCGAAATAAAATGTTCCCTTTTGATGTTTTTTTGGATATAATTGTGAATTTATACACCAAATTCCTCCACAAAACAATTTCTACACTCAAATTATATGTTGGTGTTTTGCAAGTTACTCACAGATTTTAGGCAAATACACCCATCAGTCACACGATTTTGACCATTTGTGGTCATTTGGTGTGTTCAAATTCCAGGATCAGTTCAAATTGGTTAGAGCTGTTTTCAAAGCATTTCTTAGTTTCAGCAATTTATGTTTTGTTTTCAACACTGCTGCACAAATATAGATTGCAAATGATTTACTGATTTATATCACGACTCATCTTTCTGAAAGAGCTACAGCATGAAACATGTCTCGCAGAACTGTTTCATGTAAACGGCAGCCCTTCCTGCATTAAAAGATTAAATGAAGCCGTAATTAACTTCAGCCCCACACTGCTGTGATGATGAATAAATCTCTCAGAATATCCCATGAGTCAGTTTGTGGGGTGTTTAAAGCCATTTTGTCCCAACATGCTCACATGCAGAAAAACCTCACTTTTATTTAATGATCTGAGAAACTAAAAGACACCTCTCACCAAAGTGTTTGCAGACTTTTTCTGCTTTTTCTTTTTGCTAGCACCAGTTTATCAGCAGGATGTCGATTCTTCTGGCAACAAAGTGTCTCTGGAGTAAGAAGGCACAGTTACAGCTCTGAGCCTGGAAGGCTGTCCTACTTGGCAGCTCACTGAAGATCCTCATCTCAGTAACCCGAAAGCAATTTTGGTAGGAGTCATCCCCCCCTCCTCCCCCCTCTGACTCTGGCTCAGGTCATTTAAAAAGAAGGAAAAACAGATCTTTTTTTTTTTCTTCCAAGCAAAACTCCTGTGCTAAGAAATGATTGAGGATGTTCTTTCCAAACTGGAGCTTTAAAGTCTTACTGTGAATAAAATTAAATATATCTAACCACAATATTAAGATCCAAGTGTCCTTTGTTTTATGCTTTTCTAAAGTTTTAAAACTTTTTTTTTAATGTAGCTATCACTAAATGCGTAAAAGACAGGTTGATGGGTAGCTGCAGCCCCTCCTTTTAGTGGCAAAGAGATACAGAAACTCAACAGATCGAAAGCAGAGATGCTAGCACAGCCATAGTTAGCGGTAGCAGTGTTTAAAAGTAAACGGCAATTAAAATAGCCAGGCTGAACATGTTGCAGAGTACAAGTTTATGAGGAGTTTCTTTTGAGTAAACGGCTTACATTAGGTGTTTGTACCCTCCATGTTTTAATATGCCTTTGTCCTGTGATGTGATTTAACATGGTTCTAGATATGGTCTCTATATTTTGTCAAATCAAACAGCCCAGCAGTGGACTTTTTAAAACCAGTTTGGTTAATTGCCCAGTGTGCTCAAGGGTGACCATTTTGAGAAAAATCGACCTTTACCAAAACTGCCAGTTTCTCTAATAAGATGACTTACAACACTACTGATAATCCATGAAATTTTCCACATTTTGCCATGTTGCAACATCAAACGTCAATTTATGCTTTAAACAGACAGGCCAGGTATGAAGAGCATCAGTCATAGCATATGGTGAATCTTGATGAGCTGCAGAAATTACAGGTGGGATTACATATTTACTAAAAGTTAGACACAAGCTACGCAGGGTATGCAGCAGTGGTCAATGGAGAGCAGTACTTCTTCAATTTTTACTCTAAAATCTATGTGCCCATATATGGTAGAAAACAAACATTGCAGATCAGTTTAAACATACCATCCCCGTAGTGAAACCCGGTGATGGGGACATCATCCCAAAACCAGATGGATTGAGAGTGGCAAGGCTCACCTCAAAAGATAACAGCCCAAAGCAGATTTTGGTTGTTATCCTTAATGGCCTATCTGAGAAGTGAAAACTGATGTTAACTGATCGATTTCAGCCTGCTTGAAATTGAGCCATGTTCTAAAGGAGAATATGCCAAAAGTCTAGAGGTGCAAAGCTGCCCAAAACATTTGTATAAACATTTGCTTTATACATTATAGAAATGTATATAAAGCATTTCATCAGATGGTTTAATTTGCACTATGCTGTGTGAATTTATCGTATAAAATCTTCATAAAACACATCAAAGTTTGTGGTGGCAACAGGAAAAAATGTGAAAACATTTTAGAAATATCAGTGCTTTTGCAAGACACTGTGAGATTATGGCAGTCTGCCTGTTTGACGTTGGTTAACTTCAAAGACTGATAAAGCTGAGTTTGGATAAGAATCAACAGGAGAGCATCATCAACGTATCGGGATGCCCATCAAACCAGTTCCAACCCGTTTCAAAAATAAATAATACACGGACACGGCAGGTTTGTAACAATAGACTATTTTTTTTTTCATATTTACATTTGTACCTAATGTGCAAATTAATAATTTAAAGTAGTGTAAAACTCTCAAAGGAATACAAAATCATATCTTACAGTCCTAACATGGTGGGAGTCCATGAACTGGTCACAGAGAAACAGAGGGGAGCAACACTGCAGTGTGTACAGGAGAGAGACAGAAGCAAACCCAGGGAGCAGTGGACATCCTTGGCCAGGACACACTTTAAGGACAGCATGGCACATTATCCAAGCGTCACCAGGACAAACAGCAACACAAACACTGCATCTTTACAGTAGTCATGTCAAATGAGCAGAAAGCACTTAAAGAGGCCCCGGGTTTTCTTTTTTTTAAATCTCTTAAAAATCCCACTGATTGGTTAAAGCACTGAAGATCACAAAGGCTTGAGGTGCTCGTAGCAGCAGGTGCTTATTTTGAACCGGCCTCTGGATGAGGAAGAACAATAACCTCACGCTGACCCGGTGACTTGTTTCCTGTTTTCCTGCAGGTCACCACATACCGTAGTGCTGTTAAGCATGATTGCACGTCGTGTTGTGTGGGCGTGGGAAGGAGGGGAGGGGTGTGGGGGAGCTAGAGACACGTAATAACACTTCAGACAAAAAAAACAAGAAGAACAAAAAAAACAACAACAAAAAAAAACACACACACACACATCAACCTGCAGTCATGACTCAAGAGTTTGTCTCATCTACACACATTTACGGAGCAGATTGGTCGACAGGCAACTCAGAGAGACACACCACAATCACTGCATATTTGAGAAGCAGTTGTGAAGTGTTTGGCACAGAAAAATGTTGAGAATTTTGATTGTAATTAGTTGTTTTTTTTTTTTTGTTAAGAAGCCAGCGTGGCAGTGCTTGTGGATTTTAGGATACGTGCAAGAATGTAAAACGTGATATCACACAATATTTCGAGTCCAATTCTGACACGGCAAACCCCTTCAACATGGCAAAAAAACAAAACAAAAAAAAAAACAAAAAAAAACCCGAAACAAAAGGTACACAAAACAAATGAGAGTTCAACATTTCATTCTAATCCAACATTACAGTCTAAAACTCTTACACGTTTTTAATTTCTGTATCTCAAATTCGTTTACAAAAAGCACGCTGTGACGTTCCTTTACGAGTCACAAGACACAGTTAACCTACAGTATCCATTTTATTGGTGCATAGACAAAACCGGGAGAGAGTGTAGCAAAAAATCACCAATTTATTGCTTTAAAGTCTAATATTAACCCCCCATTAAACTTCTTTTGATTGCAAAACAACTACAAATATCCCATGGAGAACCAGGCAGAGGTATTGCATTCAACTGATTAAAAGAGCTAAAATGTCCCTTCCTGATGAGATGCAAATCTTTTTGCACTTTGAAAAATAAAGAGCTTTCTTGCACATAAATTTACATCACAGAGGTAAACTTTTACTCTAAAACAAGTAAAAGGCTAAATTTGATGGGACAGAAGTAAAAAGAACTAAAAAAAAAAAAAAAGAAACTAAAATCTGGCCAAAGCTGCTCACTGTTTCAAGTTCTGCTTCCCTCGTCGTGAGGTAACAAGGGACTGGGGACAGGAACGCACGAGCATTACTCAACAAACCCAGGAAATGCTCGATATTATGTTTTTTGTTGTGTTTTTTTCAAATGCGGAGAGCGGATGGTGTTGTTCCCTCAGGTGTCCTGCGGCCGCGTTGATGCTGAAAGTAGCGGTGATGGCTATACAGGCCTCTGGACCTTGCCCTCCCTCTCCCTGCGCTTCAGCTCCTCCCTGTAGCAGTAGGAGCAGTAGTTGTCCGTCTCCGGCCTCCCGTAGAAGGAGCAGTTCTCCCTTTTGCAGCGGCGCTGCTGAAAGCAGTACAAAGGGCTCCCGGAGCTCCGCCCTTTGGTCTTGTCTGGACCGAGCCAGGTGTGAGGCACGCTGTCCTCGTCGGCGAACTCGAGGCAGTCCTGAATGTCTCCCGCATTGAATCCGTTGGTGTACGTGTGGGACTTGTGTTCGCCGGGCATGTTGTAGGACAGTGTGTCCATGGTGTTGACTGTGCGGACCCCTGACAGGCGCGCGGGGCTGTAGCTCTGGGAGGAGAGCGTGCGGTTCTGCTGGGGGTAGGTGGCGCATGTCTTGAGGGTGCCCACCACTGGCTTGTAGGGGTCATCTTGGAAGATGGAAGATTGCATGTTGACATCTTGTAAGTGAATGACGCTGTGCCTCTGGATGGGCGGCGTATGGCTGTAGTGGGCAGACACAGGGATGGGTCCGGGTCTCTTAGCACCGATGCTGGGAGAGGAGTAAGGCGCAGGGGCTGAGACAGGGGCTGGGTGGGAGATGTGATGCGAGCTCGGCGGAGGGGTGAGAGGAGGGACTTGGACGGTAGAGAGATTGGCTGCAGGAATGGGACTGTTTCTGCCCTGCGTCTTGAGACTGAGCAACGGTTGCGGGTTGCTGTAGGTGTGGTGAGGCAGGACGGGAGAGCAGCTCTCCGGAGGAGAGCTGTCAGACCTCTCCCTCTGGAAGACGCTCTCATGCTCCGGCTTCTTCGAGGACACTTCAGTAGTGGCAGGAGGCTTCTTCTCTGCCTCCTTCCTCTTTTGCTCCTGCTCCTGGCTGAAGCGCTCCTGGGCGTTTGTCAGATAGTAGCTGATCATCTCCTCGTGGAACTGGTGTCTATGGCTGGTCAGCAGCAGTCCTGCAAATATGAACTTGCGCTCCCCCTGCATGGCAGCCCGCAGGATGTTGAGGCTAAGCTTGACATCTGTGCTGTATTTCCAGTTTTCCAAGGACTTGTCCCCCGAGCCTCGCCCCGTGCTGTCCTGTCTCTCAGTCGGGGAAGAACTTGACGGTCTGTCTCCATCTGTAGGGGAGGGACTTGTGGCTTTCTCGGAGGAAGTGGAGCTGGTTGAATGGCCTGAATCTTCCTTGCTCCCTTTGGTTGCCTTTGACTCCTTCTTCTTTGCCTTTTCCCCTCCATTTTCCCCATTACGACCTGAGCCAGAGTTCGACTTGTTCATTTTGCCGTGCACAAGTCCTCCCAGACCTCCCATGTTCTTCTTCAGCTTGATACCGAGCGTTTTGCTAAAGCTTCCTAATCTGTTAGCTACAGAGTCAGTTCGACTCTTGTCCTTGCGCTGCTTGTCTTTGTCCTTTTCTTTGCTGGGCTTCCCGGTGTTAATGTTTGAGTTGCTGCCGACAGACTCGCGGTCAGAGTCCATGGACTCAGCAAGAGACTGGACATCCTCACCTGCAGAGGCTGTAGGAGACTCTGGCTGAGCCAGGGGAGCCTGCAAAAAAGCCAAACACACAAAAAAATAAATACACTTTAAATTTGATCACACCTTCCTCTTAAAACTTTTTCTGATTTATTTATCATTATGTATTTATTTGGAATTGTAGGTGACAGGCTCACAAAAGTAGTGTACTATTGTAAAATGAAAAAAAAAAAAAAAAACAGGATTAAAAACAAAACGTTTTCCCAGAAAATAAGAAAAAAGTTTGTAGTGCCTATGTATTTAGTCTACCAGGTATTCTGCTAGGATTACACTGTGTTTAGCTCCATGCAATCTTCTTCTCATCAATGCTTTTCCAGCTTTGTATCCCTTCTGAAGAAAAGCATGCCCTCACTGTAAAGCTGCCACCGTCATTGTTCACCACTGGTGGAATGGCGTGTTCATGTAGATGTGCAGTGTTTGTATTCTGTTATACGTGGTGTTTTTGTAGCCATAAAGTTAAGCTTTGGTTTCACCCCACTAGAGCTGTTTGCTGTGTCTCCTGCGTGGAAAATTTTTAAGTGAGACTTTTTATGACTTTCTCTCAACAGTGACATTCTTTGTGCCAAAATCCAGATTTGTAACGTGTACAACCAATAACTGTCCTGTTGATAGATTACTGCACACCCAAGTCATGAATCTCTGTAGCTCCCTCAGAGTTACCACTGGCCTCTTTAGGGCAGCTTTTCTGACATTTTAGGTGGATATATATTGGTAGATTTGAAGTTGAGATGTACACTTTCTTTTCAAAGCTTTGCATATTATTTTATAGCCTTACCATGCTTTAAATGTCTCCATAACCTTATCTCGGCCCTGTCTGCTCTGTCCCTTGGTGTTCATGATGCTTTTTGTTTTCTATTGTCTTAACACAGTGGGGCTTTCACTGATCATCTGGATTTATATCGAGATTACACAAAGGTGGACAAGGTGACTTTTGAACGAAAATGTTGGTACTGGGTTTTATTTAGGGGATCAGAGTAAAAGAGACTGAAGTTGTATGAAGTTGTATGCATGCCACACTGTTAAAAACCATGTATTCATGAAGGATTTTCACTCAAAAACCTAACATAGCACAAGCAAAATAATCCAAGCGGTACTGATCTCTTCGCAAGGTAATCTAAGCAAGAACTGGAAAGATCTAAAGCAGAAATTGTCAAAAAAACTGTTGGGAAACAAACAATTTTCTGGTTTTCCAGGACTCATAACCACAAATGTGAGAGATCATCGCATTCTGACACAAAATAGAACTGACTGACGGGAACCAAGAGGTTTCAGAAACATCTGGAACAAGGGAGTCTCTATAAAGTTAAATTAGCCATGACAAATACGACACACATGTGACAGCTGAGAAAAAAAAAAATTACCCTTGTTTCAGAGGGAATTCGGATCCATGTTACATTCATGTAGTTGTGCAGCAGGTTGAGTTTGGCCTCCAGGGACAAGATCAGACTGCAGAACAATATAAATACACTTTTTAAAAGAAGAAAACACAATTACATCTGACAAAGATATCAGTAACATATCTATGGGAAGCATGCAGAAGGATTACATAAGTTAAGCTGTATGAATGATATCTGCAGTCCTCTAAAGGAAATCCATGAAGGATGCACTCAGAGATGGACAAAGCATTTTTTCTGTGTGTCATAGTGTCAGTTTTTTTGGCACAATAAAATCTTAAAGAATATAAAATAAAACCCCTTAAATAAACCTTTCAAAACTCAGTGAAGGTGTTGCAGATTTCCAGAGGCCACTTCTGGACAAATGCGACGCCTGCCTGAAATCTTTCGATCTTTTTTTCTTTTTGAAGTGACCCAAAGCCAGAGCCAATAGTCACAGTTAAATCCCAACACATAACATGCAAGGAGGTCGATGGATGTGTGCTTTGCTGATACATATCACCTGGTGATGTTTCAGGCTTACCTGGCTAGCTTGGTGTTGTCATTGTCGTCCCTTCCCCACTCCCAGTCCACACCAGGATCCACAGCAAAATGGAGTGCCAGCAGCTTGTGCTCAGAGTCGGTCAGAGGGATGACAGCTGAAAGAGGGGAAAATGCAGTCGCATTACTTTGGTCCACCTTAATCTACAGTAGCAAGTCTAAGTGACGAATGTGGCGCAGAAGCTTTTGGACAGTTTCAACTGATTGGAGCTCAGGGCGAGTTTGCTAAGAGAAATGTAAGAGGAACCTGAACTCAGTTATCCAAATCCTCTTTTCACCACATCTTCATCTCAAATTCTGTATTTTTCCATGGTCATTTTTGGGGTTCTCTGTCATTTTCAAGAACATTTTAAAATATAAATGCAAAGGTTCATTAAAAATTTAAAGTAAGTATTCAGTATGGAAGATTGGATGGAAAGGTAAGACATTTTCTTTAGTCTGTTTTTTTTTTCCAAAGAGAAAGAAAGAACAAATAAATAAATAACACTGCATAGGTAAAATTGTATTTTTTTCCCCTTTGAGTTCTCCAGATTTCACAGAAACTCTGTAAATCTGCCTGAGTTATTACCATATTTGTTAACTTTCATTATTTTGTGTTCTCTAGTTACACACTTTCTTGTTCTTGCCTTTTATTTTTAATACGTATTTGTGACAAAAAAACAACAAAAAACTAAAAATGTTTAAGATGAATGCATAATATAAAAAGTAGTTGTCTTTTTTGCAATTGAGCTAAAAACACAGCAAGATTTTGATTATGTTTAACGTGTTATATTTGCAGTTTTCTGAAATGTTGGGCTCTGTTTTGCACCTGTGTTTAAAAATTAGCTTCTTGTATTTCAGTTTGTGCGGAGTTTTATTCATTTTCAAATCGAGGAGCATTCTCTGTTTTAATGTGTTTCATGGCGTTTGTTCAGTTTTGTGTTTTTTTTGTTGTTTTTTTTGCTGTAATCGTGTTTTTAATCTCCTCCTTAGATCTGAAGCTCAGTGCTACAGTAGAAGTACAGCAGAAGCGGTGTTAAAGTTCAAACAGTGAAGAAATGTCATTTTTATCACAGGCATAATAAACGACAAAAGAAAACAGTGTTTATCTTTGCCCAACATGATAAACTACTTACAAGCAGTAAAACAGATTTCAGCACCAAAACAGGCACCAGGTCGGGCTTCCTCTTGTGGGAAATGCACATGCACAGGGCAGGAGTTTACAGTAGGCTACATGTCTCTTTCCTCTGAATGTGTGGGAGTCTTTTAAAACAACAGTGTAAGATGGAGTAGCTGGGCCTTGCTGGCCCACATAGCTGCTCTCATCAGGCTACCTAGTGTGGGGGCTGTTGTCTGCATGACTGTAAAGAGAGGCAGGCTGTTCAGGCCGAGGACATTCCAGCCTTCCCTGTCAGACCCAGATGGAAGGCGCAGTCTCCTCCTGGCCTCATCAATTCTTCCACTGCCAGCAGGCTGCTGTGCTCTGTAGGCTTCATGGAGACTGTGAGGAGCAGAAACAACTACCTGTACGGAGTCCAAATGGATGATTCAGGGCCAGTCTCTGCTCTTAGTGCACTTCTTCTCCTCTGCATGAATGCAGAGTCAATGTGCTATTGCATCATGCAATCTCTTAGGGCTTTGTAAACAAGTATTTGTTCTATTTTTCTTGACTTTTTCGCACTTCACGTTGCAACCATGAGCTTCGATGTATTTTATTGGGGTTTCATGCGATAGATCAGGGCTCTGCAACTCCAGGAAAAATTCAACACGCTGGACCAAGAGCTAAAATGAGAGATGAAGTCAGGTCAAACCCTGACTAGGGCAACAATAGGTGAATGGATGACTAATGGTGTTTGTCTTTGCGTCAAATCAGCTGTTACCTTAGCACGCAATACACTTTACAGTAAATCCCCAACACAAACAATGAATGACTAACGGTAATAGGATGCTGGCATGCCAGCATTGTTGACAAAGAGGAAAAAGGGATTCCATTAAGTAGGGTCTTTCCAAGAGCAGTTTTGCCCAGACAGTTCTGTCTCAAGACAAGTTAAAAACACAAACAAAGCTAAGCTAAGAAGAAGACGATAAAACTTGCTCCCTCCTTGGTTCCCACTCGGGTCATGCAGCAGCCAAGCGGAGGTCTGTGAGGTGGTGTCCCCGCTCCCACGATGCAGCTGGCCTCCCTTGTGTGTGAGTGCGTGCACGCACGGCTCTTCCAGCTTGAGCCCGGTCCAATTTCAGCTCTGCCAACTGAACTCCGGGGGACTCGAGTGTGCTGTAATATATTTACTATCCCCTGTCGGCAGCCGTGTTTTGTTGTCCTCCAGTAACCGATTCCCACAGTCCGTGCGAGGATGACATCATAGCCTTCTTTGGAATACAAGCTGTGCAGTCGACGTCATAGCTCGCTGCTCGCTTTGCAAGCTTGATTCAAGAACGATACAGAGAAGCGGAGGACGAGCAAACATGGGTGTGACCCGTAAGGAAATAACTGCTGGAGATTAACTTCTCCCCGCTTACATTCGGGAGACTGTGCTGGAGATAAGCTTATTCTTTTCTGATTTGTTAAAGAATCTTAAAGATATAATGCATTGGGTCGTGAGAGCAGACTAACATCCCCTCCCTTATTTAACTCGGCTTTAGAGGACAACAGCACCTTTCTTTTACATGATTTGACTTGCAACATTTAGTCAGTCTTTCAGCTGCAGTGAGATTCAAGAACAATTTGTGCAAACTGGAAAAGTAACACATTCAAATTCCTGAGTTAGTGCTCTGCACAGCTGCAGATTTCCAGGCTCTGAATCACTGGAGTAAACAGCAGCGGCGCACATAAACAAAACTGAGATGTCCACCACCATGCCAGAGTCAAGGACAGCACATCTAATCAGTGACTTGCAAAATGATTGATAATTGAACTTTTTATTATGTGACAGAGCAATAGAAAGAAGAACCCAACTGAAAAGCTTTGCAAATTGAAAGTCTAAATCATGTTGATAAATATTATATTTAAGTAAATTCCATTAATAAAACTCATTTTTCACATTATCATTATATCAGGACAGCATAAGACAGATAATCTGTGAAAAAAAATTTAGCCTTTTGCTGATTCCCTGGGGTGCTGTTGTTATCTGAACAAACAGACTGCCCTATCAGAAAGAACCAACCAGACCCAAGAGGAGGGTCTTAGCTCTGTCAAACACCCTTGTGTACGACCTGCTCACACCATCCTGATTGCTCTCTGCTGTGCTACGGAAAGCCAGCAGACGGATAAACGGTTGACCTGGAATGGTGAGTTGCTTTTGTTTTTGCATTTATGGACTGCTTGTTGTTGGTCTATCACACAAAATCCCCAAAGTTCAAGGAGTGTGAATTATTCTGTGAAACACTTTCTAATTTCAATAAAGAGCTGTGTGTTAGTGTCACTGCAGAGATGGAAAAGTTGAGTAAAACAGTGAATCCATTGAAAGATCAAGATCTAACCCCCACTGACCAGAAGTTAATGGTTACACCACGCTCTCATGTAGGTGGTCCTCTGGCCAGTTTATGTAACCAGATGGGTGCAAGAAGTTTATCAACAGGACGCCAAACAAAACTTGGGAGTGTTTTTGATTTACGGAAAGGAGCTTGAAATAGGCTCAAGAGTTTTCCAGAGGGTTAGTTCCCCTCACACGCTGCTGGACCGCGTGAGCACAAACAGGCAGATGAAAGACCTTTGCTAGCATCTACTGAGGGTTTAACTCATTATCACACAGCAGGTGAGAGCATCGGCGGGTTGGGCAGGAAACACACATCCAGGTACACTTGGAGTGGAAAACCACTTCACCAGTTCATGAAAAACTGAAAACAAACAGAAATCTTAGAGCAGCAACACTCGGCCTCAGTCACCCCTCGTGTGTGTGTGTGTGTGTTTCTTTTTTTATTTTTCATCATTTATGTAGCTTCAGATTCCTTACACATAAAAAGAAGGAGGAGCATAACTTGTCAAACTCCTGGACTACACCTTGCAAAAGTATTTACACCCCTTGAACTTTTTTTTTTTTTTTTTTTACTTTTACCGTATTGCACACAAAAAGTTATATGCATTTCATTGAGATTTTATTTGACAGGACCAACACAAGTACTGGAAAATTATGAAGTATCATGATAGGTAGTTTTCAAGGTTTTGTTTTTCCAACTTTACTACTTTGTCCTTTACTGCAGTTATAACCAGGTGTACACCGATTGCAGTTTTCTGGTCGATCACCTGTCTTCAAAAAGCCTGACCCGTTGGTTCTAATTTTGTCCGATACAGATTCTTTTGTTTGAGGTTACTAAATAAAGTGACAAAATTGCTAACCTAACGACAGGTTGCTATTGCTAACCGCGCACGTGCAGATGTGACCTGGTGGGCGGGTTTGTCTGTCAGTCTTCTCTCACAGCAGAGCAAAAGGGGGCAATTGCTGACTTTCAGACGTTTGCCGAGGTAGATAAGATCGGTGGATTAAATGGTTTCTCATGCAAGTGTTGGCAGATCGCAGACCTTCTAGAATCAAGGAAACCAGGGCAGATTTATCGATGCAACCCTAGTTACAGCCATAAGTGTTTTTGGGGTATGCTCATTCCTTACTGCAAAACAGTTTAAGTTGAGTCAGAATGGATGAAGCACATCTATGAACATCAGTTTTGTGACCCTCAAAGCCAGTATCATATCTTTTGCAGCCTCTAACAGGTTTTCCTTTCCCACAGCATGATGATCCTTCCACCATGCTTCACTGCAGGGACAGTGAGCATCAAAGTGATGTTCAGTGTAAAGTTACAACTAAGCATATGCGACATAGTAGATGTTAAGAGAGCTTAAATCTTTCAAGAGGTGATGCAGAATTTAATGGCGTGACATGTAATTACTCTAGAAATAGAGGGTAAAAATGGCTTTTTGGGTTATAATTGTTCCTGACGTCTTTTTTTTTTAGGCAAACCCCTTTTGTCCTGGTAGCATTGTACCATATTCTTCCCATTCCATAGATGGCATAAACAGTGTTCGGACCTTAGAACTTACTTGAAATAGCTTTCAGCAAATGTTCCAATTCGAGTTTGTCTGGTACATAAAATCACAAATTAACGTGCATTGATGTTTGTGGCTCTAACATGACAAATGTGGAAGGGTTTAAGGCTATGAATACTTTTGTACAGCAGAATGAGGTTCAAAGACTGTTTTCTTCCTGAAGAAACCTCCAGTCCTCCGACACCTGAACACACACCAGACCAGCAGCCCCTCTTAGATGCTCTTTGCTGAGTCAGGGGAAACTAACAGCAACCGTCCACCTGAAACGTCCACACAGTGGACTGACTGTTTAGGTCTGAGCCGGCCGGGACTTTAATGCTGAGAGGTGATTTGCTGAGGACAGACAGTGAAGTATCTTCTGGTTTGTCTGGCATTAGCTCAGACAAGAGAGCCATAATTTGCTTCTTTTGTTTCAGATGAAACAGGGAAATGCAAAAGGCCACGTTTTTTAATCTTATAGTTATACCCCATACCCTGCATTTTCATGAGACTTTCATTTAAAGCAGTGCAGATTTGCATCGCTGCTGCGTAACATGAGTTGCCACATGACATACAAATGCACCATGTCAAGAGTTCTAATGTTTTCATAACATCCTGGAGAGAGTGCAGACTTTCTGATCTTATCGAATGAGGACACCATGTACCAGGATGAAAAAAGTACAACCACGCACGGGTGTTGTGATTATGCTCTGCCATTTTGTCTGGACACATGCACCATCTGGTGGATGAGCAGAGAACCTCAACGTTTGGCTGTAAAACACCCACTAAAGTGCTGATTAGTCTGGAGTGGTGAGGTTCTTCTGGGGCTTTGTAGGAGTGACTAGTTCAGGAACAGTCAGAGGAGGAAGAAGGAATCCATTTGCATAAGTGTGTCTGTTGTCGAGGTGACGTCTCATACTGTGTTGGAGTGAAACTCAGACTGAGACGTCAGCAGCCCACACGAAACAACGACCGGGTGCCATGACTGGCGAGGCCGGTTGTCAGGGAGATCCACTGTTGTTGACACTTACAGGAAGTCCATGACCTCGAGGCTAAGCTGTGAGCGGGAACACAGGGATCCCAATGGGCAAAAAACAAGAGTGTTTCCACAAAGTGAGACGGGAATTAAAATGTCTACTTCGCCTGCCACAGCTTAACACAATCAACATGTTCTGCAGAGCTCCGCATCGCAACCTCCTCCCCACTGTGACCGAGGAAAACGCATAAACAGACACACCTACTGTGACAACCCGCAGCTGGAACGTCAAGTCAAGAAAAAAAAGCGCAGGCAGCTTTTGCAAGCTTGAATAATTTTGTCAGCATTCAGGAGTCGAAGCTGGCCGGTTTCCTCAGCGATGACCCTCCCCCGCTTGATGCTGTCAACTGGCCTCTTTTAATAATGGATCTCAGGTAATTAGGCTGCCGTCTCATACATTATTCACTTCAGACAGGACAGACAGAACCTTCCCTTTACCCTCCAATCCTGCTAGAGTTAAAAGCAAATTCCGCCACACTGCTATGAGAAGCTTTTTGTGGTGGAGGACGCGTGCTTACCTTGTTCTCGCTGCTGGTCTCTCTGCTCCATGGACACCAGCGCTGAGAAGTGAGCCTGATCGTAGGCCAGGACCAGGGGGGAGCAGTGACAGCGGCTCGGAGGCACTTCCAGAGGCAGATAGAGCCCTCCAAACGGGATGGGAGCAAACGCTGCGAAGGAGGTTCGAACATGGCCGGGTCACTCCTTTGCAGTTTGCCCTGAGCCACGTACGACTGACTGAATGATTACACAGTTTCCCCCACCTTCTCCTCCGGAGTCTCTGAGCATCGTGTCGGCCACCACTACAATCGGCCTGCGTAGCACATGGGCCAGCACAAACACATGGAACTCCTCCAAACTCTCGTAGACCGGATCCTCAGAGTTATCCACGCTGGGGAAAGAAAAACACGAAACATGACAGCACACTGATCTACACGAGTCAGAAGAGATCCTGCCCATGTTGGAAATACAAATATTTTTCCAAGCTTTTCCAGATTTTTTCAGAAAGAACATGGCCCCTCGTTTTCTCAAAGCAGTGCTCAAACAGGTCCAAAAAATCCATAATTTCCTAGTCATGCTAACTAAATAAAATAGGAGAAGGTGGGGGGAAGAAAGGGATGCTGATGGAGAGATGGATAAAAAGCACAGGCAGCACTCTTGAGTGTGCAACCACCAGGGAAACGGGGGATGAGCAACAATTAAGCTGTCAGCCACACAGCCAAATTCGCTCTAATAAAGAGCCTCTTAATATGTGAATCCCACTCAGCCCATTCACAGGCTCATCTCACACTACGACCATCAAACATCCCTAACCTTATTACTTTCTTACAGTCAAGCTTAATGAGAGGTTCAAACATTCACAATAAATAAGTAAATTGCTCCCCTGAAAGGAACATTTTCAGCAATGGAGTCTTTTGTCTGCTTCAGTAATCATGCAGTGAAAAAAATATTTTTGTTGTAGCATAAAAGTCTTTAGTGAAAAATGTCACTTATCGTAATCTAAACCAACCGCTGTTTCTGCTATAGAAGATGTGTTTTTTTTTTTTCATTCTAATCAAATTTCCCCTAAATGTTAAATGTATTTTTTTTTTTTTTGGATGCACTTGAATGACATTTTAATCTCGGCCGAAACTTTCTGTTGTTCACACGTCTTCTCTTGTTCCACCGGATCGGCAGCCTACCTCGAAGAGCTGAAGTAGTGCGACAGCGTATGTGTGTTTATTTCAGTGAATATGGAAACACGGTGAAAAACCGCAAGGCTTCTCTGCGTGGGAGGAGGAAACCAGAGCGAGTTTCCAATCCGCCTCTGTAGCTTGAGAAAAAGCCACTCTTACGTTTATTTGTGCAACCTGCTGCAGCTAAAAGTAACTCAAACCCAAGACGGGCAGGGTTGGGAGGGGGTGGGTTGAGCTCTTTGAGCAGAAAAGAAAACTTACAAAGGAGCCAGTAGGTGGCACCGTTTCACGTTGTGATTTTGCAGAGGAAGACGAGTTCGATTTGCATCTGCCTTTCTTGAAAATTTTTATTTTCAGATTTGTACATTCATGTGCGCTGGTTAACTTACCCTCCGCTGGTGTTCCCATTTTTGCTGAGATGAGTGCGAGGCTCACTGGAGGCCAACTTCAGCAGCTCGTTCCACTCTCTTTCCCATTCTTCTTCTGTGTAAACCAGCCCTGACTGCACAAAAAAAAAAAAAAAAAAAACCACGGCAATGAAATTTAAATTGCAGTTTGCCATAAAGTCACTGTTAATTCAAAGTCACTGTGTGCTGGTGTAACCCCTCTGGGTTCCCAGAACCATAACAAATGTAAGGTATCTAAATGCATTTATTAAAAAGAATTCATTTATTTAAAAAGGATATAATTCTCGGTTCTTGGGTTAAAAGACTGAAGAAAATAAAGAGTTGATTTAAAAAGACAATAGTTGAAGTAGAATGTGTTAAAATGTGTTCTGTCACTTTAAGAAAGAACCATACTGTGTAGTTTGTCTGTGAAGACAGGTCAGCGCGAGAGTGTGAGAGACTAGAGTGCTGGGTATTTTCTGGGTTGTTCTGCCCAAGATCGAATTTTATTGGGTGATTGCACTTTTCCTGAATTTGGATTGACTGAGGGGCGGGACGAGCAGGAGTGCCGCGAAAAAGAAAGAAAAAAAAAAAAGAGAGACTGGACGTTTTGTGTGAGCTGGTTTGGTGGACAGAACTGCTGGGAAGGTGCCACAGCCAAGGTGTGCACTTGGACCAGGGGATTGCTGGAGGAGCGAGGTTGGAGCGAGCGGTGAGCTGGACGCTGGAGGTTTGGAGCTGGAGCGGTGGAGAGGGACAGACCCGCTACCCCTGCACGGGGCCCGCTGTTTGGAGCTAGCTGCGCTTTCCCCGCCTTTGAGAAAGGCACGGAGCAACAAGCTGCTAGAGGAGGTTTGACTTATCTGGACCTTTGCTAAACCTTGGTTGGTGCATCGCGGACCTTGGTGAGTCGTCGGTATCAGGCCTGCAACGGGGTAATGACGATAAGGCCGGCTTTTATTTTTGTTAATTTTTGTGGGCCCACTTATTAAAACTTGTATTTTCTTTTGTGTAATTTGGGAAGTCTAATGGACTTTAACATGTTTGGAACTGACTAGAATAAGTTCACTAAAGGAATATTTAAAGGTTTGAACATACGGGGAAAGACTCTATTCCTAACCAGGTGTCTGAGCCTGTGATTTTCATTTGTATGTTTACTTTTTGAAGTTGGAGTGTTAAATAAAGGGTTTACGTTCATTAAGGTTCATTATTGGAGGGTCAAGTGGGAAGTAGTCGAACCCAGAGCGCTATATCCAACATAGATATAAGAGAGCGCTACACTTCTTTTAGATTAAGTGCATTTTTCAAAATGAAAAAAAGTGAAGAAATAGCGCCGTCTCCCATTTGTTTACAATTTACCCTCAAGAAGTAAAATGGTACTGATCAATAGTTCTCCAGGTTCTCTAAATTATATTTAAAGGCATCAAAAACCACATCAAGTATTGAATTGGTAATAAATATAAAAGCCAAAATACGATGGAATGCCACATTTTCATCAATTCAAATAAATAAAGAAAACACTCAATACTACTTTAAAAGATAAAAAAACATTCTAGCTACCTTGAGTAAAACATAAATGGTATTTGTGCAATTTCACACTTTAGAACAGAATATCAAAACAAATTGAAATACTAACCATAATTTATTGTTGTGCAGTTATTAAACTTAATTTGAGGAGAGTTTCATTGATTTCGAACCAAAACGTTTAGTGAGAAAATTTAACTGACCACCCAACACCAACTTGTTATACTGGCTTACCTTATAAAAAGATCACCAAAAACAAAATCTGCTTATTGAGCAACTGAAAACCACAGTTGTATTTTAGTAGGTGATTTTGCTGTATTCTACATGTCAAAAACAAATTAAATGTTATAGTTAACAACATTTTAACTGTAATAGTATTTTTTAACAGCAGAGCAGTGATTGGTTTTCAATTTTTCTGAACATAAATAAGATCATGTTATGCATTTTACATGTGTTTTCTGTGTAATTATTGTGATTTTGCAGTTTGTTTGTTTTTTTTTAAACATGCTGTGAGAATCCAGCCAATGTCTGCTGCCATGCGACGGCGGTCCCTTCCAAAACTCAAACCAGAACACCTCCTTTCATGGAATCCGTCTTACATAACTGGGCCAACTGGAAGACTGGAAGACTGGAATTTTCGAACATAAACATCTGGACAACTTCTTTGCTTGGGCTATCTTTGGTGACACACTTTTTCTCATAGATTGGAAAAAAAAAAAAAAACTTTAATCCGACATCAGGGCAACAGGAGGAGGCAGAGGAAGTGCAGAGGATTTGGCAGCATTACTTGAACTGCTACAGCACTAATATACATTTAGAAACACAGACAATCTGTTTCCAGATTTTGAGTGCGGCTCAGTTAGGAAGCAAAAATCAGCATTACTTTAACCACAGGTCTTCAGGAAATGACCTATTGCTCCACTCTTATTAAAAAGTATCATTTGGAGAGGTGGCATTGTGTCTGATTTGCATGGACGGGCGCTCGGCGAACCTCCTTGTTCTGCTGGGTTTGCTGCCACCTCCACCTCCTCTTCAGAGCGTCTCTCTCTGCTCCACTTTTCATCATGGTGTACAAAGATTTCCTCAGCATCAGGTCTCTGTCATGGAAGCCCCACATCCCTGGAAGACAAAAACACAACGGTAGGACCGACT
This sequence comes from Poecilia mexicana, assembly GCF_051168715.1. Lineage (NCBI taxonomy): Eukaryota > Metazoa > Chordata > Actinopteri > Cyprinodontiformes > Poeciliidae > Poecilia > Poecilia mexicana. The sequence goes on from NW_028263375.1 coordinate 11,991,836, forward strand.
CCGACTGAGAAAAGAATGCACTGATCACTGGCTGTCCGTATGTTGTCATTCTTAGATGACCACAGCTCCTTAACTAAAAAAAAAAAAAGCCCTCCTCAGACAGTGCTTGTCAGGACAGATTACAATAACTCCGGTGCCTCTAGACCTCGGCTGCCCTCAGAGCCCTCGCACTGGGGAGGAAAGAATCTGGGGAGGGTGAACATGCCATGTCTCTAGAACACAAAGTACAGGTGAGCTATTCTTTCCTCTTGTTCCTGTCCTTTTAGCTTTGACTTGTCCTTCTTCAGCAAGATTTTGGAGTCATTAGCTGTGACACAACACTAGATGTTTCCAATCCAGGAACTAGGCCAGCCTTCTGGTGGCAGAGATTTAATTTGTGGTTGAATATTCACAACATTTTTGCTTCAGTAATTTCCCAGTTAAACGCTTCTTTACTTTTGGTTAACTTTAAGTTACACATATGATGCAGCAAGTACTATAGTTTCAAAACGCAAAATTCAGACCTTGTTGCTCTTGTTGAGTGTCCCACTGTGTATCTCACTATGCTTACATTCAAATACAAAATCGGTTAGCATTAGTAAAAAAAATATTCATTTAAGTACATACCTATGGTTTTAGAATAACACTCAACGTTTAAGGAGTCTGAACTGCAAAAATTAACATCTGTGGAACGTAAGCAGATTAATACAACTTATGGCATCTATTTTTGTTTAATTTCAAGGTGAATAATACGTCTCACCGAAATCTCAGATGATTTTTTAGTGATTTTATATAAGTAATAAAGTGAAATTATAGGTTAAAAGTTTTGAGCCTCCATCACCTCACTGAAGCTGCAGAAATGTGTTAAAAAGTCGCGCTTGCAAACAACAACAAGTATTCCATGTGTAAAGCTGGAATTTACCCAGTTAACATGCTATAGAGGTTAATGCATTTTACATAAATGCCAAGGTTTGCACTTTATAATAGAAAGGAAACCTAACTGGAGATCAGTATAAACCAGAAGGATCAGGGCAGAATAGGTCTACGTAAAAAAAAAAAAAAAAGAACTAAAAAAACCCAACTATTTTTGCACCAAATTGCACAGCAGACATTTAGGTTTTTAGGGGTCACTCACCCAAAGAGGCAGCATGGAGGAGGCAGTTACCATCCCCTGTGGTGGCCAGAGGAAGAAGCTTCTTACAACTGGTGCACATGGTGGACCACCAGTTCAGACGTCCTGAAAACACAAGAACACTCAGAAAGTCGCCTTTGATGACAAGCACTGCAGCCAGCACACAAGCTACACAAGTGTAAAAATACACGCTGCAGGTCACAGTATCATGAGTGTCGGTATTCAACGCAGAGCGCCACTGAGCTTTGCGGAACCACGACGGCTCTACTTCACAATCAGTTGTTCTGTTATGTATGAAGATCCTTGATTGCAGATCGATGTTACAATGTTCTTCCTACAGGTTAAAGATTGCAAAACCTAGGTGGTTTAGGAGAGAGAGTGTAGTTTAGAATAAATAATCTGAACTCTGGAAATCTTCAAATTATTAAATTTCACTTAGTTGAGTACATGCATCTTAATACCAATTGTCCAATTGTGAAATAGAGAAAAAAAAAATAGAAAGTTGTTTCACACATTGCACTGTGCACATGCATCAGTTGGTTACGTTCCTTTTTAGCCTGTATATGATTCACTTTTTTTTTTCATACAACCACTGCAGTCCCCCAGAAGCTACTTTGAAACCACTTCTCTACCTTTTCTAAAAAAAAAAAAAAAAAAAAGAAAGAAAGAAGTGAGAATGAAGAAGAGCCCTGAGCACGACACATAGACTGACTGCAGGCGGACCGCACTGCTCTGAGCCTGGCCGATCTGGCTCCATCATTTATTTAACAACAGTAAACACAGAGGAGCCTCTGAATGATTTAGCCTTCACTGTAGTCACAATTAAACTGCAGACTTTCCTTTCTTTATTTCTGCAACTTGCAGTTCTTTATTTCTGAGCTACTGTAACCTCCTGTTGTTTTATGATGCTGGCTTCATAGCGTGCTCCGCATGCAGTACATATGGGCAATTCTACCTGCTAGGAAATACAGAAAGATGCATATCGGTGCATTTTACAGTAACTTTTGCATAATTTGCAAAAAGAAAAAACAAAAAAACAAAAACAATTTTACTGACTGAAAAATTATTTCCTATTATTTTTCAGCAAGCAAAAAGGATTTGACATGCCGTTTTAAGATGCTTTCTTTATGCCTTATTGGTAAAATATTCACATTTTCTGCTTGTTTATTATAACATCAGAGTGAGAGGGGTTCTCTGCAAGATTAAAACGTTTGAGCAGGTTTCTCTCCTTCAGTTGAAAGTGTCAGATGGGATATGAACCCTCTGGGATGCGGGAGGCTTCGAATTAGCTGTTGTCATCCTCCCTCCCTGATGCTGCTGCTCTGATCTGTTCTGTCTCACTGGGTCAGTCTCATCTTGTGCATCTGTCTGTATTTCAGACTTAATGGAATTTTTTATTGCAACTACTCTGTTTGGCTTCAGTTTACTTTAAACAAGTGAAGAATCAAAAAGACTAAAATGAATCCCTTTTTTTTTTTTTTTGCAAAATAGCTCAATTTCAGTCAATGTCTTGTGGAGATCTATTTTTTTAAATGTCGGAACAGAGACACAATTCTATCAAGGCCTGAACTTTGACTGGACCATCGTAGCACAGGAGTATGTGTTCAACTAACCACTGCTAGAAAGTGAACCTCTGCCCTAGTTTCAAATCATCTCTAGAATCTAACAGACTTTCTTTGAGGTTGTCATGTATTTATAGCCATTTACAAGCAGCTGCGCAGAGATTCTTCCACCCATATTGCTGCAGGTCAATGTGGGCCGCTTAGCAGCTTCTCTGATTAACGCTGTGTAGATTTGCAATTGCCACAGTCTTTCAATATTTAAATGATTGATTGAACATTTGGGGTAAAGTTTTGCGAACAAACCCTGATTTAAACTTATTCACCCCTTTTTTCCTTCACCTGTCTGCCGGGTTCTTTGATGCCTGTTTGCTCACTTCTGAAGGTAAGCAGTGGCACTGGATTGTAAACGTAAAATCGAATTTCTTTCAACATCACAATGATGCACAACTTTGTGTTGGTCAGTCACATACAATTCTAGCAAAAATACACCGAGGTTTGTGGTTTTAACATGACAAAATGTTCCGTGCTATATCCTCATCGGACTCACCCGCCTGTTCCAGAGCCATCATGGTGGACTGCTCTATTAGATCCCTCTCTATGAAACTCCTAAAGTCCTCGCTGTAGACGCTGAGATCGGGTAGCTGGAATGTGTAAATGGGCATCTCAAGAGGGAACTGCTCGCTGGTGCACTCGTTCGCCACCTGCAGCCGTGCCAAGGAGACGATAGCAGAGCTGGCGTGGGAGATTCCACGGGACAGACGCTTCTCTAGAGGCGAGCACAAGCAAGGTGGTGCAGATAAGACGTAAGACGAGGTTCATGGGAACAAACAAAAAAAAAAAAAAAACGCCGCCACTGCTGATGCTGAACTGGCTTTACTACCTTGTGCATTGTCCTCCTGCTTCTGTGCACACGGCCTGTCGATCTTGCTGACATGGCTGGGTGTTTCACGTGTCTCTGGCTGTTTGTAGTAGCGGCCCTCGTTGAAGACCTGCGGCAGGTTGGCAGTGTGGACCTGCCTGAGCTCCTCGTAGTCGTTCAGAGCAGCACTGAGGTCCCAGTTTTTACCTGAAGGAAAAAAAAAAAATGGAAGTCAGAGTCTGATCACAACCAGGAAAAAATAAACCTCCATTAAGTTTTCTGGTTCGATTTCATTACAGTCCCATGCATGTAAGCAGATGTCATAGTGTGCAAGACGACACCGCACACACACTAAAAGTTTACAGTAAACAGTTTACAGTTGGAGATGAATTAGATAACTCTATTTCACTGAAACATTTAAACAACTTGGTATGCTTTTTTTTCCACTTTTGACTTTTAAATAATTGAAGAACATAACATCTCTAACATAATAATAATTTAAAAAAACACATCGGTCCACATAGCTTCACAGATTTATAGCTTCTCCACAAGAGAAGATGTTGCAGTGCTTTTATCAGAGGAAAACATGCTGAATCATAGCGAGGCTGGGTGTTGGCACGAAAATAAAGTCGGAGAGGGAGACAGAACCTTCAATATGGTGACAGCAATATCCTGACATGCACAAAGAGACACCCCTGGCTGTCTCCTCCGAGTTCTGTCTCTTTAACAGAAATCCCCTCAAGGTTTAAGACAAGCAAGTCGGTTTTTCATACACCACTGTCTGACTTCTACCACCGCCACAGGAATTGTTGGGTTAAACTAATCATTGTTAAAACCCCCAACAGGAATCATCCAAAAAAATAATAACAACAAAAAGAAAACCACACAAATGCCTACGTCTACATTCACTGTAACCTGAGTGTGTTTGTGAAAGTCGATCTACTAATGACCTCGGCGTGATGGAGAGACGCCGAGGAGGAAGATCTCGGCCTTCCAGACAGGATGTCTGTCTGTGAGTCTGAACATGAATATGAAAGCATGTCCCGCTTAAGCAGCTGCTTTTGCATTCGTCAATGCAAAACGCATTTCACGGAATGGATTTCAGCAGCATGAGCTTCACAGAAACAGGCCTATAGCCGATAGTTCAGCCTCGCAGCAACATTCGGCACCTTAATGCATCGTCTTTAAACGCTTAAGTGAAGAGCTTTCTTTCAGGATCCTGATTGATACTTAGCACAGACACACTCTTCTGAAGCATGAAAATACATAATCAATATCCATTAGAGACACTTCAGATGCATAAGTCCAGATTCTGATACAAGAGGCAAAGCATGGATCGATTATACCAAGAGTTTAAAAATGTACAGCTTCAAAATTCTGCGGTTCCTTCATTCATTTTAAAATCTGTCTTATAGAATGCCGGTATAAAGAACAGGTGTGCTCCTTCCCCGTCTGTTGCTACACACTGCCGTCAGGTAGCTGAAAGAAAAACCTTCACAATTTTCCCAGACCAAGACAAGTTCAGATATTTGGAAAGAATTTCCAAAAAAGCACAAGCGGAAACGGTGGGGAGACTCCAATGCACCTCCTATTGTTCTAATTAAAGGAAACAACAGCATTAAATCTGCAGCTGACAAGCAGCAAGTCTGTTAGGAAGCAGATTGCAGACTGGCAACCGGAGCAAATAATAGCAATCTGTTTGACTCCTTGTTCTCTAGAAAAAGCAAACTGGTAAAGAAAAACAAACAAAAAAAAAAACTTCACCATTCTAGAAAATAAGCACTTAAAAACTACTTAGTTAAATGTTGTCTATACATTTAAAAAAAATGTCTAACATGATAATCATGTAATGTAATACTAATATTGATTAATGTGGCTAGAATAATGCTATGCATTTCATTTAATTGTTTCTTTTACTACTACAAATATTGGATAAAACAATACAGAAAAAATAAAATACGTATGGTAAGCTATAAAATATATGATTATGGTCTGAAACAATAGAGCTCCTTTTAGTGCTTTACTTGTAAATAGTTAGCAAACCTACGTAAAACAAAACAAGTATTCCTCGTACAACAGTCTCTAAAATGCGACAAGAAAAATGAAAGTCAGAGCCAATTAAAAGGCAGTTCAATACCCAAAACAGCCTGTAGAGAGCAGCACATGTAGCACAACTGCCTCGTCTTCCTCCTGGCTGGGACCGGAGTGCAACAGAGCAGCTGGTCTATCAACGCAGGTCTGTGTCAATGCACATCCTAAAGGCTAAGCTAATGTCAGGGGGCAAAAAATAAACCGAGGCGAGACAATCGGGGCTTGAGTCCGCGTCGTCTGAGTGCACCGTCTTGTTTGATGTCTGCTCGTGTCACACATATCCCGTTGAGGCTTCGCACCAGAGCAGGTTTTGGGGCAAAGCAAGGAGAGAGAGAGAGACACAGAGAAAGAGAGAGAGAGAGAGAGAGCGAGAGAGAGAGAGAGAGGGAGAGAGAGAGAGAGAGAGAGACAAGAGGCTGGAAAAACAGGGACAAATTTTGTGAACACAGATGAAGATGTATTATCCCGGATGTATGTACATTTTTCTCAATGTGAATTTAAATGTAAAAGTTTAATATTGAACCTAACCCGGCTGACATTCATCCACCTCTCTGTTGTTTCTTTTATCAGAACCACACATGCGCCTGCAGCCCTCTGCTGCTCAGTGAGTGCCAGCGAATGGACACAAAGCTTCTCTTGGGGAGTTGCACTCGTAAGCCCGTCAGTCCTGCCTCTAAATCAGCAAACATGCCTCCTGTTTCAGGTTCCTTTGATTTTGTCATCTTCCTTCCTTCTCATTCCCGTCTCATTTGCCCCCACCTCCACGCCCCTTCGAAAATCTTACCTTCCAGCAGGTCTCTTGCCAGACCCGGTTCTGCCCCCGTGGACCGAACAAAGTCTGACAGGACCGCGTCCATGTCCAGAGTCATGTGATCATGTGTGTGTGCTGCCCACGGTGCAGCGGTGGCCTTGGTGGACGCCAGCCTTCACGTTCTCATCTGGGAGCAAACAAAGCAGAGAAGGAAACATTAGAAGCGACGAGGATGCCACTTTACAGTAAACTGTTTAGCCACACCTCAAAGATCTCATCCCTGGCGAGTCCCTGTGAGAAAATACGAGCGAGATTGCCTGGTCTCTTATTTCAGTCCTGGCTCGGGCCCGTTTGTACCGAGGCGTAATGCTTCATGGAGTGCTCCTGCCAGGAGTCATAACATAATACCCAGCATCAGAGATATCAGCAACAGCCAGTGCTTATTTTTCCGGGATACACCTGCCCACTTCCAAAGGCTTTCCTCCTCTGTCCGTAATCACAACACAGGGTTTGTACCGTATGTCCATTTTCAAAATCCCAGTATTTTATGACAATAGTTTCTAGGTTCTTTCTTTGTTTTTCTCCTAACATTACAAACATTTGTGGGCCCAACATTTGACTTGTGGGGTTTTATAATGAAAGAAATCACTTAAATATGACATATCTGTCAAGGCACAGGCAGGTAAAAGATCAGCAAAGGTGGCACATCACACCTGAATATAAAGAAATTCAAGAACAGATGAGAAACCAAGTTATTGTAATCAATCAGACTGCAAAAGTTTAGAAAGTCACTCTCACTGAACCATGTTGAAAGTAGCTATCCACAGAAAACACAGAACGGTGCTGGAGCTCCCAAAATTACTCCAAAAGCACATTGAAGACAAAGGCCAGATCCCACAAAAGAACCCAGAAGGCCAGAACAACATCTAAAGAACTGCATTTAAGGTAGACTAGCCTCAGTCAGGGTCAGTGGTCATGATTCAACAATAGGAAAGAGACTGGACAAAAAAGGCAATAGATTTTGGACTAATCAGACAAAACTTTAATTTTATGAAATATTTCTAAAACAGCATCTAAGATTGAGCTGTCTAGAAACTAAACAGCTCAATCTTAGTGAAACATGGTGATAATGTAAGGGCCTGGGAGCTACTTTCTAGTTCAAGACCTCTTCTAGTAGTTGAAGCCAAACATCTCAAAAATCTCTTCTCTGAAATCTTGTCAGGCAATCAGTTTGTGACCTTAGGCTCAAGCACACGCTTGTTGTGCAGCAGGACAATAACACTAAGCACACAAAACAGTTAACTACTGACTGGATAAAGAAAAAAAAAATTGAAGGCTGTGAAGTGGTCAAGTCAAAGTCCAGACTCAAATCTGGTTCACTTGTTGTGGCATGGCTGCAAAACTGGCAGTTCGTGCCAACCAGTCAATGTGGCTGAATTAATTCAACTCTGTAATAAAAGTGGGACAAAGCAGGACTTTGCCACAAAGAGGCGTATCGGTTATCAAGTTGAGCAGTGCTTACTTTTTCATACATTTTTTTAAGCATCACCGTGTTAGATAAAAATTTAAATTATTATGTTGGAAACCAAGATCTACGGAAGTACTGATTTTTATCCCGTAGATACAGATCAGAAGTGTTTTTCCAAACTCATTTTATAATTTTGCATGGAACAAGGAAAATGTCCCAATCAAATTCCATATTTTTTCCACATTTTTCAAGATTCTGTAGGAACTCTAAAGATATGTAGCCTAGAACAAAGTATTAGCCAGAAATTTTTAGGTGTGAGTCAGAAACAAAACTTTATTTTGACCGAAAGTCAGGACGCCTGGTGCCCATTTCTGTAACTGGATGATTAAGCGCGGTGCTATTTAGTTTCTAGCTGGAGAGCATATTTGAAACTAAATAGCACTGTGAATCTAATGATCAACAAGCGAGACACTATTGGGTCATAAATAACAGTTAACATGCAGATGCATTCACTCCCGCGGTTTGGGGAATAACTGAGCTCATGCATAACTTTCATTCCAGCAGAGGCTGGGTGGGTGACAAAGGAACTGATCTCAGAGCACCAGCAGAAAAAAAACAAACACCCACAGGCATGAGACTGTGACACCAGGCCTTTGTGTGCAGACCGGCAGCCTGAAGGCTGAGGGGTTATTAGTGCACAACCATGTCAGCAGGATGGTGAACAACAGAAACAAAACAAAAACAAACAAAAAAAAAACTGGACAATTATGAGTTTAGATGAGGAAAAGAAAAAAAAACATAATGTGAAGAAAATGTATGTTGATCCGTTTGACCATAATTAAACAGATCATGATAAGATAGATCTGAGTAATACTAATACAATACTTCTCTCTTTTTTTTTTTTTTTTTTTTGCAAATGTTTTTTGTGTTATCCCGCCATAATAATCTTTTTGGAAGGCAATGTTTATTAACAAACTGTTATTCATATAATATGTCTGAGATTTGAATGTAATCAGTTAAACGTCGAAGGTCTTTGCTGTAAAACAATATAATTATGAAAACCGACATTTAAAATGTCAATTTTGTCAGTGTCCTTAAAAAGAAAACCATGTTAACAGGAACCTCCATCAGACCTAAGCACAACTCAGGAGGTGTTTTCTTTCTTTGGGGGACTAAAAGACTTCACTACTGCATAAAAAAACCTAATGGGTGAACGGTAAGCTAACCTTTAAGAGAGAATATTGCTTTGTAGCACTAAACACCTCGTTCCTTGTAGTGCGGAGCAGAAACTAAAATAGTGGATTATTATAAACCATGACCTCACTTTCCCCCAACCTATAAGCAGCGACGTTCAAATTGCTTTTCCATGTGGGAGTTAATTATGACTCAGAAACACCGAAAAGCGTGGTCTCACACCTGACGTAAAACAATGTGGGCCACAGAAATGTGCTGTCCAGCTTCCTCTTAATCAAAGTGACATTTTAGCAAGTTTGTCAGCTATCATGAATCAGACTTACAAATATGGAGTGGCATTACAGCAGCAACAAAAACAAAAACTGACAGAATTCAACTAAGAGCTCCACTCTTAAGAGAAAACAGAACAAGACGATTAAACTATTTCCACATCACAGCCTTACAGACAGGAAGTACTGGATTTAACAGCTGCTGGTGTTAGTGAATGATTATGCATGCATGATGATGTGAAAATGACACAATATCGAGTAAAATATAGGATAAATTCAAAAGTGAACAATTTGTTATTTAGGTTTTGGGGTAAACAGCAAAATGTATTTTAATACAACTACTTTTATTTAATTTTATCTTATGCATTTCTTTTAACATATTTCATGATAAATTGTATTACATTTGTGTGTATGAACATATCTATGCTTAAATCCAGTGGAATACCACTTTGTGGACTAGAGAGACACTCAGTAGACAACCATGAACCCTGATGGAAACAATCACTTTTCTGTGCTGGTATGTTAAAATATAAAATAAATGCGAAAGCCGAGGCAGTGGAAACTATGGAAATCAGTTTGAAGGAAGAAATGCCTGATGGGTTCTGCTGGAACAAACACAAACTCTCAGAACTGAAACTCAAAACTCAAAAGCAGTTAAAAGTAAATCATCCTTTTTGTTTTGCATAATTTCATAATAAAGAAAAAAACAATAACAGGATGTCGATTTAACGTGAGTCACAGAACAGCTGAATGCGAAAGTGAACGAAGCGAATACGAGCCCTCTTGTCTTAGTTCGTCTCTAAACTTACATCCAGAGTCTTTGCTGACAGTTGGTGAGAAGCCATCTGATGACCACAGGACCGCCAGGATCAAACGCTGATCTAGTCCATGGCTTCAGTGGCAGCAGAGTAGAGGAAGACTCTGGGGAAGCAGAGAATCCTGGAAGACACAGAAAAACAGAGATCATCAAAATAAGTTACCAGACTTACTCTGAATAAGAAAACAAAAAATACATACTAAGCTAAATATAGTAAAATAAAAAAATAAATAAACATGTTGGGAGCAGATTCAGATTATAGAAACTAAATCCTGAATATGGCTGAGTTGAAGCATTAAGTTAATAATTTCTGAAATTAAAAAGTGGTATTGTAAAGTACTTTTAGCATCTTAATGCTGCATCTATCCACATTGGTATTTCCGCTGATCTGCTTCAGAAAATGTTGATCTCCTGAGATTTCCACTCATTGACCTCATCTCTCAGGTTTGCTGAGAGTTGTCCCCCCCAAAAAGAGAAAACATCTGGTGATTAGCAGCTTTGAGGATAACAATGTTGTTAGAAAGGCAACAGAAGCTCAAATAACCACTTGTTACATCTAAGGTATGTTGAGCACCATGTCTTAATGAACCATTCACTGGCATGCTGAGAGGCACTCCATAGAAGCCACAAGTCCAACGAGCTCACCAGATTTGGACTGACAAAACATTGTCTAGTGTAAGAAGCCTCTATTTCAGCGGCAATAGTAAGATGGTTGGATCAGAATCGGGGAGAAATAGCATTAAATATTTCTTAACCATATTTAAATATGGTTAAGAAATGATGTGAGGGATTTTCATTGTACACTTTTGGTTCTCTAGCTTCACTTGAGGCCTTCATGCTAAATATCATTCCAATAGAACAACCTTTGGGATGTGGTGATAAGAGAGATTTGCGATATTGAGGTGCAGGCTAAATAAAATTCCAGCATGATGCCATCATGTCAGTTTGGACCAAAATCTTCTAAGACAAAGCACAGAGCAAAAGAAGGCTGGACCCAATACTAGCAAGGCATAACTTATAGTCCCTGGTGAAATATTATGGATAATCTTGATTTGAAATCCCATTTCAAATCAACTTATTGTTAAATTAGAACAAACTTTATAGTTTTTTTTTTAAAGAAATTCAAGACATTACTTAAAATATTTAAATATGTTTTTATATTAAATATACAAAATAAATATAACACGATGCAAACTTAATTAGCTTGGCACAATCTTAGGCAGATGTGAATGTATTTTCTTTTGGCTTTAAAATAAAATGTCTTTGTTTTGTTCAGTGATTCAGTGGAACTAACAAGATGGAATTATTTAAACACCACATCAAGGCAACAGTGTCTGATTGACAATCAACACCTTTGTTCTAAGCGTAGAGATGTAGAGATGCATCAGTAAAATCTTGAGTCATAATATTAACATAAATTGTAAAAAGCACAGGCACTAGAACAGAGTCTTGAGGGACACATTTTGTGATATTTAGGAAAAAGAAGGAAACACACTGCTTATGCTGAGACAAATTACTTAAAAACATGTGGTGACCTCCAAAAGGTCTATAAATTAATTAATATGAGTAGTTACTGTTAAGATTCAACAGCAGGGATTTCTGCTTCTTGTAGCTCCACACAAGTCATCATTTATCTAACTTAAGAAAACATTTGTCATTGGGAAAAACTCACAAGCGGAAGTTGATAATATGATTCATTAGTTCCCACAAAAGTTGTTTCAACACACTATTGCAAGTGCATGCTGTAGCCCTTTACACCTGGTCATAAGATGTAGCTTTGTTTGTCACTTCTATTTATATTTGCAACCGCAGTTTTATCTTTCACCTTGTGCAGAGACTGTAGTTTCAGACCAAAAGCCACCATGTCATTGTCACTTACCGTTTAAACCTAGAGTTTCAATGCTGCACATAGTAGTGCAACACATAAAGCACACTGCGTTGTTTACTTCCTGAGATCAATTGGCCCAAGGACACTTTGATCTAGTTCCTTCAGGTATATGGGGGAACTTTAGATTATCTGAATCATCCAACCATTCATCCATCTTCATCCATCCGAAGCACGCAGAGCTTCACAGTCGTTGAAAAAAAAAAAAAAAAACTAATTTGAGAAAACTTGAAAAATAAATCAGTTTCAAAGAAGGAGGAACTGAAAAGAGGTGATAGTGCAGTTTACTGAAGAAGCTGTAAATCTTTTAAAAGGTATTAATGAAAACAAATTATATAAGAATAATATGACAAAATTATAAATGCAAAAACACAGAAACCTCTATCAAAGATGAACGGCCCCCCAATAAATGAATTTTAAAATTGATTGATTGCTCAGTACCTTGTATTTTTTCCTGTGAAATATTTTTTTGCCACTTCTCATTAATGAAAGTGACAGTCATTTATTCTTGAAAGCTAACACATATTTTTCTTTAAACTTTAGTCTTTCTCTAACATATCACAATAAAAATGTAACTGTGACAAAGTAAGGAATGTGCATAAAACTAAAATTATTTCAACTTTAAGTGGAGGACTGGAGCAAACATTTAAATCTAAAATAAAGACAAATAGTGCAGTTAAACTGATGACATCTTTGCCATAATTGTTAATAACTAGAAACTACTTCATTTAAAAGCCATACAGATGAATAGATGTGTCTTTAGTCTGCTTTAAAAACACAAAAAACTGAACAAAAGCAATAGTTGGAAAATCTAAAATAAATTAAAAAGTGTCACATTTCTGTGGTAGTTGTCAACCTCTGATGTAGTTTTAATTTTCTATAAATTGTCATTATGCTGAAACGCACACGGTTTCCCATAATAGCTATAGATTGAAGCAATGTTTGATCTGTAAGCAATCAGAAGGTTGCTGTGTCAACTGTACTGAGAAGTCTATGATCCTCAAAAGTGTTTAATATTTGATTTAATAATTCATGATGTTCTGTATTAATACATTTAAAATGCACTTTACAGAACAACATAGCCGTACCTGTGTAAAATTTGAAGATTCTGGAGCTCCTTTAAAATCAAAATCAGTCACTTCTTCAAAAAAATAAAAAATAAATCTACAGATAAAATCTTCTGCAGTTCCAACTGACAGTAAAGAAAAACAGTAAGTAATCTGGCTGATTAAAAAACATAAAAACTGACTTTACTGGGAAATGGCTCTGAAGGAACCTTATAAATAAACTGCAGTGTCGCAGAACAACACTGGAAGCGATCAGAAACACGCTTCAACACAATCCCTACAGTCAGAAAAGTATTTATCATTCAGAACACTTTTATACATAAAAAAAACAGAAATCTGCAAATGAGCTGCTGGCAATTTTTCCATGATGCACGTCTTAATGTGAATGTAGCCATCTTCCAGTAACAGGATGATTTATAGCTGAGGTAATTGTCTCCATAGTGAGCAGTGATCGCCCACATGTGAGGCTGGTACACAGTAGGTGGGAGGTGAAAACACGCACTGAGACTCCAAGCTTTGCACTCCATCTTTTCCATAATGGCAAAATATTAATTATTAGGGTCAACAAGTGTTTATGCCTTTTTTGTGTGGGTCTAAATAATATTTTAAAAAAGGTTCTTTTTTTTAATTTATATTTATATTATTACTATTGTAAATGTTAGTGAAGGGAACATTTAGGAAACACGTGGGCTTTGAAAGAAGTCACATCCTGTTCATTTATGTACATATATTTTATTTTAACCTCCACATAGGCGCCTTGTCAATTTTTACTTTATATTAGCTTCAGATTTGTTTCAGTTTTAGGCTTTTAATACTTTTTCAAAAGCCAGCAAACAGGTGTACGGTTTGTAATACAAAGGAGAAAAAAAAATCAAAGAGAAGCAGGCGATGCTCAAGGAGTCCAGACACAGGATATTCCTTCTTAATAAATATCCAGTAATATTACAGAAATACACAAAAAAATAATACGTGAAAAATGAAGCTGTAGCAACAAAAGCTGAATTTATGCTAAAGCTTTTTATACATCTGCTGTGATTCGCTGCCACGACTTGCTAAGGGTGCTGGCCGTAGCTGTCAGGTAGCCAATGTGTAACTGAACATAAAACAAATACTAAACCTAATGCATCCAACTTTGAAAAGAAGAAACCGTTTATCTATAGGCAGCACATATCTATCGGCTGTACGTATAGTAACATGAACTAAATATTGGTAGCATTTCGCAAATAACTTTCTTAACATTGCCTGTAACATGATTGTTTTAAAAAAATGTAAAAGTCAGTGCTCGCTATTTTTTAGCTTTTATTTAAGTCGTCTTCTTCGATGTTGGAATTAAACAGGCTCACACACATTTCCTAAGTCTCTCTTTCATTGTCGTTCTCAATGCCACTTTCATCTCAAGGCAAATTCATTGTACTTGTCATCAAGTAGCAGACTAGCCTTTCAAAACCCCTTGGTAAAAAGCCATGTGGTGTTCAAAGTGTGAGAAAAAAGTACCGACTTCTAGTCTGGAAATTAAGGTCATCCTCATGTCCAGTGGGTCCCTGCAGCTCCACCAAAGTTACCATGGACCTCTTCTCTACTTCACTAGTTAAAGCTCTGCCAGCCCAGGATGTTGTGTGTAGGTGGATGCCTATGTCTTGGTTTGCAGCTGTGCAATGGCTTTTCCTTTTCACAAAATGGATTGAATGGTTCTCCTTGAAATAGGATATTGTTTAATAACCTACAACAATAGGTTATAAAACTAGGAGAACTTTCAGGAAGAAATTCTCTTCAGCTTTTTTCCTGACCTTTCTGCTGTGTTCCTTGGTCTTTATGACTCTGTTTGTTCACTAATGTTCTTAGGCCAGCTGCATTAACAATGACACAAAATTACATGCTAGTAGGCTCCTTCCTAGATATGTTGCAATGGATTTCATTAATGGACGCCACATTTATACATTACACTGTATCCTGGCGTACCACACAAATGTCCAACAGAATGCACTAAAAGTGTATGGCCGTACTATGACAGAATAAAAAAGTTCAAGGCTTATGATTACTTTTGTAAAACTCAGTAAATTAATAAAACCTCAGCGAGTCAGATCCTTCCCTTGCTAGTCTGAATTTTTTTGGATTCTTCAGGCCAAACAGGGAGTAAAATCTACTTTGGCTTGGTTGAACCGCTTGGCCGGCGGGCCGAACTGTGGCTTCATCACCAGAGAGAGAGCAAGAGTTAAGCTGCAGCTTCAAGGGCCAAGCAGCAACAAGCTGTAAACGCTGTGCTCACTTTTAGATAAACAGCCCATGATCCGCCCTCTCTGGAGACCACAGGAACACATGCATGTCCGTGTATGTATGTGTGTGTGAGTGTTTTACTGGTTCACCACTCAATGTACCCTCAATATGTTAACCAATCTCAAAGCAAGTGCTTCCACAAAGCATGGACAAAACACAGAAGACGTATAAAACAAGGCATTCATTCCTACGCCGCACTTGTTCACATGCTCGTGCGCAGCAAAAATGTCAAGCCACCCTCTCAGTTATGGTCAGGCCGGAAAAAAAAAACGAAGCACGAGCCTTTTATTCCTACAACAATGGAAACAGCACAGATATTTATGATATGCTACTAGACTGTGAAAGCAGAGAACGGTTTCAACACCGCGTCGCAGCAAAACTGCTAATGTGCAGAAGCTGGAGAGATATGTTGAGGAAATAAATGAACACGCTTGTGGAAAAACACAATTTCCACCTCACATCAATATTTAATAATCACCAGTCTATTAGAATGATTGAAACAAGCCACAATTTACAAGCATAGGAAATTTTGTAATAGGGTGTTATTATGTACCACAAAAAAAATAAAAAACAAGCAAAGAAATGACTATTTATTTATTTATGTTTAACATTTAGAGCAAGGTTAAACTGAGACTTTCAGTTTTGTCTTCAGATTAATCAGTACATCTCAAAAAGTGGCCCTTCTTCCTGTACTGCCAAAATAGAAATATTTTACTTATGTTAAAACACTGATGTGCATGGTTTGCACTTCTAAGAACAGAATGGCACAATATTCAGAAAATATGTAATTGAAATTATGCTGCTGAAAATTGCGATAATGACTCTGATCATGTTTACCAGGATTCTTTTTTTGTTGTTGTTGATGGACCAAGTCTTCATCACTCTCCATAAGCTTCCTCATCTCAACCACTAATTTGAGATGGGAATTTATTACTAATATGAAGAGCATGAATGCCTAACACTTGAAACATAAAACCCAATTCCGATATTGTACACATCACCACTGTGAAGAAAATCACACTTCAACATATTGCACAATCCTACTTCTAAATAATTCTATTGGAATATGTTTCAAAAGTGCAAAAGATATGCAATGCCACCAAGGACTCCATAGGCCCAAGCCTATCATGATAATGCATTTGAATTGAATTGTGTGGAGTTTAAATTAAATTCTACAAAGACATGTTCCATCTTTCTTCTTCCTGAAATTAAAAAGATGTGCTGCTTTCTGCATCCTGAGGGAAAGATGCTGCTGGAAGCAGTGATGTCTCTTTGCATCTAAATGCTGCTCTGCACACTGCCTGCACTGCACATTTATGAACTACAACTCGTGTTGTCAACTTGCTCTCAAGAATAATCACAATTTCCAATACACCACAAATAAAATGGATGGGTTTTTTGACAGAGAAAAACAAGGTTTTGTTAAACAATTTCCAAACTTTCCTCACATATTATTACATATATCCTGTACAAATAAAATGAAAAACATTCAATATCGTAGCAGGAGAAAATATCAAAAATTAAAAACCGAAGTAACTTGACTTGAACTATCTATACCGAATGCAATTCCATTTTCTCAACACATTCTTTATGTGAAGTCGTAATTTGCAGAGTTTACAAAGGATGTAAAAAAAAAAAAAAACGATTCCAATGTCAAAGGTATCAACTAGGAGAAGGGTGTAAAATAAAAACTGCTGCCCTATTTACACGCCATGGAATAGAGAAGCTCACCAATATTAGCATAAGATGTGGGACAACTGAAAATTTGCAGACAACTTTCCAACCACATTAAACATACCAGACCTGGCCAATATTTTAAAAACCCTTGATGAAAAAAGTTTTATGATTGAAACCACGCTTTTATTTATAAAACCAAACCAAACCTGGACTTGGTATAAAAACAGTGACATGTCATGGAAAGACGCTGTGTGTAGAGTGGAAGACGGAGGCAGTACCATTATCTCGACTTATATTTCTTCAGACGGAACTGAAGTGTTTGTCAAGTTATGCTAATTAAACTAACTCAACCAGAAAATTGAGAAGAATAGATATTCCATTCTTTGTAATTACAGTGAGTCACGGCATGCATTCAAATAAAAATACAGAATGACAAAATTAGGGGAAAATTAAAGACTTGAAATTGCCTAATGAGACTTTAGAAGAAAACCTGGCAGAAAACGCGTGCGGTCACCAGAAGACGACAATGGGATAAGAGACATATTCACAATCTGATAGGTTTGGTTAACTAAATATTACAAATAGGTTGATATTATATGACTGTCAAAAATATATTTTTGTTTTTATGCTTCAAAAATTATCCGTTTTTCTCCCGTTGTGCTAACAACTGCGTTGGGCTCGTATACTGATATTCACAATAAGTTGGAAGAACTGTAGCACAGCACCAATCTGATGCCCATGCCATTTATACCAACAATCCGAGCTTTTACCATCTATGGCACTTCTGAGTCAGAATCAGAATTAATTATCACAGCAATGATGCTGCGGTTACCCAAGTGACATTTACTTACAACAGGAAGATTCATTATTATCTAACATATCTGGGGAATTTTTAGCCTGTAAAATCATTTCCTTTCATTAAATCTAATAACATGGCCTTGGCTGGTCATGCTTGGAGTTTGCACAAATAACTAAGTCTCTATGTAGACCCTGTTTTTAAGGTGTAGCTGACTCTCTAGCCCAATAACAGCTGGAATAAATCCCTGCTCTCGTGACCCCGAACACAACAAAATGATCTTAGTTATGAAAAAAAAGGCCCATTTTTTTGTATGCTCTTGTTTACGTACAAATGAATTAAAAGAAAGGCATACCAGAAAGAGAGAAACTACTTTTTGAAAACAGCTGATAATCACTCTCCTGTCCTCAAAGGTAAATCAGCTCCTCCGTTCTGACAGAGAAGCAGTTCATCCAAACAAAGAGCCGGGAGCCGAGAGGCAGAAAATTAGATCATAACTCTTTACTTTACTTTGCTTTACTTTAGAGAGATATACATAAACAGTCACCTATACATGATGCATATTACAAAAAACAAGAATTTGAATTTGGCATCAAGAAAAGACATGGAAAGACTAAAATAGCTAGTCACTCTCTCCATCTCCATCCACATCAGATGCTCAGGGCAACAATCAAATCGCCATAATAATGCACACATTACTTATGATCAACATCTGCATCGGCTTTTAGAACATGATGAAAGACCAATAACATAACCGTGGCCGTGTTATCCGTCAACACGCCATGTTCAGAAGAAGGACACAGCTTAGTTTGTCCTGATCTCTGCTTTGATTCTTTGTTTTTGTTTCAGAAATAAGAAACACCCACAGCCATGCAGCTAAGCTGCCTGGAAATAAAGTTTTTTATAATCTCCTGTCAACTCAATAAGTCAGAGCGAAGCATTGAACTATGTCAGGTTGGTCTGATCGCAGTCAGGTCATTCTATGTCACAGCACAAAAAAAAAACAAAAACCCTCTCAGTTCAGGTCAGTGAGTGGTACCAAGCAGGGTCCTAAAGCTCTGCTCCAAATTCTTCTAAGTCAAATATGTATTTAATGAGACCTCACAAAATCGAGCTCCTTCCAACAATCGCTTTGATGGTTTTCAGCTTTGCCTCCATTAACATGTTTTGGAGGAGTGGGTTGACTTTGTTTTTTTTTGTTTTGTTTTTCATTTTAGCCAAAATAATAAAAAATAAACTTACTGAACAGAATCATTTGGCTGCATTTGATAATTTTCACTACATCCAACAGCCCCACATTAGAAATATGTTTATAGTCTATTTTATTTGTTATTTTTAAAACAATGAAAAGAAATGTGTGTTTATTACCAATGCAACCAAAATCTAAATGCAACTATTACATATAAAATAAATAAATAATATATTATATTTGTCATATCTAGCTACTTTTCCAATATACACCAGCCTCAGGACAGCTTATTGCCATTGTAAAACTATGTATTTAGAATCCAAACCAGTTTTATTCACAACATTTGTGAACATAACAATTTGCTTTGGACCAGCTTTACTCTCAATATCTGCAACTTGTTGATTCTGAGGTTTCCGGGCTCTTTATGGGTTTATCAGATGTATCTGAAGCTGTTTGATCTCAGAACTCTGACAGAACTCTTCTCATGCAAAAGCTTTAATGTGCTCACCTTTGAAGGATGGATTTATTTCAAAATGATATAAAAAATATTTAGACAGCATAATTTTGCTGACTTTCCTGTTCTTGGAAGAAGTACAGACCATGGTTTTCCTATTCTTGACAAAAATCCCTTCATTCTAAATGCCAGTCTAAAATCAAATGAAACTCTTCACTTTTCTCATCAGTTATCACGCTTACCTCTCAGCAGTCTAGGCTATCCCTGTCACTGAATCAGTGTCTCCTAATGATACTAAATTAATTAGAAAGTGTGTGTTGTTCGATTCAATTTAATCCATTTATTTATATAGTTCCAATTCACAACAAATGTCATCTCAAGGCCCTTTAAATAACTCATTTCAGTTTAGTCATACATCCAATTTATCCTACTTCTCAAACAATGCTTCATAATAGTAAAAATATGCAGCTTAGTGCATTTAGAAGCAAGCAGAGGAGGCGAGGTCACAGAACCTCTGTTGTCTGATGTAGCATCTGAGATATATATATTAAAATTTTTTTTTTAAAAATAGTCGAGAAACTGGACTTGCACACTGCAGAAAGCTCCAGAACGAGTGAAGAGAGACGCCCCAGACTGTCGAGAGAGCAGTGAATCTGAGGCATGAAATCAAGATGGCTTTTCGGTAGTTATGTTCTTAGGGATAAATTATAAAAACACAACCAAGCCACTGCAATGTGAGATATTAAGGGAATTTGAGTAAATACAACTTAAGACCACTTCCTGTTTTGACTGATCTGCAAGCTGCTGTAACTTTAACAACTGGCATTTTAAGCTTCATCTCTGGAAAAGCAACAAATGCAGGGCAGAGGTCATCTTGTAGGTTTTCCAAAGGCACAGAAACGTCTAGGTCAGTGATCTGCGACCTGTCTCTCTTTAGGCCTTCTGCAGTAGCTCTTAATAACCTTAATGACTTAGAACACATGACTTTTTTCAATACAAAGGTAATGAAAAGCTTAGTTTTTCATGCTATATTTACTTGGAATCTCTAGAACTTAATGGCACTAATTATACAAGGAGTTCTTTTCCTTTGTTTTAGTCTGTTGTCACAAGACTGCAGATTCCGTTTTAATTTATTTAAAAAAAAAAAAACAGAAGTTTCCATCGAATAAAACATTTATGTTATCTTTTCTTGTAAAACTGTGATGAGATAAAATTTGATAAAAAATTGGGATTCTTCAAAGCAAATGCACTTTATATAGTAGGTGTTCAAATACCGTGTTTTTTTTTTTTTGTTCAAAGGTTCATTTAACTTTTGTGGTTTTAGATAAATAATTAATTAAAATTTAATTTAATTTTAATTCATTTAAAAGTGATTAAATTAAAATTTTATCACTTTTAATCACTTTCGTCATTAAAAGTGATGGCGAAATGACTAATTGGATCACCAAGCTTGTGGCCTACAATAAACGTTTTAAAGAAAATATATTTTAAACAGATGTCTAATCAACGTATATTTCAAATGTAATGAAAGTCAATCCAACTGTCCAAATAAATGATTTGTTTCCTTTTGTTAGCCAATAGGTCATTAAACATTTAAAACATCAATATCCATGTTAAACTGTGTTTAATATTACACCTACTGAAACATATTTACTGTAAATATAGCATGCTGAACTCGGGGGGGGGGTAAAACATACAGTTGTTATAATATCAAGTTATAGCTTTAACAACTGTGTTTCTCCTTTACAGCTGTTAAAGTTTTAGTACTTCCTCCTGCACATAAATATTGTCTAATTTATGCAGGTAAAACCCACGTAACAAAATGTAACAAACCTGCTTCAGCTTCAAAAATCATAAAGTCTTAACTCGGTTCATTGCATCAACTGTAGTCACTCCCACACACAGCTCAACCTGTTATAAAAACACCAAACAGAACTCTCCTGTTTCCTGCTGTACACCAAACAAATATCACCTTACCTCATGTACTTTTTTTATAGTTTTGCTCAATGTTAAACGCTGCAATCTTTTCATTCCAAGGCCACACCAGTAGTTAAATATGTGATGAAATTTCATTTTCGGTTCAGTCGGCTTTGTGATGCATTTTCAAATTTGTTCTCACTTTCTCCTCCTCATGATTGTTTACACCACACAAACACAAACAAACCCACAAACATTATTTGTGAGTACGCAATTTGTTTTAAGAATTTCCCATTTATTCATGGCTACATGCAGAAAAGATGGTGAGAGGCTAATTTGTGCTTTGCCACATGTGCTCAAAGCCATGTATGTCAAAATGAAGGACGTGGACAGGGTATATATATATATATATATATATATATATATATATATAGTCATTGCCTACTCTTAAATTTTATCTTTTTCTACTAACTTTTTGGGGCTTTAATTATAAATTTGTCTAAACCACCATTAATTACAACTTTGCTAGCATCACATTTAAAATAATCAGTAACAAGAAGCTTTCAAGATTAATAATTAAAATACAGGAAATCAGAACAAACTTTTACACATTTTAAAACAGTGGTTTTCCTCTGGCATGTTACATACAGTAGAGGTCACAGTTTAGGTTCTTAAATATTAAAAACCTCAGTCAAGAAAATCCTTTAACCTGAAAATTGCAGTGTTTTTATTTTTCCCTAATTCAAGTGGTTTAAATTACCTATAAAACTGAATTGAAAATATTTTGCAATGGCCATGTTTTGTAATGTTCAGCAACAGAAACTAAATTTGTACTTTTACAGATCATAATGTGATCCTAAAGTCGCACTATTTTCTTCACTTAGTTGTGCCTATCAAAACATCTGTAAACTTCGTTTCTTCATTCCATTTTAAGGACACATCACTTCTCATCTGATTGTTGTAGTCTGAGTAATTGCTCCTCATTTTAACCTCCCCAGCTAATTTTGAGCATGTTTTATAGCAGACTTTCTGCTGCAGATGCGTTCTCACAGCTGCGTCCTGACGGAGCACAAAGCGAGGATGTGACGCAAAAAGTGTGCCATGAAAATCGCAGCGTTTTGTTTATAGTTCTCCGGGATCGGACAACGGGGCTCGTTATAATGGGAGCATCAGCAAAAAAAAAAAAAAAACATTGAGACAGCAACTTGCGGCAGCACACTCACGTTTGTCATAAATTCATATTTATATTTATATTTTTATTTATTCATGTAGTCTAACCACTTCATAAAGAACTTTATGAGCGGCTTATTCAGCATGCTTTACAAGAAAAAGATAACGACAAAAAACAGATAACCATGCGTTATTTTTTTTTTACTTTCAGTACGAAATGAAAGATGTAATGAGTAGTCTAATATACGCACACTAACTTGCCAAACTACAACGTCTCAACAGCTATAAATGTGATAGAATGACAACACCCTGAAAAACCTATCAAGTGGGGTGTTTTTTATTTCTTTTTTTTTTTTTTTCACAGAGGAAGAAGCGTGACCTATTTTTCCTGAGTGAATGAAAATGACCAATCTTGTGAATCTGAATTGAGTCACCAGGGGTATCCGGTGCAACAGTTTTCTGTTTGATTTATGAACGGCTCCCTTGCTGATTGGAAGGCAGTGCAGGGGATGGCTGTGCCCTGTAGGCTTTGGGACAGTGGCAGACGTCTCCAGCAGGCACTCTCCTACCAGACTCAGCACCAGACAGGGGAGGCAGCGACGCAAAAAAAAAATAATTAAGAGTAAGAGGAGCAAAGGCCTAAAACAAAACCATGACGTCTGACTTAGATGACTGCATGCGTCACATTTTAACCCAAAAATAAAAAAGGTAGGCCACATACGACACTGATGAACAAGTTGTTGTCCCTTTCTTTAAACCTTAATCAGAAAGAAATCCAAAACGAGCAAAATACTATTACAGACCCATTTTTTATCTCAACAGCCCTCTCAGGTACTGACCATACTGTGTCGTACATATGCAAAGTTCATATTACATAAACAGTGGAGTAAAACAAAAAGCAAATGCTGTCTGTAGTATATTTTCATTCAACATAATACTTAAAAAAACTAGGCGTTGTTATATAAACCTGAAAATTTCATAATGGTCTATTTAAATTGTCAATGAAACGTTAAATCTAAGCGACACAATCATTTTCTTTTAAATGTAATTAGCCAAATTGCCCAATCTGTGACTGAAGTACTGCTGTGTATAATAACAGATAGTTTTGGTTCAAGAATTTGAATTGAAGATATCTTGTCTAAAGCTAAAGCACAAGTCTTTAAACTAATCTTTAGCCTAATCTTGGTCACGACCAAGATTAGGAACTTCAGGGAAAGTGGTGAATATAACATTTGGTTGGAAAAGGTAGTTAGCAAAGTCTGGCCAAAGTAATAATAACAATCCAATGTTATCTTTCCCCCTAATATTGTGGAGCCTTATTGGTTACTGAACAAATGAATTAACAAACTTTGCAAGTTTTGGAACTGGAACACCACTAGATAGGGAATGATGTCATTACCAGATCCAAGTCTGGATGTAGAACGACTCATTTAATAAATTAAAAACTGTTCAGCATTATTCTGCAAAACATTATCTGTGTGCTTTACAGACATACTTATAGGTTCTGTTGTCCACACCATTATGTCATATCAAACTTTGATGTATTAAAATCTACGTATTTGCTTGGTTAAACGTAGTTCTTGATAGTACACAACACGGTTCTGCTACCAAGTCATATCTGAGCAAAGCAGCGACTCTAAGATGGCCACCACAGCCTCATCACCTTTCCCCAATATGATTATCTAGCAGGACCCCTTCTGCGAGCTTCCACGACCTCTGGCTGACCTCTCTCCCCCTGTAGACACAACACTTACCATTCGCTTCTTCACCTGCAGATATGTCTGAAGAACAGCTCCCACTTCAAAGCTGTGCACTGATTGAACCATGATTACAATAGGCACTTGACTCGTTCATGTCCTCTAGAAACTAAACTTTCAGGGGATCAGGCATGAAGGCATGGAGTTCTTTTTAAAAGGAAACGGTGGATGGAGCGTCATTTGCAGGTTCTTTTAAAGTTATTTAGTTTCATGATGTAAATTAATAAAAGGGAGCTGCTTATTTCCCAATTCCAACAATGCAGATTTGGCGGTGTCAGACCCCGTGTTTGTAGGGATGACACGGAGTTGTGTGAGTTCTGTTCTGATCAAGCGTTAATTCGTACCCACCAGGTAATGGTTTAGTAGCTGTTTCAACAATTTGAATTAATTTTCTATAACCTAGTAGTAAAAAAAATAAATAATTAGACTCTAATAAACAATATCAGCTGGACTTATCTTGGTGAGATTAGGGCCCCTATTTTTTTTTAAAGGCTCTAATGGCCTTTATTTGATAGTTAATTGACAGGAAAGTTGGGGAAAGACATGTGGCAAAGGTTGCCAGGCTGGGAATTGAACCTGCGACAGTCACATCGAGGACTTGTGCTTAACCCCTGCGCCACCACAGCACACCCATGAAAATTTGTCATATTTTCTAAGAATTGTTTTCAGATGAAACGGTACAATGCAAAGTTTTTAGATTATATCATAGAATTTCAGTGGATGTAAAATGTCTACCTGTATGTTATGATGCCAGATTTCAATAAATTAAAATAAAGTAGACCAATAGAAATAATTTAGGAAACTTTTATTTCACCATTAATGCAACCTAAAACCTCATGGCCTATGTCCTTTTAATAATAATAATAATAATAATAATAATAATAATAATAATAATAATAATAATAATAATAATAATAATTGTTTGTACTTATATTTTAAAATAACAGATTGAAAAAAAAGTGGATAGATAACTGAGTACAGCCTTTTTTTAAAAGAAGTGGCTATGCTCAGTACCACCCAACTCATTCAAACTCATGTTAAACAGGAGTCAGTACAAACTTGCCATAATTTAAGGGCATCTGGTTAACCGCAAATAAAGCTCATCTGTGTCAACGGGTGCCCTGCGATGGACTGGCGACCTATCCAGGGTTCACCCTGCCTCTCACCCGAAATGTCTCGCTGGAGAGAGGCACCAGCACTCGTGCCGACCCCACTGGGGATGAGGGCGTAAGAAAATGGAAGGATGGATGTTGCAACAGGCGTCTCCTGTCTCTACTTAGTAGCACAGCCATGGTCCTGAGAGAGCTTCCAAATTATCAGAGGGATTTCACTGTCAAAAGGTAAGAAGAAAGAGCACCAAAAGATTTCCAAGTGAAGAAAATGTACGTGTTTGTTTGTCAGTTTTTATCTTGACTATTTCTACTATTCTTAATAGAATGTCAATTTATTGTATGCATTTGTTTTGCTTGGTCAGCCCTTTGATTGTCACTTGAAAAGTGCTATATAAATAAAGCCGAATTTGACAGTGCTATTAACGGCAATGGGACGTTAACCTAAACATGATGAAAATGAGAATGAAACTGCTCAGGGAACCTGGTAAGAGGCTTACGACAATATTAAGAGCTGGCGAAATTACTGACAGGTACTGGCTCTGTAGTACATGTGACAACAAATATTTTACATTTTTACTAAGTCTGGGCTCCAGGGTCTTTGTTGATCTCCCGAAAGCATTTAATAAGGTCATGTCTTATTACATCAAGGCTGTCCCAAACTTTTAGGACAGAATTCTAAAAGGTTCCTTTGATGAAAAAAACAACACTGCATAGCACCAAATAATACACCCAAAGTGAAGCAAGAGTGTGGCAGCATCATGCTTTGAAGCTGTTTTTTTTTTGTTTGTTTTTTCTCCTGGTTTTTTCGCCTGTTTTAAAAAGCTGAAAGACAAAGAGGAACCGTATCGTTCAGCACAATAACAATGACCACAAGCACACATCCTGATCAATTTTTCTTAACTCGAAGAAGTTTCAAGTTATGGAACAGACCAGTCATTGTCCGGAGCCGAATCTCACTGAACGGTTTTGGAGTGATTTGAAAAGGGCTTTGGGCAGGAGATCAGTTTGGGGATTTTTGTGGGAATGTTTTGCAATGAAATGTTGATGAATGATACTAAGATGTGCTACGCAGGCAGACTTCGATGCAAAAAGACTGAGTTCTGTAAACAATACTTCAAGAAAGTATTAATGAAGTGTGAGAAAATATTTATGAAAGCGCATAGATTTAGGTTGTTTTGTTTTTCTTCTAAAATATTTCAGTTGTTTTTTTTTTTTTAGTAAAGTTGTAGAGACTATAAGTCACAATAAAGAATGAAAATTAAGAGACAATGTATCCTGGTCTCATATTTTACCCGCACTAGAATAAAATGACAAGTTGGACATGAATATCTATTTAGCTCCATTATACTTAATACATGTTAATCTTCTGGGACAGGCGGATGCACAGTGTTTTAAGTATCTGGAGTCAAAATTTGTTTGTTTCTGATACAAAATGAGTCACAAAAAAAACAAACTGACAACACTGTGGTTGGAATTAAGTAGTTTAAGTGACGCACAGGTGGACTGACCCAGAGCAAGTGTCATGTTAATAACACAGTCAATTCTTTTGAAATTATCTGATGAAGGGTTCTCTCCGCTCGGGTACTTGATGTGCGAGGCGGACACAGATGTGACAAGGGCCTGTCATTTTGGATCAGTCCAGGAACGATTTGATAAAGCAGCACTGCCTCAGAGACATGAAAGCCCGACCAGGTTCAACAACGACAACAACAACAACAACGATAGTCGTCTCTGGCTCTGCTCAATGCCAGAGACCGAAAACAGAATTCACTGTGGCAACTGATCAGGTGCCAGGCGCCCTGTCCCCAGTGCCACGCTGCACCCAAAGCCTCCACAGAGCTGACGTCGGCCTGGCTCGGCCCGGCAGCCACGGGGCCTGCTTTAGTAGCTCTACCTTCCAACTATCTGAGCTACCTGCTGTCAGCCGCCTGTCTTACGAATCAGACCGAAGCGGTCAGACATGACGGGAAGGTGTTTGTAGAGTTGAGATGACCTGATGTTAAAAAAAATTCAAATAAAAAAAAAATCATCATCATCATCCTTTAATTGAGGTAGGAGAAATGTGAAGCGGCTCAGTGTTATTATGTAGGTCTTTGTCAGGGAACATGAGTAGGGTTTAAAAATACCACAGCAGTGAATCAGTGGCCTCACTATCTTCACAGGCATCGGTAGATATTGTGAACAAGACCTACAGTGATGTAAAAGCACACAGAGG
This sequence comes from Poecilia mexicana, assembly GCF_051168715.1. Classification (NCBI taxonomy): domain Eukaryota; kingdom Metazoa; phylum Chordata; class Actinopteri; order Cyprinodontiformes; family Poeciliidae; genus Poecilia; species Poecilia mexicana. The sequence continues at coordinate 12,019,471 of NW_028263375.1, forward strand.
TGTTCCTCCTGCATTTCAAAATGTGCATCTTAAAGTGGGACTTGATGCTTTTCTTCACCATCAACACGTAGAGCCATCTGGCCTAAATAAACACTGATTTTTAATAGCCAATATCTGCAAATATCAAACATGGTAACAATAATATCTCTATGGGTGCACACCTCAAAATTAGAAATTTTAACATCACACAATCCACCCCATTAGTCTCATAATTAGGCTATAGTACATCGCTACTATATGGTTTTACATGACAAAGGTCTGTGACTAAGCATGCAGATGCGTGTTTGTACGGCGTTTTACTCCCATCAGCCCGGCTGAAGTCTTATCCCGAAGAGCCGATGAGGTTTTTAGGGGGCAATGTGTCTGCCTTCGAGCTAAAATAAAGCCAAGCGCACGGAACCTGAAGTTGATTTCATCGAAGCACGTACTCGCATAAAGACAGGTGCACCTGTCTGCAGTGTGCAGCCTTTTGTTTTTAACAGCAAATGAGCCACGGATCGTCCAGTCGTGCGCATAACGTGGGGATTTTGTGATAGAACAAATGGAAATCGGCTCAAGCCGTCTTACCGTTGCCTTTTCAGTCATTGCTCCCCATCATTACGTTTTCGGCCCAGACCTCTGACGAGCCGTTTATTCCAATCAGGCTGTCTCACTCACTCTCTCACTCCCTCCCTGCCTGTCTGCCTCCCTGCCTCTCTCTCTCTCTCTCTCTCTCGCTCTCGCTCATCCCCATGTCATGTTTCTCCGCTGCAGCAGAACCAAGCCGCGCCTCCTCCGCAAGCGCCGTGACGTCCGCGAGTGACCCCGGCGGCACCTCCAAGGGGGCTCCGCCAGGTGTCGCTGTCTTTGAACAAAAAAATTAATAAACAAGTCAGTGCATTGAAGTTTTTTTTTTTTGTTTTGTCTTAAATTTGCACTTTTGTTTTTTTTTTAATGTAAAAAAAAAAACTACAAGCATTAATATTAATACTATTAAAAAAAAAACACACACAAAATAATTAAAGATGGCCACACATTTCATTCATGCATCTTATCTATAAAGTCATTTTTAAAAAAAATAAAAATACTATTTAGTGTAATAAAAAAATGTATCTTGTTCCTGATATAGTTTTATATGCTCATCTTTATCTTTGTCTCGGCTCTTTAGACCCAACATTTTTTTTATTGTGACAGCAAAACATTATACATAGCAGTAAGCAAAATGACTGCATATGAAAAAAATCTGTTTCTACAAGTAAGGGACACAAATCCAGACTCACATGCGTTTCCGTTTGATCCTGCTTTATTTTGTCCTCAATTTCTGTCTTAGTGGTGAAGCTTCATCAACATTTCCAACTCCTTTGTCTTTGTTACTAATTGTGTAAAAAACCTGTAACTACAACTTTGACTGAAATTTGTAGCCACCTAACTATCAAAAGGTCAGCATCATAATGTTGTGTAATGAAGAAACAGTCCATATTTCAGTTACTTCAATTCACACAACAGACAGTTGAAACTTTGTCACAAGGGGGCGTTTCAACAGGACAGTTAACACAAAAACACATCAAAACTGGTTTGAAAGAGGACAAAGTTGGTTATTATTTTCCCTTTATTTTTTTTTCTGTTTTTAATTTTTTTCTCAGATACTCAAATGTCCTAAATCATCAAACAAAATAAAACAAACAAAACATTGTTCTTATTGTTGAATCAGGAAATCTGATCTCAGTGTTGCAGTACCTTTGATGTTATTCTGGTTTATTTTGTGACTCCTGGTTGAGTTAGTGGGTAATTCTGGTAGGGTGGCCACCCCTGTGAAGGTTTATTCCCAATATAATCACATTTGTGGACAGTAGGCATCACTGTGCTTTACTCCCAAAGCCTTAGAAATGGCTCTATAACTCGTTTCAGAATGGCACACATTATATAGATTAATTACACACAGATTGAGGTTTGCAAGTTTTTATGTTAGTTCATTTTGATGCTTTTCATTTTATAGCTAATGCAAAAACAACATTTCTTAAAAGATTAACATATAATACCAGACCAAATAAATAAAGGAATGTGGGCTGAATGAAAGTATTCTTACTACCTGCTTAAATGTTGTTATTTTCAAAAAGTCTGATTAAAATGCCTCATCATTCAATCTATTGAATCTGTAAACACTTCACTTAACTGACTAAAGCTTTTCAAAAACACCTTCAGGTTATTTCAGATTAAACTCATTTATTTTTTGATTCTACCTTATGCTCTTGAGATAGTCCAAAATGAGTACAAAGAAGGTATGACAAATAGTTTGTAAAAGGTGAATTCTCTTAAACTACTGTGTGCCTACAAGTAAAAATCTCATCAGAATGTAACCTTGTCCTTTTCCCATAGTAAGAATATTTCACATCACTCTGAGTCCTTGACTTCTGCATATGAAAAGAAAGATATGCTTGTCTTTGGAACACTCTACCTCCATGCGAAAGTAAACAAATGCTCTTCAGAAAAATGGTGGAATCAATTTTTCCTAGCGGTTAACAGATATAGATGTAGCAAAAAGTTTAAACCGTGTGTACTTCGAGAGACGAGTCAGTGAATCAGTGTGAGAGACGCCAGCTAACAACTGCGTCTACAACAAGTTGGATCCATTTATTTAAAACTTGGTTCTGCTGTTTTTTTGTTCACTCGAATGTTTTGAATCTTTCAGCAGGATAGATTTTCTGGGATGCTGACATTTCTAAATTTCAAGACTGGAACAGCGTTCCAGCATCAGAGTAAATCACCCGGGCAGACACCACCAGGGTGAGTCACTGTTGACGATATTTTCTCTTCAAACAAGGACAAGCGACCTAGAGCAGAAGCCTGAGCTGATTTTGAGAAAGTAAACAACATTTGACCCAAAATGGAGGTACTCCCATGACCTGTCATTTAATAATGTTTTCTGGTTAAGCTCCACACCTTCCTATGTTGAGACCCCTTTCATGAATTCTTCCAAATTTTCCCTAAGACCAATAAGATGAGAGTTAAACTTGTATATGCAACTGGATTTTTTTTGTTGTTGCATAAATTAAGTTCTTGCTTATTTTACTGTTCCAGAAAAAAAATGTGAGAAATAAGATTAAATCTTTATCAGCAAACCTGAACATTTATTCTTCAACTCAACTCCTTAAGATGGATTTCATCTTTGTATCTGATTGCTTATTAGTCATTACTTTAGTTTGAATGCTCACAGTTCAAAAGTTGATTCTCCTAGTTACTAGATGCAAAATAGTCTTTCCATATACAACTGAAAGACTAAATATCCAGTCTTTCAGCTGTATATTGAAAGATATTTCAATATATCTTTCAATATTCTAAATATTTGCAGAAGATATTACATTCATCTAGTTTGTTTTGATACAATTTAGATTCCCATACAAAGATAATTTCCTCTTCATATCTATGATGAATTTGAGACTGCTAATGTTTTTTTTTATGAAATAAGACTGATCTAAGTTTTAAAACTGGTGCTTCCAGTAAATCATGTGCTAGTTAATATTCAGAAATATATCAAACCTATCAACGTCACAACAGTTTATTAACGAGATCTTTTAGCCTATTTCGTGTCTGTAAGGGCTGGTAAGGCAGGCGTAGCTGTGGTTAATCACAGTCAATGCCTTATTTAACAAGTGGAGGTGCATGTGTGTCAGGGTGGGGGAATTGTGTGTGTGTGTGTGTGTGTTTGATGATAGACCACTTTTTCACGCAGGGAAAGATTGTTTTGAATGGCTTTTCCTCCTCAACTGAAATACTTAAACGAACTAACTGCTGGCAAACTGATTGCTGTATTAACTCAGATGATCTTTTTTTCTGATGTAAAATATGACATTACTGATGTCACATTAAGTGCACGTTACTGAAACTCTGCGCAATTTAAGACTCGTGTTTCTAAAACAGGTCCTTTGCTCTAAAATTGACGTTCTCTCAGGATCATTGATGAAATGCTCACTACGGTCACTTCTCATTCTCCTGATGCGTCACTTATCAACTGGTCCAGCAAGTTATTTCTGTGTAGCCGCACACACACACACACACACACACACACACACACACACGCACACATCCATCAGACAGCCAGCGCACCTGCAGCGCGGACATCGCGTCTCTCTCAGACCTCCCTCTTCGCCGCTTTCCCCCACTTTCACTCGAAGTACTCGAGCACAGCCATGAGCTCCATCTCCGCGCTCATCTTCCTCTTCCTCTTCTTCTTTTTGTGCGTTGGATTTATTGGATGTAAACCCTCGTCGTCTTGTCCGAGCGGCCAGTTTCTGCTTAAAAACCAGTGCGTCCTGTGTCATCCCACCTGCTCCGAGTGCGACGGACACGAGCTGTTTGACTGCACTACCTGTGGAGTTTGTGAGTGAGCGATTTTTTTTTTTCTTAAATTACCCGAACTGGGAATCAGCGTTAAATTGATAGCTTTGTCAAATGAAAGATGAGGGTTAAACTTGTTAAGTTCCCCCAGAGCCACTTTTCTATGTGGGTCACCTTTACCCTATATAAAGATCTCATTATTTAAAGTCGCAATATATCAAGAAATGTAGACTTTCCATTGTGTTTTTCCCCCTAGTTTTTGTTCGTTGTTGTGTCTCTTGTCCTCTAAATGCCACCCAAGTTCAACAATCCTAGTTCTTTTTCTTTCTTTTTTTTTTTCAAAGGGGCACTATTTAATGGTTAACAAAGCTGAGTGCTTTAAAGTCCTTTGTGTTGGAGAAGGAACATGGTCTATCCTTCCCTCTTGTTAAACATTCAAAGAAAAACCATAAAAGTTGCTGATGTTTCTACCTGAGGGGCAAAATAAATGTAGGTGGGATCATTTCACTGTCTACTTTTCAGAATGTAATTTGATCATCTCATAATGGAGCCTTTGTTAATCAAAGAGGGAAAAATACACTGTTGTGGCTGTCTATTAAAAACATGTCTTTAATGAGGAAAACAGTGAGAATGAAAAAAAAAACAATTATGGCTGCCACAGGTGCTGCCACAGGACCAATGTAGTGTGAAAAATTAGCATTAAACACATCAGGACTTCTCTTGATAAATATATTTCTGAAGAAGCTACTGATGTGAAATTCACTCCAGATGCCAGTCACACAACCCACAAGTAATTTTCACAAGAAATAACTACTGAACAAAAATTTAAATTGAAATTATTCAGTGCTTCACGAGAAAACCTTTTTTTTTTTTTTTGATACCTCCTGCCTTAGCTGAGTAGTCTGTCGGATGCATTGTGCAGGCAAGATTTTCATCAGTTCCTGCTCAGAAACTGTTGGACGGCCTTTTCCATGCACATCAACGTTCAGCTCTTCCCATACAATTTATGTTCAGAGGCTGAAAGGGTCAATGTTTGGAGCGTTATTTTCTTTTCAGTTTTATTGGCTCTGTGTTTGGAATCATTGGCTTGTTAAAGAAATCCTATCAAGACAATAAACTGTTCCATCCCCTTATTAAATTACTTAAGTCTACCAGTACTACGTAGATAAATAGCTCAAAGCTATGATGGTCCCACCTCCAGATTTCTCTGCTGGTACGGGGCTTTCAGGGTGATGTGGGGTGCCATTGTTCCTGGTGTGCAGTGACATCTAATGACATACTTTGGCTCAGATTCTGCCAGCATTTCACTATTTATCCAAGTTGTCTGCAGCAAATTTCAAACAGGCTTTAAGGGACTTTTTCTTTGCTTAATGGCCGGGGCAGTTGAAGGCATTACTTATTGTTTTCATGATCAAACAGTGCCAGCTAATTTCAAATCTTTCTGGAGCTCTTTGCATTGCCTTTGGGTGTTGGTTGATTCTGCAGTCTAACATCTTATAAAAAAAAAAAGAAAAAAACACTTGGTCATGAGTGGTTTAAAAGGAAACCGTTTTTTTTTTTTTTTTTTTTTTTTTTTTTTTCCCCTTCATTGATTAGGTTCTCAATAGAGCATCCAGATATTTGGGAACACAACATGTTTATAACAATACATCTACTATATTTTGCAACAATGAGGTTGAGAAGGACTAAAAAGAGCTCTGTGGTTTTACCCATCATGCCATGCACTTGTGACGTAAAGAGGAGACTTTTCATAGTCCGTCATGATTAAAGCAGCTAATGTGAATTTGAACTGATAAGAAGTTAGATTTACTGACAGATCTTAGCTATTTATTGGTGTTCCATACCTTCTTGTGGCTTCTTTTCATCACATGTACAATACTTATTCCTTTTACCTGTCCATTCTACAACACAAAACTTGATTTATTGGACATTTTTTGTTTTGGTTCCGATCTCTGGGTCTATTATTTGGAGTGCCGCCATCTGTGGCGAATTTTATGTCAATAGGACCGTAAAAAATATATTGACTGAAATAAAATTATTGGTGTGCAAAAATACTTATTTTCCCCACTGTAACAATAACAAGCCTCCGGATGAGGCTCTGAGCCTGATTACTCTCATTTGAAGCATCACCAATCAGTCTCTCTGCAGCGATCTGTTAGCTGTGGTCAATACGTTTGAGATGCAGTCATTGCCTGCCGCTGTTATCCCCTTTTATTACTCATCTGATTGATTCCCTGAGCGTCCTGGTTCTTAATCATTCGAACTGATTCGCTCGGTGAGCCTTTCCATCTGTTTCGGTGACAAATACTGAACAACTCTGCAGCAGCTGTGCTGTGTTCATCTTTCTTTTATACCTTGAATTGCATTTATGCCCTCATTTATTGTCAGAAACATAATGATTTGTGCATCTTTAATAGCAATAATAACACAATATCGGCTTCAAGGCTGTAGGCTGAGCGTCTCCCTCTTCCTCCACAGATGAAGACGGACAGGAGCGTTTCCTGCACCAAGGTCGCTGTCGGACGCACTGCCCCAGGGGATTTTACCCTGACAGGGGTCACTATGTCTGCCTGCCCTGCATAGCCAATTGTGAACTCTGCACAGATGGCAATTTGTGCGCCAAATGCCGGGAACACAACAAACTTCAGAATGGGGTCTGCCAACCAGCGCTGTGTGGCACAGGTAAAAAGGTGAAGCGGAGTCAGTGTGCCTTGATAGAAAGATCTTTATTGTTGCTGGTTTTGTGTGTTTCAGGACAGATGCTGGACCCCGATACAGGAGAGTGCATCAAATGTGCAATGGCCTGCAAAACGTGTTCTACAGGTAAACAGACTTTCATTGTTTGAGCCCCATTCTCTTAGCCCTCATGTAAAAAGCATTCTTGCACGAGAGGTGATGATTTTGGTGGAAAGTGCCATTTGCCTCTTCTCCTGAATTCTAATTAATCCCCTTTTCTCCTTTGTACTGAGAAGACCCTGAGATTTGCAGCAGCTGCGTTCAAGGTTACTTTCTGTGAGTCTTTTATCTTCCTTCAGCGTTTTCATTCAATAAGTAGAATTTTCATCGCTCGCATGTTTGCTGTTAGAAAAGTCAGACACATTACAACCTGTAACAGAAATGCTGCACCAGTTTATACCCAGAGCTTTTCTTTTAATCATGAAGAAAGAATTATTGCAATTCTCAAACTCTTTTGTCTTGTGCACTGTGTCTTGTAAAAGTAATCACGCTCCTTGGTCTTTTTCAATTTTTTTTTTTTTTTTTTTTTTTTTTTATGTGACAACTGCAGACGTTAATGTATTTTAATAGAATTTGTGATTGCGGATCAACACAAAAGCTGGGCATGAAAGGAAAATTGTGTGTGAATTATTATTATTTTTTTTTTGCAGCTTAATGTTTGAAAAAGTGTGAGTGGAACATGCGTACTTTGTGTTGAATCCAGATCTTTTTTTTTTATTTTTTTTTTAATTTCCATAAATATGGAAATTACTCTCGTGGCAAGATTTTTTTTTCTCCCTTCTAGATGTTTTTTTTTTGGATTTGAATCCTTGTCTGAGGTATTTGCATGTTCTCCACAAACAGAGGTTCTCTGTCAGTACTCTTCCTCCAACTGTCAAAAACTATGCATGGCAACTTAATTGCTCTCACTGAATTTTTCCTAGGAGGGAGTGAGTGTGTGCATCTGTGATTGTTTGTCCTGTGTGTCTCCGTGTTGCTTTGTGTTGGACTAGTGACATGTCTAGGGTTCACCCCAACAGTGACCACTGAAGACAGGCAGGATCACAAGAGGGCAGTCAGTGGGTGAGAGGCTGGGGACATTTTGGGCAGGTGGCCAGTCTTGCTCAGTGCAACCAGCGCTGGAAAACAATTATGAATGCACACAAATACATCTAGCAGTAGCTTACAGTGGACAGTTGTCCTAATATTTGTGTTTTTCCACAATTGAAGGAAACTGAAGTAACCAGAGAGAACCTATGCATGCATGAGGAGAATGTGCAAACTCGTAAATTCCTCTGAGCAGCTAACTGAGCTGACTGGATTCAAACCCAACAACTTCTTCTTACTCTTAAATCTTACTGTTTTGTTTAAAAAATAAATAAAAATCTTAGCCTCTGTAAATGGTAACATTCCATACCATTTTCTGAACATTTCAGTTGAGTTGCCTTCTTTATATCACAGGAACATTTTACCTGGATTTCTGTTTACAGCAACTTATCACTTAGACCCAATGAGAAAAACTGGTTTAAGAGCTTGAACAGAACGCCAATTGTGTACTTCTCCCCCGAGTTTAGGCCTCCTGGTATGATGTGAGTCAGGTTACCTTCCATTTTCAGTCACAAGCCGTTACCTGAAACTCAGTTTGAGCTTAGAAGAGACCTAACAGAGCATGTTATGAAGAAGAGGAGTGGAACACAGAGAAACAAATACATGAATACCAGACTTTACCAACTTCCTCTGTGAATGACAGGAGATTATGTCTTAAGCGAAACTCTCCACTTACCTCCTTTCAGAGGTTTGCAGGGATACTCAGTCTTCCTCAGTGCATGTAGCTGAGTCAGACTAATGACTTTAAAAATGTAAAATGACAGAGCATCTCAGCAATTCCTGTAGCCACAGTTATTATTGCATCTACCACGAGTAGCACAAACCAATAAAAGAAACCCAATAAACTATGAGTCAATCATAAAGTGAAAAAGCTACCTCTCTGGGATGGACTGCAACAGTTCCCGGTGCTATAAGAGCTGGCGATATTTGAGTTTCTGCTTTCAGCCGCAAAGTAAAAATGTTAAAGGTTTTGAAGATGGACAGTTTTGGTGTAACTATGAATCCCTGGGGCCTGTGTCACTGTTGAATAAAACACTTGCTGTTGGACAAAATCTCAGCATGATGGATGCTTGGTATTTGTTGGCATTTATCTTTCTCCCTAAGGTGCCAACAAAGTGCAGCTAAACTGGAAAATTGCTGTTCTCCGTTCGGAATATAGCTTAAACCACTCATTTTGGGAATTTTATTTAAAAAAAAAATATGCACAGGCTACAGTCTAGTTTCGCCAGTTAGCAACAAAATCATGCGGTAAAAGACCTAATGTGCTAATGTGCTCTCCTGGAATGCATAGGCTAATATTTGCAGAGAGGGTTTCTTAAACATCCCACAGATTCTCAAGCAGAGCATCATCTCCTAGCTTTGAGACAGACCCTTGGTCTCCATCTGCAGCTATTGTGAGTGAGCTGATGGATGTGGTGTGGCGTCTCCAGCTGTTCTTCCTCAAACAGCTACCACATCTTATCACCGAACCCACAGCAACACAGTTGGAAGTGCAGCTTGGACTGTCAGTGGTCATATTCTGTCGTGGAGGAACTTGTCAAAACAGGCAGCAAGAGGGGGTTCTCTTACAAAAGCTGGGGGGTAATTATTCCCCAGGTCATATGCAGCTTTTTAGGCATGGGCTGCATATGAGCTAATTAGTTTTACTTAACATAGAAGAGCAACAGTTATAATGATATAATGATCCTTCCACGTACGCAAAAAAAAAAAAAAAAAGAAAAAATATCAAAAGGATCGTCTGAATTCAAAAAGTATGATACTTTCTCGCCTTTTGCATTTTTACAGATAAACACATTGTAAACTTGTAATTGTTCTGACATTTTGAATTGTACTACCTAACCCTATTTCTATAAAACAGATGGGTGTTGCTCCTTTAGTTTCCACAAGACTACCAATGTTTTTTTTTTGTGTGTGTCTGGAAATAATTCCCAAGCCATCACATTTGTAATTTTTTGTAAGCAAGGCCAAAGTGTAACAGCTTTTGTTCTGCCAGAGCCAGACTGTGACTGTGTAGTGACGGATGGGGGAGGGGTGTTCTGACTTATTCTCTACTTCATAGCTGAAGAAAACATAAGGCACTCCCCTAAGTTCAATGACATCCCAGTAAAAGGACTTCAAACTATTGGATTGACTTGATTTACATTTTTAAACCAGCCCGTGCTTAGCTGTAGCCAGTTTTAAATTATTTGCAAATATTTCTAAGTTTCATTTAAATTTGCTTAAAAATTGCAAATTTACGTTGCAATTTTTAAGCTTAAAATCGCAACGTAATAAACAAGATTAAAGCTCTGAGAAAACAGAATGAGAAACCATTTTTACTTTCTGTTTAAGAAAAAAAAAAGCTCCTCTTTCTATGCTGTCATACTATTGTTTGAGTGAATGCAGCTTTTGAAGGAGCAGAGCATTGAAGTCAACAATGCAGCTGCAGGTGTGCCATGAACTGACACAGGGCATGTTCAGGTCCCTGGTTTCCAATTCATCTAGTCTCAAATTTGAGTGTGCAGTAGCCGCTTGCAACACCAGTCACCTTCAACACTTTGAAAACAGCAGCTGTTTTCCATGGCCTGCTTTTTTTTTTTTTCCTGCACTTTCACCAATGCAAAAAATAGAAAAAAAAAAAAAAAAAAAAAGGAAGAAGAAACTTCATCTTGTTTAAAAAGCATGACAGCTAAAAGTCAAACGGTCATTAACCAATTACGAATACTTGGAGCGAGACAATTAATTTTCTAATTATTATGGATTTTTAATCTATTGGATGCAAATGAATATTGGGAATGGCATTTTAGTGGTATTTGAGTGAACCATTCCTTACAGTTTCAGACAGAAATGCCGCAGACACTGCCCTCAGAGCACCTACGAGGACCACGTCGGTGGAGTCTGTCTGTCCTGTCCAGCGCCATGTGAGGACTGCAGCACCAACACCCGCTGTCTCGCCTGCCAGCCGGGTTACTTCCTGAATGGTACAACTGCAAAAACACACACACATATATATATATATATATATATATATATATATATATTTCCTCCACTCCTTTATTTTAAAAACAATGAAAGTGAAGTGCAATTGACAGATCCTGACAGTTCTTATTATTGAAAAAAAAGCTTGGTTTAGTTTGTGTCTCTGAGCATTTATCCTTATTATAAACAAATAATGGCACTCCTGAGTCTTCATTTGGTTTGCAAATCAGGTGAGTGTCAGCAAATCTGGGGGAAAAAAAGATATGCAAATGTATGGTTTATGCAAAGAATGAATTAGCATTGCGCTGTTCTCTATCAGCAATAAGCTTTGAGACTGCAGAAAGAACGAGGAGGAAAAAAAAAAGGTTTAATATTAATAAAGATGAGCAAGTGTTCTGTCACTTTGTTCAATTGGACAACTGGGTGTCCTTTGGAATATATAATTTGGAATATATCATTTTGTTATGTGTAACCACAAGGTTCAGCCTTAAGATGGCGGTTGTGGTTGTATGTCCGGTGGAATTTGGAGAGAAAGCAACTCTGAAGAAGCAAATAAGAAATTTAAATTGTTGCTTTTTCTTTTTTCTAAGAGGAACTACAGTACTGTGAAAAACTAGTGACACTCTTACAGATTTCTTCTGTTTTGCTTAGTATCACAGCTAAATGTTTTAGATCAGTGTTTTTCAAAGTGAGGGCCACAACTCCCTCAGGGACCACCAGAGGGAACCAGAGGGGCCTCAGAAAGCTGGAGCAAAGATGAGGGGAAAAAAAAAAAAGGAATCTTATAATATTTTAAATCATACATTTTAATCTGTTATTAAACCATAATATGTTATCTGTTTTTCAATCATTATTAAAGACATGATTTATTGAAATGTTTTTTTGTTATGCTTGTTAAGCTTGTTGGGAGCCAGTCTAATTTATCTGCAAGATAGCATAGCAAGCGCAAAATGGAAAAATAAAAGTTTCTAACAAGAAAAAAACTGAAGGAACAGTCCTGCTGGGAAGGACACTGCTGTTTTTTGTTGTTTAGGTTGATTTTGAATTTTTTTTAGATTTCTTAATAATTAAAAACTACCTTAATTACTTACTGTGTTCATTTTTGTCTGAAAAAAAAATTGCTTGGCGACGTCTAAATAAGGGACAAAAAAGTAACAAACAGAAAAACTCCAAAGGTAGCAAATACTTGCTCAAATTTCTACATGACTGACATTATTTATATTTAAGCAGTTGAGTTTCAAAGTGTTCATATATCGTATCATAGGCACTATTTATCTTTAGTTAGCTTAGGAACTTTATTATTGCAATAAAGTCACTTTATCCTTTGCTGTTTCAGGAGAGGAGTGCATAAAACAGTGTCCATCGCAAACCTTCAGTGACTCCAGTGGGTGGCGCTGTCAGCTTTGCCACAGCTCATGCCAGACCTGTCATGGGCCTCATTCCACAGACTGTGACCTCTGTCTGAGTGGGAATCTGCCTCTGCACGGACAGTGTCCCCAGGTTAACTGCCCACTTGGCCAGTATTTTGATGGTAAGTAGAAAAAACTTAATTTAATTTGGCTAATGATGAAAGTAAGCTGACTTGCTGAAGGAAAAAAAAAAAAAAGGCTTGAGTCCAGATTTGATGATGAGGGTTGTTAAGTAGCATTAGAAGGATGCAGTAATCAAGGTGCTTCACCATCACATTCCGCTCATTGCTGCTAAAAAAATAAATCAGGACCATCCGTGTTGTAAATCAGGAGAGTTTGTGAAACAAGGAGAGAACACAAGGTCAATAGTTTATCAGTTTTGGCTCTGACCTTGTACCAACCAGTGTGCCCTATTGGTACGTTTCTTTGTGTTGACGATTGCAAAAGAGTTTCATTAATTATCAAAAAAATAGCCTTTGACATAACTAATGACAAATATCTAACGCAGCCAAATCTTGACTTTCAAAGGAAATCAGCGTGTGTAGAATATGATTAACTAAATTACTGACTGGTGCATGTGCTCAAATTTCTAATTGAAATGTCTTTTCATGTACAGTTTGTACTCTTTTTCTATTTTCATTTAATGTGTTGGTAAACAATTCCTAATCTTTAGCCATTTTAAATTAAGAGGTACAAATGTCCAGCTGGAGTTTTTAGTATTTTGACATATTCTACCAGCATTCTATTTTCTGAATAAAGTCAGAAGTGTCCCCGCCTCAGCCTCGGGCTGGAAGATACGGCACCGCTGATGGAAGAGGTTACACATGGGCTGGGCAACACACAGGATATGTAAAGGTCTGCTGACATCTCAGATACATCCAGTCAGACTGGATGAAGAATGTCTATGAATAACAATTTTCACGTCTTGCCACAAACTTCGAAGTGGTTTCCTGGAAGGTGAACGCTACTGTAGTTTCAAGTGTTATGCAACCTTCCCAGATTTTCCTCCCGGCTTGGAAATAAGGGAAAGCCAAAACAGCAGATAACCCTTCATGCCAACAATAAAAATACAAGTGTCTATTGCGTTCATAAACATCAATATATTATACATGTTACAGCCAGAACATTGCATCAGTTTAAAAATGTATTGCACAGTTCTTTTAGCTAACTGTCTAAATTCTTGCGCACTCGTTGTAGCCTGCATTTGTCATTTGTTGGATGGGAACCAGCTCTGTAAATGACATTTTAATCTACAGTGGATCTTTATTCTTATTTATATTGAATAACAGCAAGTGCTTGACATTTTCGAATTGGGTAACTTTATATGCCAGCGATCTGTACGGGATTCCCAGTAATAAAGTGAGGCTGAGCGAGCAAAGTAACAGAACAGCCAGTTAGCACGTCAGCACAAAACCGAGCGTAGATCACAAAGATAACATCTTATATTCTTGATTGATCTGTGAGTAAAAACAAATTTCTTTGTCCTTCGGTTGGCATTAAAGTTCATACTGAAATTAAACTCCATAAAGGTAAACTCTGTTTCCAAATTAGAGGACTTCTGAAGCCACTTCATCATCGAAATGGTAACCACTCTTTTCCGATTTTTATTTCTTACAATTTACTGCACAATTGCATACTACTTTTATGTTTGTCCATCATATAAAATATCAGAAAAAAAAAAAAACACATCAAAGCTTGTGGTTATAATGCAGCTAAATATGAAAACTTTGAGAAGAATTTGTAATTTAACAAGAAGCTCTAAATGTGATGCTGCTTAAAATGTTGTTCGATTCAAATGTTAGCACAGACAGTTTAGTCTTTGTTCAATCAGTTCAGATGACTTTGCCTCTCATGGTTTTGCAGCCCTATTACTGCCAGCAGGACGTCATGTGCCTTTTCATGAGGAATGGCTTCTGTGCGCATTATAAAAGCCTGATTAGACCCGAGCTACAGTGATAATTGCTTTTCTGCAAAGGTTCTTGTGAAACCTGTCAGGCCGAGGCCCTTCATCACCAATTAGACACCTCCGGGAAGTCTGCTCCAGACCTTTCCACTGTGCTTTTATTACTCTGAATCCTGTGGAAAATGTTCTCCTTTCTTTCCCAAAATCTTTGCTTTCAACACAAACAGAAAACCTTTCAAAAGGTCTCCAAACGGTGTGTGCCATCATAAATGTGTCCATTGATTCTGTCTGGGTGAAACTAGACTCCAATTAAGTTGTAAAACCATCTCCAGTCAGCGTCTGTTTTGCAAGCAAAATATGGAATTTGATTTAACTTTAATTAATCGTTGTTCAAGAATTATTGCCTTTTTTTCTCCTTACGTCAAAATATCATTTGATCCTTTTTTGGGGGGGATTGATATATTTATATATAAAATACAGAGAACAAGGGGGCAAATGAATGCACCATAACACACAAGTATATCTATGCAAATGCCATACAAATGCTACAGGTAAAATAACAAAATACACAGAGAGAGAAACAAAAGCATGTAAGAGCCAGAGGTACCACTGTTAGATGTCGTGTGTTTCAGGAAAAGGTTTCCTGCAAATATTCATGAATTTGATGCATTTCTTATTCTTCAGCACATCATTTGTTGTGGGTCTCATGCACTTTCTCATCAGTTGTGCTCGGAAAACACCCTCCGTTTTTAGCAGGCTATGTTGCCCTCTACTGGTCGGAAAAACTCAAACGTTTGGCACTTTTTTTTTCTTTCTTTTACATGTGTTTAATTTTCAGGGAAATTTGGTGGTTGCCACTCGTGCGACCCATCCTGTAAAACCTGCTTCGGCCCACAGGCGCTGGATTGTTCCTCCTGTTTCCAAGGTGCGAATATTAACTGTTCACAACCACTGACTGTGGGTTGGAACATGATTGGAACGCTGCAAACGTGCACATTTTTACACTTCATGTTTACGTTTGTGTAATTTGTCAGGGTATTTCTTGGACCTGGAGAGTTCTTGTGTAGAACAGTGTCCGTCAGGCTCTTATGCGAACCCTGCCACCCGGCTGTGCGAAGACTGCTCGCCAAACTGCGAGGACTGCGTGGACACCAGTGATAATTGCATCAGCTGCCCAAAAGGCAGCAACACATTCTTCCTGCACCAAGGCCGGTGTTGGTCAAATTGCCCAGAGTAAGCAGTATGTTGAATAGTACAGATGAGCTGTTGCTTCCTCTACATGTGCTGTCAAATGTCTACCTTTCTTTACATTCAGGGGTTTGTTTGAGACTCCGGACGGTTCATGTGAGGCCTGTGATAGCTCCTGCCTGACTTGCGATGAGAAAAAGTCTCAGTGTCTCTCCTGCCCTGATGGCCACTACCTGGAGAGCGGCACATGCAGACTGAACTGTTCACTGCGGGCGTACCCAGCAGACGACGGCACCTGCAGACGCTGTCCTCCCCACTGTGATGTCTGCTCCGATGACAGAACCTGTTTCAGTGAGTTATCAGATCTGCTCTAGGTTATTGCCAAAGCGAAATCTTGTGCAGTTCTGATTTTCACCTCGTCTCCATCTCACAGAATGCACGTTCCTCTACTTGATGCTAAACGGTGTGTGCAAGGCCAGCTGTCCCATGGGTTATTACGAGGACATGGAGGAGGGCCTGTGCACTCAGTGCCACCCTACCTGTGGCAGCTGTTCTGGACCGCTGCCGGACGACTGTGAGACCTGCTCAACCTTCAGTCCCAAGCTCTATAAAGGTTCATGTCTCAAAGACTGCCCTGAGGGTACCTACTATGAGACGTCAGCTGAGGAGTGCCAGGGTAAGCTTCCAAACTCAGTTTCATGATCTGGTGATAGTGGTTCAAACTAAAATCTGATTCAGAATCTAAAGCAAGACATGAAAATTGATTTTCTCTTTCAGTCTCCATCCCATCTGACTGACTAGAGCTAATTTGCTAAAAGTAACAGGGAACATTTGAAAAACTATCACTGCAGAGAAAGGTGGTTGATAAATTATCCAGGGGATAAAACAAATGCATTACTCGGTTTAAATTTTTACAAATTTAACTCTGAAAAATGTATTTTTTTTTTCACACATCATGTATGACTTTTTAGAATAACTACTATATTTGACAACATTCCAATATTATGTTGTATCGTATATTACAAAATAAGAGGAGAGAGAAAAGACAGGATTACTCAGATGGACTTTTTCTACAACTTGTTTAAGCAGAAAAAATACTTTTTATCCAGTCCACAATTCCTAGCATGTTCTTTTTGATTAAACATTTTTTCCCTAATCAAATACCAAAAGTAACTGTAATACCAGTAAGAAATAGATTGTAGCTTATAGAAGGTCATATAACAATAAGCTCTTACAGTTAAGCCACAAAGGTCTTCACTTCCTCTTTCTTATGTAAAAGCAGTGATGATATTTCACCAGTGCACACTAACTCGGCTGCGTATCTGCAGAGTGCCACCAGACGTGTATGAGCTGCAGTGGTCCAGACCCAAACCAGTGCACCCAGTGCGAGAGGGGACTGGTTCTGGATCCCGGCACCTTACTGTGCGGCGTCACAGGAGACGAGACGTGCCCGACGAGAACGTACCTCCACGACAACCAGTTCACTTGCATGGGCTGCCACAAGCACTGTTACTCCTGCCAGGGCCCCGGCAGTGATGAATGTCTGACCTGTGCCGTCCCCAGATACCTTCATAGTGAGTGTTTCCCACCAATGCTGAGATTCTCTAAGGAATGAGAAGTAACTGATTACTTCAAGTCAGTTGAGGTTACTACATTTAGATACACTGAGATAAATATTGTTCCAATAGTCCAGATGGTAATCTAATGGGTTTGTAGGGTTCTGATTAATTTTGAGTTATGGTACTTGGGGTAATGGTGGTAATGGTGGTAGGGGTTTGCCCTGCAATCAGCAGGTTGCTGGTTTGAACCCCGCTCTGTTGTTGTGTCCTTTTTCGCCCACCTTGCCTTGCTGGTGGTCAGAGGGCCTGGTGGTGCCAGCTGGCATGACAGATCCTTCTCAGAGTTTGCATACTAACAATAATTTCATCCACAATGTGCAGCAGTATCAGCATCTCTCCATGTTTTAAACCAAGAATGAAGTAAAACTTGAGCAAGACTTGTAAATGACTCATTATACTACTCTTGACTCTGCGATAAAAGCACTGAAAAGACACCACTTGGATGAAAATATTACATTTATACAATATTATTATCAAGTTTATTCAAGATAATTGTCACGTTTGCACAATGTATTATAACATTTGTGCTTTAAAATGGTCACGTTACAATGTGACGGTCTTCAAAAATATTTTATCTCCTGTGACAACAATACGCTTACGTAGAAACCAGATACTAAACTTCAGCTCCAACGTTGCTGCCGTCTTGGGAGGATGTCCTTATTTAATTTTCGGTTGAACCAACCAACCAACTCAGCCTATACCACTTGTCAAATGAACAAGTTCTTTACACAGCAAATACTTTGAAATGGCATGCTTGCTATTTCTGAAGAACTTAGCTTCTGTTTACATTTGACAGATCTACAATAGCTGCAAGGATATGTTTAAGTTTTTCACACTCAGGTTCTGCATTTGGCTTAATAACAACATGCTGTTATACTGATAGTTTTTTTCTACTTAACTTTAAAAGATGACTTGGTTTTGTAATGTTTTCTTTTTTTTAACCATGCATGATTCCTCATTATAAATTCAGAACCCTGAAAAAAAAAAATCAAATTACATAAGACTGAAAATGAAGGATTTTTAATGCAGGAAGGTTATTCTAGGTCTGGGAGAATCATGGGGAAGATTGCTAACTTGGCAGTTGTCAAGTACAGTAATTACCAAAGAAGCCCTGTGGTCACAGTGTGCTGTATCCTACAATATAAATAAAAAATTGAGTGGAAGGACAAAGTGTGTAGACAGAAGATACACAAGTACCAGCCTTAAGAGGATTGTGCAGCACAGTCCATTTGAGAGTTTGGGGAATATTTACGAGGTGTGGACTGGAGCTGGGGTTCGTGATTGTGATAACTTCTGTCAGACTGGGCAGGGCAGCTGTGGCTACTATTCTGTTTAAGGTCCTTCTCAGAGTTTGCATACTAACAATAATTTCATCCACAATGTGCAGCAGTATCAGCATCTCTCCATGTTTTAAACCAAGAATGAAGTAAAACTTGAGCAAGACTTGTAAATGACTCATTATACTACTCTTGACTCTGCGATAAAAGCACTGAAAAGACACCACTTGGATGAAAATATTACATTTATACAATATTATTATCAAGTTTATTCAAGATAATTGTCACGTTTGCACAATGTATTATAACATTTGTGCTTTAAAATGGTCACGTTACAATGTGACGGTCTTCAAAAATATTTTATCTCCTGTGACAACAATACGCTTACGTAGAAACCAGATACTAAACTTCAGCTCCAACGTTGCTGCCGTCTTGGGAGGATGTCCTTATTTAATTTTCGGTTGAACCAACCAACCAACTCAGCCTATACCACTTGTCAAATGAACAAGTTCTTTACACAGCAAATACTTTGAAATGGCATGCTTGCTATTTCTGAAGAACTTAGCTTCTGTTTACATTTGACAGATCTACAATAGCTGCAAGGATATGTTTAAGTTTTTCACACTCAGGTTCTGCATTTGGCTTAATAACAACATGCTGTTATACTGATAGTTTTTTTCTACTTAACTTTAAAAGATGACTTGGTTTTGTAATGTTTTCTTTTTTTTAACCATGCATGATTCCTCATTATAAATTCAGAACCCTGAAAAAAAAAAATCAAATTACATAAGACTGAAAATGAAGGATTTTTAATGCAGGAAGGTTATTCTAGGTCTGGGAGAATCATGGGGAAGATTGCTAACTTGGCAGTTGTCAAGTACAGTAATTACCAAAGAAGCCCTGTGGTCACAGTGTGCTGTATCCTACAATATAAATAAAAAATTGAGTGGAAGGACAAAGTGTGTAGACAGAAGATACACAAGTACCAGCCTTAAGAGGATTGTGCAGCACAGTCCATTTGAGAGTTTGGGGAATATTTACGAGGTGTGGACTGGAGCTGGGGTTCGTGATTGTGATAACTTCTGTCAGACTGGGCAGGGCAGCTGTGGCTACTATTCTGTTTAAGGTCCTTCTCAGAGTTTGCATACTAACAATAATTTCATCCACAATGTGCAGCAGTATCAGCATCTCTCCATGTTTTAAACCAAGAATGAAGTAAAACTTGAGCAAGACTTGTAAATGACTCATTATACTACTCTTGACTCTGCGATAAAAGCACTGAAAAGACACCATCTGGATGAAAATATTACATTTATACAATATTATTATCCAGTTTATTCAAGATAATTGTCACGTTTGCACAATGTATTATAACATTTGTGCTTTAAGATTGTCACGTTACAATGTGACGGTCTTCAAAAATGTTTTATTTTCTGTGACAACAATACGCTTACGTAGAAACCAGATACAAATCTTCAGCTCCAACGTTGCTGCCGTCTTGGGAGGATGTCCTTTATTTAATTTTCGGTTGAACCAACCAACCAACTCAGCCTATACCACTTGTCAAATGAACAAGTTCTTTACACAGCAAATACTTTGAAATGGCATGCTTGCTATTTCTGAAGAACTTAGCTTCTGTTTACATTTGACAGATCTACAATAGCTGCAAGGATATGTTTAAGTTTTTCACACTCAGGTTCTGCATTTGGCTTAATAACAACATGCTGTTATACTGATAGTTTTTTTCTACTTAACTTTAAAAGATGACTTGGTTTTGTAATGTTTTCTTTTTTTTAACCATGCATGATTCCTCATTATAAATTCAGAACCCTGAAAAAAAAAAATCAAATTACATAAGACTGAAAATGAAGGATTTTTAATGCAGGAAGGTTATTCTAGGTCTGGGAGAATCATGGGGAAGATTGCTAACTTGGCAGTTGTCAAGTACAGTAATTACCAAAGAAGCCCTGTGGTCACAGTGTGCTGTATCCTACAATATAAATAAAAAATTGAGTGGAAGGACAAAGTGTGTAGACAGAAGATACACAAGTACCAGCCTTAAGAGGATTGTGCAGCACAGTCCATTTGAGAGTTTGGGGAATATTTACGAGGTGTGGACTGGAGCTGGGGTTCGTGATTGTGATAACTTCTGTCAGACTGGGCAGGGCAGCTGTGGCTACTATTCTGTTTAAGGTCCTTCTCAGAGTTTGCATACTAACAATAATTTCATCCACAATGTGCAGCAGTATCAGCATCTCTCCATGTTTTAAACCAAGAATGAAGTAAAACTTGAGCAAGACTTGTAAATGACTCATTATACTACTCTTGACTCTGCGATAAAAGCACTGAAAAGACACCACTTGGATGAAAATATTACATTTATACAATATTATTATCAAGTTTATTCAAGATAATTGTCACGTTTGCACAATGTATTATAACATTTGTGCTTTAAAATGGTCACGTTACAATGTGACGGTCTTCAAAAATATTTTATCTCCTGTGACAACAATACGCTTACGTAGAAACCAGATACTAAACTTCAGCTCCAACGTTGCTGCCGTCTTGGGAGGATGTCCTTATTTAATTTTCGGTTGAACCAACCAACCAACTCAGCCTATACCACTTGTCAAATGAACAAGTTCTTTACACAGCAAATACTTTGAAATGGCATGCTTGCTATTTCTGAAGAACTTAGCTTCTGTTTACATTTGACAGATCTACAATAGCTGCAAGGATATGTTTAAGTTTTTCACACTCAGGTTCTGCATTTGGCTTAATAACAACATGCTGTTATACTGATAGTTTTTTTCTACTTAACTTTAAAAGATGACTTGGTTTTGTAATGTTTTCTTTTTTTTAACCATGCATGATTCCTCATTATAAATTCAGAACCCTGAAAAAAAAAAATCAAATTACATAAGACTGAAAATGAAGGATTTTTAATGCAGGAAGGTTATTCTAGGTCTGGGAGAATCATGGGGAAGATTGCTAACTTGGCAGTTGTCAAGTACAGTAATTACCAAAGAAGCCCTGTGGTCACAGTGTGCTGTATCCTACAATATAAATAAAAAATTGAGTGGAAGGACAAAGTGTGTAGACAGAAGATACACAAGTACCAGCCTTAAGAGGATTGTGCAGCACAGTCCATTTGAGAGTTTGGGGAATATTTACGAGGTGTGGACTGGAGCTGGGGTTCGTGATTGTGATAACTTCTGTCAGACTGGGCAGGGCAGCTGTGGCTACTATTCTGTTTAAGGTCCTTCTCAGAGTTTGCATACTAACAATAATTTCATCCACAATGTGCAGCAGTATCAGCATCTCTCCATGTTTTAAACCAAGAATGAAGTAAAACTTGAGCAAGACTTGTAAATGACTCATTATACTACTCTTGACTCTGCGATAAAAGCACTGAAAAGACACCATCTGGATGAAAATATTACATTTATACAATATTATTATCCAGTTTATTCAAGATAATTGTCACGTTTGCACAATGTATTATAACATTTGTGCTTTAAGATTGTCACGTTACAATGTGACGGTCTTCAAAAATGTTTTATTTTCTGTGACAACAATACGCTTACGTAGAAACCAGATACAAATCTTCAGCTCCAACGTTGCTGCCGTCTTGGGAGGATGTCCTTTATTTAATTTTCGGTTGAACCAACCAACCAACTCAGCCTATACCACTTGTCAAATGAACAAGTTCTTTACACAGCAAATACTTTGAAATGGCATGCTTGCTATTTCTGAAGAACTTAGCTTCTGTTTACATTTGACAGATCTACAATAGCTGCAAGGATATGTTTAAGTTTTTCACACTCAGGTTCTGCATTTGGCTTAATAACAACATGCTGTTATACTGATAGTTTTTTTCTACTTAACTTTAAAAGATGACTTGGTTTTGTAATGTTTTCTTTTTTTTAACCATGCATGATTCCTCATTATAAATTCAGAACCCTGAAAAAAAAAAATCAAATTACATAAGACTGAAAATGAAGGATTTTTAATGCAGGAAGGTTATTCTAGGTCTGGGAGAATCATGGGGAAGATTGCTAACTTGGCAGTTGTCAAGTACAGTAATTACCAAAGAAGCCCTGGTCACAGTGTGCTGTATCCCACAATATGAATAAAAAATTGAGTGGAAGGACAAAGTGTGTAGACAGAAGATACACAAATACCAGCCTTAAGAGGATTGTGCAGCACAGTCCATTTGAGAGTTTGGGGAATATTTGCCAGGTGTGGACTGGAGCTGGGGTTCGTGATTGTGATAACTTCTGTCAGACTGGGCAGGGCAGCCGTGGCTACTATTCTGTTTAAGGTCCTTCTCAGAGTTGCCGTCCTGGGAGGATGTCCTTTATTTAATTTTCGGTTGAACCAACCAACCAACTCAGCCTATAACACTTGTCAAATGAACAAGTTCTTTACACAGCAAATACTTTGAAATGGCATGCTTGCTATTTCTGAAGAATTTAGCTTCTGTTTACATTTGATGGGTCTACAATAGCTGCAAGGATATGTTTAAGTTTTTCACACTCAGGTTCTGCATTTGGCTTAATAACAACATGCTGTTATACTGAACCTTTTCTTCTACTTAACTTGTCAAGTACAGTAATTAAGAAGCCCTGTGGTCACAGTGTGCTGTATCCCACAATATAAATAAAAAATTGAGTGGAAGGACAAAGTGTGTAGACAGAAGATACACAAGCACCAGCCTTAAGAGGATCCATCCATCCATCCATCCATCCATCCATCCATCCATCCATCCATCCATCCATCCATCCATCCATCCATCCATCCATCCATCCATCCATCCATCCATCCATCCATCCATTCATTTTCTTTACACCCTTAGTGGGATCAGGAGGGTTGCTGGTGCCTATCTCCAGTTAACGTTTCGGGCGAGAGGCGGGGTACACCCTGGACAGTTCGCCAGTTTGTCGCAGGCCTTTGAGAGGATTGTGCAGCAAAGTCCATTTGAGAGTTTGGGGAATATTCACTAGGTGTGGACTGGAGCTGGGGTTCGTGATTGTGACAACCACTCCAGAGACGACAAAAGCATCTTACCTGGAGCGAGAAGAAAAACGACTTGAGTGTTGCTCAGTGGAACACAGAACCCTTTTCAGATGAAATTTAATTTGCATTTCATTTGGTCAGTGATGATTTGCGAAGCGGTCATCTGCTGGCGTTGGTCTGTCAGCATCACAGCTATCTGCCAGGAAACTTTTGAACACTTCAGATCTACCTTTACAGAGATATGAATTAACTTCAGACTATTACTGGCTGGTAGCCAGAATTATCAAAATTACTAGAAATGAATGCTTGAAATACACCACTGTGCATAATGTGGCACATAATATAATCATGTATTGAATTACATTACAAAAATACATTTCTTTTGTGCTGATATTCTAATTTGTTGAGATCTTAATGGATTCTTCCTGACTATACTAACCAAGGGAAACACTGTGGAGACACGGCCCAAGAACATAATTTATGAAAGTAAAATACCTTCCAATGAGTTTATTAGAAATGAATTTGGCTAGACCATCAGGATGGAGAAATGAGGTTGGGAGGAAATCAGGAGAGGGAGAGTTGGTCTCAGATTAGTGGGAGAGCAGTGGTGTACAAATGCGATAACTTTTGTACACCACTGTGTATCTACTGTACAGTTTTATTTATTTTTATTGACGTTTTTTTTTCTTCTAAATTTCTATCGGAGTCAAGGATAAGAACAATATATTTTTCGGTATTTTAAAGGGTTGGAAAGATGAGCAATTGATGCTGAATCCTGTTTTTAAATTACACAATGAAGCTGAGAGCTGAGTAGCAGAGAACATATGGAAATGATTCCATATGAGCTGGTATTCACCGTTCTTTATTTTCTCCTCCAGACAGCAGCTGTGTGGATGAATGTCCTGCTGCTACGTACTCCACAAGGCAGGAAGCTGACGGACAGGAGCTGGGATTCTGCTTGCCTTGTGACCATGTTTGCTCCAGCTGCACTGGGGCGTCGCCTCGAGACTGCCTGACCTGCTCTGTGGGATACCTGCGGCTCTTCCAGCTCTGCGTCCTCCACTGCCCCACCGGGTACAAAACTGAAGCTCGACCTGATTGTTTTTTTTCAGTCTGCACTGAAAGGCTGTGATCCAAATATCGCAGCTTGTGTCTGATTTGGAAGTCAGATTCTTAGAATGTAATTTGACTGAGTGGCTTGTACTTGTATAGCACTTTATCCAGTCTAGACGACTAGAGAGCGCTTCACACTGATGGTGGTAAGCTACATGCTCCTGCATATGGAGCCAAATCGATCCTAATTCATCTGATTCTCTGTTGCACATATAATCTGACACGTATCTAATTACTTTTTGATGAATAGTGTTTTTTTTTTTGTATTTTTTTTTTTAAATCAAATTATCCATTTATCATTTATGTGTTTCTTCAGGTATTACAAACAGGGCTCTCGCTGCCAAAAATGTGACCCGTCCTGCGAGTTGTGCACAGGGCCGGGGCCGGAGTCCTGCCGGGCCTGTCTCCCTCCCCTCCTGGAGCTGCAAGGCACCAAGCTGTGCGTCGAACGCTGCCCGCACCGCTTCTATCAGGTCAATGACCTCTGCAAACAGTGCCATACCAGCTGTCAGACCTGCACAGGTACAGACATTTCCAGCTGTAGCATTTTTTTTTTCTTTTGTTCCCGTTCGAGTGAACAATAAGCCGTATTGTCGAATCGAGTTTGTCTTTATAATATGTCAATGTGTGTAAGGAAATTTTCCTCCATTTGCATAAGATTTTCAGATTAGTTATACAGTGTACACGTGATTTCAGACTCCTCGCCTCAAGGCTGCCTGACGTGCGACTGGGGTAGCACTCTGAAGGACAGTGTCTGCTACCCACGCTGTGAAGAGGGGCAGTACTTTTCAGAAATGGTGAGCTCACCTTTACAATGGTCAGAAGTGCTCTGTAAGGCTGCTTAATATTACGTTTCTTCCTGAACAGGAAAAGCTGTCTTGTTCAAATTTTGGTTGGTGGGAGAGACAAAATTACAAGCATGAATCTGTAGGATTAAAAAATAAATAAATAAATAACATTACTGTAAAGTAAATCTACAGTTTCTTGCAAAAGTATTGTTATTTATCAGCTTACAACCACGGTCGTCATTTTATTTTATTGGCATTTAATGTGATAAACCAAGACAAAGTAGTGAATATTTATGAAAGGAAACAACATATTGTTTTGCTTTTTTTTTTTTTTTTCATATGTAGTTAAATGTTAATATAAATACAGATATTCTGTGAAGGTTTGTAAGCATCACCCTGAAGATCAACTCTGGAACAACAGAGTTTGGTTATGAAAAAGAATCTTGAGTTCTGAAAATCACCAAAGAAGCAACCGAGATCCACAGCTGAAGCCGACTCTGCTGACAGCTCAACTTTTAGTCGTGCCTTCTATAAATATGTTCTTTATGGAAAAATATGAAGCACTAAGTTATTATCGAAGAAAAGAAGTTATAAGGTGTGTAAGTTATACATGTCATGTGCATGAAGGTGCTCTTATGTGACGAGGCCAACAAGTATTTCTGGCCTGCATGGGAGATTTTTTGTGTGTCCGAAACATAAACCATCCCCTGCTCTAAAATGTCACGGTGGCAGCATCATGCTGTGGGGATGCTTCTCTTCTTTGTGGCTTTTTGGGACAGGGAAGCTGGTCAGAGTTGATAAGAAGATAGATGGCGCTCTAATGCACACAGCATTCCTGGAGGAAATCATTTAAGAGACTGTAAACACTTACGACTGGGGAAAGACTTTCCTTTTCCAGCTGGATCAAAATCTAAAACATACACAGTTAAACTGGAAGGGTTTTGATCAAACCCCAAAAGGTTTTTGGCATTTATATGACAAAAGATGGAAATGTTTAAGGGTAACGAAAGAAGTGACTAGTAGTTATTGAGCCACTCTGCTCTCCTTTCAGTGTGTTGCTCTGTGTATCATGTGCTGTGCAATGACGGGTGCTGCTGTTTGGTAGGAAACCTGTGAGCTTTGCGACGGCTCCTGCAGGCACTGCGTCGGCCCCAGACCTGACCACTGTCTGACCTGTCACGCAGACTTCGCCCTCCATGCTGTAGAGAACCGTTGCTCCCGCTGCTGTCAGGCTCCAGGGAATCACACCAACTGCTGTGTTTGTGACACTCGCTCAGGTAAACATGCCAGCCACCCAAAGCATTTCAGGATTGTTTTGATGTGGGGGAAAAAAAAAACAAAAAAAAACAGTATAAGTGTTATCTTTTTTTTCTCTTCCCTAGCTCTTTGTGTGGAGGCTCCTCTGTCCAGGACTGGAGATCACAAGGGGTTGGACACAAATATGTCCTCGCGGGCTTTGAAGCACACCTCAGCTGCTCTGCCCGTTGCCCTGCTGCTGGCAGCCGGTCTGGCCCTGGCGGTCTTCGCCTTGGTCAAGGCACATGCCAGGAGGAGGCTTTGCTGGAGCCAAAGCTATGAGAGACTGAGTGGGAGCGGCGGCATCAACATGCCACACGGCGTGCCCGAGCCCGACAGCGGCGACGAGGTAGATGTGGTTTACACCAGCCGAGGCGGATCGGTTTATAGACGCTACAGCTTCATCCTTGAGCAGGACACAGACGCAGACCAAGATGTCATCGGAAATCAGTCTTAGATGCGTCCATGCCACGGCGTACGGTCGCTGACTGATTGTAACTGTAAAGTTTGGTTTAAAAGAGTAGTTTAGTTTATGTTTAGAAAGACATGGAGATGTATTTACAGATGTTTACATGTAATCATAGTGTTAATTTGAGGCTTTTAATGATTATTTGAACATGATTTTTGTTTAAAGTTGAAATAATTTTTAAAACAAGAGCTGCATGCACAAGTTTGAATTTGTGATGGAATTTCTCTACACCGCAGATAATCTCTTACACTCCCACAAATATTTACATATACTGTCATGATGCTTGTTGTAGTCTGTGCCAGAAGCTTGGTAATGGTGTAAAAAAGGTTTGGTAAAAGTCCAACCTGCTGAGGGTCATTTAAAGAAAATTTAGTGTGTGTGCATGTAAAAGTTTCTGCACTGTGTACATGAGGCAAAAATCCCAAATAAATCCAAACTTGTACATGTTCTAATTTTATTTTATTTTTTTTAAATCACAGAAATTTTATGTTGTAGAATAATTCCACTCTGGCCACTCTGGAAAAGCAATTATTTAAATGCAACATTAAAATGAATAAAACATTTTGTGTTTGAAGATTGCATGTAGAAATCTGGCCAGAACTGTAGCGATTGTATTCTTTTTCTTTGTGTTTTAGTTGTGAGATCCTACAAAGTGCCTGTATCTATATAATACACACTGTTAGTAAGACATGTGAGCAGTGACTGAAAAACTACCTTCATATTTGATTAAATGTATTGTTTCTTTTTATAATTAACATTAAAAAAAGGAGTATCTGGGAAACTGAATGTTCCAGAATAAATTTGTATAATTTAGCTATAAGTGTTCCGACACTCCTTAGACAACTACACAAAATACACATTAACTTCCTTAGGAATTCTACATTCACGTAAGCAATGTGATAATATTTAATCATCGACAAGGATGCAGCGTTAGTCAATCCGCCCTTTCACATCTTATCGGACACACCTCCACAAAGGGATGATAAAGTACCACAGAATCTCCTTCAAACTGTAAACTGCATTGATGAGAGATCACCTGCCCTGTCGCCTCTGAGCAAAGAGATGACTTACACAAAGCTCCAGAAAAGGTGGACTTTTTTGTGGACCACCTTTCTCAGCCTGGCTTGTTTGTTCCTTTCCTTTGTTTTTTGGGAAACCGCCATTGATAGAAGTTCGCCCTCTCAATTTCATATCCCGGAGCAGTTTTCCGCTGACCTGCCTGGCTGTTTAGCTATCATCACTGGAGATGTAGAGGGCACCAAGGCTGAAGTAGAAGAGCTTCTAGCATCCAGGAGTAAGAAAACAACTCTTTCTGAGGATTTCTACATTAATGCAACAAAGGATTGTGCAGCTTACATTGAGAACAGAGGCTTCGTTACAGTGCCTTTAAGTGAGGAGGAGCTAAATTTTCCCATTGCATACTCCATGGTGATCCACGAGAAGATAGAGATGTTTGAACGACTCCTACGATCTATTTATGCTCCGCAGAACATCTACTGCGTCCATATTGACCAGAAGTCTTCCCTGTCTTTTCACAGGGCTGTGAAGGAAATAGTTTCCTGCTTTCCCAATGTTTTTGTAGCCAGTAAATTAGAAAGTGTTGTGTATGCTTCATGGTCCAGAGTGCAGGCAGATCTGAACTGCATGAAAGATCTGCTGCACTCTGAAGTTCGGTGGAAATACCTTTTGAATACCTGTGGGACAGATTTTCCCATCAAAACCAATAGGGAGATGGTGATGGCTCTGAAAGTCCTCAATGGGAGGAACAGCATGGAAACTGAAGTCACCAGTGTCTCCAAGAAAGGTCGCTGGCAGTACCACCACAATGTCGCCAACGGCGTCATCAGAACGGACGTGAGAAAAAGCCCGCCGCCCATCAGTAGCCCAATGTTCTCAGGAAACGCCTACTTTGTGGTCTCTAGGGCCTTTGTGAAATACGTGATGCAGAACGGAGAGGTTCAGAAATTCATGGAATGGGAAAAAGACACATACAGTCCAGACGAACACATGTGGGCCACCCTGCAGAGGATGTCCTCGGTTCCTGGATCAACGCCCCCAAACGGCAAATATGACACATCGGACATGATGGCTCTCGCCCGAGCTGTCAAGTGGTCTTATTTAACAGGAGACGTGAAAAAAGGAGCTCCGTACTATCCATGTATGGGGACCTACAGGAGAGCCGTGTGTGTGTACGGCGCCGGCGACCTCCTGTGGCTCCTGAGACAGCAGCACCTCTTTGCAAATAAGTTTGACCCAGAAGTCGATGACATTTCCATCAGGTGCTTGGAGTCAGTTCTGCGTTTCAAAGCTTTGGGTCATGACCCCCTGGGTTCTCTGCAATATCCAAACCTCTTGTAGAATCTAAAATGTATATAGTTTTCTTTTCAAATGGAGCAGGTGAAGTTTGAGAAGCTTCGTACCTTATTGCAATAGAACATCTGATTGGTATTAGCTGGTTTAAGATTCTCACAGGGTGATGACCCCGAGTAAACATACAAGGTCAGTATCATCAGTGAAATGTCAAAAATAAAAATTTTTTATTTTTATTACTGGCTGTTAAACACATTTTATTGCAGATGTAATGTTATCTGTAATGTGTTTGATGTGCAAATTTGTCTTTCTTGTAGGCAAATAAAATGCAATTGCTTCCTGCTATGAGCAGGAAGCAAATATGCACAGGTGTACATATTTAACTTTACTTATTGTGTCAGAATGGTATTCAGTTTCTTATGCAATGTTCCAAATCTTGAATTTCAATAAAATCTGCACATTTTGTGGATTTAATTTGTGGTAATAAGAATCTCCAAAGTGGTAAACATTTTTGGAATTCCACAACTATGCATGAATACAGTTAACATTTTTTTCCTTCCAATAGTTAGATTGAAGTCCTACATGAACTACAAAGTCACCTTTAATACAGTTTGTACAGCTGATTTAATAACCTGACATTTGGTCATTCTAGCATGCGACCTGGGCACAAGATGGTAACCTCGCCATTGTCGTCTTACTTTATATATTAATCATAATTGGGGCTTGGACAGCAATGTTGGCAAGTTAAAATTTGTTTTTAGGAAAAACCCCATTATAAACTTTATGAGCTAAAAGTAGATGTACGATTAACACGGTCTCTGGTTGCTTCTTGACCACTTCAAAAAGAAACTGGTCGACAGAATAAGCATTAAAAACAAGTGTACATATGTAAGACATAACTGAATAAAATGTAACATCTTTAGATAAATGTACTTCTCAATTTTCCACAAACCCTGTATACATGGATATTTAATCTAATTTGTTTCAGGCTCTTTCCAACAACCAGAAGGCACATCCCAGTGAGGGCCAACAAAATAAAGCTTTATTTTCCCCAGGTGAAATTTTAACAGAACATCAGCAATGAACAGTGGAAAAAAAAAAAAGGTGCTGCCAACACTTTACATAAAATGCCACTCTGTGAGTTTGACACCTATAAATTGCAGTTTAAAAATCAGTTCATAAAAATATATTAAATTTCTCTCCTTTAACACCCTGAATATAAATATATATTTCAATGTAACAAAGCAGAACATGCAGCAACCACTTGTAATAAAGTGTCAAATAGTGAGGATTTAACTAAAACAGGTGTGTCTTAACATGGGGGACTAAAAGGCAAATTACAATATTTCGAACAGCAAATATTGGGCAAAGTTATAAGGGTTAGGTTGTTTGATAAGAAAAAAATACAGCAAAAATGTCTGAAAATGTAACAGCATAGATTAAAAAATGCACTCTAGGTGCAGAAAAAAAAAATCTCCTGTAACTGAGCAGAACCTAAACATGAGGACAGGAGTCGGAGAGATTGAGACTCCTCATGTGGCGCTGTGAAATGGTCACTCAGGAACAGCAGCAGCAGCCATCTCCACCTTCCCAGATATTTCCTGGTCAACTCTGCAGAAACATTCAGAAGTCAGCTGTGAGTCTGGGGAGGTATCGATGCAATCAGTCAGGATCAGCTTACAACAATGACCTCTAAAAATATAACTTTTTGGGAATCGCACCCTGAAATGTGTTCAGACTGGGATAAATGTAAGAAAAATAAAAATCCTGTCTAACATGTCCCCCCATCTCCGTTTTAAAATTCAATCATTTGTCCATATGCAGCTTTTTACAAGATTGTGGATCAAGCCAGTTTAGACTTTCAAAAACACATTTTAGGCAGTTGCTGGTCAACTGATTTTTTTTTTTGGCTTGACCTAAAGATTCACATTTAGAAAATGTTCAAATCATACCTCTTTTTACATACCTTTCATTAAAAATAGACAAATTTTAGTTCCCCTAGAAAGTCAATAAATACCAAGTGTACATGGCAATGTTTTGATTTCCTTAGAGAACACACAAGTGTCTTAAGAACCAATCTATGCATTTACTGGACATCCATCTTCCAGCTTATTGGAAAGTGCGGTAAATCAAATTAATGCATTTTATGCGTCTCAAATGGATTTTAGCTGTTATGTATCAATCAGGCCAATTTCAGTTGAGGTCTGACCTACTGGTTCAGATTTGGACTCATCACAATTTCACTCCAAATAAAAGCAGAACAAAGCTGCAAGTTTCTTGATAGAGGTGGCCATTTTCAACCCAACAAAAAATGAAGGAATTGGAGAAATGTGCATAAGTCCTTAATATTTCTAGGAGCCCGTTAGTCTTAATGTCAAGAAGTTCGTAATGTGCAACTCCTCACAAGAACTTTTGTTTTAACGGGTTATAAACTGAAAACTTTTCTGTCCTTCACAGTTAAATAACGTTATACTTTTCAATCAGTTATACTAATCACAGCAGCAGCTGAACATTAATCACTTATCAGGAAAGAGCAGTACATTTCCGAGTGCAAGAGGAAAGCTGACAAACGATCCATTTACCAAAACATCAGTGGGGAGCAGGAGTGCAGGGAGTGAGTCATGCAGAAAGCTGTGAGCGTGAACAAGCTGGGCGTTCAGTGAGGGCCACTTACTGACAACCATGTGAGGACACGGTTAATGTGCAACAGTGCAACCACACACACCACAATGACGGGGACAAACTAGTTCCTTGTGGCACTAACTTGGACAAAAAAAAAAAAAACAACTAACCAAATATAAACTGCAGCAACTCTAAACCTGTTTGCTTTTTGGGCTTTGTTTTAAAAAGAAATAAGTGCCAGTAAGTGTGACATCAAGAAAATCTGTGTACAGTTATTTTAATATAAACTGTTTAAAGTTGCTACATTACTTTCTAAACTGGGTAAGAAAATGTATATTCTGAAATACAAAAAGCCTTTTGCAAAATGTAAAGACTGACAATATTTGTAAACAATTAAAAAAAACTATATAGAATAAAATTATGCTGCTAACTTTGCATTGCTGGCTCAGACAAGAATTTAGCTGGTTAAACATTCACCAAGCCACCTATTTTAATGAGCAGACATTCAGTCTGTTTATTTGGAATTTAAATCACATCAGCTGAGATTTGCAGAGGAGATCGTCTTTCCTTTAAGAGAATAGGTGTCTTGGTGCGTTTCTGCAAGCTATCTGATCAATTTATTGTTAGTTTCACGAAATACAAAAGGATGCAGAAACTGACCCTTGGTCAAAGAGCAAATACCTTTTATTGCTTTTCCTATTTTTTTCAGCATCAAACCTTAAGAGGGGCAGGAAAACTGGTTTAAGCAGAGAAAATGTAGACAACGAACACCAACAAGAGAACAAAACATGCAGAATGTTTAGAGATTCTCAGTTTTTGAGCAGTATCTTTTAAAAAGAGTGGAGACTAACATGAAGACTACGTGCGTTTCATCTATTCACAATATTTCACAAATATCTTTCCTATTGTATAGACACAAATTGTATATTTTTTATTATTTTTTTTCCCCAGACCTAAAAAGCTTTAGGTCTGGGGAATGATAGATCTAAGCTGTTAGAGCCTAGATTTCATCCCAGTGCTAAAAAATTCTGTGAACTAAATGCTTGCTCTAATTTGAAGCTAATGTCTACATTAATGCAGATCATGATTTTTCAATGATCGGCATCCGACAAAAATCCTTCGAAGTACCGTATTGTAAACTGAAGCGGAACCAGCTAACTGTTGACGTAAAAAAAAAAAAAAAAAAAAAAAAAAAAAATACACTGATAACTGGCAACTGTGTACCGACGGTGCAGGCTAAAAGTGCTTTTAATCATAGCTTGGTTCCATCTTTTTTTAACATCTTACAACATATTTAAAAAATGAAGTAGTCTTACTCTACAAGTCTGAGGAGAGTGTAAAAGTGAGTGATGACTACAAAGAGGAATGTAACGGTGTAGCAAAAAGAAACTGAAATTCAACACTTTGGAAGCAGTAGGAGATCGCCTTTGAGCGACTAAGATGCTGATGTGTCTGGTTGAGTAGCGAGCAAACAAAATGCAATTCAACACTTTGTATTGGCAGTGCATATACAGCTGCCTTCTTCCACTTTTTTCCCATTCAATGATTACAAACTTCGTTGAGTTTTATGTGATAGAGCAACACAAAGTTGTAATTTTTAAGTGAACGGAAACAATCCATGATTTTCTTTTACAAATAAAGTCGAAGGTTGGCTCTGCATGTGTATTATGCCAAATAAAATCCTTCTTGCCTTCACAAGTGGACTTACCAGAAACAGAACCAGTCTTATCTACTTTGATCTCAGTACAAATACAGCTGGATTATTTTATAGTGTTTATCAAGCAGCATCATGAAGACCAACGAACACATCAGACAAGTCAGGGAGAAAGTTGTGGAGAAGGAGAGCAATATTGAGAGAAGCAGCCAAGAGGCTCATGGTAGCACTAGAGGAGCTGTAAAGACTCAGCTCAGGTGGGACAATCTGTTGTCAGGACAACCATTATTTGTGCAGAGGGTATCCCCATCCATCTTCAAGCAACTGTTGAAGATTTAGCAGCTCATACCCTCTCCTGTATTTTGTTTCTACTGAAAACAAAGTGAGAATTCAACCTTCATAAAGTTATAAATTGAACTGGAAAAACTAAACCGAACAGCGTTCGTGTGTTTTATACTCACTGTTTGATACATTCTGGTATGGCCACGTACTCCATAGGGACAAGCTCAGCAAGGTCTTTCAAGCTGTACACATACTTGACTTTCTGAGAAAACTTGGAGCTGCAGAAGGAAACAGAAAAGGCACAATACAAATATTTTCGCATCAATCATTTCAATTTTTCTAATATTTATACCCACAACATACCTTATGAAGGGTTTTGTGAGTGCCAGCAGGGTACGAATGAACCAGGAGGGGTGGACAATTATCAGCGATTTTAGATTTTTCCGTAGCCTATACAACGAGACCAGTCAGAGGTTAAGAAAGCTCAAATTAACCATGGTCTCCTAAGTGGACTAAACGAAAATGGTGACATCTCTATTTTACTTATGACAACAGCGTCTTTTTTTAGAGTTGTGCTGAATTACCTGCGATCGATCTGCTGGTAGCACTTTCTGAGCCAGCCAACAGCTGGCATCTTTTTCCGAGATGTTGCCCCATTCAAATATACAATCATGTAATTCTCAGCAACCAGCAGCTCCAGTGTGCCAATGACATACCTGGAGAAGAAATCACATGTTAAGTAATCGTTTCTAATACCGGCTGTAAGATCCCAATTAATTCACAGACTCTTACTTGAATAAATTATCCATGATGTATCTGTAGTTTGGTTGACCGCTCTCAGGCATGAAGCAAACGGCAAACACAATGATGGCATTCAAACCATCTCCGTAATAACCTGCAGACAACATAACATGTATAAATGTTTTTTTAAAGTGAGAAAATGTGGAATACTAAAACCATCAAACTCAAGTCATTGTTCTTTGTGAATGGCAGTAAGATTACACTGACCCCCATGGCTGATGACTTTCTTGTAAGGTTCAATGGCCTTCATGTCCACTCTGTGATCTTGATCTCCAAAACGGAAAATCCTCCATCGTCGTCCTTCTTCCCGCTCCTCTGTGGCTGAATATTCCTGGACTGAATCGACAGTTTTCTGTAGTATTTCTGTGGTTTTTGGTTTAGGAAGATCATCTGAAAGAAAAAAAAAAAAAAAAAAAAAAAAAAAAAAAAAGTAGCTAAATATATATTTTAGCAAACAAATAAATTAAGCCATTTGATATTTGTGTGATTAAAATCAGAGCATTTTTCATCAAGTATACATTCAAATCTTTAGATCATTTTCCTCATGCTCCAATTACATCCAGTTGATCATCTGTATCTTAACATGCTTTGCTCTCAGATTAAAATCCAACAATCATAGCTGCAGTTCATCATCTCTTTCCAGGCCTTTTATTAGGAAGATGAAGGGAAAAAAAAACAAAACAAAAAAAAAAAAAAAGTATTTTTTTCATAATGCATACAAAACATCACATGACAACTAAAATTGACAAACGCTAAAAGTAAGATATTTACATACTCTGTAGAAAAGCAAACTACATATTTTCTTTCACCACTATCAAAATAGTTATAAAGTGATATTTGGAGGGTACCAATATCACTTCATAAAGATGTAATCTTAGTTTCATGGAAAATTTGTGGGCAGGACATGGAGTCTGTTAGCACAGCTGCCTGCAAACCTGACTCAGTTTCAGCCATTCTGTTAGGAGGAATTAGCCAAAATTACTACAAACTACTGAGAGGTCAGTAACAGGAATATTCTGCTAAAGCAACCAAAACTAAAAAATGTTCCTAACCAAGTTCCAGGTTTAAATGTTCTTTAAAAATTAAAGTTTATTAATGTTTGAGACAGTGTGCTTACATTTTTATGCTGTAAACATTACTTGTAGCTCAAAACATCACTGTTTATTGCAATAACTTGTGGCACAATTTATTGTCCAACAAAAGTTATTGTGACAAACCTGTTCTGTCTGATTTAATTTCAGACAGTGTGGAAAAAAAATTATTCCAATATAAATGTATGTAAACACCTGATTGCACCGAATTGTTCTTCCCAGAAACACCCTAGGAACTTCTGTGTGTATTTTGTACATCTATTGCCACACAGCGTTTCAACATTTGAGACAAGTATTTGGATGATCGCAAAGTCAAACTACACAAATAAATTCAACTGAAACACTTATATGGGAATGTTTATACAGTAAGCCCATCTACAATATACAACAAATTTAAAATTTCAATATTGATTTGTTTTCTCCTTATCTGGTCCATATTTTCCACTAAGAGACAAGCTATTCTCATTGTATCATCTACAGCAGGGGTGTCGAAATCCAGTCCTCAAGGGCCGGTGTCCTGCAACTTTTAGATGTGCCTCTGCTGCACCACACCTGAATAGAATAATTAGGTCATCAGCAAGGCTCTGGAGAACTTGTCGACACAAGGAGGAGGTAATTAAGCAGTTTCATTCCAGTGTTTTGTGACGCATCTAAAAACTGCAGGACAGCGGCCCTCGAGGACTGGAGTTTGACACCCCTGATCTACAGGATTTATTTAAATGCATGCCCTTAAAAAGAGAAAACATAAGATGGTGAATATATTGAAAATAAACCATTTCTGAAGTGATAAACTTAGTACCTTTGAAAATGAACATTTAAAATAAAAAAACGAGGCAAAAATAATCAAAATAAAAGCAAGAAATATAACATGTGGGAGAAAGTACATTCAAACAAGTGAAGAGATGATTGGGATAAAGGATTTGATTTACTTGTGGTTTGTAAAACATAAATGAAGTCTGTCCAAGAACTCTTACCACAGGAAGAGAAAAACCTGCTGTTGGGCTGCAGCCTGTTTCCAGGCAGACATAGGAAACAACTCTTCCAAGTGAGAAAGAGGAATGCAGCAATGTGGGAACAAGAACAACAAACAGCATTTTAAACAGAGTTGAGGAGGTAAGCTACCAAAAAAAACCCTAAAAAGTCTGAAGGACAATGTTTATAGATGAAGTTTAGCAAAACGAGACCAGGCAGCTTCCCATTTCAAAACTGAAGTCTAGCTTCTCAGAAGATCTCACATGCATGTAGGTGCTGGTGGTGAAGCTTGAATATAAAATCTGATATTTTTCATACTAAATTCAATTTTAGTAGATTTTCTTGATTTTTCTTAAAAAAAAAAAACATTACAAAAGTATTTACAAACGCTGGTTTTTATTTCCATTATTCTTTCAGCGAGTTGACCTGAATTCAAAGTTCAAATACCGTATTTTCCGTACTATAAGGCGCACCTAAAAACCTTCAATTTCCTCAAAAGCCGACAGTGCGCCTTATAATCCGGTGCGCCTTATATATGGACCAATATTGAGCCACAACAGGTCTAGCAACGGACCTTACCACAGGGGCCGCATTTCATTGGCTAATGCCCATTTTACGTCACAGCGCAGCTACCACGTGCGTGACCGTCTCACAAACACAAGCTACAGTACTAAACACATGCTAATGTACATTGTGGACCATCAAAACCATGAATGCCGACTTACCCAGCCTTGCAAGAACAATAGGCATCAGTGATCTTGTCCACAGCTATATGCTGAGGGTGTGAGGATCTGCTGTTTTCCTCATCTGTCGGTAGCTTTTAAATGTGACACGCACAATGTTAGAGGCATCCCGTGGCTCAAACACCTTGATGTCGTCCAAAAAAGATGACATGAACTTGTTGGTTCCCCTGTCCATTGTCGTGGCTGATATTTTGTGAAAATCCGGCAGAAATGCTACGCTAATTAACTCAGATCGAAATGAAAGACCTCATGTTTACACAGACATGCAGTAAGCTGCTTACGTAGTTGGTCCACTACGGTTCTTTTTCCCCCGTAGAAGAAGAAATGCGCGGTGCATGCTGGGATAGTTGTCAGAACGTTGGTTTGTTAATAAAGTTTGATAATACATTTAAAGCCAGGGGGGGAGGGGCAGGGGAAGAGAGACAGAGACTCTCTGCAGCATGTCGGTTGGTCTGTGTTACCCAGAAAGCAGTTGGGCATAATATCGCAACACCAACACCGTGAGTGAA
The DNA here is from genome assembly GCF_051168715.1 of Poecilia mexicana. Taxonomy (NCBI): domain Eukaryota; kingdom Metazoa; phylum Chordata; class Actinopteri; order Cyprinodontiformes; family Poeciliidae; genus Poecilia; species Poecilia mexicana. The sequence continues at coordinate 12,057,630 of NW_028263375.1, forward strand.
ACAACTGGGCCAGCCTACTATATAAAGTACTCGGGGACCAGTTCTTTATAAATGTGGATGTGTAATAATAGAGTATGACGCGTCTATTCTATGCGCCTTATAATGCGGTGCGCCTAATATATGAAAAAAGTCCTACAATAGGCCATTCAGTGAAGGTGCGCCTTATAATCCCGTGCGCCTTATAGTGCGGAAAATACGGTAAATAGAATCTGTGAAACACACTTGACAACCAAGCTGGTAGGCCCTGGCTAGGCTGACAACACTCTGAACTATGGAAATCAAGGAGGGGGAAAAACTGAAATCTTCAAAAAACTGAAAACTCAATCGATAAAATCTATTTACCACCCAGCCCTACATGCATGTTCCCAAGAGTTCATCACTTTTTCCATCACCATGTTTACTGGGGTTACTTTGCCATTCTGTTAGTAAGGCAAAGTAAAACAATCAGTGTTACAAGAAACAATAAGACCAACACAGTGCTTTTTACCTTCCCATTCAAACTCATTGCTGTTGTCTGAAGGCGTCTCCATGTCATCCAGGTCCAGATCTGTAATTTCCTCCAGCTCATCAGAGAGAAGAGAACCTTCGCTGCGGTCCAGAGTCAAACTCATGTCTGGAGCGGACAGTTTTTTCTTGGCCTTCTTGCTTTGGTCCTCTCCATAACCTGGGACAGATAACCGTTAGTAGTTCTATTATATGTGCAGCCATTTTAAAAATAGACTAAATAATTAATTTTGAATGCAATGACTAAAATTATATTTTGAAAAAAATAAAAAAAATAAAAAAACAGAAAAAAGTCCAACTAAGACTCAGGAGTCCTCAAAGATTTAACTTAAAAATTAAGATCTGAAACAACATTTTAAAAAGTTCAGATTTTTTGTTATTTGTACAGCAATATGAAGTGCATTACTGCGTTATGATTACCAGGGTCTCTCTCTTCAGAGGTTCCAGAAAAAAACTCATCAAGCTCCTCTTCCTCTGGGAGGGGCCTGATGAAAAATAAGTTAATAATCTTAACTTTAGTACTTTCTGATTTTCAAATTTTTGCCCATAATGTGGGCAAAAGGGACTATGCATAAAACATTTTATACTGCATCTGGGCATCTCAGTACCTTGGGAAGTCTTCATCTTGCCACTCTTCCTTCAGCTCAACTCCTTCCATTCTCAGACGAGCTTCTGTAGTGGCGACTGACTCTTGCCGCTCCAAGCTGCTTGTGGAGGAGGGGGGACACAAACAAGAATTCAACATTTCATAGTAAACTGAACCTAATTGCTAATAAACAGGACTTTTGTAGAATAAAATGGGCAGAGTTCAAGAGCTAGCCACCACAGATTATCTGTAAAATGTAAAGACATAATTGGGTTTTTTTTTTTTTTTTTTTTTTAAAGGTAATGCATACAGTCTTAATGGGATTAGTCAGGAAGCCTTAAAGTTGAACTCATTTGCCAAAATACCACAGTGCTATTTGTTTTGGGGTTACCAAGTCAGACACTAGGAGCCTGTTTTTAAAGACACTGGTGCACTGAGGATAAAATAATTTCATCAAGTAAACTGGGACCAATTTAGCCTTTACTGAAATCTAAGGTAAATTAAACCTTCCTTCAGGCTCACTGAAAGCCTGATCTGTTGATAGTCTCAAAGAAAATTAGCAAGTTTGAAAGTCTACGTTGTATAGCTTCCTTTTAAACCAAACTGATGTGCTAAACCAGTGTTTCTCAACCCTGGTCCTCACCACCCCCCTTGCTCTCCATGTTTTAGATGTGCCTCTATTCCAGAACAGCTGATTCAAATGATTGCATGACCATCAATCATTTGAATCAGCTGTTCTGGAATAGAGGCACATCTAAAACATTGGAGTAGCAAGGGGGAATGCCTAACTGGTGAGGACCAGGGTTGAGAAACACTGTTAAACTGATTCCCTACTATGCATAATGAGCATAAAACAGATTAAATTTTAAATGCAAGTAATTATTGCTGAGCATAGGTAGGTTAATCATAACATTTAATATTCAGAAGCCTCCTAAAGTAATACATGGAGTAACCACAACACTAAACATTCAAGAGAAAGCACCATAATACTCATATGTGACACTGTGAGGCCAATTATCCTACAATACTCTTAGTCCCATGTTTAAGCATCAAGTCAAAAGCTTCAGCTTGTAACTGGTCTCCTAATCAGGTATTTTGCCATTTGAAAGCTTACCAGCTTCTGCTAAGAGCTCAGTTTATAAGCCATATGCCTAACTAATGATAAATGTGGAATTTATACAGAGCCCCCTTTAATAGGCTACAACAATGTATTTGTGCTTGTACAGAAATTCCACAGATTTGGTATTTAATGTCAGAATAAACCCATTTAGGCATCTGATTAGAAATGGCAATAATATCTACACAACCCAACAGCTGAAATGGGTAAATTGCTTCCTTCAAAGGAAAACTGCAAAGTGGAAAGACTAATCGTAAGCTACTTTAGCAAAATAAGGAAGCTAAACTGCAAAAAAATAAGTAAAAAAAAAAAACTTGAATCACAACACTGAGCTTACATAAAGCCACATAAGTCACCACACAATGTCTATTTATATGGAAATGTAAAGGTGAAGTTAAACTGTGAAGATGTCTGTGCGAGATGTCAAACACACTAATGTGCCGTTTTGTGATTTCATTAGAAATCCAATACCTATTTTCCCCACACAGAACATCTGACTTTTTTTTTTTTTTTTTTTTAATGTGCACTGATTTCTTACAAGTTCTTACCGCTTGTCTTGATATGCACAAGCAGGAAGAAAAACAAAACCTACTTCCTCAGGTGATCAGTGTACAAAGCTGTGGTGAATTGTAAATATTGTAAACAATGAAAATTGTAGAATAGAAATGACCTAAACCATTCTTACAGGTTTTGGTGTTCTCACACATGTAAAATCCCATACTTTTCTGGTAGGTTCATCTTAAAATTCATACACTTGGTATGAATTTTTGACAGATGTATAATGGGAGTTTGCATATGGTACCAGCAGAAACCAAAAACTAGAAGGAATGATGAGGAAGGAAACAAAGAAGAAGCACTTTAAAGAAGTTATTTAAAACACACTTTAATATTTAGGAAACCTTTATTCTGTTGCAAGAATTTAAAGAGCTTTTTTCAGCATCATGACCTCCTTAGGACAAAATGCATGTAAAGTATATGAACTGGTCAAAGTCTTACTGAATTATTTTATGCTGCTTAGATTCTTCAAAACGCCAACTGTGATTTGTTATGAATGGTTGCCGCAGGAGATTAAAGAATTCCTCAAACAAGATTGACAAAAAAAAAGAAAAAAAAGCAACCCTCCGGGTATGTGTTTGATGAGGGAATGATAATTAAAACATGATGTAAAACTCAAAAAAGTCATTTTTACATAATACTGCCTCTTTAAATCTTTGCTTCATTTGAAAAAACAGGTAGTTTTCCCAAAAATAAAGTCATTGTGAAATTTATTTTCATCACATGTTTAAAGATAATATGCTATAAAAATGCTGCTAAAACCAGTCTGGTCACAGGAACCCAATAGTTACCACTCTAATAAACATCAGCATAAACATATCTAAATCTGATTACATTTGCCATCGATTGATCTGAAATCAACAAGCTTCTTGAGGCAGAATTTGAACCACAACATATCAAAGAATTCAATTTAGATAGATCTTTTCGTTTGGAATCATTTCAGTTAGTATGGTATTCTTGTGATTTAACTGTAGCTGTCCGAGTAAAAGTTCAGTGAAAATGCTTGTGTAGATGGACGGGACTCGAAATTATTTTGGGGTGATTTCATACACTTTCACAGTACTAGGAGGTCTTATAAAAGAAGCGGCATTTGGAATTACTAAGTAAAACTGCAATGACACATCATTTGGAAACCTAGATCACCAATTGGAGCTTCAATGCTTCTCATCCATTGACTTTTAGCTGTGAGCATCGTCTATATTGAGTAAGCAAGTTTTTAAGTATGCATGATTTTAAACTAGAAGTTACTTTCTGCTCCTTCTGAGAAATAAACCTGATGAACAGACAAGTACAAGGAATTCCACTATAAATATTTTGCTGTAAACTGTAATTTGAGAAATCAATTTGTTTCTTTAATGCCATTCAATTTTTGAGTAGCAATTTGAATCCAGCTCGTTATAAATTGCATGAGCTGAACTTATGTCTTTGGGAATTTAAATCATGCTGAGAATTCTTTAGACCTTCCTAAACGAGTTTATGCTTTCTTAATTTCGAAATAATCTCTCTATTTTTGTTACATTTTCAACAGCGAGAATAAGGGGAAGTTCATGTAGGAACAAACATGCAGACTAATGAAAAATGGGTATGGTTAAAAGGGGATCTGCGCCCTGACAGAAATGTTTTCTTTCAAGACACCTGACAAGGTTAACTGGCACTGAAGAATTTCTAGCTTAAAAAAAAGAAAAAAGAAACAAACTTCCGAAAATGTTTAAAAAGATGCATACCAGTTATTTTGATTTAAATTCTGGTGGGATGTGAAATTACACACATGTTAACAGTTTAATCAATACACACCTTCCTGATACTTCTGGCGGTGAATGCGGCTTGGGAAGGCTAACCGGGGCAGAGCTTCCTCCTCCAGACTGTTTTTGCACTTTTCCTGGCGTTGTCCTTGTTTTGGTCACATTTTCTCGACGAGATTTTTCGCGATTTTCCAACGCTGAGGCTGAGCTACCCTGTAAATCCTGGTCACTCTCCATTCTCGACTCTCCGGAAGACGAGAGACTAGTTGTCTGTCTGTTTCCCAAATCCCCATCAGTCCTGCTGGGTGTGACACAATCTGAGTCGCTATTGTTCAAACTTGTATTACTTGCACCCTTCAACACTTCACTTTCTTTCACGTCCGATGCCATGAGTCCTTTTACTAGGTTCCCTTGGTGCTGACGCGATTCAGAGGGGGTTTGTTCAGAAAAATACTCCAATCTTCTTATATTTCCTATGATAGTCAAAAAGCCAAAGTGGATTAGCAACTTTTTCAGAAGTTTGTTGCTAACGGACTAGCTCTAGGAAACCGCAAACTAGCCAAGCGACGCGTTGCCAAGATGTTTGTAAATCAACATACCTAATAAGCTAAGTGTGAAATATCACACCGTGTACTTAGATTTGATCACCTTTTCTGAACGCGTCACAGTAAGAAGCTAGTGGTCTGAAAGTGTGCTAGCTTTGCACAAGCAGCAGTACGCAGTGATCCTGCTTATCAAGTTTCCTTCCTCCAAGTCACAATGCTCTCCCCTCTATTGCGGACGTTAACAAACGTTAGTCACGTTAGCTTTCTCGGCTACGTAGAGCTAACTTAGCCGGTAGCTGAGGCTAATAACAGTTAAGTTTTGGACCAAACGTCTACTCTAAGCGGAATATATGTTCAGCCGCTTACTGTACACAGCTATTCATTTGTTCAGGAAAATTAGTAAATAGCGGTAGGTTGAACTTGCCAAAGCTCCAGGCTCCTCGACGTACGGTTGCAACCATGGACGGTTAAATGAATATTAAGCGCGTGGGCATTTATTAAATAGGTGACTGGAGGGAGGGGACGAGGGGGGCTGGGGGACGGGGGGGGGGGTCTGCTTTCACTTTCCACAAATACAATTTCTTGCTTTATTTTTACTCAAAGAGGTACATCTTTATTTATATGTTAGACTAGCCTCTCCTGGATTTAATCTCATTGATTCAATTACAATATTAAAATACTCCAATCTGAAAGGGAAACTTAATGTAATTTATATACACATTTTTTTCAAAGTGATTACGGATGATTCTGGACAGGTGGGATCTCCAGTAGTAGCAGTTCATTGTACAGCAGGTCAGAAGAAGCCCCTGCCTAAGAACACACTGCTGTCATATTATGAAAAGGATAACCCATCCATTATTTTATTTTATAAAATAATGGATTGCTGGTGTTTACAAAGATCAAATGTCATGGCAAATTACAGTACACAAGCTAAAGATTAACAAAATAATAATAATACAATACAGCTATACAGTTTGGAAAACATATTGAGTCATATTGAATAAATTAAAATATCATGGGGCTTGTTTGTTAGATCAAAAATATCTTTTGAAAATAATAAGCAGGTATTAAACATACATTTCATTAAGCCCATATTTCTGTATTTTCTGTTTTTACTAGTTTAATGTAATAATCTAAATGTGTTTTCATTAGCTGTCAGTGGAAAACCATTATAATAAACAGCAAAGGCATGGAAAAATCAGTCTGTGTGTAATAATATATGTAGTGTTTCACTCGGTGAACTGAGTTATTGAAATAAATTCAATTTTCAGTGACATTATAATTTATTGACTATAGCTGTGTATATTAATTATGTTGTTTCTATACCGGGGTGTCCAAAGTCGGTCCTTGAGGGCCGGCATCCTGCATGTTTTAGTTCTCTCCCTGGTGGCACAACCTTTTCAGCATGTCAATGTTCTTCTTAGGCCTTCTAACGAGCCATCATTTGATCCAGGTGTGTTAAATCAGGGAGAGAACTAAAACATGCAGGATGCCCGCCCTCGAGGACCGACTTTGGCCACCATTGTCTATACCAGTGTTTCTCAACCCTGGTCCTCACCGCCCCCCTGCTCTGCATGTTTTAGATGTGCCTCTATTCCAGAACAGCTGAATCAAATGATTGCATGGCCATCAAGTAGTGCAGAAGCCTGTTAATCACCCAGAGATACAATTCAGGTGTGTGGCATAAGGGAAATACCTAAAACATGCAGGACAAGGGGGCGGTGAGGACCAGGGTTGAGAAACACTGGTGTATACTAATAAAATTCTAAAGAATAACATACAAGTTATTCATAAAAACCCTGATATAACACAGCAACTGAATACTCTTTTGAAAATCATTCAGAAAAACAGTATAGTAACCAGTTGGAGTTTACTCGATCTTATGGAAAACTGTGAGAAAATTAGGGAATAAAGACTGAGTTGAATAAGAATAGATGTATGAGTTTGTAATGAAATATACCTTGAAAAGTTGAGAAATACTCAATATATTGGAAAGCAGCTCATAAATAAAAACTAACAAAGTATTCTTAATGCACAAATGGTTTATAAAGAACTTTGTAAAAGGCCCATACATCCCTTTACAAAGGGTACCATACAGTAAAATGTCTCAACTCTAAGACTCTTTGCTCTTCTTGCTGCAGCAGAATAATTTAATGATTTCTTTATTATTTGTAAACAAAGCTAAAGAATAGTTAATGGAACAATTAATGAGATATCTCAGACTTTTTTTAATTGATCCAATTAAAGATGTGGAAAAGCATTTCTAATTGGCTCAATTAAAAAGCCACAAAATAAATGTGTTTATATAATAGTCAATTTCACTGGAAAATGTCTCTATAAAACTATTACGTAGATGAGTATATTCAGTGTTGGAAAATTCCATCTTGAAATATTTTTTAAACAAAATCCCAGCTGTCAATGCTTTGTGCAACTCTTCTGCTAACAGGAAACCCCTGTATTGTTCCCTACAGTATACGTTTCATAAAGTGGGAGCCTGCAGAGAAAATCTTTGACCTCTCCTCTTTGCACAATCTCTCTAGATCATCCAGAGTCTGGGCAACTCTCTTATGCGCTCTTCTCTAATTCTCAACCCACACATTTTCTATGTCACCAAGCCAGAGATGTAAAGTAAAAAAAATAAAATAAAATAAAAGTACTTTGTTCTTGTATTTAAGTAGATTTTTCAGGTATTTGTACTGTACTTTTACTTTTATTTATCTTTCTAAGGCCTTTTTACTTGTACTTCCTACATTATATGAAAAAAAATCTGTACTTTCTAGTTCTTACATTTTCACATAAGACTCATTACTTCCATGATAAAAAAAAAAAGTTAGTACAATTCCAAAAACCCTTGGAATATGATTACAAAATTAGTCATATTATGTTTTTAAAAACAGTTTTTAGCCTCAATAATTAAATGTTACCCCTCCCAGACCAAAAAGCACACATCCATATTTGCCCTGAATATCTGCATGAAATGGTTCGTTCCTACGTGGCGTGCTTCACAGTGACGGTGTTCAGCAGCAGTCAGTGGAAGACAAAAACAACTCTGGCCATTTTGCTGTTTTGTAAACCCCTTTATTATCAATAAAGATGAAAAAAGAAGAAAAAAAAAAGAACAACAACCATGGCAGTTACTATGCTGCCAAGAAAAATAATAAAGTCAGGTTTACAAAAATAGAGAGAAAAAGACAAGAGTGTCTATTTGTAACCCAGATTTTCTCCAATAGAGGTGGATAGACTGTGTGAGATTGTCAACCATTTAGCATAGTTAGCTTAGCTACAGACTACTGTTTGCCTTCATTTCACTAGCATCTAATGAACTAAGGAAAAAAAAGTTACCAACATATTTTAACTTGTCCTTGTACCTCTTACCACACTTAACAACAGGTGAGTCAGACAGCAGCAGCTCTAACCTTGATGCCAGCATAACCTTTAACCCTTGTCCCAGTGAAAAAGGTGAGCGACACTGTATTCGATAACAAGCTAGGTAGCATCATTCCAGTGAGTCTATAGGGATTTCTCTGTGTCTTTGCTCTTTTTACAATATATTTATGAGGTTGAGTAAGGTTGATTGACAGCGCTAAGACCCTCCTCCTAGTTCGGATTGGTTGTTTTTGGCTGAAATGTTGCATTACTTTAGCTAGCAATAGTAGCTCAGGGAGGAGGTGGAGGAGATTGATTTTTTATTTTTTATCTGTCTCATAACAAACTGACATGACATGGTGACAACTTTAACACATATGGAGAAAACATATGTTTTTTATTGAAGTTATATACTGCAATTTGAATGAAATGCAACTACATAGCATTTTTTGAGAGGTCTGGATTGCTTTATTTTCATTTTGCATGTTGACTGTTGCGAGAGACATTTCAATAAGCTAAAACTAATAAAAAAGTGCAAGCAACCTACTTGCATGCAACATGCGGACCCAATTTATCTTTTTGTCATGGGGCCCAAGATTCTTTGGGCCCCATGACAAAAAGTACCAGCAGCAAGCGGCACCCCTTGCTGCTGGTACTTAGCCCAGTTCTGGTTCTGTTGAAGGTTTCATCCTGTTGGATGGGAGTTTTTCCTCTCCACTGTCGTTACATGCATGCTCAGAATAAGGGATTGCTGTAAAGTCAATGACTTAACACAAGCGATTTGCTGTCTCCCCCTACTGATCCAGGAGGAGTGAATGCTGTAAGTCACTGGCTCCATGCAATCTGCTGGGTTTCCTTTGGTACAAACTTTTTACACTACCTTCTTACTGTGAGAGGTCTTTATAAATATAGAAACTTCTCCAGATTATTAGACAGCGTCTAGAAGAAATTGACTTCCATAGGTCTCTAAGCTGAAATTATTATTTTTTTCATATGTTTACCAGATCTGCTAATAAATATGGCCAGTTCTGTATTGATGTGTGTATCCTGTTGTGGAGTAGTATTCTACAAAGGTTAAGCACACTAGGCTACATTACAATAATGAAACAGCTTCAATACTTAGAAACTGTTAAACTGTACACGCTGCATTTCAGATGATTTTATATTTGACTCATGAAGCCCATTGTGTTGCTGATAAATACAAGTATTCATGCATGGGCTATATTGTCATCTGAAACCAACCAGTTATTCAGAGATGTTACATACAATTTCTTTCAGATGATTCAGCATGATACCTGATTTTATTTTATTTTTTTAGAATAAATATAATATATTATTTGAATTCTGAACCCTTAAATATCATTCTTAGCTTACTTTCTTCATCCGTTTACTAGAACAATTTTTCATGTCGCCACTAGGTGGAGTCAAAAGCTTGCTAAAATGATTTGGTCTTGAGGAAAATCCTTACTTTCAATGCTGTCCTTTCATCATTGATCATCATAATTACACTAATATTTTCCTATTCTCCTCGTGATTCCCAGATGCACATACTCGCAGTCATCCAACAGATATTGTTAACACTATAAAGAAATAGCAACAAAATATCACATAAAGAAGAAATTCCAAAACAAAAGTATGGCCTTTGAGGAACATTTTGTTTCATTTGATTTTTAGACATCAGTTAATAAAAAAAAGTCTAAGCGAAGATTATATTATAGATCTATGCTGTCTGGTTATTTCCAGCAATGTTTGCTGTGGATTATTCAGCATAATTTCTAATTAACATATTGCTATTTACTCTGGTGGATCATTAAACCTCATCACAAAGTAGATAATCCAGGGGAAAAAAAAAAAAAGTTTATGCTTCTCTTAGACATGCATGCTGTATTCTAATGCATCATCTGAAAAAAAAAAAGAAAAAGAAAAAAACAGTTTAGAAGTTATTTTTTTCCCGCCAGGTTAAAACTACTAACATATGCAACTACATCGCCCCTCTCAAACAGAAGGCAGTGGAAATGTAGAGAAAGAAACACATTAAAACATTGTTTTATAGCGTTGCTTTGTTCATTATAAGCCTCCGTGCTCAGTTATACAGCCAAGGGCCAACAAACAGCTGTTGTTGCAAATCAGAAGGACCTTTTTTCACAATGAAAGCTAAAGTTTCATTGTCTAATTCAGGGTACGTAAAGGACGATCCTTGCTTTTAAAAGCAACACAGGAACTGCACATAATAAGCAGGCATCTCATTTTATCATGAAAGGAGGAATAGATGCTGGGTACAAAAACATAGGCTGCATCGTATTTGCAAAGCAGAATCATTAAAAGAACTCTCCAACCAATTTCCATAAGTGGAGTTGCGGGAAGTATTTAGGCTACTCAAAGTATATCACTAATGAGAAAAGACAAAAAGGATTTTTCCTGCATGTTCTATGCAATCATTTTTTTGGGTGCAGAGGAATCATTATTTATGATTGCAAAGCCTAAAAGGGAGGCATGAAGATAGCATCTGCAGAGAGACTGGTAAAAAATTTAAAGAGGAAGTTAAATGAATATTTAAGGGAAGATGAAATATTTAATGGAAACAAATGAGCAAAACATTTAAAACAGCATGATAAATACTAGGGAGTGCCATTAAATTGGCTCTCATAATTTGTGCTGCTCGCGACATTAGCCGGCAGGTCTCGCTCATGCGGTGTGAACTGAGAACTCCAAAGATTGTTTTCAGATTGTTTTCACCGTGCCAGTCAAAGAAAAAAAATGAGGACACTGTGTCTGTAACCCAGAGCTAACCTTCTATCAGAGAAATATTCGTGCTTTGATCCAATGTAGTTTGAGTATATGCCACAAGGCAGAAATAAAATCATGTTTTATTGACCTTTTTCACATTGAGGTTAGGTTAGAGTTTTGAAGAGAAAACATAATGACACAAAAACTGAATCTGATTAATTTCTCAGGAGACATGCAGCAAAAACAGGAATTGTCATAACATTAGTGTTTTACCCTGCATTTATTTTTTCATTTTCTTTTTTTTTTCTGATTTCACCAACTTGAATCAAAACAAGGGGGAAAAAAGCATTGTGTACCAGCATGCATTCATTTGTTTTCCAAATGTGAAAATAATTAAATGGGCAAACAAATACTTATTCAAGTCAATGAGAACAATTATCTCCAAGATGCCTCTGAGACTACAATGTGCATTGTGAATTGATTAATTATCTTGGTAAAGATAATTGAGTGGAGCTAGATCTTTTTGACTGAGTCAATTAAATATCTCCTGGTAAATCCAGAAAAAATGGAAATGTGATATAGACAATACTATTATTGTCTATATCACAATATAGACAATATGTGTGCTTCCTTCAAAATAAAATTAAATAAAACATTTAATTGTGTTTAGAGCTTGAGGTAATGTGTTACAAGAAATTGATCAACAGTCCAAGATAATGTTCAAAAATTAATACTGTGTGTTTTCTAAGATAAAATAAAAATAATTCTACAAATATAAAAAATAAAATATAAAAGGAGATTATTATTATTATTATTATTATTATTATTATTATTATTATTATTATTATTGCAGGTGAATCACTGTTTTGACCAGTTCTCATCCATCTTAGCTAAACCTTCCCTTTGGAATGCAGAACACGGCACAAAATAAGATAATTTTTGCCCATGCTCTTTCAATTTTCAATTTACATCCTTTTATTTTAGTTGAAACAAAAAAATATAAATCATAATTGACTCTTTAATCTGTTTATTAAAACTGCTGCAAGTGTAGCTCTGTTCTGACTAGTGCAGGCTAAACTTCCCCTTAAATATGCAAAATATTGAACAAACTCATATTTTCTTAATGAGTGCCTTATTTAAAATAGAAACAAAATAAAAAATAACATAAATAAATAGAACTGAAAAGTAAAAATGTATTTTGTAATCCTCATGAATCTGTTTTGTTAGATCTGTTGTAAGTGTAGCACTGCTCTGACCAGTGCTCATTTGTCCTGGTTCAACTTTGCCTGTGAACTCAGCATGTCACGTAGCCTGTGGGCAGACTATTACTTACTCCTGAGCCAGACAGAGATCATTACCTCTGAGAATGATGGCAAGGCAGCTGCAGCCGGGCAGCTTTATTTCCCCTCTCAACTTGGCGGACGCAAGCCATCACATCCTGTTAACAATTCCATGGCTTCCCCCCCTTTTATAAAGATAAGCTCTCTCAATCAGCCCTGTCTGTCTCAATCGCCACCAAAGGACCATAAGTCATCACTGCCCGCGAACGAAGCCCTGGTTTTTCCACATGTGATTGACACCGTTTAGATGATTCAGCCAGAGTCGCTGGGCTGTTTGTTTCCTCTGCGGACCACTGCTTTTCCTGATCATAAGATTTCATTAAATATTTATCTTTGACATCAGCATATTCGTGTTTGGTGTAATCAGTCTTCTTTCTCTGAGCAAATATTGGTCCGTTTGCTGTGGAATCTGAGATGAATGAAGTCAGGGGCGCTGACATTTTAATCAGAGCGGTCAGAAGATGCTGACTGTCACTGTCAAATTGCTTAAAGGTCACAAGTTTCAGCTCGCTATAATGTTTTAATCCGCACACATCCTGATATTTCATTTACATGTGAGATCAGGTAGATATTTTATGTATAAGCACACATTCCGCTCAAGGCCTTTTATTCTATTAACCTGTCTTGTCTTTATTGGATCCTTTCTTAGATAATTTCCGTACGGCTTAGCCTTTGATAAATATGCTTTTAGGTCTACCTAATTAATGCATTCCACTGTGATTTTCTTCACTTGTCACCCACTCTTTAACCTCACAGTGAAGGAACAGGCTTTTCCAACTCAAATTAAAGGTCCTCTGGGACAATGTTCATGTGAGCTAATGATATAGCCAGACCTGATTTCTTATCTTGAGGGGGCTTATTGAAATGTTTCCAGCAACAGTGAATTGCGTGACCTCGCTATTGTGAAGTGTGGACATATTCCAAGTAAATATGTTGTAGTTTATGAATTAGGTTGTGATTCTGGCTTGTATTAGTTTTGTTTAATTATCCCAGAAGGGCTTGAGAAGATGTCTGTTATTGTTGTTACACAAGTATTTGCTTTGCGAGTAGTCTCATTCTTGTTGACATATGGGATCTAGTGCTTGTTGGCAATCTGGAGTCCAAAAAACACACGATCTTCTCTTTGAACTGAGCATAATCATATGGGTAACACACCAACCAGTAATGGCGTGGTGTTGAAGCAGCGTTTTTAGGGAACACAGGAGAATTTATCTCCACTTACTAGTTCTATTTCCTGATTAATTAAACCAATTCAGCATTTTTAAAGAATGTGCTTTAAATCTCATTTCTCTGGCTACATTGCCAGAGCCTCTATCCCTGTGACTAAGGGACCATTCATGGGTATAATGAATGAGATAAGATGATAATCAGCATATAGACACTTGGCCTTTTTCAGCGGTAAAACTGCTTAGCAAAGGGGCCAGCTGCACTCCTGAGCATACAACAAAACACTGCCCTTTATGTAAATGTGACAGTAGGGAGCATACTAGGCCAATATAATTTTTTTTCACTTTGAATTAGTCACTTGTTACTGAAAAATCTAATAGTCTGACTAAACAGGCATACTGCTTTTTTAGAATGTAGTGACTATATATATATATATACATATATATATATATATATATATATATATATATATATATATATATATATATATATATATATATATATATATATATATGTATATATATATATATATATATGTATATATATATATATATATGCATATATATATATATATATATATATATATATATATATATATATATATATATATATATATATATATATATATATATATATATATATATATATCTGAACACCAGAGCAATAGAGGCTCAGATCTACCACACCAGACAAGACCCAAGGTGTAGGTTGTGCAAGGAGGCCTCTGAGACAGTCCAGCACATAACAGCAGGGTGCAAGATGCTGGCAGGGAAAGCGTACATGGAACGACATAACCAAGTGGCGGGCATAGTATACAGGAACATCTGTGCAGAATATGGACTGGAAGCCCCGAGATCAAAGTGGGGAACACCCCCAAAGGTGGTGGAGAATGACCGAGCTAAGATCCTGTGGGACTTCCAGATCCAGACAGACAAGATGGTAATGGCGAACCAACCGGACATTGTGGTGGTGGATAAAGAACAGAGGAAAGCCGTTGTGGTGGATGTAGCAATACCAAGTGACCACAACATCAGGAAAAAGGAGCATGAGAAACTGGAGAAATACCAGGGCCTCAGAGAGGAACTGGAGAAGGCCTGGAAGGTGAAGACCACAGTGGTGCCTGTGGTCATCGGGGCCCTCGGGGCAGTCACCCCCAAACTGGAGCAGTGGCTCAAACAGATCCCAGGAACAACATCAGACATCTCAGTCCAGAAATGTGCAGTTCTAGGCACAGCCAAGATACTGCGCAGAACCCTCAAGCTCCCAGGCCTCTGGTAGAGGACCCGAGCTCAGAGGATGAAAGAGACCACCCGCGGAGGGTGAGAGGGGAATTATTATATATATATATATATATATATGTTCAATAATAATAAACTACTCAAGACAATAGAATAGGACTTATTTGTCAATGCATGTTTCACATAAAGAAACTAAAACTATCATGTAACCATACATGCTTAAAAACACATTTTAAATACTTAAAGAAACGAAGCACCTTTTTTGAAACACTAAGTCCTGTCACTTATTTAAAATGTATCATTTATGAATCACCACCATTACAATTTGGGCTTGTTTATTTGTTTGAAAGGTGTATAATTGACACTGCACTACTGTACAAGAACAAAGTAAGCTACTTTATGTGACAGTCTTTGATTATTTGGCCATCTTGGACTAAAGTTACAGTGCTGCAGACACAGCCTACCAGTGGTCCCCAGTGTAATTATTGATTACATTACTCAGACGTCACAAGTTAGCCAGTTTAAGGAAGCTGAAGTGAGTGAATCTTCATCGGTGCAAACAGAGCATCTGCATGGCGTATCATGACATTACGCTACTTAAATATCATGTAAGAATCACAACATTTATAAACCATTTTCCTACTTTTCTTAGAAAAAGTGCAAATTATTATGCAGATTAGTAGGAATCCTGTGGATAGAGTTCCCATGGGCTATGACATGAATATAATAATAGCATATGTGGTGTTTTTCAGTTTCAATACTCATGTTGCAGAATTTTTCACTAAAATATTGGTGTCAGTTTCTCTTAGCTGGAGATCGCTACATTCTCAGATGTGCAACATAAGCAGGCTTGAAAACTATTTATGTTTACATATCATAGATATGCAAAGTAGATACCCAAGAGTCTGATCAGAGTATTCATACCACTAACTTAAGTTAGACTAAGGTGTATACATCAAGACAAATCTCCACTGATATAATTGGAATTAATTGGGCATATAGTTAAATTCTCTGAAGAGACTCAAACAAGAACACTTTGTACACTGACACAAAAAGAGTTACTTTTTGTCGAGGCAAAACAGAAGTTTGACACTTGGCTATGGTATCAAACAATAATCAGTGTCAAAATGTCAAGAAACTTTTCAAATCAAAGATTGATCAACCCCTCAGCTAACACCAACCCTTTGAAGTGGATTTTCAAATGTGTCAGACAAGTCTACAGTCAGTGAGTTTGACATTCAGAGAGAGATGGGGAAGAAAGAAAACTCATAATGATTCTATTTTCCCTCTGTTTTACAACAAATGTTTAAGCTACCGTACACACAAAACAATAAATATGATGCACAGAAGTCTCTGCTTCCCTTCCCTGGCTTCAAATCTCATGAAGAATTCATTTGCAATTATAGCCACACAGTGGAACCACAAAAATACTTTTCGTTGTCTATTTAAAAAACATGAAACATTTTCTCCACTGTGTAATTTTCCTCGTTGCATTTCGAGAGATACTGACCCAAAAAAGGTTGATCAAAGACTGTTGGAACTCCACAGCCTGAAGCAACCAATAAATTGGTCCATTCGATGTTTTGCACTGACAAATTATTCTCCAGAGTACTAACATTCTTGGTACCAACTCAATTAGCAAGAGACAGATGTAGCAAGTGCTCACATTTATGTTTCATAGACATTTCAATATTTTATTATTTCACTGCATGTTGGCACAGAGCCTTTTATGTCATAGAAATGATAACTGTTTGCTAATTCTGGCATAAGGCAGCAGTTGTTTTGATCACGTTTTGCACACTTTCTGGGAGAATTACTGCACGGGACAGCTTTAGGGTTTTAAAGAGGGCTCTGACTTGATTGTTAAAATATTTATTTCTTATGGTGACTGAAGAGAAACTTAAGCCAATCACTGTCAATGTGAGAAAAGATTTGACCAGAAATAGGGGGATGGGGGGGTGGGAATAATATTTCAATGCAAGCTTTTTTAATGTTACAATAAAATAGGAATGAAACCATGAGTTCAACATTTTTACTCTACTTTTACTCATCCATGGGACGTGATGGTTTGTTTTAATGTCATAATTTCTTCCAAATAGTTAGATATGACAAAACTATATATTATTGTTTTTGAAGGAACCAAAAAATAAAAGAAGAAAAAAACTGAACATGCACAGTTGTCCAAAGGAGAAAAATTATCTTGTCAGATCTTCTTTGCACAAGGGAATACATGCCGTCATTAATATGCATGGGTCTCTCTTGTCTATGTTTCGGCATTTAGTATTAACCCTCACAAACACTCTGACCTCTTGCACAAAACCATATGGTTAACAGTGAGCGATCTCCCTGATGTTCAAGCATCATTTACCTCTGTGCGGCATATAAAAAGAAAGCATTAAAGCACAGCTCAGTGAAGATGGGTGAAAATGTTAAGGCGTTCTTTTTTTCCTCCATGGACTTTAAAAATTGAGATGAATTATTTTTGTGCAGATCTTCATAGCATTTCAGTAACATGCTCCGTGTTGACAAATGAGTCTTCAGTTTGTCTGCTGTGTTTGTTTGTGCGTTGATAACACAACATCAACCATATAAACATATGATTAGGCTCATGTTTTAAAGTCAAGCATTAACCATTGCTACCTCATATCACAGGAACTAAATCCAATGCTTTACAGAAACAAACAAAACGTTCCTTGAATAACATGGCCGTTGCATATGGTGAGAGCAGCAAAACAAATACTTAATGGTACCAGAGCACCAAACAGCTTTACAGTCATAATGTACATTTGCTGAGATCGTTTGAGAATAGCAGACTGCATAATTAACTTCCTCTGAAATGTTCCCCTGAGTCAGTCCTCAGCTTTATTAACAAATAATGAAGCAATTCCTAATTAGCTCTTGCATTGTAAAACCAAACTCAGAGAAATAACATGGGGCTCTTTGTATTTCTAATAAGGTTGAATCGTGACAAATAGCACTAGAGAGAAGCAAATTTTAACTTTACTGAGAGTCCAAATCATGACATAGCAACTTAGGAGAAGAAATTCATAAGATTTTAAATTTATATATAAAAAGAAAAATAATGCATAAAATATACTGAGTTCAAAAAACTGAACATTTTAGAGTTTTGGATCTGTGTATATTTTCCAACTTGTGTTCTCTTTTGTTTTTATTTCAATCTGTATTTGATTTCATACTTCGTGAAGCAGTGTGTGACATTTACAGTTGCTTCATAATGAAAAGTTTATTCTTTATAAAGCTAAGAATATAAAAAAGCATCATTGCTTTTACTTATGCTCATTCTCATTAATGCAAATATTTTGCTGATTTTTTTTCTCAGATTTGTGTGTTTTACACATCTGGATATGAAAATGAATTGAACTTTTACAACAAATGGCTAGATTTTTTTTTTAATAGAAAAGCTGTGGTTTTCACAGTTTTAAATAGTTTTAATATTTGTAACAGATTTAAAGCATGAAAAAAGAAAAAGCATATTTTTGGTATACCTGAAAGAGGGCAAACAACGAGCAGATTAAGCTGATTAAGATTTCAAACAGTTTGGAAAAATTATTGGATAGTTACTTTGGTATTTGAGTTTGTATTATATTTATAATTTAATGTGACAATGCAAGTTAATTAACAGTAGCATGAAAATATATAAAATTATTCCCAATTGCAAATTTCCATCTCTAGTTGGTGTCAAACACATAAAAAATAATGAGTTTACATATAACAATAAAATCTATGTAATAGTTTTAAAATATCCACAAGAACACCCAAATTTAAATATGAACATCTTGCCTTTTCTAATTTTCCAGTAGCAACATTTTAAAATGTTTACAAAAAGAGGTAAGAGTTGGAAGTTTATATGAGAAACATTTAATTGTATTGAGGTCTGAGATGCACAATGAGAAAATAAAAAAAAAAGTTTGACCAACCAGCACTTCACATGAAAAGCCTGCCGTAGGTAATTTACTCGCGTTCTTTCGAGTTTGTTTTACAATATGTCATATGTGGCAGAATAATGGCATCAAAATAAATCGAAAGTTGGGCAGATTAAATTTTATTGCTTTCACAAGTTGTTCCCCTGTTGTTTGAGACAAAGCTGTTAATATATGATAATTACCAGGTATTTGAATTCTTGTGGTATTTCTATGTTTTTGTCTTGAATGACAAAACTGGAATTGCTTTCAGTATGTGCTTTTTACAGAATTACAAACACACATTTCTAGATATGTTCAAATGTAAATCAAACTCTGGATCCAGTTGTTAACATTATACATTGCAGCTGTCAATTCTTGAGCACTGTGTTTTTTGTCCTTCACATGAGAAAGCTGTGACATCTGCATACATCTGACAGGTTACATTTGTAGGCAACATTCTGAAAAGTCATTAATAAATAAACTAAAAGGCAATCGTCCCAAATATGCCTCTTTGCGTACTCCCACGTTATTGTCAATCATCATTGACTTCTTTTTTTTTTTCTTTTTTGCCTTGACATGCAGAAAACTAAGAGAATTTGATCCTGTTTCAAGTCAGTCACTCTGTTTACTGGTGGGTATTTTAGTATTTGTGCTTTGCATGAAGCACCAGTGTTCACCTTTTCGAACTGAATCATTAGAACTGTGCCAAAGATGGATGGCAACTTTCTGCACGGCTTAGCTGGCCACCAGCTAACAGTGGGGCCAGGTTTTGCTGTGTTCCCTTGGCCTGCCTGCTGACCTACTCCTGGGTCTTAGTTAACATTCAGGGAGCCCTGACCTGAAAAGCAGACTTGGCATCAGAACCAAGGTCCCACCCTCCCCAAAGAAATTAGAGGCAGTAATCTTTCAGGAACAACTTGCTAACCTTCCCCGGCCATGTAAATGTAATGGATGCAGCAGATTGTCCCTCTTCTGTTTTGCAGCCCCTCTGTGTCCCACTGTCAAGCGACTGTGCCAGGCTGCGTCCAATTTGTGTGTCTCTGACGGCTCAGAGGTGACAAATGATAGCAGGGGCTAAAGGAAGGTTACATTTAAACACAGCACAGGTCAATGGGGTAGATGGCTGAATGCTAAATCATTGTCAGGGAAACTAATGATGTAACATTATAAGACAACAGAGCTGGGTAAAAGATAAAGTGCAGTATGTCATATTGATATTATAATGGACCAGTGTCTCGTTTAAGCGCACATTCATCTTTATTTTGCATAGACATTCATATATTCTGCTCCCTGCTGAATAGAAACACTGAAGAGTCCCATCAAACATTTTATATGTGGCTGGATGCCGGTTTGCCGCCCTACAGTATTGAAACATTATTGCTCATCTGCTTAACATTGGTGTTTTGCAGAAACGTTGTACTTATTTTAAATAGTGCTTTGCAAAATTATTCACAGCTTTTGAGATTTTCCCAGATTTGTCATGTCTCAGCCACAAACTTCAACTCACTTTATTCACTTTGTATGTGATATGCAAACACAAAAAGCACACGATATTAAATCAAAAGTAAATGGGTGTAAGTCTGGTAGTATGTTTCTACCAGCATTAAGCATCTGTTCAGAAGTTTTGCCTACTTTTATTTACAAAATAAAAATGGGCAAAATAAGAATCTGCATAAATCATTTGTAAAGTCTTTCCAATTGGACTTAAATTTGGACTTTGACTAGACTATTATAATACATAAATATTATTTCATCTGAACCACTGCATTAGCAAATTGAAAACAAGAATTCTTGTGGCTTCTTTGAACTATGCTTTCTTGTTTTTTTTTTTGTTTTTTTTCCACTCTTCAAAGCAGGTCAGGAAGTAATCATGCCCTGTTGACAGAATCTTCCACCCGAAACTTGGATCTCTGGAGCTCCTCCAGAGTCACCATGGGCCACTTGGCTGCTTCTCTAAATAATATTCTTTTTGCAGAGGCAGTCATTTTAGTTGAAAGGCTTGCTAGATTTGCAGTTATGCCATATTCTCTCCATTTCTGGATGAGGGGTGGAACAGTGTTCAATGAGATAGTCAAAGCTATCTCATTGTTGTTTAAACTAATGGCACTCAAGTAACCTTTGAAAACATTTTACCAATGGATTTTATGTAAATGTACTCCACACATTTGAGATTTTTATTTGTGAAATAAATAAATAAAACCACATAGTTTTTTTTTCTTATCACAGCACAATTTTGTGCTACTTTGTGTTGGTCTATTACATACAATCCCAAGATAAAATAACAAGACACTGCCCCCTTTTTACCCTTACTGCTGCTGTGATTTTTGTAAGTCCAACTGTGAATTAAAAGAGAAAACACACTTTATTAAGCAGCAGAAACAAATATTTGATTAACTGGGTCTAATATGTGTTGCACCTGCTGCAGCAATTTCAAAAACACACAGGAAGTCTGAATAACCAACACAGACAGAGCCTGGGAGCTGAAGCACAAGTTGTGGCATCTTGACAAGTCTTTAAGTAATTCCTTGATGAACAAACACCCTTAGGCTCACTTGCTTCGTTACTTAAGTGAAAACTGAGAGTATACACAGCCACTCAGCAGTCACAGAAATAGAAAAGTGTTGTCCACTATCTTAATCATTAATGCTAACAATTTTTTACAGATATAAGTTCGGTACAGATCTAGAATTTTGAATATTTCAAGGTCTAGGAGAAATTAATCTACTCACCCTTACAGCAAAAATAATATCAACATCTGTTTTTTTTTTATTAAAGGAAAAAGTACATTATGGCAGCAAATAATAACCATTAGTGCAACCTAACTCCATGTAGCTGGAGGTTATGTGGACACGGAGAGTCCAGGAAGCTCAAGGACAGCTTACACTCCCAGATCAAACAATGTTCACTCTCTGTCAAATGACTGCCTCCCAAAACTGCCAAGCCAGAGGAAAATGAGCCCCCCTCCTCCAACACACACACACACACACACACACTGTGTGGACGACAGGATAAAACAGAAGATAGCTGTGCCTGAAGGAGACACAGGATAATGAAATAATCTTTAATCTCTGTCCCTCCCGGGTATGTTCAGCACCTGTTATTCTTGATGGCATTGTGAGGGAGGGCGGCTCGCAGATTTGTTTTAAGCCTGGTAATTATTACACTAATTATTCACATTGGTGTGGGGGTGATTATCGGCCCTCGTTCAGGTGAGCGCGCGTCCGTGTTTTACACCAGCTGTGACCAGAGCAGCTTGTTGGAACAGTTGTTCCCTTGCAGATATTTGACCTTTTGTTCTGTTTGCAATCTGTACTTGGGAAGGAATGGGAGGCAAAAACAGCCAGAAACTTTTAATTGCTCTAAAGAAACAGACATGAGAGGAACAGGCTTGTTCCATCTGTTCACCATCTCTTTAACAACTAAACTTCCTGTTTAGATTGACTTGATGTTTGTAACACAGCAGCAGTTGATGCTGCGATGCTTGTTGTTCCAGTGAGACTTTATTTCTCTTAAATGAATGGATAGTCATAGTATTTCCCCTTGTGCTTAATATTTAATGAATGCAGATATATTCTTTTCATTAAATGAGACGCATTTGAAATCAGGGCTTTGGGGCCATAAAGCCCCCAAGACAAATATTTCTTCTCTTTGACTCAATTTAATTCAATTAGCAGAAGGGCGGCATCAAATACTACACCTCCATTAACAAATCTTTCATGTTTAAAGTGAGAATCATTAGCAGTGTTGGAGTATACTGTCTGATGTTAAAAATGCATAGATTCTATTTATTGTATAGTCAGTGTATTTTGTATCAAAAAATATTTCTTCCCTTGTTGAAATGTCATTGATATGACCATTTGTTTCTTAATAACGGAAATTATCTTAATCAGCTTCTCACCAAATCTCATTGCATTTCTTTTTATTTATTAAAGTCAATCAAGAGACTTGCTCATTTTTATTTTTATTTCTTTTAAATGAGCCATCCTGATGTAACTTGCTTTATCTGGAATATAATTATGGGGAACAAAGAAAGCGTAAGATTTAGATGAGAATATATATCAAACTTAAACATTACATCAATTTATATTTGGTGGTGTTATCTGAGTTTATATTATTCTGAAATGCAGATTATAATATTTCATGTGACATGACACACTGAAACTGTCTCCGAATTTTATGATAAACACATTCATGTTTTGTAAACTCCATAGAGGGTAATAAACTGTCAATTTACTGGAAAAAAAAGAACATTGTTAAATATTTCTTTCAGTTGAAGTCCATTCTGCTGGTATGCATCCCACATCTGTTTAGATAAATTACTATGTAAATATGTTTGACAGACACTAAAAATAACTTGTGCCTTTAATTATGTGCCAATGGAGGTTTTAAGAATTTTATAGCAGGACTGCAAGTTAGTTTTAGTCTTTTCGTAGGAAATGCAGATATAAAATAGATCATGTAAATTTCAATAGGGATGAGAGTGTGACTAAAAGTTTGACTGTGAAACATTTTCAGATTTTTTTTTTCTATTTACTACTTTAAATTGGCCTATCACAGAAATGTTTAACTGCGACATGACAAAATGCTAACATGAAAACTGTTGCAATGCAAAGTTTGCACAGATAGCTTGCAGTGAGCAGATGTATGTGGTTAAAAGCTAATGCCCAATGTTACTGGATTTTGTTTCTTATTTGTTTAAAAATACAAAATATCAAACACAACCTTGCGTACTTCAAAGTATACTTGCTACTAACCTTTAAGAAACTAAAAGGTCAAAAAACTGTATTGAAGAGAAGGAAAAACCAATCAAAAAAGAACCGATTTCTCTTTTCTCAAAGGTCAGGCTTTACTGTGTCTGGAAGCTCTACTGTGACAATATCAATGCTCTGTAACTCCACAAATGCTGATTGCTATCCTCTCTAGGCAATGTCGATTTTGCAGAAGCACTTGCCGATTAAGTCGGCAGGATGTCAAGAGCCCTCGTAGAAGCTGCCGTCTTGTCCTAGCGAAGGGCCCGAAAGCCCTTGTCTATTACAGGAGACACCCCAAGGACAGATGTTTTAGGCTTAGGAGGGTGATAGAGAATAATAGCGCATTAGATTCATAATGTGTTCTGGAAGCAGAACTCAGGGGAGACAGAACTCCTGGGTAATCGAAATTCATCCGTCTTCCTCTCCCCCTCATTTCCTCCTTTCTTTCTTGTCTTTCTTCGCCCGTCCAGGGTTGCATCCCGTCAGCCTCTTGAGGTGCCGAATCTTTGCCCGGAGCTAGAGGCGGCATGGTCCATTCATCAAAAGCATGACCCGCTACAGTCAGGGACAGGATGCCATGGTGTAATGAACGTACCTGTGTCATATCTCTGCACATGCGGAAAGGGAAGCTTTACTTATTACTGGGTATTATGACACAGTAACACATTGTTAATGCTCATTCTAAAAAGAAGGGATATCAGCTAAAATATCAGCTGAAATACTTTAATGCCTTTAATGTTGCGGGAGTGATTTTAAGGAAATAACTTCTGTCATTCAACCCTTTTTTTTACATCTCCCAAAACATATCTTTCTAATAAATATATTGTCTAAAAATAAGTTTGCCGTAATATTCCCCTATGGAGCATTTATATTGTCATACATCATTTAAAAATGGGATACAATCGCTATGATTCTGAGGTGAATTAAACACATATTAATACTACAGTATCTTCATCTCCTCCCCCTACCCACCTTACCTCCAGTGCGGAGCTCCCAACTCATCTCCTACCCCAGGCCAAGGGTAGGAGATGATGAGTGAAGAGGGAGGTAATTCACTCCTCAGGCTTAATTAATCCTATGTCTTATTTGATGAATGGCTCCCAAATTGTGCTGCAATTGTATTTTTCCCCTTTTTTTTGGTGCGGAGGGGGCTGCAGATCTGCGAAGGAGAAAGTCAAAGCCGGGACTCGGGGAGAAAGCTCGACTCGGGGCTTTGTTTACGAAGTTGTTGTCCTCTTTAGACACTTTGGGGGCCCCCTGTCCTCTGACGTCTGGCCAGCTGCAGAGAGTGATGGTGTGCTGTAGGGAGCGTGTGTTCACGGATTTTTTTTTTGTTTTTTCTATCGCCATAGGAGTTCAATGCCTTTGTTGCACGCTGAGTTTGTCACTTTTGCCAAACATGATCTGTTAAGCATAAATACACAGAGTATCCTGTGATTTTTTTTTTTTTTCGAACTACTTCACATGAATATATACCTCCAGGGGGCAACACATTACAATGATAAATCCCATGTTTGACTTTCAAATGGGAAATGCTTGTATTACTCAAAACCAATGTTTTTTTTCTTAAGAATTAATCTTAGCCTGATAAAAAATTTCAGATATTTGGCTGAAATTGCCACAAAATTATAGTAGCTGAGATTATATTTGATTATAATAAATCTATTTATTTACTGTGTCACTTTAAATAAACAAATAAGACTCCACCGGTTTGATAATTTTGCTGTGCAATAATTACCACAAATTTTAAAATACAAATAAAGATTACTAGGCCACATAAAAATTGTTACATTTTAGTCCAGGAATATAGACTTCACATATTTGTGTTTTAATGAGCAGATAGGATCATGTAAGCAGTTTTATATTAATTTATGCTATTTAAAGTTCAAAGTGCACCTACGAAAGGCTTTTATTTGAAAGGTTTGCCATACCGGCCCTGTGAATAGAGGCATAGATCATTGAGTTGCCTCTTTAGCTGATCTCCTTCTAATCTCACCCTTATGAAATAGCTACCCATTAGCCAGACAAACCTAGCCTTTATAGTGTAAACATCAAGCTAAACTCACCAGTAGCTATTAGTAGAAAGCAGCAGTTGGAGGAGAGGACTCTGCTCTTGCCAAGTGAGGACAAAACATTTTCAAAAAGCCACCCTTGTGCATTTGTGAAGTCTAAAAATAGAACTGCATTTAAAACTCGGGGATCTTTGATTAACTACAAATATTAAATTAAGGTTGAAAAATAGGGAGCAGGAAAAAAGGAGGATGGAGGCAACTTTGGTCCCTAATCGAGACTCTCGAGTTTGAAAACAACCAACCCACGTTGACCTTCAACTCTGGCCCTCAAGGACTCCCGTCCTGTATGTTTTAGATATGTCTCTGTTCCATCACAACCTAATTCAAATGATTGTATGACTTCCTCTAGTGCCGCTGAAGTCTGTTAATCACACTGTCATTTAAGTCAGGTGTGAGACAGCGGGGAGACCCCTAAAACATGCACTTGGACGGGGGGAGCTTGAGGACCAGGGTTGGTGTAAATGGCATCCACTTGTTATTTTTGCAGTATTAACCAGTATTTGAAATATAGAAATGGACTGGACAGAAACCTATGATGCAGTTCACTTTCAAAGCTTTGTTTCAGCAATATCACGTGCTTTATTATGCATCCTTTTGTCACAAAGCCGTCTGTATGCATTGTCCTAACAGGGGTAGCAATTAAAACTAACAACGTCATAAATTTTTCACACTAATGTGGCAGCCGTAAAGCTTCGGTGAATGGAGGTGAGAGGGTCTGGTGATTTGAGAGGTGAGGGGATGAGATTTGGTGGCCTGGCCCGAGCAATGAACTTGATTAAACTAATCTCATTCCTATCAAAGCAATGCTTGCACCCTTTATCCCATTATTCACAGCAATGGGATAATTACGTAGAAACAAATGGGGCCCACACAGATCAGTCCTGAGACACAGACCCTCGGCTACACCTCGACTCCTGTGCGCAGTGTTCCTTCTAAACACAGATTAATTATGGTCAACTGGATGGATCACATCTGTCACTCTCAGAGAGAAAAATGGAAATGATTGCCCCCAAGACGATAACGGGTGTGTATTAAGTCATCTTCTGGTTTGGGGGTTCAGTAGGGATGAATACAATCAGCATTTTAGAACAGCATCGTGACGACGAGGATTTAAAAAAAAAAAAAAAAAGAAAAAAGAAAAGCAGCAATACTTAGAATCATTTCATTTGTAGACATTTACTCAGATTACATTTACTCAAATACAAGTATTTCCATCCCTTTTAGATATTCATACTTATGCAATTTTCTTTAATTAATAAGTGTAAAATAATGCTTCAAAATTCTCCAACATAAATTCATTGGCTGTATACAGAAAGCCATAAGACAAATGTATTGATCACATTGCCAAAACCTCAATTACAATTCTAATGAAAGCTGAGATAATGTTCTTCATAAACTATCTTGAGCTTGTCAAACGTCTGGTTTTGATTGATTTATTAAAGCTTGAAAAACGAATAACATGGTGAGTTACGCTCAAACGGACAAACCGTGCATTTTCAGTTTGCGAGAAATTTGGTTTCTGAATTCAGTGACTTTTAAATCAAAATGTGACCAAATTAAATCACAAGATAATCCGAGGGCTTTACTTTTGAAGTAGAACGTAGCATTCAAGTTTTCACACATTTACCAAAGTCAATGACTATTGTGCTCTTTATCTTGTTTTTATGTATTTCCACTTACTTGCTTTCCTTTTGATTCATCTAAATTTAGGTGAATTGTGTCCATTTAAATAGTTATGTTTATTTTAATTAAAAGTAATAAAAAAATGGAGCTAAAGAGTCATCAAAACCTTCTGATGCACACTCCTTATGAACAC
Organism: Poecilia mexicana; assembly: GCF_051168715.1. Lineage (NCBI taxonomy): Eukaryota > Metazoa > Chordata > Actinopteri > Cyprinodontiformes > Poeciliidae > Poecilia > Poecilia mexicana. The sequence goes on from NW_028263375.1 coordinate 12,085,079, forward strand.
CTCCAGGGACTTAAGAGGTCACAGCAGGGAGTGATGAACAGAGACAAGCAACAGACAGCGAGTCAGTGTAATTATCTCCTGGAGTGGTGTGTATGTAGACAGTGAGCTCTGGCCCAACACGGTCAGTGCAGCAAGGCCCTCGGTGCTCGAATGCAGGTCGTTTTTTTTTTTTTTTTTTTTTTTCACCACCACCATCTCATATGCCCCAGGGATGTTTTTCTGCAATTCAGGCTTTTTACCGTATCCCTGGGGACTGAGGTTTAGTCACTGACAGCTGACCATACCACTTGAAACTAACAAGATTATTAGGCTGCAGAGTCTATCAGCTTTTGCTTTCTTCTTACTTTTGAAGTCACCCACAGACAACTGAGAGAACATTTTTGTCGTTAGAGCACAGCTCAAACTCAGATACACAACCTAAAATGTTAAATGTAGGTCCATTGGAGTAAACAGACCCTGCCAATGAGTGAGCAGACATGTTTATTTTATTATTTTTTTTGTCTTCCAGGCTTTTATATATCGAAGTAAAAGCGCATATTAATTAGCACTTCTCTCAATGCGCAGTAAATCTTTCTGTTTGGACATGTTCCAATTCAGTAAATAGGCTTTTAGATGCAAATGTTTATTGCTGTGTTGTTTGTAATGGTCACCTCTCATTGAACAGGAATTTTATATGCTCTGACACAACAGTTACAGATCGCAAATAAGGAATATTTTATCTTGGAAACTAAGCGGTAAAAGATTCCACAGTTTTCTAAAAAGATTTAGAAAACTGAGTTTTTATTTGCCATATGACATTTTGTTTAATGTTGTTCAATGAGAACATTTGGCCTACTTGCATTCTTACCCTGCTGTTACAACAAAAAGTGGAACAAATTGCTAGCAGCCACAAAATTTGGGGTAAAATCAATATTTTTTTCTATTTACAGTGCTGTTTAAAACATAATAATTTTTACACTCAGCGTTTCCACGTTATAACCACATAGTCAATGTGTTTTATTGGGATTTACATAAAGTCATGGAGCATTTTGAAGTGGAAGGAAACCAATTTAAGTGGATTTTAATCTTGGAATATTTTACAAACTAAATCAGAATAATTATTTTTGAAATAAATGAACTTTTCAACAATATAGAAAGTTATTGATGTATGTTATAAAATGAGGGAGCATGTTTGGGAAAAAAGTGTACAACAACCTAAAAAAAAATGTCTTCGTTTTGTCAGTTTATGATTCCTTAAAGTCATGCTGATTTCAAAAATTATTAATGACATTGGAGTAACTTTGAGGTTGGTGTTTTATTGCATGATACCTACCTGTGCCTGCTAACATTAATGCTGCAATGATCACTGCTAACGTTTGGCTACAGATGTACAGACCTGCCTCAATAGAATAATTAGGTGCAAAGTTGTTGTTTTTTTTCTGCAGTGTTTTACTTGTTAAAATCATGTTATGACACTTAAAAAACTTGAATCAAATTGTATTCATTTTCAGTGAAGCAACTTTTATTTCCGTATCAGACTGTGCGTGGGGTGATTGCACTGAACCAACTCAGAGGGGAAGGAGGGCGAGACTAGAAATTTCTATACTAATTCTTAGATATATATATATATATATATTTTTAATAGCAAGCAAGAAAACCTTATGAAACATATAGGGCACTTAATCTGACTGCTGGAGTGATGAAAGTGAATCGAAAACATAACTTTACTCTCCCACTTTTAAAAATGGGGTAGTCGCTCCATTTGCTCTATTGTTTAGATGCCTGTGTCTGTAAGTATATTAAAATTTAACATAGTTGTCTAGTCTGAGGGTAAGCATACTTTTTCAGTTTATTTTAAGATTTGGATACTTAAAGACTGGTATTTTATGACAACTTCCTACCATATTATTTAGTTTTTGATAATATTATGGCAATTCAATGTCAAGACTCAGAGTTGATGTTAAATTCTTCAATGTGGATGTATTTCTGATCAAAGAACAGTTGGTATTTTAATGTAGATTTTTCATAACAAGCATAAAATAAGGTGCGGTAAGAAGGCGTAACTCCAGGACAGGGTTCAACAAATGTTACAATCAGCTGACTCATTTTTGTCTGTGCAGAAAAACCTACATTGCTCTTTGAATAATAGATAGCTTATGAAATGTAACCACTATGTGATATTTATTTTTTTCATTATGTATAATGCTTGACTTTAGAACAAGGAAAAACAAAAGTCATGTTTTGTTTTGTTTTTTTTTTTTATTTGAAGGGTAAAGCATTTGATTTGGGACTTTGACGAAATAAAACTGTTGAATTTATTTTTTTTTTTCCTCTAGCCTTTATGTTAAGAAATTTGTGAGCATATAATTTAGCATGAAAACATAAAAAATTGGCTAAGTTAGCTTTAATATTACCTTTAGCTTTAAAAACTCCTCAGTTCTATCATTTATGTTACTAGCACCCAATGACGAGGGCCTAAAGAGCCACAGGTTGCAGAATTCTGATTTAGGTAATGAGATTCAACCTTGGTCTTAAATATTGTTGGAAAAAGACCCTGATAATTGTTCTTCTCCAGTATTCATTGCATTCTCATTATGCCTGTGCTGTTTTTTTTTTTTTTTGTAAATGTAGTGTACTCTACAAAAATAATGTCTGCCTTTTACTGTAAGCATTTCCTCTGTTTCACCTTGATAAAAAAAAATATGCAGAAACACCAGATGGGTTTTTGTGTGTCAGTCATTGCTTTTTTCCTTCAACAGAACCGCAGTGAAATGTAATTTATCACTACACCATGTGCATTAAGTGGTCCGGGTCACAAAATAAATATCAGACTCATTTCGCTGGAACATAACCAGCGATTAATTGTAAAACATAGTGCATTTACAGACTTTAGCAAAACACTATATCATAAATATTTGCACGTCTCCTAATGCAAAGGTTCAGGGGTGTTTTTATTTCAATTTACAAAAAGAACAAGCTCGTCTTTGCTTTTCTTTCGGTGGCTAAGAGTGCTCTACCTGGATCATCCCTTAAATAAATCAATATGTATTTCAAGCATGGCCATTAACAGAGGCGTCCTCTCGTTCCCTTTTTCTCCATCAAACCACACTAATCCTGATTTACACAGTTTAAAACCTTGGCCACATCCCCTACCTTCCAAGGAGATAGGGTAATTAAATTGGTACTTTTTACAAGTCGTTCTCAATAAATCTGAATAAATTAACAAGGCATTACGGAGACTGCTACATTAAATTTGCATAGTGTGTTTAATGAATATGCAACTGCAAGTGAAAAGGTCTGCTACTGTGAACTCTTGAAATTAGCATAACTACTTCCAGCATGTTTCTTAAATAATGCTCTCATTTGCACATCACTGAGTTGGCTAATTCTAACTTCAGTCACTGTAGCCTCATAATTAAGAGTCCCGCTTTAATTTTTAATGAAGTTTACGTTACATCAATCCTGACAGTAATGAAGGGGACATGGAAACAAAAAGGCTGCTAATAATTAAATTCACTAACCAGTCTGAGGCATAGTAATTCCTGAGGAGGAATTACAGGACTAATTATTAATATGGTATTCGTCCCACTCCATGGATAGACTCGCATAAATGCCTGTCCTGGTGCCAGTAATGCTGAAATGCAAAATGCCTTTTTCACTGCCCTCATTGACTGCGAGGTCTCGCATAGATTTTTTACTGCACAATTAATCATGTTGACACTCACGAATAAATGCTTTTTATTGGTTGTCATTTATTAGGCCTTATTACCTGAGTTGGTTTAAGGTCTCTTCAAGTGAGTTAGTGGAATGCAGACATAAACAGAGTAATACTTGAGAACAGTCATTTCGGAGACAACTTCACAACTTCGACTACACACATATTCCTCTCAGTCTTTGTCACCCATATGACAGTCTGAACCATTCAACTTAGAGATTTTTGAAAAAAAAAATTAGACTCAGGTTGCTCTCACATGAAACTTAGGTAATGTTTTTTTTAAGTTACCTCAGTCTAAACAGTCATGTCACATTTCTTCATTACTGCAAGTGACAGATGGAAACTGTTGCCCTGGAAGAGGCGAAGCAGCAATGTCGTAAATAACAAACGAAGTGAACATGTCGGTGGTTGTGACTGGCCCTCTATTTCTTAATTGCTCACTTGGAGTGTTGTTCAGTCACAGGTTTTAACTACATCTCTTCATTGAACGTCCAAAAGTAATGTTACCTTCATCTGCATCAGGTCAATCCTGTTTGTATGCTCCTTCCTGTTAGTACTGCCAGTCTTCAAAAATAAGAAGTGCAGTATACACATGTGATAAGTTTATCTGTTCTTGGGATGTCGAGTCTTCTCATAGATCACTTTCAGTGTGACAGATTGGGCTCATATGTGTCTGACGGTTATGTTTTGATACAGAAAATCTTTCTCCTCAGGATGGCAGGAATAATGGAAAGCAGACAAATGGTATTTCTCCACACAATCGTCAGGGAGCGACAGATGAGAAAGTCTCTCAATCAGTACCTTTTTGTTGAAGTAAAGAAGTAGGAGGAAAAGATGTGACATCTCTTCATGGTCTCACTCTGAAAATGGAGAGAAATCAATATACTCAAGGTGATGCAATACCTGAAAGGGTAATAAAGCCTCTCTATATGCTACATGTGTCCAAGAAGCTTGTTAAAAACACGTGGTTAGGGTACAACCTCAATTTAACAAAATAGTGGAGGGGTATGTATATATCTGAGCCTGTTTGTAAAACTCTGTCCTGTGTGGAATAGAGGAAATACACGATAAATCAATACTTTTAGACATGGTCCCAGTTATCAGAAACCTGAGGTGATGAAAACACCTTCTGCAACCTACAAAACACATGAAGAAAGTGAAGAAGAAAACTTCCTGCATTCTTTTGTTTTTGCAACTCGTCATGAATTAGCACATTTTTACCATTTAAGCTTCCTTTATATTCAATTTGAAAATCACAGCTTTTTGACGTAATACACGATAACACTGGGATAACGTGAACTTATTGCCTTCTAGTTCTTCAGTAGTTAGCTGGCAAAATATATTGAAAACCAGAACCCAACAACGTGGTTTTCTTCGCACTCTGAAAACAGGCCGTCTTTGATCAAAATTATTCTACATGTTGCTCTTCTGATCCTGGTTGTCATGACAAGTGGCTGCTCTGCTGAAAGTTAATTATTTGGGATTGTAATAGCTTTGGTTTAGGCAGGGGAATGGGACATTTCCCTAGCTGATAAGCCTGTTAACACTCTGTCTCTGCCTACAGTAGGTGTGACGGGTAAAGAGTATTTCCTGATGCGCAGCAGCACTTGACATTTCATTGGATTCTTTCTGTGCTATTCCATTAGTGCATTCTAATAGCACAAACCCCGGCTCTGGACTGAATTTGTTTGATAGAAATGTAATTGCATTCTTCTCTGTGCATGCAGTCTGTGTAGATTCCCTGTCTATAATTTCAATGCCTTGTCACAACTGAAGTGCTGGCTCCCGAACAGGTCAGAGTCAACAACATTATTTTCAAGTGCAGACCCACAAGGGTTTACTAATCAACATCACAGTTCATCATGTCTATTACTGCTACCCGTCAAAAATAAATCTCCCCATATATTAGCTACAGTGCTGCTTGAAGAACACTTAATCAGACGTATTTCAGACACATAAATATATATTTTCCTCTACATATTAGGCATGCTTTGCAAAGTCCTTGGCTGCCAGCGATGCACTGTGTCACATTATTACCAGTCCACGGTAATAATGCACAGTGTGTACTAAGCATCTTCCACAGTGACTCAAGTTTTCAAATTCGATTTAAATTAATTTCACACATTTCTTTAGGTTGCTATAGTGCCTATATTTATTTCTCTTTCAGCAGAAACTTTATGATATTTTTCCCCCTCCTTCTTTTCATGTTTTCGGTATAAAGTTGCTCCAATTTGACAAAGCAAATGAATTAGACTTAAAAATGTGTTGTTGTTTTGCAGAACTCTCACAGATATTGCCATCACTTCAAACGTTTTACAAAGATACTTAACTAGATGAAATTTTCATTGCAGTTGCATTATTTCACAGATATTTTTAAAACTAACTTTTAACTTGAGTAAGTTTATTGGGAGGGGGCAGAGAGATACCACATCAATAAAGAATGTGTTTTCCCTTGTAATCCTTGTTTTAATCATTTTTGCAGCTCTCTTTTTGGTAGAACACCACTTAGTCTTCTTCTTAACCATTTCAAAGGAAGGAGCATACAGAGTGGGGAACATACAGCCATCGTTCTATATTTAATACCTAGGTTATCCAGAAAAAAAAATCCCCCCTTTGAACTCCTCTCAGAACACCCCAAAGGTCTTCTGTGGGACTCATGTCTGAGGACAAACGTGGCTGTGGGAAAACATCAGTTGTGTGTTTGCTGAACAGTTTCAGTATTGATTTGGCAACATATCTGTGATCATTATTGTACTATAAAACCCAGAGCCAAAAGCTCAAGTTATGTTTTTTTCTTATAAATCTAGTTAAAATTCCAGTAACATTAACAATATCCACATGTTTACATAATTGATGATAGAAGAAGTGAGGCTTTTTTTTGTTGTTGAAGCAATTCCTTTATGTTGCTAGTTGGTGTATATTTACCATCTACGAGCTGTTTCTGACACTTTGTGAGCTGTAATAATTGGCAAGTATCATATATATATATAATATATATATTATATATAATATATATATTATATTATATATATATATATATATATATAGCAATATCAACAAATAAATATCAACAAATAAATATCACAAACTGACAAAAGAGAATATAAAAATTAACACATGGTTAAGTTGACAATTTTTTTTTATTGATAGATAATTAAAAACAAACACAAAGCAATATTTTTAAAAAAGCCATTAAGGAAAGTCTTGTTTGATTAAAAAAAATCTACAGTGGATTTTTAAATTAGTCAAGACCCTCAAGATAACACAACATAGCAATGGACGTTCACTCCATAGTAACTGAGCAAAAGTATGATAACATCAATCCTGTGAAGTTTTACATTTGATCCAAGATTGTGCTCTTTCCTGAGGTTCTCCAAGAGGAAGGAGATTATTATTTGGCTATTATTTGGAGATTATTTTACCTCCATCATTCTGCTCGCTGTGTGTGGCGGCAAAATAAAGTTGTTTCCTCCTTCAGCCTAGTTTGTCACAGCTCCAGTTCATATTTGACCTGAGAAAATACACGTGCAAGGTGAGGTTACAGTAACTATTTTATTTTATTTTTTTGTAACTATTTACTCACTCGTGATGCTGGATACACATTTGCCTTTATACAAAAAGGCATCTCCTGTTTTTGAATAATGCCTAAGAGAAATTATTCCTTATATCTGAAAGAAAGAGTAAGTCAAGTATGTTCTATGATTTACTGCAGAGATTGTCTGTGCTGGCCAGTCCAAATATTGAGCATTATCAGAGTGTTGGCTAAGATTAATGGTCATTAGTCATTAGTCTTTTATGAGCAGATGAAAGATTACTTTTAAAAAGTCTTATGCAAATTAAAACACACACGCACGCACACACACAGTCAAAACATGTCTTTATGTCTTAATGTGGTTAGCAAAACTTTCAAGAATTGCAGGTGCTCACAATTTGATTGTTTCCTAACTTTTCTTCCGAAAGTGTGCTGTGGTCTGTTTTTCATCTCTTACCTTCCCTTTGGGGATCGTCCATGGTGTTTACTGTTTACATGTGTTGTAAACTCACCTCTACTGTTGTTGTGCATTGTGCTGCTCTGGTCTTTAGTTCTGCCAGCCCTCCGTGGAGACCAGGCATTTCCCTGATGTACGAGATAAAAGACAGAGCAAAATGCCCCTCATTTGGTCCCAGTTGGTTAAGTGTGTTCTGATCACTGCCAAGGTCTCAGAGAACATGAGCCACACAAAAGACCGTGCCTTGCAACCACCAGAGCCGGCAATATAAGGGGATTTGCATCAGTTAGCTGTCTCGCTCACTAACCCGAAGTGGTGTTTCAGAGGACATGAACAAGGAATTGATCCTAAGTTCAGAACTTTTCTTTTTTTTTTTATCTTTTTCTAAGCAGCTTCAGAAATTAATTGGGGACACGCAGCTCATGTGTTTTTATTTATATGTCACGTTAATTTACATAGATCAAAATTATGTCTGCAGAATGAATTGTAACCCATTCAATGCAGTCATTGCATTTCCACATTCAAAAGAGGTAAACATATGGAGAACGTCTTAGATTTATTTGCCAGGAGTCAAACGATTGACTCATAATCAGGAATTGTATTTATTAATAACCACATTAAGGTCTATTTGAAAATTATTTGAGTAAAATTAAATATGCAAAAAAAAAGTGAAATCAAATATATCTCTAAGTCTTATTTACTGTAGTGGTACGGGGTTTCTGAACAATAAATTAAATGTAAGCTGATTAAAATTCTACATAAGGTCTAAGGTATTCTTATCTCAGATAGAGAGAAACATCATCTTACTTCAATTAGTGGCTATGTAATCGTGGATTATTTAAAATATGTTTTTGATGTTTTAAATTAAAAAAAAAAGAAGAAGAAATCTAAACAATAGATCATTGTAAATTATTTTACTACTTCAAGGTCATAGACACAATAATATTTTAGTTTATTTTAGTTATATTCAAAGAAATTCAAAGGGTCTTGGAAGAGACCAGTTAAAATAGGTGAGAGGTCAGATCTGGGATGTTATGATCCAAGGTATTCGAGTTCGAACCAGTTTCTCTGCAGTAAGAGGAAAATGAAAAAATAAGAAAAGGAAGGTTAAAGGTTAAGCTTACAGCTTTGACCTCATAAGGATGTGATTTCACTTAAAGTGACCCCATATATTGATCCTCTTCCCACTGCTCTCATAATGTCTCACCTGTCAACTGGGAGGGTTAGGCGGCGCTTAATGACACGGTTCAAGGGAGTAAGTTCTCACCCACGACCCCTTTAAACTTAGTGTATCCTTATTAATATTGCTTCATCCTGTGATCTCTGACTCATTATGCATTTGAGCTGGTTTCTGTTCGTCACAAAGCCTTCCACCTCATTTTTATCCTCTGTGAATTAAAAGTCTGTATGTGGCTGACCTATGATAATTCATGCTTCGTCTTTCTTTTTCTTTTTTTTTTGCATTAAAGCCCTTTAATCTTTTTTCTTCACGAAGAAAGTTCACTCCTCTGTTGAGTTTGTTGTTAATATATTATGATCGGTCTTTGCTTAATATTGCATTATTCTCTCATTTTCAACAATATATACAGGAAATGGGAATTTGCATACTGTTCAAGTGAAACTAACTCATTATAAGGTAATAACATTTTCCGTAATTCCCCTAAATATTGATATGTAATCCGTGTCACTCTGTCTTTTATCTATTCTCCTTTTGAAATTTTTTTATTATTTTATTTTTTCCTCCCACCTTCATCTCTCCTGCTCTCGCTCCTTGATCCCTCCCTCTTTTTATATCTGTCAGCTGGCTAAGTATGGTGTGTAGTCTAATAGGAAGGTGTGTTTCAACAGAGTCATCTGTCACCAAAAGCTAAGCGATGAAAGGAAGAGTGAGATTTGTATCTTGCCTGTGATGAATTATGCGAGGAGGGGTCAGAGGGGTCTCTGCTTTGGTTACAGTCGACAGCACAAAGCACGGACCTCAGGTAGTGCGCTCATCAGTCCTGCTGTTTCTCACCATATGGAGTCAATGAACTGACACACCCCTACACACACACACTTATGTCCCACACACAGCAATATACCTAAATACACTTCTATATAAGCAGCAGATAAATGGACAGATGTTTCATACTGTGTAATAATATGATAGATAGATAGATAGATACCGTATTTTCCGCACTATAAGGCGCACCGGATTATAAGGCGCACCTTCAATGAATGGCCTATTTTAGGACTTTTTTCATACATTAGGCGCACCGCATTATAAGGCGCATAGAATAGACGCTTCATACTCTATTATTACACATCCACATTAATAAAGAAATGGTCCCCGAGTACTTTATATAGTAGGCTGGCCCAGTCGTTGTTTCACTCACGGTGTTGGTGTTGCGATATTATGCCCAACTGCTTTCTGGGTAACACAGACCAACCGACACGCTGCCGCTGCAGTCTCTGTCTCTCTTCCCCTGCCCCTCCCCCCCTTTAAATGTATTATCAAACTTTATTAACAAACCAGTGTTCTGACAACTATCCCAGCATGCACCGCGCACTACTTCTTCTACGGGGGAAAAAGAAGTTGGCGGCTGCTTACTGTAGTGGACCAACTACGTAAGCAGCCTACTGCATGTCTGTGTAAACATGACGTCTTTCATTTCGATCTGAGTTAATTAGCGTAGCATTTCTGCCGGATTTTCACAACATATCAGCCACGACAATGGACAGGGGAACCAACAGGTTCATGTCATCTTTTTTGGACGACATCAAGGTGTTTGAGCCACTGGATGCCTCCAACATTGTGCGCGTCACAGCTAAAAGCTACCGATAGATGAGGAAAACAGCAGATCCTCACACCCTCAGCATAAATATAGCTGTGGACAAGATCACTGATGCCTATTGTTCTTGCAAGGCTGGGTAAGTCGGCATTCATGGTTTTGATGGTCCACAATGTACATTAGCATATGTTTACTACTGTAGCTTGTGTTTGTGAGACGGTCACGCACGTGGTAGCTGCACTGTGACCTAAAATGGGCATTAGCCAATGAAACGGGGCCCCTGTGGTAAGGTCTGTTGCTGGACCTGTTGTGGCTCAATATTGGTCCATATATAAGGCGCACCGGATTATAAGGCGCACTGTCGGCTTTTGAGGAAATTGAAGGTTTTTAGGTGCGTCTTATAGTGCGGAAAATACGGTAGATAGATAGATAGATAGATAGATAGATAGATAGATAGATAGATAGATAGATAGATAGATAGAAACTAATGATGTCAATGCTGCTTACAAACAAATAATTAAGCATTTAATTAATACTTTGGCAAATATAAATATAAAATTAATAAAATAAGAAAGTCTCTGGTCATATATATATATATATATATATATATATATATATATATATATATATATATATATATATATATTTATTTATTTTATTTTATCTTTTTTTTTTTACTTTTTATGTCTTTCAGTGACTAATTGGGTGAAACTATTCCCAGACAAATTGAATTACTTGTTCCCGCCTCCGTCCAATTGAGATATCTGTTACAGATGATGTGCCATATAATGAATGCCTAATTTATGTAATTAGACCATTAAGCATAATCCGAGCATATGTTGTGAATGCCCCGAGGTGTTCTTCCAGGTAGGAGCCCCTCCTTCGGATTTGATCCAGAAACAGCTGATGGAAGAGACTGCCAAAAAAAAAAAAAAAACCTCTTTGGTCAATAAAATAAAAATAAATAAAAATAAAAAATAATAATAATATGTTAACGTTTCTGCATGCAAAAATCACGCTTTTATTTTGGTGAAAATTAAAGGTGGCCTTTAACTTTCTTATCACACAGGCTAAATTTGCTTTTGGAGGAGCTCTTGAGAGAACACTCTGGTTGCTAATTAATTGTCATTCTGCTGAATATTCATACCTTATGATCGGTGCGTCCTTAATTGCGCCGTAAAGCATCTCTGGGGGGCTGAAGCCACCCCGGACTTAATTAGAGACGGGCCTGTTGGATGCGTTTGCAGCAGACAACAAACTGCGCCGCTGCACGCTTTCTCTTGTACAGTGAACTCGCTTTCGACACAAAAGGCCATCAGAGCTCAGCCTCTGCTGCGGTGAGAATAAGAGCGAGCAGTCAGACACATTTATGGACGTTTTGCTCCGGATTTACGGGGAGTCCAAGTGGTTGTATTTAAATGTGAGTCTCTGCATTTTCCGTCATTTAATGTGTTTGCTTATCGGTTGGTTAATGACCTAAAATCTACATCGCCTGGAGTCTGGAGCGGAGTTTGACATATGTAGCAACCAGGAGCACCTTCCCACCTGGAACACACACACACACACACACACACACACACGCACGCACACAAACACACGCACGCACACGCACACACACTCACGCAGCCACACACACACACACACACACACGCACACACACACACACACACACACACACACACACACACACATATATGTATATATATATATATATATATATATATATATATATATAGTCTATTATTATTATTATTATTATTATTATTATTATTATTATTATTATTATTATTATAAATGGTAGCAGTATTTAACCACGTATCTAATTTGCAACTAAAGAATGTCCTACAACCTTCTTTATCATTCTGAACTTAAATTTGTCCTCCAATCATTTCCATGAATAGCAGTTCCTCTCCTCCTCGCTCTCCTTGGGTCTGGGTGGCAGCATATCTCAACTCGATTCAGTGTGACAATATTGTTTGGCTATCATTCGCTGCTTTAGGATGAATGGCATCGATCCTCTTTTAACAACATTTGTTTCCCATTGTGTTCTGCGGCGCAGCAGAGGAGGGCAGACGTGTGAAAGTGGCTGTTTGATTCTCTTTTTCATCCCCATGACCTCAGCTTTTGTGTCTCGTCACCCTGGGAATGTCACGCCTCACTACTCTACTTTAAGATGTTTCAAAAAGTGCCCTTTGTTTTCCTTCTTCTTCTTTTTTTTAAAGCTCACACAAAATTGTTCTTGTGCACCCCCCCACCTCCCTCACACCGCCACCCCCACCTCCTCCTGCTATAAAGGATACTTCAGACCGAGGCACGGTTCACAAGTGCAATGCAATTTGGCTTATCCCAACCTTTGTTCGGGTTTCTACAAATGACCAAACATAGTGCAGACTTGATCTACTGCTGCTTGAACTCGGGAGTTTGGAAGCTGCTAGGAAGAAAACCTATTCAGATTCAGAGTCATGGTGGTATTTTCAGTGTGTGCATTGGGCAGGGACAAAGGGTCCAACAATATCCCATAACCCTGGAGCTCAAAAAGCCACTGAGTTTGAGAGTGAGAGGAGTCAAAAAAAAATGGCTCTTGAAGCCTGCGTGGCTCTGTTGGTTAAAACAAGCGCCGCAGGTTAACTCGCAACGCGCAGACACAATTTCTGAAAATTGTAAACAAATAAAATTAAATCGGCGTGGAGCGTAGCTCTTCAAATCCCACACTAATATCACGTTCTAAAATGATGCATTTTCCACAGAACATGTGCACTTGCTGATTAATTTGACTGGGCCTTCATCGCGTCCAACAAATTCTCTGCAATTAATGGGAGTGAATAAACTGCCCGCCCTGCGCACTGCATGTTAGAAGATGTTTGGCACTCGGCAGAGTGTGGTCATTATCCGCAGTGTTTGAGTTGAGGGCGACAAGGCCACTTCCTTTCGGATAAAACCTTTTCAGCGGAACATTAACGTGAAATGACAGATGTTAAAAGCCAGTCTGCTGGAGTAAAACAGAAAAAAAGGAGCATAGCTACATGGTTTTTATCAAACTCAGCAAACAAATATAATTGCCTTAACTTAATTTGGGGAAACATGCTTTATTGCAAGTATTGTCCGTATTTTGTTTTTTCTCATTTTTTTAAAAAGATGAATTGCTTTACATATTTGTCCTGACTGATGATTTCAGATCGTTAATCAGTCCGGAGGACGCTCCTCTGCAGGTTTCTGGGTAAAAGTAGAGAGCTCGGTGCTCCCCCGCAAAGCGATTCTTGTCGTAATCCATCAGACTGGTGATGGGGTGCGCTGTGGGTTTATAGAGGCGGAGAAATTAGCATAAATTATGAGTAAATCTGGATGTGCGTGTGTGTGGTCCCCCGGCATTGCGAACCCTCCAAGCGTAAAAAGGTGGCCCTGCACGGCCAAAAAAGCTTGAATAGAACTTGGTTGAAAATAGCCTTCCCCATTTCGGGGCTTCGCATTCATATAATTGACTTATGGATATTTTATACAGTTTTCGCCACACCATCCTCGAGGGTTTTATTTGCATTCCTGAAGTACTTTTTGAATCTTCTTTTACATAAGCACAATGGAGCTGATTGCCTCATGAAGTTTCAGTTTGAACAGCGCTGCTTTGCTTTGTGTCGATGTTTTCAAATTCTTCCTTGCCTCTCTGCTCTGGGTGAAATTAGCTGAGAAAAACTAATAGTCAACAAACTTGCTCGTGGCAAATTATTTATTTTACATTGTCTGCAACATAGACATTTTTTATGGCAATTAAATGCATTTTTTTAACACTACATGCGATTGATTTAAAAATGCATACTTTATTACGCGTTTATTACAGCAAAATTGCAAAATGTAGTGTTCATTCATCAGCACACGAAAAAACATGGGTTAATTATAAATAAATTATGACATACCAAATACACCTAGTATTAGTTTAAATTCGGAGCGTTATGTCCGCAGAAGAGCGCATACCTTCACACACTGAGTGCCATCCGGTAACCGAGCCTCTTTCGCCCCCTTTTTCTGTCTTCAAATGGAAATGATTTCCATTGGCCCAAGGTGTCCGTGTAAATAGGTGTAAATGAAACCAGATTATGCCTTCCTTCCCAGCTCCCCTTCCTTCCCCTCCCCCCTCCCATGGCAATTGTCATGTGATAGCAAAGAGGTGGCACATTAATGGAGCGCCTCTACAGGGGTTCTTTTCTGCTCATGTCACTACATAAAACTATCAGATGGTTAGAGGAAGGCCATGGAGGCGCACGACAGCTAGTCTCTTCGAAGGGAAACCCCCAAATGAAGTCCATTTCGCAACCTTAACGGGACAGGCTGAGACGCTTTTCCGGAAAAGACGCTCCGTAAATGCGCCCCGTCCTTCTCCAGCGCGGAGCCGCTCAGAGACTGGCTTCTTTACGCGCACCGCAACTCCAGCTTTGCCAAGACTGAAACTTTCCTCGGCCGTCGTTTGCGTGACAAGAATCGAGTTTTCGTCGAGGAACCGAGGGAAGCTAAACTTTCTACTTTAACATTTCCATTGTGTTCATTTATTTTGTTTTTACGAAACATCGAGGATGCCTCGTCCGGGGAGAAACACGTACAGCGACCAGAAGCCACCTTACTCCTACATCTCTCTTACCGCCATGGCAATCCAGAGCTGCCCGGAGAAGATGCTGCCCCTCAGTGAAATTTACAAGTTCATCATGGATAGGTTCCCTTATTACAGAGAAAACACGCAGCGGTGGCAGAACTCTCTCCGACACAATCTGTCATTTAACGACTGTTTCATCAAAATCCCCCGGCGCCCTGACCAGCCTGGTAAGGGGAGCTTTTGGGCTCTGCACCCCAACTGCGGGGACATGTTCGAGAATGGAAGTTTTCTGAGGCGCCGCAAGAGATTCAAGGTGCTGGGAGCGGCAGACCACCTGGGCCCCACCAAGCAGTCAGATGCTGCGCATTACCTCCAGCAGCAAGCCAAGTTGAGACTGAGCGCTCTGGCGGCCACGGGCACGCACCTTCCCCAGATGTCATCGTACAACCTCGGAGTATCCCAGTCGTCCACCTTCAAGCACCCGTTCGCCATAGAGAACATCATCGCCCGGGAGTACAAGGTCCCCGGAAGCTTGGCGTTCTCCACCATGCAGTCCATGTCCGCCGGGTACCCGTTGCACAACCAACTCACGACGGCCTGGCCCCACATGTACAACAGCAGCGTGATCGACACGGCGGCCCCGATCTCCATGACGAGCAGCGACTACAGTGCGTACGGGGTGCCCTTAAAGTCGCTGTGTCACGGGGGACAGTCCTTACCGGCCATCCCCGTGCCGATCAAGCCCACCCCGACCTCCATGACGGGCTTTTCCGCGCTTCCGCCCCACATCCCCGCGTTCCTATCAAACTCTCCACAGTCTCTGAGCCCGACCTCCCCACAGACAGCGACGAGCCAAAGCAGCCCGGCGACCCCGAGCGAGACTCTGACAAGCCCCTCCACGCTGCAGTCCGTGGCCGTGCACTGATCGCCCGAACTTTTCCAGGCCCCACTCCCCTTATTACCAAAACCCAAAGTTTATATTTTCTGCAGTCGGATACTATCAAGGCGAGTTGAGGTTGCATATCGACTTATTTGTGTATGTGTTGAATGTGTCGCTTTAAATCGTGTCTAGTCTAGCACAGAACTGCACACGAACTATTGCTCTTGAACATATAAATTATTTGATAGTTCTATTTTTCAGTTTGTTGTGATACACGTAAGTGTTGATGATGGGGGCCACAGCAAAGGTGAACAGGGGTCGGGGTGCTTTTTTTTTTTTTTTGACAAGAACTCTGATTTGAACTTTTGCACCGTTTCCGTGGGACCACCATAATGTCAATAATATAACAAAGGGGGAAAAAAAGCTCCTTTTTGTTTGCTTTTAACGCTGGAATGATGGGTAAATGATAGGAGTAGTATTTAGATCCGTTCATACACCATTCCTGGAAAAAAAAAAATGAGACAGAAAGGTAAAAGTGAGTTCCGAAATGTTTACCCAAAAAACTGAAAGGTATAGATATTGTCATCCTCAAAAATGCAAGATGTGAACATTTGTTGTAAAATGCACTTTTTTTTAGTTTTACGTTTTAAATATCTATTTTACAGGAGTAAAAAAATGTTTTGTGAAGCATTTAATTTAAAAGCCGTGGTGACCATGTTTATCAGATGCTGTAAAATTTGTAATTTTTTTTAAGGTGAAGCATGCGTTCCTGAATTTGTACTGTTCCTGTTGGTGTTGCTATTGTTGTTGGTTTTTTATTTTTTTTTATTTTTTTTTGTCATTTTGTTTCACTCAAATTATAGTTATTTTCCCAGATTTTTTATTTTTTTTATTATTATTATTTTATTTTGCAAGCATGCGTGCTTTGGAAAAGTGTGCAAACAGTCTCCGATTAATTGGGGGAAATGGTCATCAAATTATTTTCTCATTAAAAATGAAGTAAACAATCACAAATGTTTCTGAAGGTTTAATCCAAAAAAGCTAGAAATTATTATTATTATTATTATTATTATTATTATTATTATTATTATACAATTCCAATTATCATTTTATTAAATTATTATTGAAAATAAAATAAGCGTATTAATAATAATAATAATAATAATAATAATAATAATAATAATAATAATAATTGTGAAAAGCAGGAAAGCCTTTAGTTCGGTGAAACTTGTGCAGTCGATTAGGATGCAGGGAGCTGAAACGCTCTGCTCACGGCGCAGACAACCAGCCTCATTCATCAAGCCGAGCCAAACGCTGTTGGGTCTCAGAGTAAACATTTAAAAGACTCGCACGCAGCATGCAAATACATTTTTTTTTTTTGCAACTAATATTTTCGAAGACGACTTAATATTTAAATGAATTAATCTCCCCTTTTAAATTTCACTGTTTTTTTTTTGTTTGTTTTTCCCCCTTTATTTAGGGAATTTAATTCAACAGGTTAACAGATATGAAGACGAAAATATCAGCAACACCTTAACTGATATTATTTCAATTTTAAGAGATTTAAAATCGATTTATATATCTACTGAAAACGGGAGGGAGGGCGGGGGGGGGGGATTTAAATAAGCAACAGGCTCTTTCGGAGCATTAAACAAATACATTAGAATTCCGTCACTTTATGCAATCCAGATCAAATAAAGGGTCTCGGGCCACTTCATTCGCCCTCATTCACTTGTATTGAAAGCGCAAAGAATTGTAAACTTCGACTGGGCCACCAATGTAGATTTAGCCTTTTTTTTTTCAGCAAGACAAAAAGACTGATTTTTTTTCTTCTTTCACAAAAACATTTCTGACTGGGGAACTAGGAAACGAGCTGCCGAGACCCTTTTGGAATTTAAATCCACCCCTCCCCCCGTGGACTGTTTGTACAACAGTGTTCTTTTTTTTTTTTACCCCCTCCTTCACTTTGTGCATTTGTGTTTGTACCATTACTTCTGACTCTGGATAAATAAATGCACTCATTCTCCTAGTTTTTTTTTTTCTTTTCTTTACACCGTAGAACTAAATCATAATGGAAATCTTTTCAGATTGTCGTTAAAATCGCAACACAAAATACATTTTAAAAGGTATTATTTGGCCAGACGAAAAAGAATAATTGCTAAAAAAGAAATAGTCAGAAAAACAAAAAAAAAACCTCCGATTATTATTTAAATTTAATTTAGTGTAATATATATATATATATATATATTTATTTATTTTTCTTTTATTTTTAGTGACTATTTTTTGTTCTTGTAGGGAAAGAATGGTCTGTTGTGCAATAATAAACAAACATGTACATAATAGCAGGTTATCTATAAACTTTATTGTAAACTCATTCCTTAATTTCAATTGTAAAAAAAATAACTTGCAGGTTTCATCTAATTAAAAAAAAATTACATTAATTCAAAATTTGCATATTTCATTTTAAAACAGGTTTTGGTTTATGCTTTAGGGAAAGAAACAACCCGAGGAAATAAACAGAGTGCTTGTTTGTGCTGGTTTCAATGTTATTACCAACAAAAGAACAAACACAGATTAAACAGAATAAAAGTATGCTAAAAGTGTAAAATCAAACAAAATACAAATTAGTAAATAAATAGGGAATGTTATTGAAATAAATAATACAATAATAAAAAAAAATGCTTAAAAATACAAATCCAAAATTTGTCCACAATTTGTAATTTATTTCTTTTTTCCCCCCATTTCTTCCCTTGTTCTTATTTATTTTTTAACCTTTTCACTCACTTCAGTCATTGGTATGAACGTAGCCGTATAATCTAAGACTGCGCTCGCTGTCCTTGTTCTTTCAACTGTGTTCCACTTAGACAAAGAAGAAGGTCATCTCAGGCAGGGAATGAAATATAGACCACATGCAAAAAAAAAAAAAAAGAAAACCTATGTTGTAGTTTAATTAAAATAATTCATTAAATGTGGGCCCAAGGTAATTAGTATATATAATTTATGATTTGCCTAATGCATGCAGGCACTGGCCTCTGCAATAAACTCAACTTAACCCCGAGTGAGGAACTGATGCGGACAGGGTACTGTTATTTACAGTGTGTTTACCGTTTGTCATGAGTAAGCAAGCGTCTCAGCAAACCCTGCCGCTACCTGGCTCCACTCTGTACACAAACAACTTCCACTCTATGTGTTTATCTCCAGGATTTATGTTCAGTCGCAGGCGAGCCTGCCACT
Source organism: Poecilia mexicana (assembly GCF_051168715.1). Classification (NCBI taxonomy): domain Eukaryota; kingdom Metazoa; phylum Chordata; class Actinopteri; order Cyprinodontiformes; family Poeciliidae; genus Poecilia; species Poecilia mexicana. The sequence continues at coordinate 12,104,226 of NW_028263375.1, forward strand.
TTTGTTGAGAGGTATACAATATTGCCAATTGCCCCCTCTTTTCTTCTGGCATTTACGTCCACGTCCGTCGCATCCGGCTGGTCACTTTCACCAAAGATAGCTTCCTCGGCCTTCTTTGAGATGACAGAATGAGGACAAACACCACAAAGTGCAGCACATCCTTTCGCTCTCCTTCCCACGGCAGCGTGTCAGCGCCAACTTCTAGGGGAAAAATAATCAGGAATAGACAAAACTTGCATTAATCATACTCTGCAAATGTGCCAATCCCAGACAAGCCCTTGACATTTTGAAACATGGCTTGTGGCTTTATTTTATCACATCATGTGAGCACTTTTCCTCTGCAAAAACAACACAGTAAAGCAAATATTTTCAGACGGAGCAGCGGAGGACGGTAAACAGATTTATTTAAGTGGTAAACAGAGCAACCTGTGGGCTTCATTGATTGGTGGGAAGGAGACTATGTTCCCTTTAAGCCTCTAAGTCCATATTCAGCTAATCTCAAATAGATTATAAGATTATACTATGACTTTTTGCAGTGAGAATAATATTTCAGCTTTCTCTTCAGATGTCACAGTGCACATCATCGTTATGGCACTAAAAGCTTAAATCATCAGTGATAATGTGTGGCTGCCCAGGGTAAATAAGCCGCCTGGCTGTGACTGAGGGCAAAGGGCAGGTATGGTGCGGGCAGCCGGAGGGAAAGAGACATGGACGGAGGGAGGGAGGGTGCTGCTGCAGCTACGACCGGCTCAGCCAAACACCCATGTGTGCATGAAATTAGAGTGTCAACATCTGATTCATGCTTCTGGGTGGTGACTGTGAAACAAATTATGTCAGCGGGTGGCAGCGGTGAAGTTCCACTGAGCTGCAGCAAACAGTGTCCCCCCGCGACGTTACAGCAGGCCGTAGATCGTGGCTTATAAAGTGGAGAGAAACTTTTTAGCGCCGTAAATTTGAACATATTTCAACCTACATTTCCATTCATTTGCAAAAGAACAAAAAAAAAATAGGAGAGAATATATTTTTCACCCTGTCCCCGTGCGGCAGACGGTGGACGTTTTCGAGTGCACTAAAAGATGTTGGTGTCACGAGAAAAATGTAGTCGTTCCGGGAGAGTGTAGCAGCAAATCTAAAAGAGTGTGTTGGGGAAAACACATTTTTAACATAACTGTTTGTAGTTTCAGTGTTTGCAAGAGTGTGAACATTAGCCGTTTTCTGTTTGTTTAAATGTCACGTGTCTGAGAAGGCAAAAAATGTTATGTGGGATGTACTCTGTGGTTTTTATCTCTGTAAATAAAGTTAAAGGAACTAATAATAATAATAAAAAAAAAACTTTGTGATTTTCTTTTGCGGTTGACTAATGGCCTCAACTTCACCTTCACTATGCAGACTGGATCTCTTGTTATTGCCTGAGTGTGAAAGTGTCAGGCAGGTTGAGACAAAGTAAAGGGCAGACATCTAACAGAAACCATTCATCTTGCTCCAGGCTCCAGTCCTGACACCTTCAACTTCCAGTATTTGTATCTGATCAACATACAGTGCCTTGCAAAACAGCCATACCGCTTAAGCTTTGTAACATTTTGTAACAACAGAAAGCAGTGCGTGACTGTGGAGGTACAGGAAAAAGAAATGAGTTCTCCTTTGCAGCGTCTGACAGGTTTTCCCACAGGATTGTCCTGTATTTAGCTCCACCCTCCCCATCATGTCTGACAAGCTTTCCTCTTTCTGCTGAAGACACGCATCGCCACAGCATGATGCTGCCATCTATGCGTCAAACGGTTCTGCTTTTTGGTTCAAAGCCAGATATGGAGCACACGATTAATGCTTGTCCTGCTGACAGATTCCTATACCTGAGCTGCGTAACACTCCCATTGCTCCCGAGTTTGGACTTCTTTATTGCTTCTCTGATTAATATAAGTGGTCTATTTTTATTGAGCTTTATATTATGTTATAATGCTATTCCCTCATCGGTTTGAGAAATCTTTGAATTTCCCGTGGCAGCAATTCAGTGATGCCTAAGCACTTAGTCACAAACTGCCACGTATTTCCACAAAGCTCCTCCTTGGAGTTACAGTGTCTAGCCGAGCTTCCTTCACAGAGCTTCTCTACCCTGCGCCTTAACTACTCAGTACCTCCAGACTAGCAGCAGCAGCATTTAGCAAACACTTGGTGGAACTTTGGTTCTGCTGAGCTCATCACATGAACTATTTCTAAGTCCGATGCACCGAAGAATGACTGTAAACCCCATGATGGTGGAGCACTATTGTTGTCATTCGCTAAAGGTGGAGTGTCGGAATGAGTAGGAGCCACTTAAAGGGACGTAGGCAAATTTCTAAGCTTCAAATTGCAACGTCAAATAACTTTAGAATTATGTTTGATATATATCACATTTTTATAAGAACTTAAGGTAACATAGTTACTTGATTGTGCTGTACAATGGCACGATGTGCCATGAAGTATATAACTCTCACCGTTTAGCTGAACCATCAATCACTTTCCTTTAGCTTTACAATTATGCACCATTTAGTGCAAGTCTAATACACAGATTCCCATGAAAATCACAAAATTTTAAATATCTTTTGAGGTAGGAATATTTTTAAAAGGCATTTGCACGTCAGTGAAATTTGGGCAATGAATGACTTCAGCGTTGAGTTGAACCTCCTTCCCGCTAATCATGTTTTGTTTTTTTTCTTTGACTAGACATTGTTAACTTTTGTTTAATTAAAATGTAATATCTTGTTTTCGGTCTGACATGCCTGCGAAGGGTGTGGGAAGAGTGCCAAAGATGACTGCTCTGTTGCAGCTTGTCAGTTTAAGTAAATGTGCTGAACTTTACAAACTATTTGACTTTCATTCATTCATTACATTTTCAAAGATTTGCCTCATGAGCGAACGCCTGCTTAGGCCGAACACTACTGTGAGAGTTCCATACGAATGTCCAAATAAGTGACTTTAATGAAGCCACTCAACAGTTTTCACACAGCTATGTTTTTTGCTTGTGGAGTGCATTAGCTGTCAGGTGTTAGAACTGTAACTGATTCTGTAGGTTTTAGCAGCCTCGTATTCCCGCTTTTTGAACAGGAGACCGAAAGCTGATTCACCACCTTCTTTGGGATCTTATCGGACCCTCTCCAGCCATAAACTAACACTTGCAGCGGGACTTCAAAGGTGCGGCGGGTAACAGAGGTGAGAAAAAGGGCCCGCGTGCTCTCAGGGGCCTTCCAGAGATGAAATGGAGCTGATTAGCAGGAGTGTGCAGCAAAGCCCCCGTGGGGCAGCAGCTGGAAGAGAACTCCCCAAGGGACCGCGGAGACGTGTAAGTTTTGACAGCTCCCTTCTCTTCCCTCTGGACACCGCGGGGTCAGGGCACCCTCGGAGGGGCCCGGGCTCCGTGCTGCATAGGAAGTCAGTGGTAATTGCCATTCAGCCGGTGGGACAGAAACAGAGACAACAATAACCGGCAAAGAACACACAGCCCACTTCCTCTTTGTCTCCGTGTGTTTTAAAGAAGGATGCCATCTCCTCTCTAGCAGAACAAAGCTGCAATAAAGTTTTCACAGTCGAATCCAGTGTTGCAGAAGCTGCTGAGGAGGAGCGAGCATCCAGGCGCAAGGAGCCCGTTGATGCTGTGCACTTGGAGCCCCCCGAAAAAGCGCAGATGGGGCAGCTTGTTGCATGACAAGACCACATTGTTTTGTTAATGTAACTCCATTTGTCTTTGATCCAATCTCATGTTGTCATGGCCGGTGTGAAAATCCCCATTAAGGGCATGATCCAGCGCCACGCTCATTGTAATTGTGATAATCTGCTGCATTGAAATTCCACTTTGTTCCTTTTGTTTCTTTGTCACCGAGCACAATGCGAGGTTAATTAGCAGCCACTGGTAACCCCTGCATTCCTGGGTACTCCTTCCCAGCTGAAGTGCGCTCTTCGCTGGCAGACGGAGACCAAACGCAGGGCCCTGAGCCGATTGTGAGCAAGCGCGATACAAACCCGGCGTGCAGCTAATCCCTTTCAGACATCACCAACCGTAATCGTCTCTCATCATTAATTGCTCTTATCATTTCTTTACATGGCGTTTAAACACACAGAACTGGATTTGGAAGGAAATTAGAATATGTCAGCAGATGAGGTTGCTGTGATTATATTTGTCCAAACATTAAACTGCTTTAATTAGAATTTGTTTTATATATAATTCCAAGATGTCACATTTGTAATTTCCTTTCTTCTGTGGTGCAGAAACTCTCAGTGCAGCACATTTATCTGCAATACTTCCCTTCCACCACTTCACATCTCCCATTCCCTGGTGGTCTAATTTATGTTAAGTCACAAACCTCCCCTATGGCTGTTTTGAAATGTTCAGAATGGAGACTGTGTGCTGCAGGTTTATGCCAGCCTCCACAATCCCCTGTGTAATTGTTCTCTCTGGGAAAAGCACATCTCAGTGAAACCATCTGCAAGTCCATGGGGCTGTTTCCCAAAGAATGAGTGGACTTCTTAGGGGGTACCACTGAAATCCAGCTTCTCTTGTGAAGCAAGTAATTAATTCAAATCTCAGGAAGTCAATAACTGGCCCGGATCAGAGGCGTGTAGCACACAACTGCCTATTCCTCAGAATGTGCTCCCTGACTTCTACAGGAAGTTGGCAAAAAAAAAAAAAAACGGTTAGAATGAGATGCACACACTGTTATCAGTTAGAATGATAACACCGTGTACCCAGAAACGTGTGAGAAATTTATCTTGAATGACAATATTATTTATTTTTAAAATGACAATTCTGCTGATTCTTTAGGATTAAAGCTAAAAGTTGTTTATCTGAATATTTTGCAAAAGGTTTCAACTGTAGAAAACTCTTGAAGATTGATTTTTCATATATAATAAAATTGATTATTTTGATTCAGAGGACTGATAAATCCTTGAGCAAAGTAGCTCTATCATTGTTACACAGATCATTGAATTAACTCATTAAAAAAAAAAAAAAAAAAAAAAAAAAAGTGGACAAGCTTTAGTATAAATCGAAAAATTGAAATAGGCTACAGCAGAAGCTTTGAACATTGACACAATGTCCTTCCACGTTCACAGAAGGATCCGTCATGACTTGGAATCAAACTCTGGCACAAACATGTATGTTTGAAGCCTGTGCAACTCAAATGTTTCAGAATTTAGGTTAATTTTTTAAGTCAGGATACCAACTCAGTTATTGTGCTACTTATGACACGTTTAACCAAATACACACAAAGCAGAATTAGTTTTTTTCCATCTACACTATTTACAAATCTTGGATTTTGTGAAATCTTGCCGTGGAAATCCACACTTAATACCAAATACCACTGATAACACTATCAATTGTTTACTACTTGTCAATAAATCTCCTTGTGTTTCTAAAAACAATAAAATCGTACAAGGAACTTCATATTTCAAAAAGCTTGTATTAATTCTTATCAAGTTCAGCTTTTTCAAATTATGCACAGGGTAGACCCAGTTTCAAATATTAGTGATGATGAACTGAAAACATGGAGTTCTCTTCATTTGTTACTTTTTTTGGGTCTCATTACATTCATTAGCCAAAGCACAGAATGATGAAATGCGATGAAAGAGCCAGGCCAGCACTTTCACAAACCTCAAATGAACATCACTTACTGGCTTGCTGCCTCCATCTTATTTTTCTGTGAATTATACAGAGCAGTGGATAAGAGGAGTGAGATGCTGTTTCTTGAATATGACTTGCTATGTTTTATCGACTTTTTGGGTTAAGAGCAGAACTTGAAGATGCTGGCCTGCCTCACCCTGTATCACTGCTTCGGACTTGAAATCTAACTTTAGGCTTTTGCCAGAATGATACAGGAGCTGTCAGATGTAGAGATGGGTTCGATTTAATGTCTTGCATAACTAAGTATTCTTATCACACATGCTCACATTATAAGAATAAATTGGTATGTACTTATGATGTGAAACAACAATGATGCATGGTTTTACAATTATTTACAAACAAACAACATATTTACCCCCCTTTACTCTGACAACCCTTTGTAAAATCCAAATACCTTTAAACGGGAATTGATTACAAAACAGTTTAAATTTGTGTCTGTGTGTAACAACAGAGAACATTAACGAGGGCAAAAAGAGGATTAGTTAGAAAAGTAGTCAAGAGATCTGACTCTGGAGGAGCTGCACACTAATAACTCAGGTGGAGAAATGCTGTTGACAGGACAGCCATTAGTGTTGCAGTACAAGCTCACTTTATGGAATAATGCTATAGGGCATGTTTTTGAAGAACGTCCTAAGAAGTCCTATTTGCAGTTTGCCATAGGCCACAATTACAAACAAGAAATATGGGGTAAAAATATATTTTTTAAACTATTAGCAAAAAAGCACAGTTCCAACATAATAAACAGGAATGGCAGTGTCATGCTGTGGGAGTGTTGCTCAGGGTTCTTTGGGAGATAGATGACACTAAATGAAAACCTGCAAGGAAACCTGTTAGAAGCCGACATGGAATTTAGACTCGGGTGGAACTTAACCTTCCAGCGTGACAGTAACCCTAAACACACAGCCAGATCAAACTCTATCCATGTGTTGCAGTGGCTTAAGCAAAATCCTGTTTAATTCTAGAAGGGAATCTATGGAGAGACTTGAAAATTACTGAATACAAACGTATACCACACTTTTTAGATTTGTATTTGTAAATAAAACCTAAAGGCCTTTTATACTTTTACCCTTTACTTTACAGCGATTAGCTACTTTGTGGCACTCCATCATACTGTACCCCAATAAAACACATAATAGCATGCTGTTTCCACATGGCAAAATGCTCAACAACTCAAGAGGTACTAACATTTCATGTAGAGTGCGGTGTGAAAGTTTCTCAAAACTTCTCGACGCACTTCTTCTCCCGGCGGGGTGGGGGCTGAGGCTAAGCGCCTTGCTGTGCTGCTCCCTGCGGCTAATTGTTATCCAGCCCAATCGAGGAAGCCACTGCTGCGCTCCCAGCCTCTTTCCCTCACAACAAGTGTAAATACGGATCTAAATAACAAACAGAGGCATGCAAGCCTGTGTGTCAGAGAGCTTCACAGGGCTCAGCCTTAGCCGTGCACCGGCCACCTTAATGACTCTCTCAAAGGGAGCCGTCCAACGGCTGGCTAATTTCTTTTCTCCGGCGTCATTAGATGGCACTGTAGCGGACAACTGAAAGGCAGGGACCACTGAGCAGATTATTGGTGTACATCTTTTAAAGAATTTCACTTGTATGACGAGAGAAGTTATGAAAAATGAACAATTTGATATTAAATTAAGAAGTCTTATGGCGATTACTTGTTTTTAAATAACCAAAAACTTTGGACTTTGCAGGTTCATAGATTTCTTGTAATTCCGTTAGCTCAGTGTCAAATTTATAGCTTTTTTTTTTGCACTGCAGCCCTTACGGATTGTGTTTGACATGTCAAAAAAAGACAGATTTGTTAACATTAGCTCTTGTCAACACCTGCTCTCTCTTTGCATCTGACTTTTTTTAGGCCGTGTCTGAAAACCCCAACGGTTTCACCCGAGTCTGACTCCACTTGACCTTTGGCGCAGTGAGGAGTTCTTCTTCTTGCTGCATGGAGTGTGTGTTGTGCAGCCTTATTAAGGGCCCTCGAGCATATCAGCAAGTTATGAGTCCTGCCTCCTTCTGGCGTCCTCCTTGGTTGGTTGAGAGCATTGTGCTGGGCTGGAAAAGGGCTCGCCCTCACGGCCACAAATCAGCCTCAACAATCTTCAAAGGACGGGCTTCTCCGTGTGATTTACAGCCCCCACAGAGACAAAGTTAGGCACAGCCACTGTCTCTGCACCTGGGCCTTTATCAAGCAAGCCAGGATGAGCTCTTTGCAGAAGACATTCAAATGTACAAGGAGCAGATTAGGCTGACTCAATCTTCTTTTGCCTTGAAGAGAGAAGGAGAGGTTGGGGGTGGGGTTGGAGGGGTGGGGGGTAGGGGGGGGGAGAAAGAGTACTGACTGACTTCAAAAAGATCCCCCACCCCCACCCCCCTCCAACTCCTTTTGCTTCTTGAATGAGTGAATGGGTTTGGGAATAAAAACAGCCTTGTGTATTCAAAGTGCTAATTCACAACTTATTCCTCTAATACACTCATGAAGGACTTTTAATTGTGTTAGTTCGCATTCCAAAGGCATGTTTGTAGCTTTTAATTGGAGGTTTCTTTGAAATCATTCAGATGTATGACTTGTAGGGCCAGCTTAAACAGTTCTTATGTGCTCGGCTCGGAGGCTGCTTTCGTCGCTTTTTATTCCCATGCCTGGGTGGCGCTCAAATATTTACCGTCAGGGTAAGAAGTGGCCTAAAACTATGTAAACGTCAATCTCTGTTGCAGTGTCGGAGTTATTCTCTTTCCTAATGTGTAAGCCTAAATGGTCGTGGCTCACAACTGAAAACAAGTAGCTGCATTTAAGTAAATACAAAAAAAAATAAGACAAATGAGTGCCTTGTTGGAGGACGTACACCACTTTAACTTTTTGTTTTAGGGCTGTCAGAATAAAAATCATAATAAAAAAAATACAAGTTTAGATTTTAATTTACTAAAAAAAAGGGAAAAAAAGCAGAAATATATATCATCATCTTTTCCCTTCACAGTTATGCAACACTTTGTGTTGGTATATATATTAAAGTCCCAATAAAATTCACTGACGTTTGTGGTAGTAGCATGACAAAGTATGAAAATATTCTCAGGATGTTAATAATAATATTGCTTATAGTATTTTCTAAAAATGCAATAAACATGAAAAATGTGAATAATTATTTTATTGACAATGTTAGGAGAGCTTGGTTATATTTTGGAAAGTTTGTCGTGCTTTATTTGTAAAAAGGGAAGACGACAGTTCTAATGCATTTAGTTTTTAGGGTTTTTTTTGGCAGAACAAAAGAAGGGAAGTGGAATCTTGGCAGTGGACAAGCAACAACATATCTACCTGTCAAACTCTGCGTATGTCCAAAGTGTTAAATCGTATTTGGCAACCTTTCCAAGTCTCAGTTACTTGCTTTAAAAAAAACCCACTTCTTTCTCCTTGAATGAATTCTTTCTGAGGCCATTCTGCCTTCCTCTCCTGAATCATCCTTTAATCCGGAGGGAAAAAGAGCCACAGAACTGGCTGTCAATTAATGCTCTCTGTGCCAGAACTCTTAGCTTAAATAAAGTCAGTGTAGCATGAATCTAATTCTTGTGGATGTAAGCTTGGGACGGTGACTGTTGCGTCTGCAGAAGCAGTCCTCCTCCTTCTGGATACAAAAAAAAAGAAAAAAGAAAAAGAAAAAGCCATCCGTGGAAATGCCTGGCGACTGCACAGCTACCCACAATAAAAGGACCACCCACTTGGGGCTGAGAGGGGATTTGAAACAGCCTGACCAGACCTTTCCAATGCTGTTTGAGCTCATCCAATTGTGTCACTTTTACCATTATGTCATAGATTTATGAAAAGAAGGTTCAGAAGTTTTTTTACATACAGCTGAAAAAAAAAATAGAATTAAAGATTTTGAACCAGAACTTCTGAAAAAGAAACTTAGTCAATTACTTGATATGGATGGAATTACATTGGCCTCTGATAATAAAATAAAGGAGTGTTATGTTGGACGAGGACATGTCATTTACCTTCTTTCATTTTGGAATATTTCCAAAAGTAAAAATATCCTGTCCAGGAGTGAATGGGACAAGCTAGTCCAATTATTTGGTTTTTCAAGGCAGGGCTGTTGTAATTATCTACTATTCAAAAGTTCTAACAGAGCACTTTGCTCTCAGACTGCAGGTTAACTGGTAGCTCCTACAATTTCAAGAAGTAGAATGGGAGACAGATCCTTTAGAGATTGGGCTCCTCTCCTGTTGAACCAGCTCCCAGTTTCAGTCTATGAGGAAGACACCCTGTCTGTTGTTAAGATTACAACTTTCCTTTTTGATGAAGCATATAGTTAGACTGGTTCAGGTGAGGTGAGGTTCTGAACTATTCTTTCAAACATGAACCTTCAAGTCACTCTCATGCTTAGATTTTTTTCCCCTTGATTTTCAATTGGGTTCAAGTTGGGTGACAGACTTTATTTTCTTTCTATACAACCAATTAAGAGTTCTAATTTTGCTTTTATCTGATCTCATCTAAACGTCCTGCCCCAAACTTTAAACAAGCTTAGACATGTTTTTTTTTTTTTTTTCCTTCAGCAGTGGAGTTTTGTGCATTAATTGCAGCGGTGACTCCAGTTCAGCACGTTGCTTTCCGTCTTTACTTGCAGGTGTTTATGAAGATCAGAGTTCCTTCACTGGTTGACAGCTCTTTGGATTAATTGTTTCACTCGGAACAACAGCGTGGCTGAAGTGTTAAAGAAATGTAGAAAAAAGCCTGTAACCAATGTCGTCAGTTTTAACAACTAGGTTTTGAAGCTCTTGAGAGGTTTTTGTTTTCTCCTATTGTTACATGTTTGTGTAATATCTTAGTAGCGAGAAACCTTTTTGCAGTCAACCAGTTAGGACCAGATTAGTTGGTATTAATTTGCACAAAATTAATATCTGGACAGTTTTCTAAACACTGACAAATTTCAACCGGTTTCTTGGCTTTCTATGCCTGTCAGCTGCTTTTTTTCTTTATGCATTTATTTCTTATTTCCTGGAACATTCCACTTTATGATACATGATTTGTGTATTTGTTTGTTTTGAGTTCTTTCGTATGCGTCCATTACTTCTTTGTTTTTTGAGATGTGACGGAATTTCAAATCAATAGCCCCATCTAAAATATTTGACATTAACATTGATGTATTCACGACTTTGTCCTCCACAGTATTGTCTTTTTTCAATCATAGATATTGTTTTTTAAAGCAGAGCACTTTATTAAATAATTAAAGCATAATTATTCATTATTACATGTCAACAATAATTTATCAAAAGTTAATATAAACTTGAACTCTGAAGCAAATTTTTACATTTGTGTTTCTGGTTAGAATTTTGATGTATTAGACACACACACACACACACACACGCACACACACACACACAACATTGTCAGTGCCTCACTCACTTTGCTTTTGCCAGTTTTTTTTTTTTCTTTTTTTCAATGAGGTCTTGTATATTTGGATTTCCCGCTCCACTGCTCCACCCCAACATGTTCATTTCCAAATGCCCATCTCCATTTACAACCTGTTTTTATCAACTTTTTTCACAAAGCACAACAAAACAGAGGGAGGAGATCCTCACCATCAGTTGGGACTCGGGAAAGCGCGGGGGGGGTGGGGGGGTTGTGAGGGGGGAGGCCAACGTAGCCGTGAACATTGTCCATGAACTTCTCCTCATCTCCATTCCCCAGTGTTGCAGACAAACAGCCCTTTTCCATATGCAGAGGATGGGGTCACGGCTTTAACAGGAGAAGGAATGCTTTGGGGAGAAAATATTGTTCAGCAATGACACAGAAGTAATTTGGGTCTCGCTGAGTGATTTCATCAGCGCCTTTTGTTGCCTCAAAGTGTTTGACCCAGAGGTCCCTGTCAGTCCTGTTGTTAATGGGAGCAGGAGCAGAGTGACAGCCCCAAAAAGTAAAACATTTTACTACTAATAGTTGGCCTCCAGAGGCTTAGGCATAAATATTTAAGCTACTCTCCCTTGTCCCAAATACTGGGGAGTCTCCATGGTGCATTTATTTAAAATGAAAAAAACAAACAAACAAAAACAAAAATATATATATCCTAGATGTAACTACAAAAGGTTTTTGGTGTCATTTGCAAGCGTGTGTGTGTGCATGTTTTTGTTGTGTACAAAAAATGCAGTAAATTTAACTGCAGTCATTTAGCTACCTACATCTATCCAAGCAAAGACAAACTCCTTTTTTTTTTTTCTTTTTTTTTTTTTTAAAACACTCCACTCCAGACTTCCCTTTGCACAGTAGCAGCTTTGGCCTTCCACTTAAAGTAAACTTCATTAAAAGGGCTGCACGGCGTGTGAAGGTGGTCTGACGTGCCCTGAATGATGGTCTCGGCAAACAAAGCTGCTACACAAGCCATCGAATTATCTCTGTCAAACTTTGGCGTAATCTGAGCTGATCCTCTTAAAAATATTTAAATGAAAACATTTGCACATCAATGGGGCTCCATGGCAACCCTGTGTGTATTCTTTCTCCGGGGGTGCCTCTTTAACACCCCGCTTTAGAAAAGCACATCTCCTCTGTTGTGTTGACAAACAACAAAACAAACAATATTAAATGGAGGAGCTGACGTTTCTCCCTTTTTTTCCACATCGTTGATGGATAGAGGAATGTGAAAGGCTGGAGGAACCCATGGAGAATGAATGCTTGAGTTTTGAGACGCCGGTAATTCTACGATCGGTGCTCGGGATGCGTCGTTACACATGGACTATAAACTAGAGAGAGGGGCATTTTGAAGGTTGTGAGAGCGAATCCAACTTAGAAGCCTTCATAAGTATTCACTGAGCTGCCTCATCAGTGTTTTATAGCTGCATATTATAGCTCTGTGTGTGAGTAGGACCCCTCCCTCTAGTGGCAAAAGAATAAATCTGCCTTTTTGGATATTAAAAACATCCTCTCCCTGCTAAGAATTGGCTTCCTGGCTTTCCTGAATACATTACATAAACGTCGCAGCAAAAATGTGATTATGTTTGGGAAAATAATAGAGCTTCTGTTTTGCTTCCTCTTGCATGCTGGGAAAAGGGCCATGTATTAATATAGCTTGTGGCTTAATTGGGTTTCGGATGGTAAATTAATTAATTTGTGGCTAATAGGCACAAACATGAGAAAACAAACTTCTTTACTTTAAGCTTCTGCTTGTACGTGCATCTAAGTAAGTAATGTAAATTATGCAGATTGTGTTGATTATTCTGACAAAGAGGTCTGTGCAGGAATTGAATTAAAGATCAAAACATCCTGGCATTTTATCAGTTGTTCACGTCCATAAAAACACATGCAGTTATTTGTCTGTTTTGCTCTAACAAACAGGATTTGGGAATTAATGAAACTGATCTTTTATGAGTCGGAAAAGTTGCATTGACTTTACAGCGCAAACAATACAACGCTAACGCAACTGTGGTGTTCACAACAAAGTGCTGAAGAATTAATGTGAGATATTACCAGCAGCCTTCGTTTGCAAGAATGACAGTATCAGTACTGGGGCTCACATGATGCGGGGCTTATTTTAAAAGCTAATTATATTTCCCTGTCCTTTAAATCTGCTCTTTTATCTGCAGCTTTCCCAGAAGATACTGGATCTCTGATGCAATACATAAAAAAGATACGAGGCGCTGCACGGCCTTGTAACTCTGCTGCAATCCACGCCTGCAAACTGATGGCTCACAGAAACAGAAGCAACCCCCCCGCATCCCCCAGTCCTCGGCATTAAATATGCTTTAATCAGCAGAACATCAATTAAGGAGTTGGAAATAAAATGTCACCTTGGTGTTTCAAGGGAAAGTTTCTCCCCTCAAGCTTTCATTTGGAAAATTTAGAAATTCTTTCTTATGGTAATTTTCTGATTGCACTGTGTGCTGAGAGGGTTTTCGTTTTACTGTGGGGTGTTAATTATATTGATGAAAGTTTCTAAACTCAGAGGCAGTGGATCTAGTAGTTGCAGCAGAACATTTCAAAAGTCAATTATGCATTTTCAGAGTTCATAGACTGAACACTGACACTGATGTATCAACACCGCCAAAAGTAAACAGGAGTGGGAGGAGCATGTCACTTGATTGACATTTCAATATAGTTTATCATTTTAAAATCACACACTTTAAAGTTTAAAAGCCTTTCATATAAGCTCCAAACAAACATTAAAGTGAAGTATTGTTACTTTCATGGTTGAATGGAGGAATAATTTGCATTTTGTTCTTCCGAATGATTTGCTGCTGGGTGCTTCTAAAACTAGCTAGAACGTGGATAACCTATACAAGAATAACATTAATATTTATTAAAAACTATGGAAACTGTGAGGGGACTCAAATAGCAACTTATTTTCTTAACATTACATTGGGAAAACAACTTCTCTAATTTGACTCCTCTGTCACATGAAACACAGCTAAATTTAATTTGTATCTTGAAATTAAAAAAAATTAAATTCTGCGTTGTTTCAATCTGAGTTTATAAATTAATAAATTATATTTTCTTGATAGAACAAACATTGCTTGGTTTAGATACCAGATCACTTATCACTTATATGTTAATGTCTCAAGACAACAAATATTGTTTTCTCAAGTTTATAGGCATTTTTTCCAGTTACACACTCACTTTCTTGAGATAAATATGTGGTTTTCTGAAATGTATCCATTTATTACATAGATATTTAGAAAACGGTACCGTTTTCTCCAACATCAAGTATTAAACCCTTAAAGCATGAGAAACATCTTAATTTCATAAGCATCATTATTGTTGTTTCCATTAAAATGTTATTTATCTCCATCTAAAAAAAATTGCCTAAGTATGTTAACATCAAGAAAAAATATTTTCAGCGTTCTTCTACTTAAAAGTTATTTCAATATCCAAATTAAATACAACCGAGACCTCCTAATCTGAAGTTTAGAAGAATGATGCTTATGAGCATTGCTCTTTAAGTTACTGTCAAAGCAAGGCATTTTTTTAATATTGGACATTTCAACAACAACAACGCAGTTCAAAATATTTTACAAGATGAAAACTTTCTTTTTTTTTTTTAAAAAAAAAAAAAGGAGAATAAATTGTACTGGCTTGATGAAATATAAATTATAGATCCAGATTTCATCTCAACGCTGATGTTGAAATATGAGAGTATTAACTCATATTTGCATCATAGGTTGTCCTTTTAGACATTAAGATAACATTATCTTCACCTCAAAATCACAGAATAGCAAAATCCTGATCTGTAAACAATCACATCAAAACTAATTAATGCAGATATCTACTTCTAGGAAAATACTAATTCTGTGGTTCTAAAAACATTTTCCTTAGCCTATAACCGAAGTTAGTTTCTCTTTCAACTTCACCTGATTGTGTGATACCATTTGTGGTCAAACTATAATGCAAGCTTCACATATCCCAAGGCAGGTTGGCGCAGAGTATATATCAGCTGCGTCCCACGCCGGTGATAACTCTCAGAAGTTAAACATCCATAAAAGGCTTGAGAACTCTGACCTTCACAATCTAACTAAGCAAGAGGAGCCAATGATGTGGAACAGACCCGTCGCAGCGCTCACAAGATGATAAACTATGCTCCAGCTTTGCTAAAAAATAACTGTATGTCTTCGATGACATATATAGCGAAAGCATTTCAATAAGATCCCAATTTATTTTGCACTAAAATGGTTTATTGTTGGCTATAAAGCATATGCAGCAAGAGGTGGAAGGACGAGGCAGCTTCAGTGCAGCGAGTGTCTCTCAAAGGCACATTGTTCTCTGCGCAGCTCAAGAGCACATCTCAGTGATGTGTCTCAGCTGCTTGAGAAGGCCGTAAAACCTATCAAAACTTATAAAGCTTATCATTAGTCTGCCTCTTGTCACTCATTCCTGGCTGTTTTCGTTTCTCGGCTTTCAACAAACTTATGAAAAACTTCTAAGATGAGTGGGATTTTTGGAACAACACAAGAAAACGATCATTTCATCTCATGTATAACAACCCACCACCGACATGCACAGCACGCACACAAATTTAAATTCCTTGAATTTACAGACTTTGAGCCTTCAGAGCAATGTTGCAATATTTGTCACTTTGTGTCAAAAAATTGTCACAGGGAATAAGATGGAAACTGAAAAATAAGAAAAAAAAAAGAAAAAGAGATTATTATTATTATTTTGAGAGTCATATCAGGTTGCAGGGTCATTTATAATCCAATAACATTTTCATACACTGAGCAGATAAGCGAGCAATACATCTTTCACCATGCCTGCCCTTCACACTTGTCATAGCAGCGCCATAAACAGCATCTATAACAATTGCGATCACCAAGGAACTACCTCCAATATGCAGAGGAGCCTGGAGCCTTTGCACTCTTTGCAAAGGAATTGATATGCTTTTGAAGTTATTGCTAAAACCAGGAAAAACATTGTTCTTCTCTCTGGCAATATATTCTCAGCTGGAGTTTTATTTTTGCAGGAAACAGAGATGTGATTAATGAATTATGTAGTATTTAGAACGAACATCGTTTTATTTGTAATTGTCATTATTGCTGTATTATTTGCACTTGGAGGAGGAACTGATTCGGGTGCGCAATTAATCATAATTAAGAAGAATCTGACAAGTGCTCGAGGGGAACGAGGAGACAAAGCCCTCTCTCTGTATTCCCAAGGAGGATTCTGAGAGATGATGGGAGAGGTATGGAAGCAGCTAATGAGATAAGCTTTCACTATAGGTCTTGTTGTGATCTTTGCTTTCCTCTGTGTCAAGGGAGATCGCTGAGGGTTACAACCAATGGCTGAAAATGGGAGAACGAACATTTCCCCCTTTATCTAAACTTTCTCCTTAGATCTATTACAGTGCGCCTCAAAAGGCTAAGTACCATTTAATTTATTTGCCCCTCCATATTTGTCTTCCGCCTGTGATTTATGGGCATATAATCTATGGGCTGCAAATAGGAAATGTCTCTTTTACAATGTGGAGCCACAATATTTCCAACCATGTTGCAGCATTCATTGCTTTGGAAAATCAATAACAGTGCAAATGAGATTTTAATTAAGTTATTTTTGTCCAAATTGATGCGCAGTCTGGTTAAAAACTTGACCATTGACACATTAAATAAACAGAAGTAGTTAAACCCAAACATATTCACACACCAGATTTAGATTACATACATATGGATATATACAGACGTATAATATATACACACACACATAAAAGCTTTCCATCGTGATCTTAGCACGATGCTCAGGAGGAGCGAGCCAAATGTCACAGTTGGACAGTGGGGCAGTTTTACCATCAGACCGTCACTTCCCGAAACCACACACACGCAAAAAAAAAAAAAATTCTTCAAAGCGCACATAGGGTCAGTGCGACCTCAACCGACCTTCCACCATGAGTAACAAACACTCATGGTGTCTAAATGATCTCTTCTCTTAAGACGTTAATATTAGCTTTCAGCTTCTTTCAGAAAACTATTCCGTCCTGCAGCTACAAAGATGAGTCCTTGTTTAAGCTGCCTCTGGTGATAAGGAATTACCAGTCAAGCAGGCCGTTGTGCAAATATGTCATTTCAGAAATCAAAAGGGCAGAGTTGAGCTACCGGCTTACCAGGTTGATTTACTGCGTCATGTTTAAAATGTGTGTTAGGTACTCCCGTTTTAAACGAGTGTTTTTGTTCTAGTTTCAAGTGTCACTGTCGTCACTGAAAAGACAACTTTGGCTTAAATCCAATTATCTGTTCTTTGTCTGAAAACTTCACCAAAGCCTCCCAAATAAGTGTTGATAGCAAGATATATTTGTGAAGCACCACAATTTGGTGGTTTATTTATTTATTTATTTATTTTTTTTTTGAATACACAGGCTAGCTGGTTGCCAACAGCATCTATCATCACTGTAACATACCCTGACTCCCAGTGAAGTGGTTAGATAAGCCAATCAGGAAGACCAGCTCTGCAGTGGGAGACAGATGAACTACATACATAGGAGTTGTAGATAATCTGCCTTGCAGACAGATCCTGTTTTGATGGATCTTTCTGAAGAATTCAGAAACAGTATATTAAACTTCGTGTTAGGTAGTTTTCATGTTTGGACTACTCTGGACATCGAGGGTCAAGGGTCAAAATCGATCCTTGATACCAGAGAGCAAACTGAGTTTACGAGTGCTTAGGCTTCCAAACATTTCATGAATTATTATGTAGAACTGGATAGGATTGTCAGGGAACCACAGAAGCAATTCACATCTAGTTGAGTAAAATGTTTCAGTGGTTTACACAGAGTAGAACATGACCATTACTACTGGCGGGGTACAAATTTGATTTTTTTATGCAAGTATTTTTAACCACCATGTGTTCTTGGGTTTTAATGTGAAAATCTGCAATTTGTCTATAAACCACACCCCAGTAAATCTAAATTCAAAACACACTATATGAAACAACAAAACTGACACTATCATCTAGATTTCTTTTGCAAACATTACTTGCAAGTAGTTCATGTTTTCAGAACGTTAAAATATAAACTTTTATGTAAAAGTAGCATGGTATGGTTAAACTTAAATACCCTGGGACAAATGTGGTGATGTCTAGAACAACAATTACCCACTCTTCACTGAGTAAAATAGAACAGTAACAATACAAGGATTAATGTGATATGAAATGATAGCAGCCGCACAAATGGTGTGGAATCACATTAATTATCTCCTTCCTCTACTGCTATTTTATGACATCTAGACTATTTGTGTCTTAATAAATCCTTGGTTTGCTCATCACAGTTTATTATTTTGTCTGCTAAGTGGGAAAATATTTCATTCTCTCCTCCCATCTCTAAATGCTACAGTTTAAAACACCTTAAAAACCTAGCTTTTTTTTATTTTATTTTGTGTTGCTCCAGTAGAAGTGTCTGAGAAAGTCATTGACCAAATATGGAAATAAGTATTAGCTGATTTTTTGTGTGTGTGTCTGCCTAGAAAGTATGGCGAGAAAACATGCACCGTTTCACAACACATGCCTGCAGCGTTAAAACTGATTCCAAAGCCCTCATTGTACTTGATTTGTTACTTCAACTGGTCCTGACAAAACATCACTTGTGCAACATGTTCAAAGCAAATGTGGGCTGATTATTTTTGCAAGTAAAAAACATGAGGTGTGAAGATACTCCCATACTTTGCAGAATGAGGTCTGCTCAGACAACAGAGGTCAGCCACCTTAGCTTTAAGGAAAGTTCTTGGGTGAAAGATGCCTGCTGGCACTTGCGTCTGTCAGACTGGCTGTGCTAAAGGTGTCGAAAGCTGAGTGATTAAAGTTCTTAGACTCTTTAAAGTCCAGAATTTACGAGATGAGGAGAGGCCTGTGTGATGAATGGTGATGTCCCTCACTCCATCCTGTCTAATTTAACACTTGGAAATGAAACAAAGTTGTGCGTCCACGTGAGTTAATTGCTCTTCCCGTGCAACGTCGAGAATGTGGATGAGAAGGTGAGCAAACCATCTGCAGCAGTTTGCTGGCTGCGGGGCAAATGCCCCAAAAGTATAAATTCCCTCCCGACACCGGCAGTTCTCACGCTGCTCGGTTCATTCTGTCAGCGGCCGTAACACCAGGAGATGAATAATTCAGCCACGTCTTAGCTATAAGCCCTCTGTCACCCACAGACAGCCTGAGGGGGGGATGCCCTCAAGGCTGCATCATTTACACGTGTCGTTCTTGGTTTGGATGCTGCGGAAAGATTTGTTCAGCTCAGGAAAAGAGATCAGCGTGTCGATCAGCGTCATTTATCTGGTCAAGGCATCGGGAGAATTCTTCTAAAGGCCACGATTTCATTAGGTGATTATGAGGAGCTGTAAACAATGATTTGTTGACTGATCTGGAGAGCTGTCCCACTTGGCAGCGAACTGGATTTGTGTTTGATTTCATAAATAATTGCAGTCATCAGGGACACACATTGTTTTAGGCTTTAACCGTGTTGTTTACCCATGCCACATGTCTGAGAGAGAGACACTGTTGTGGATACACATCGCCCTCAAGGAATCTTACCCAGGGCCCACGGTTGGCAAGTGTATTAAAGGATTTTCCTCCATGAATGCGTGTGTGTGTGTGGGTGTCGATAAGTGAGGGAGCGAACTTAAAAGGGGAGAGAAAAACAACATGCATCTTGCACTAGAGGTGTTTAGGCGAAGCTGTGAGCAAACACATCCACGGCTAATGAGGCCTGGCATATGGAGTGATCATTGGAATTCATCACAGCTCTGGTGCTACAGCGCGGGAGTGTTGCGCTCCGTCACTTAGACAAGCACCGGTAAAACGTAAGAAAAAAACTCTCCCTCAACGTTAACAAATTAGCCGACACGTATGTGGGCCAAGAAGAAAGTTAAGACAGAAAGGTGATTGATTGTTCCCTTGTTGCCTTCCTGTCAGCTCTGTTTCTGCCAACTGAGGATGCATAAAAGATGGAAGCTATCTATGCCCCTGGCCAAAAAAAAGAAAAAAATAGAAAGTTCTCTTGTCCTCGTGACTGCAGGAGTTTTCACAACAATGAAAAAAGATATATCTTCAGAAAGAGGTGTGGTGTTCACTTTTTACATACGTTTTTCTGAGCCTTGAGTGGGAGTCTCTCTGGCGGACGGCGTGTGTGTGTGTGCATTTCTGTGTGCAAATGTGTACATTTCTATTTGTGTGAGCCGAGAGGAGGAGGCATTTAGAGGCAGAGCTGATTAGGAGTCAGCCCTCCTGCTTCCTCTGCCTGGAGTTCGGTGCTGCAGATGAAAGGGAGTGGAGGTGGAGGTGTGGGAGCAGGTACTCCAATCCGTATCCGACTCCTCACTCACTGCCTGCACTGAGTGGGGACTGCTGCCTCCCCTATGATGGGTGACTGTGGAGAGCCAAATAGCTCAAAAACAGGGCCGGCATCGCGCCAATTAGGATGAAGCGAGCAAACATATGCTTCGCTCGGAAAAAACCCTGATGAAAGTGCATATGGCAGCCATAAATTAGGGGAGCACAATAGATTGTTGGCCGTTTGAGTGTAAATGTTTAATTAACCTGTTTGGCAACATCACTGCTGTGTTTCTCAGTGAAGGAATCAATCTACTTAGCAACCCATTTAAAAATACAGGCCCTTCTTTGTGTGACACATTCATTGGGGACAACTGAGCAGTTGTTAATGTCTTCAAATTAACAAAGCCATTAACCCAAGTGATAATGGTGTGTTTTGTGTGTATGTGCAGCTTGTCCAAGGACGATAACTCTGTGTAAAACCTGTGTCCAATTTTCTTTATAGCTTCAGGTGAATTATCCGCATTTTAACAGCCGCATTTACATGAGGGTTTGATGTGTGTCAAATGATCAAGTGTCTTGTACAACTGTCAATGCTCGGGTGAGACAATACAGACTATTGTTTTTACTGTGAGTCATCTTTTAGGTTAATAGGAAGAAAACACAAAACAGACTCATTCAGCTGTTTTTTTTTCCTTTTTAACAAGACTTTGTTGACCATTTATGTAAATCAGAAGAATTAATAAGATGATGCTTCATTTGGATGATTAAACCAAAGAATTTCAAAGAACTTGTAATAAAAAAAAGAAAAAAGTACTGCCTCATCCTATCCTGCAGTAGGATAGGACGTATGTGCATTCAAGCTATTAAGAAATCTGTCAAGAAATTTATCAGGGAATGTTTATGCTCGTATGTCTATGAACCACTCTAACTACATTGAGAAATTGATTTTTAAATAAAGATTATACATGGAAATCTGTACATCAATACATCTATAAAGAAGTGTATCAAATACAAAATCTTTTGAGAAAAGTATTGTGAAATCTATACATCTATCAAAAAAAACAATCTATGAAGACATATGTAAAAGTCTACAGACAAATCTTTTGGTGGAGAAGTGCATCCAGTTTTGAAAGTATTAAGAAATCTCACTGAAGATTGTATTCAGAAATCTGTATTTTTATAAATGTATTAAGAAACTTAAACAATTATTTAGAAATTACTGCCAAAAAACTTCATATTTTAGGAAACCTATTTCCATATATATATATATATATATACTTTTTTTGCAGAATCTATAGCAAACTTGCAAAATTCTCTTGAGAAATCTATTAACAACCCAAATTATTATTATTATTATTTTAATATTCACAACAGTAGCTAAAACTGAGCAATCTGGATCCCCTCCTTTTGTTTTATATTTTTTCTTGCAGAGATCACAGAAGACAGAAGGGGCTGCGATGACCTCGTCCCAGAGGAGAGGGATGTTTTTGCCTGCGAGGTAAAGTGCTGGGATGCAGAGGAGATTTTTTTGATTTAATCACCGTGCTCCGTGGTGCACAGTGTGCTGTGGGAGGAGATGGCAATTATAACGCCCATGCTGTCCTGCTGTCCCAGCCCGTGTGGTGATGTATTCCCCGGGGCGTCAGAGGGAGACAGTGGCAGGGGCACCGCTACCATGAAAGAGAGCAGAAGCCCCCCCTGCTGCCCCACTAACTCCAACACAACCATCCCCATCGTCCTGCGCTGAGAGCCACCGACGACTCGATTACTGGGGGGTGTCGCGCTTAGCAGCTCCGTGTACAAACAGTTAATGTTTTCAAACAAGAGTACTTTTTGTGAGAACGTTTCAAGCCATTCAAAAAGTTTCCCTGAACCCCGTTGACCCAATTTAGCTTTCAACCTCAAAACAATTAGGTTGCACAGTTTTGTACACATTCGCATTTTATTGATCCTATTGTTAAGTCGATTTACTGTCCAGATTTAAATCACCCCGCCGATCAACTTATTTATTCTAAGCTGAGAAAGGTACCACTCTGTGGTACAATATTGATCTTGTCATAAATAAGTTAGAATACCCTCTCTCCCACATACAGCACCTAGCAGACATTTTTTACACTGCGAAGAACTAGCTCAACAACTTTTCATATTGGATCAATCCTACAAGGAATATTGTTGTTTATTGGCAAACATCCTGACACATCATCATACACAATGAAGCAGACATGAATAATTAATACCGTCTCTCAGAAAATATTCACTCGCACTCCAGTGGTGTTTACTCCCCCTGCAGACATCCACACAGAGGATAACCTCTGCTGTTTGGTGGAGCTCTGCATCTCACTTCTCTTCTGCTGCCGAGAACTTACAAGAGGCACAGTAACAGCACAAAAGCAGCAAGTAGATCAGTAAATACACAGCAGAGCTGTTTAAAGAGGGGTTTGAAAACAATGTGACTGTCTTTGTGAGTGCTGGGGGGGGGGGGAAAATGCAGTGCAACTAAAATTTGATGAATGGAGAAGTAGGCCTACAAAAGAGAAGATTAATCTCATTTTGATACATACAGTGATCCAGCAACAAAGGAGGAATAATAATAATAATTGAAACAGGGTTTATGTTGTATGTACAGAATTGATTAAATTTTCTCTCTTTTTTTAGCTAAATATCTTCTGGTGTTATGAATATATTTGCTGACCTATATTGTAAAATCAGTGTCATAATCTGATTAAACAACTGGTGTGATTCATTTCTGACTTCTGAGTGGAAATCCTATGCATTTAATGTCCAAAATTAGATAAGCCAACTTTTAAAAAATATCAAAATTGCAGCTACGGTACATAATTTTTTTTAAAAGTAGTTATTAGTATAACAGCATACCTTGTCTGGTTTATTGGCGTAGGCCATTATGCACGAGTTAACCAAGTAAAAATGCTATGTCTAAACAGCATCCCAATATCTAGACAAATAGGAGAAAAAAAAAAGTAACATATACATGGCAATGATATTTCCAACTGCTACTATCACATACTATTATAAATTATATAGTATTTAGCATAAATTTGTAATTTTAGTCAGAGATTAATATAAATAGGCTAATTTTAGGATTTGTTTTCAATTTATGAGCATGTTTGATGTTAGCAACACTTCTAAAATGTTTATATCCAGCAAAGTTTTGCAATCTATTCCAACAAAGCAGCAAAGACTTTTTCCTCTAATCTCTGGTAAGATTAGCAGTTCATAGAAAAGAATTACCTTAAGATTTAAAATTTAAGTTTATTACCATGTTTGATTTTAGCATAAACACTAAATTCTAGGGTGAACTTACTTAAATGTCGTTAAAGTGAGATAATTAAAAAAAATTCTCACTCCAAAAGAGAAACCTTCTCAACAACAAATCTAGTGACAGTTCTTAATTACACACTTTTTATAACCTTATATTAATTTATTTTAATACAATTCAGCACACAGTGGAACAATTGTCTAAACCTACATTTAAATTCTAATCCAAATAACATTTGTATTATTGAAAAATGAATTAAGGAACTACTACGCTCGTTTACAGTAACTCGTTTTAAGGACTAATATTTAATCATCCCAAAATTCCTTTTTGTAGTGCAGCTGTTCACACAGGTTTGGTTTTGATTGAATTCTTCTTTCTTTTGAAAGTCAGGGCCTAAGTTTAATTTCAGGCAGCTGAACTACGCTCTTAACAAATAACTGCTCTTGTTGGTATTGATGCTACATTCTGGAGCGTTAAAGTAAAAGTTGGTACATCTGGTTTATGCTAAAACTAACAGACTTACATGTGAGTTTTGTATACCTTAGTGAATGTAACGCAGATGGGTCCTGTAGACAACGTACAACTGAATATTAAGCTGGCGACTGACTGACTGATGGGAAGACGTTGCCGCCCTTGGGAGACGTCTGTGTGTGAGAAGTGACACTCCCCGTGTAACCGTCTCGGAAGTCAATGCTATCACTCTGTCAAACTCGGAGCTCACTTCCCTCTTTCCTTTTATTTCTCCCCTTCGTCTCTGCATTCGAAATCATTCCCACAGCCTACAGCTATGAGTGCAGACTTTTAGTGCACGTCCGCTCTAGACGGGAAGTCTGTGTGAGGAAGAGGGTGGGGGTGTGTACGGGGTGCATCCTGGGCCACGATCACCAGGGAAAGTGACAGCCCGGATAATTGGCACTAATCAAGTTGCTGCTTGGATTGAGAGAATACTGCAGTCTTCTGTTGGGGTAGAGGAACAGGGCTGACCCACAGAGGTAGTGCCCAAGGCCCTTTCCCTCCCTCAGTAGATTCTGTCAGTCCTCTCTGTGTGACAGTCGTCATCTAGCAGCAAAGTCCCTCTTTGGTCAATATGCAAAAATAAGAAGAAAGTCGAAGCTAGACGGAGCGAGGTAGAGGCGGGGGTGGTAGAAGAGGAGAGGGAGAGAGGAAGACGTTTCCTTTTTCACAAGAAAACTAGGATGTTATGAAGCGCGCACTACATTATTCTTTTTTATAATTTCTCTTACAGCTATTGCTTTGAATTACAGAGGACTTTTTGTCAAGAGCGAGAAGGAGATGAATCAAAAATTCATCTGAAGAAGTTCTGCACAGGGCGAGGCGAGTGTACCTCTGGTGGAACCAACATTTGCAAAAGTTCTATCTCCTTAAGCAATTATTAGCGGTGATAGTTTGACATGTACAAGAGTTGTCAACAACTGACTTTAAACAAAGTACAAAGCAGAAATAAACAGTGCCCTGGGCAAAATTAACTTGGGGGACTAGCCATCTCATGAATTATAAATGGCGATCTATTACTGCAGTGAGTGGTGCTGCTACCAGGAGGCTTCAGTCACTGCGAAAAATCTAACCTATTTTCAACACATCTGAAAGTCGACTGACAGCAAAATGCTGAACAATGCAATTTGGGGAAAATATGA
The DNA here is from genome assembly GCF_051168715.1 of Poecilia mexicana. NCBI lineage: Eukaryota > Metazoa > Chordata > Actinopteri > Cyprinodontiformes > Poeciliidae > Poecilia > Poecilia mexicana. The sequence continues at coordinate 12,129,530 of NW_028263375.1, forward strand.
GCTTGTTATTTAGTAAACGAGTTGTGTAATTTCTAAATTGTACCAAACTAACCGTGGAATACCCTCGGGGGCTTGTATCATCTGTTATACACATTTGCCTGCTAACTGCCATTCAGCTGCAAATTAATTCTCTCCACAGAGCGCATTTTAATCCATCTAATTAGCAAAGTGGTCTATCCGTAAAAGCTTGTGTTTTATCTTTTTAATCCTCACATCCCCGATGCAGCACGGACATAAGTAATTACACCAATCTGTCATAATATTATGACCACATGGCTAATGTTCAGAGGGCCCTATTTTGCCCCAAAACAGCTCTGATCAGAGTGTGAACAAAGAGCATCTAAAGATGTGTTGCAGTCTCTGTGGGGATGGTGGCAGTCTGTCCTTTGAGAACTATGGACTACATGGAATGGAGTAGCTTCCTATCAGATTCAATCAGTTTGTAAATGGGAATTCAGGGGCATAGTGTAAACTCTAACACTAATCGAGCATTTGCTAAGCAAACGAGGAGGAGGAACTTTACTAGTTAGGACTGTTTAAATGCGTTTAATCACGTCACCTTCTTGGAGGTGGCCATTAGCTCTCCTACCAATGACTTCCTGTCTCTAGATAGTACTCCTTATCCTCACATGCCCACATTTGACAGTAGAAAATAACGTTAAATTATTAATGGTGCGTTTCTCACACCATTATTGACAAACTCTCGTCTGTCGATAAAAGGTTTTGGCTAGGATGAGATGGTTTTTTTGGCCATATCATTTTTTTTTTTTTTTTTTTTTTTTGCAAAACTGCAATGTTAACACTTTTTTCGGATCATACCAGTCACATGATCAACTACCGGATGTTGCCAGTGGCGTAAACCACAGAGAAAAAAACCAAAAGAAAGTACTTGCAGATCATGGCGCGGCATGTTTTTAATGACTCAACACGTGAACAAACTTATTCATGCGTGATTTCAATTGCCTCTCTCAAAGTTTTGTGCACATTTATAATGGAACAATGCATCTTTGTTCGTTTACAACATTGAAAGAATTACTGTACCCCAAAATTGCTGAAGGTTGGAGACCTTGTCCTGTTAGGCCACGGGGTCTGGATAATACCCGTGTTGTCAGATGAGGTGGTGAGGAGAGACGCAGAGACCCAGGTTGTAGAAAAAAAAATGATTAATTTAATGAAGATGCTCAAAACAGTCCAGACCAGGCAGCACGGCAGAAAGATAGCACACAGCTAAATACCGGTAGCAACTGAAAAAAACTGAAGACTGAAAACGAGAGCTATGCCAACACAGGACTTGACAGTACGACTGTGAAGGTATGCAGACAAACTAAGAAAGACAAAGACAACAGGTGGGACTAAATACACAGGCAGGGTAAATCAGGAAATTAGACACAGCTGGGATCAATCAACAGGGAGGACAGGACAGGACAGAGACTCAGGGAAAATCTTAAAATAACTACACAGAAAAACACAGATCACAACACGTGTTAAACGGACGGCGGAGTCCGGCGATGTTTTTGTCTTTTTTTTTATCTTTTTTTTCTTCTTTTTCCAAAATCTCTTTCTCTTTTCTTACTGTTTATTCAATGTCACATGATGTTTTTATTTTGTTTTTTTTAATTATGTAAAGCACCTTAAAATGCTTTGCTGCTGAAATGTGCTATACAAATAAAATTTGATTGATTGATTGATTGATTGATTGATTGATTGATTGATTGATTGATTGATTGATTGAAGATAGCCGCTCATACCAAGAAGTTCTGTTCTGCTGGAAATTTCTTCCAGTCAACAATGTGATTTTAATTTGATTTATTTTGGGGGGTTTTGAGAAACATGATTAAAACTTTGGTCAATCTCCCTTTGAAGTCCCTGTATTTGGTGCATCTACCTATGTTTAACAACAGGAATGCCCAAAGTCTCTGGATATTTATAATTGATTTATTACCATATGTGACCAACCCTTTCATGCTTATGTTTTCTGGGTACTCCACCTTCCTCTCGCAATCCCAAAACATGTCTGTTAGGTTTAATGTTTTTTTGGGGGGGGGGTTTCTAAGTTGTCCTGTGTGTGTGCGTGCATGATTATTTGTTGCCCTGTAATAGACTGGTGGTCTGTCCAGGGTGTATCCCACATCTTGACCAAAGATGGTTGGAGATGCATGAGCTGACGTCGCTGTACACAAACATATAGTCAGGATCATGCAAATAAACTAGTTTGTCTCTCCAAGGATCCCAGCAGACAGAAACTCTTCCTCTGCCTGTCCTCTCAAGAGAAGCTGAGTCTGAACTTGTCTATGGAGAAATTCTACATACCTCAAGCCTGTTTTTCTTGTCATAATTCTCAAGGTGCAAATCCAACGCATCTAATGACCTTGAATGACAAAGATGGGGGATTTCCTCAGCTCCTGGTAACATTTTGCAGAAGCCGAAAGGAGTCTGGCTGGTCAACATTGATAAAAGGCAGCAGCTCTGTCCTAACCAGGGACTCGTCTCCATGTTCTGAGCCCTCTGGGCTCTGCCTCAGAAAAGCGGAGAGACGTCTGGATTGGCACCTCTCTGGGTACACAAGCCACTGGAGAACTGTGAAGCCTGAACTGCAGAGACTCCCCGTAGAACAAGACACACGCCAAAGGACTCTTCAGACATGCAGAATAAACAGATGCTGAGTCAATTAGATGAGAACACTTTAAGTAAGACTTAGAGACTCCCGGCTGGTTGAATCAGAAAAAGAGAGAAGTTGCTCTTGGTCTACAAAAATTATGTCAGTTTTCTATTTTTTATATGTACAAGGATGTGGGCTGCAGCAGTGGACGGCATTGTTTCGAACGCTATTTGATAAGGAAAATGCTGAAGCTGCAGTGGGAACGTTGTCACAAAAACTAAGAAATGAAAGAGCGGGAACACAGCATGCCACACTGAAAACACAGTTTGCTTTTCCAACCTTGCCTTTCCCTCTTCTGCTTCTGTTCCTTTTTTTGCAATTTGAGGTCTTTGCACAGCGTGCGGAGAGCTCGCCTCATCTTCAAAAGACCAGTAAATAAAATCTTTTTTGCACCAGTGGAAATAAACACATAGCTGAATAGAATATGAAAACAGCGCTGTGATCTAGTTCTACAAACATGGTGATTGGCAGGTGGGTGGCACAAAGACGGATGCGAACACAGCTTCACACATTAATTGTAGCTGCTGTTAAAGGATGTTAACCAATATATATTCAATGCTCCCTTTTTAGACTCTAGTTCTGAGGGAGTCTCTCTTCAAGCATTGTACCGTTTGCTGCACGGCGCCGCTGCCGATTTCGGCGCACTTGAAATGCATTCTTTAGTCGCAGCGTCAACCTGCAGAACAACATTCCCTCCAGGTGTTTATTGGCAACAAAATAAACTTAAAATAACTTTAGTTTGTTTTGAATTGAAAGTCTTCATAAATGAAAATAAACAGCGCTGCAGCAATGTGCTGCTGCATTCCCTTTCCCCGCCTCGAATACGAATATATATTTACTCTGTATACTTTTAGTGCATCAATATTTTATTTTCTCTCATCTTATTTGATTGCTTTGACAAGGTCCGGAATTATTTAAGGCTCTGGTCATGCTGAGGCCAGCGCGCTTTGTTGTCTCTGATTAAGGTGCCTGGGTTACAAGTGTATCCTAATCTGCACAACACAGGATTGCGTGAAGAACTTTGCAGATGAAAGTAGCTGTGCGCCGATAAAAAGGACAGCAAGACCCAACGCTGCATAGCATTAGCAAGGTGCAGTTACTTCCACTGAGTCATAATTGTCCAACATGCCTGGGAGATACACAGATGAATTCAAAAATCTGCCATTTGCATAATAGGTACTCATCTTTGAATGAGAGCAGGAGTGGGGAGGGCAGGAGGGGACTGGGGTGGGTGGGGGGGGCAGGTGTGAGTGATCTTCCCAGTGTCTCCAAGTCATCATGTTTATCATTCAAATGCAAACCTTGTTCCATTATCCATGAGGGAGCAGGAGTAACGTGTTAATGTCCCCCTTCTCGTCCGAGCTGACAGCGCTGCGCTCATCTCCGTCACACAAGATGAGAGACAAAAGGCACTCCGAAGGCAGCAAAAACAAGTAATTACCCTGTTACCTGCACACTTTTACGCAGCCGCCTCCCTCCACACTCCTACCTCAGTATTTTATAATTAGTCGAACCCGGCCGGAGTCTTTGAAGACACATAGACTGGCGGACTTTGATGAAATCTGGGGCGTCAAGCAGACATGAAGGAACCACGGCCCTTGTGCACCTCTCTTCTCCGGTCTTGTGATTGTGCAGCATGTAGTTAAAGACCTTTCTCTTAGGGATCCTGTGCCTTTCCTGAGTGATGTGATTGATTATTTAGTGGGAGATTTCCAAAAGCCGGGATCAGTGTGAAGCCGGCAAATAAAGTCAAACAAGAGAGAGTGCAGGTCTGAGGGAAGGAGAGATCTCAAGATGTTTTTGAAGCCAGAGAGAGTAGCCAAAGGCGAGCAGATATTCCCCGCTTTCAAATCCCCTATTTTTTAATATATTTCCCCAGTTTTTAATGATGTGCTTCCTATCCTTGAGTAAAGTTCTTCTTAGCCTGTCTTTTTTTTTTTTTTTTTTTTGCCAGAAAGGATTTCTTTCTCTTTGAAATAAAATGTAAGTATATATTTAGTCTCCCGGTTTAGAGGCTTTCAGGCCAAGGCAGATATTCAAATTTGTGTTTTTATGAGTCTGCATATTGACGGCTGTGTGGCAATTGCCAAAGCGTTGACACTATTTTAACAAACTCATGCTGGAGGAAAATGTAGCTTCTGTTTGTATATTAAGAGAAATAATTACATTGCTGAAATATGTTTCATCTTACTTCAAACGGGACTGGTGTAACAGACAGAACTTCAGTGCCAGAGAGGAAGGTTTACATTGTAGTCCATTTGAATATATCAGATTTTAAATTGATCTAAAATACGTGTTTTTCTCTAGACCATCTCAGGATGTCTCAGGTGAACCTTAAGATGTTGTTTAGATATAGAGGAGACTAAACAACATCTCAACTACATGCGTCTATCTCTGGAATAGGAATATTTTTATGATCATAAGTATTGCTCAAAAAAAAAAAGTTTGAAAATACCCATGGTTATTAACTGAATCTCTGAAATGGGAACTTGTCGTTTTATTTACCAGAAGGACTTCATGTTGAAAGGCTTGAATGTAAAAACAGCCCAACTCATGACATATTTATCTTTTCTACAGTAGAAAATTGTTGACCTTTTTGTTGCCTCCTAGTCTTTACAATAAGAACCAGCAGCTGACCAGTCGGAGAGAACGTCCAGCTGGAAAAAACGTTTGGTGCCAAGATTTCTCACTCAGCTCAACTAGTTGAGGGAACTTGTTCATATGAAGTGAACAAGTTCGTAACTCAATAGCTGATTTCGGAACATAGTAGGCATTCTTTTCCTGTTCTGTTGTTGTTTTTCTAGTGTTAAAAACTGGCAGATCAAAGGTATTTTGAAGACTGTGATTACATCAACTACTTAGTCCTGCAGGATTTTGGCCTAATGCTGTTTTCATTTCAGTTAAAGTACTATGATTACTGTGTTTCCCAGATACATCTTTATCCTGAGGAAATGTACCAATGTTCCCTCATTCTTCTTTAAACTTACAATAGAGATCCCTCAATAGATTTTTGAAGAGTTTATCCTTCACATTCTTCTTTGATAGAGTGCGAAAATGATTTATTTCTGCACAGCTGTGTAGTTTAGTGTGGCATATTTATACTAAAACAGATGCATGTGAATGATGTGGAACAAAGAACTATGTAAGCTTAGCATGAATAAAAATCAAATATTGATGATCGCAGTGGAGATACTTCCAGTAGAAAAAAAAATAAAAAATACAAAGCAGCAGGCGGCTGTCATTACAACAGCTGTAAATGTTTGAGGGCCAGAAATCAAAGCTTCGTCTTTGATGGAACCCGTCTTATGGAGAACATGGTCTTCTTTAAACCAGCTATAATGAAAGCATCTCATCAGACTCTGTCCGTCAGGACCTGAAGCCTCGCACATCCAGTCGCACGCCCTCAGGCCAGCAGGATACACCTTCCTCCTCGTGTCAGAGGAGCCTGCTTTGTAATGCAGCCGGTGAAGTTGGATAAGTGACATTACAGGGTAACTATCACCACCGACGACGAGATTTCACATGTCTGTTCTGCTGCTTTATTAAAAATACAAAAGATATTTTCATAAAAAAAAAAAAAAAAGGCAAAAGATAATGTCGTTGACTGACTGGTGTAGAAATTCAGCTTGATGGAGTTGCACAAATTTTTACAGCACCTTCCACAGTTTTTGGCACACTCGGTAAAAAAAATGTGTAAAAATCCTTCAGCTTTTATTCCAGCATAGTCTAAGACTGAACATTTCATTCTAGTTTTCAATCGGTGAGGTTTGGAAATGTTCTTTTTTTTTTCTTTCTGATAACTTTGCTCACTGTGCTTGGTGGCAAAATAAACCCCTTGTCTTTGTCCATCATAGTTCCAGTCATCTTACAGTTTGTAATTATCACTCTCATTTCAAATATAAAGTTTTAGGGCAGTTTACTCATCACCTCTTCCTGACTTTTTAAAATCGGCGTTGCTTACCCTTCCAGGTTTCTAATTTATTTATTTATTTACTATTATTATTACATTGCTTCCAATCACCAAGCAACATTTTATATCATGCAAAGATAAGTTGACTTGGATAACTTTCTTCCCTTAAAAACAAAATCCTTTGAAAACTGTTTTGCAGAGTTTATCTTTCTTTTCAGTGCGCCGAAACACAGGACAGCATGAATTCTCCACTAACTTTACATGCAAATAGGCATTGGAAAGTTTGCCCCAGGTGCATTAACAGAATTGCAATCTCTTTTTTTAAATTAATTCTTTTTCCCATGACAGAAGAGTTCTCTGGGCAGTATTTGCGTATATCAAAATCAGCACTGCTTATTTGAATGACATGTTCTTTTGTCTTTCTTATGTTGACAACAGAATAACAGAAATGCGCTTCTTTGTCACCTTTGTCACCTGTATTTACCCACGCAAAAACAGGAAGTCAGTCATGGATTACCTGAAAACCCTGATCAAGTCACAAATGTAAATATGAATTTTTTTTTACACTAAATTTAATATATATATATATATATATATATATATATATATATATATATATATATATTTTATATATATTTATTTTATTTTATTTTTTTTTGTGTGATCTGGCCAGGATATATCTCGTTTAAATGATGGACGGATGCTTTTTCACAAACTTTGCCATGCGACTCCCTCAAAAACATGAACACGATATAAGAAAAATGTCAAATAAATGCAACTTTTTTGCGAACATCCAGCTAAACTACACTCACAGTTGCAGTTTAAAGGTTTTCGTTCTCGTTAAACCTTTTGTTCTGTAACAAAATATGAGCAACTTTTCTCCAAAAATGTTGAAACGGCGTATGTTTGGAACAACCCCTCTCCTCCTGTCTCGAGGCAGCAATAGCCATCGAAAAAAAGAAAAAAAAAAGTGCTGGTTCAGTCTCGTTCTGTCTGTGGGCATAGCTTTGATCAGTCCCACCCCGAGACGTATCCTGAAGGGGAACGTTGCACTTCTATTCTCCGTGGCTAATCATACTTCCTGTCTTTGTCTTTATGTGCTTTAGACAAGCGTCAGATAGAAAGCACAGGAACAGATTTGCCCCGAAAACTGAGAGAATAAAGCCCGCGGTTGTGCTGCAGCTCCTGCTCATGAATAATGCCAGCTTGTTGAGAGGTGGATTTCAGCTCATTGGTGTTTTTGAGAAAAGATGCTTTTGAGAGGCAGGAAAGTAAGTGTTTAGAAATTTAAGAGAGCAGGATGAATGTAATGTATATCGCCAGACACAGAAGATCAGGTATTTTTAGCTGGTGGCTGACGAAAGATAAAGAAAAAAGAAAAGAAAAAAGATTGAGGTTCTGTCTTAGTTGGTGAATGTGTGACCCAAGCAGTGAAATGGTTAAGAAAGTAATTTCACATGCACGGGCAATCTTGCTCTGTCTGCAACCAGTGGCACTTTTCACCAAAAAATTCTTTGTGTGTTTAAAGTGAAGAAAAGACCATTTATACCAGGAGCCAAAAAGAATATAAAGAAACAGACAAAAATCTGTCTTCTTTTTTCACGGGTAAAGCTGAAGGCAATGAAAACCCATCTTGTGTTCTATTTCTGAGCTGATTTCCATTTGCATGGCCACCTGAGGGATGTCAAGTTTCTCAGGCCAACTTCCTCACAGGGAGGAGAGCGACTGGTGACAAGGACACAAACCCAAAGACAAACTGTTTTCCAACCATTCCAACACCCACTCCTCACCGAATCTCACATGGAAACAGAATGAATCGTGTATAGAAGCAGAAAAAAGAAAAAAAAAAAACCTTTTTCTTGATGTTTTCTTGTGCTTCAAAGCATGTAACTCTCTGCTTTGCCCTAGGGTTAATTAACATGAACCAAACAGTGAATGATCAGAGAGAACGGGAAATCTCCAAAGGTGAAGTGTCACATGGGAAGCGTGTTGTCAGAAAAAGGAGAAGAAGGTAGACTTTTTTTTCCCCCTTCCCTTTTCGCTCTCTGCACGTTCAAAAAAAAAAAAATCAAACGAGAAAGTAGCAGTGAAGAGGGAAAGAAATTTGTAGACACCTTTCCAAAACTTTGCATTTCACCCCAACAGAGGGGCTCAGCTTCACAGTCTGAGCTTCAAACAATATCTGTAAATCCATGACACTGACAGGAACAGAAGAACAGTGGGGTTCTGTAACGTGATGACATTTTAGAGAATGTACAGTCATTTACTAACTACTGCAAATTATAGTGCATTTTATTAGAACGCCATCAAATACAACAACTCCGAAGTGGAATGAATAACTTGTTTTTGAAACAAATTGTTGGCAGCTTTGTTAAGTTGCCTCAACCTCAGTCAGATTGGATGGAAAGTATCTGTCAACATTAATGTTCATGTTTTCCCCACAGATTCTCAGCTGGATTTGGCTCCTCCAGAGTTATCATTGACTTTTTGGTTGATTTACTTATTAATGCTCCTCGAGGTAAACGAGGACTGCATTCACTAACTCGGTCACTTTTGGAGATTGTTTGATACCCCAGATTTTAATTTGCGGTGTCAGAGTAAAGTGTGCTGAATGCATGCATACCCACTGCACACTTTTTACATTTTATTTGTAAAAAAATAAATAAAAAAATGGCAAAAGCCATGCATCTTTATTATTTAATTTAACAATTACGCACAACTTTCTGTTGGTCTACTACATAAAATACCAACAAAATACATTGAGCTTTGTGGTCGTTTTGTGACAAAGTATTAAACTGTTCAGTAGGTATAAATACCAGCATCATGAATCCCATTATTCTGATTTGATAATGGGGGTTGGTAAAAAAAAAAAAAAATTAAAAAAAAATTAAAAAGAAAAGAAAAATGGAGTCGAATGAATAAAGAAAAAAAAACCATCCAAAACAAAGTTAATCACTGCTTTTATAGACCCTCTCACCAAAATTGTGTCTGCATCCTGGAATCCCCAAAGGGAAAAAATGAGAAAATGACTTCATGATCCACAGATATCCTGGATGGCATGCCTTGCAGGTGAAATAGTATGATTTCTCCATGTAATAATTAACATGGGCTCCTCTTCTGTCCCTGTGGCTTGGCGCTGACATTTGGTTCATGCTCGAGTGTCTGCCTGGCTGATTTCCGTCTCTTGCATGAAGGTGGGGCAGCGAATCTGTGTGTGCGTGCAGGGTCCGGTGGCCGGCCTGACGAGGATATTGGAGACGGGCCGTGCCTCAAGTGGATGGGATTAAGCGTCATGACAATATGGATTAGGGAGCCCCTGTTCGCTCCCTTCTCAGTCGATTCCAAACCTCCAGCAAGTTAGGAGTTGAAAGCCAAACACTGGACCACAAAATTAGTCCCGTCAGTTTGTTTGTCCTCTTTTAAAACGGCGCTATGTAAAGTGTCATAGCTCACACATCCCTGAACGCACATTTTGACAATTTCCCCAAATTTATCACAGTGATTTCTATACATTGTGCCAGCTGTGACACCATGTGTTGATTTACACCGAACAGCTCAGACTGCCCACCTCCTCTACTGCTGCAACTGGCCTTATTTTACATTATTACATTATGTATGCAGGCTTGAGTATGGATAATAGATGAATCTAAAGCAAAGCAGCTTAATCATCCACCATCACTCTGCTGCGGAGCACACATCTTATTAGCCATGGAGTAAATAAACATTAATATGCCACACTGATAAACACCATCCACCTTCACTCCCCCCCCCACCCGGCTTGCAGTTCTCGGTGTATTAGGATGCAGCGAAGTACAAACAAACACCCAAACGGATCGGCTGCCGTGTTCAAACAAACACTGAAGACATATCGTAGCCGAGGCCAGTCCATTACAAACCACTTCACAGAAAATCATCATCAGTGAGTGCACATGGCTGGCGGCCAAAGAACCTGCTTTCAAGATCTGACTGCACACTATGAAATCACATCCATGAGAGGTTTAAATTAAAAAAAAAAGAAAAAAAAAAGAGGACCTGAATGCTTTTAAGAGTTGGTCAAACCGAGGGGATCACGTAGATCTCGATGAGTGGCACAACGGGTACAAGGGTCGAGGGATGAATCAGTGGGTTGAGTGAGAGTAAAGAGATTTGGGATGATGAAAATACACCTCTATGTACCTCATTCCTATCATACGAAAGAAATGATTGTCTTGGCATCTTTACTTTTAGTAAAAATTAAGATAAGTTAGGGCCGTGACCAAAGACGACTTCCGCCAATTTACCCAAAAATGCACTTTTAAAGATTTCCATCAGATTACGTTCATCCTTAACAAACATAGCAAATATACAAAACAAATAATGCATTTTTCTGAACTCCTAAATGCCAGTTTCAGCTATTAAAGGTTTGTGTGATAGAAAAAAAAAGTGCACAAAATGTTTCATATTTTCCCCATTCAATGTAGCCATTAGCTTCGGTTTCTGTTACCAACTATCTTGCATTTATACTTAATAAATATATGAAAACTACTACAGGTAAGATATTAACTTCTTATAACCTTCAACAGAACCCCCACTTCCAAAATCCCAATACGTCCCTTCAAGGTTAACAAGCCACAGGCTATTCTGCTTCTTTCAGGACAAAGTAATAAAGAGAAAGCTTAGAGCAAAAAGAAAACTCAGCATCCTGTCCGGCTCTGAGCATCAAACACCACTGATCTGATAAACCACAGAATATGAAAACCCAGTTATGTCTCCAGGCGGGCTTTTTAATAAGACGGCTTGTGACAAGAAAAAATTACCATTGATTTAAAGCTCAATTAATACCAAAGCTTGTTTTTTTCAGGTGCAAACAGCACTTTTGAGTTAAACAGCCAAAGTTACAGCAGTACACACACCGTGCTTCACCTTACTGAGAATCTTTCTGGCATCTCTCAACAAGACAGAAGCCTAACTCTTCAAAGAGGTTGGTTGTACACAAAAAAAGCTTTTACAAACTTCTCCATAAGTCTTTTTTTTTTTTTTTTGTCTGTAGATGGACTGACTGCAGCCAAAACCCAAGAGGAGACAGGCCTTATTCTGCTCTCTCAAGTCATTTCAATCACCAGTCTACTGTACAAAGGAGACAGCCTGATGGCGTGATGAGTGCACAGTGCTCATCTGCCTGCGCTGTTGTCTCTGTTTGTGCCTCATGAAAGGAAGCGGGCCTGACGATGCCAGAGGCAGAGGATCCGGCTCCGCAGTCTGAGCTGGGAAACATCAGCCCTGCACTGTTCTTCACAAGGAGATGTCCTTCAGTGTGGTGCCAGCTCTCCCTGGGGCAGCAGCATGAGACGCAGCCTCTTATTTACCATATACAGGATCTCTCCGTGTCCTTAATGAGCCAGGATATTCTGCAACGCAGAGACAAAGGCCACAGTTTTGCGGGAGAAGCTGTGGCTTTACTGAATTAAATAGCGATAATTAAGAAAATATTAATCAAACTCCAGCTCTCTGGGCTCTGTGGATGTACTGAGGGGGAGCGTCTTCAAGCTTAGCCTGTAGGAGTTCTCGTTTGGAGTATGCCTGCGACCTACAGAGCTGCAGGCAAACAGTCACACACAACACAAGGAGATGCACACAATTAAAAGCAGACCCTGGTGGCCTTCTAGTCTATAATTAAACACCCTTTGGTGCTCTGAACAAAAAAAAAAAAAAAAAAAAAAAAAAACACCAACTGGGTTCAAATGTGTCAAAGAGAGAGTGGTGAAAGGAAATGTTAAGAAGCTGCTGGTTTGCTACATTGCAAGTTCTGTTCAGTGCAATGAATTAATAAAAAGCACAAACTAATACCTTCCCAGTGTGCAGTTGGTATGTCTGGCGGGGGCAACAGCAGCTATACAGCTGCACAGTGAAAGTTTAATGCTGCTGCAAGCCTAAAGCCCTGCCTGAGCTTTTTTTCCTTAGAGGTGACAGTGAGATGGTGGGGCGTTTTTTTTCTTTTTCTTCCAAATATAAAAATTCTTTTTTTTTTTTTTTTTTTTTTAAAGCCTTCAACCTTCAAAAAAACCTACATGGTTGCTCTCAGACACGATGGAAAAGTTGCTAAATCTTGAAAGGCTTCACCCCATTGAAGTTTTTCCACAGCACAACCAAAATGCAATGAACCAAATAGTGCTTTTTTTTTTTTTTTTTTTTTACAGAGGAATGAAAATATCATTTTCACTTTAATTGAAAAAATAAAAAAATGGAAATGTGTGGCATGTGTTAGGATTCAGCTTCCTTTAATCTCATGGTGCTGGCAGCATCATGCTGTGCCAATGTTTTTCTTTAGCACAGATGGGGATCCTGAACAGAATTGAATCTCAGCCAAGTTCCTTTGTGTGGAGGAAAAAACTAACACTGCATATCACTTTAACATCACCATACTCATTGTGACACTTGGTGGTGGCGGAATCATTGCATGGGCAAAGACAAAGAAGCTAGTCAGTTAACCAATTGATGGGAGTGGCTAAATAAAGGGCAGTCTTGTTAGAAAACCTGTCGCTGAAGCTCGTCTTAACTGGACAACGGCCCTAAGCGTCCAATCAGAGCTCTAATCAAGTCGTTCATAATCAGGTTTTTAGACCTGCTTCATTCAATCTGACTGAGCTAGTTTACAAAGAAGAATGGGCAAAACTGTTGAATCTATAAGTAAAGCTTATAAGAAATGAAACCCAAATGACTTGCAGCTTCAGTGCAGCAGAAGTCAATCCTGCTTGGCTCTAAACTTTCATATTTCCATTAAAAATTGCATAAAACTAAGAATTATCTTCATCCCATTTCCCAATTACATATTCTGTTGTGTTGACCTACCAAATAAAAATGCCAATATAAGATTGAGGCTGGAATGTTAAAAATGTCAAGTGTATGAAAACTTCCAAAAGGGATTGTAAATTAGTGCCCCTCTTCAAAAAGAAAAAAAAAATCAAATTCTATGTTTTTTTGTTTTTTTTTCCCAGAGTGTTTATCATGAGGTGGTAGCAGTTATGGTAATGTGTGGTAGTCCATCTCCTTCCCAGCATGCTCTGTGTTTGACATTCATGGGGTTAAAGTCCTCTGAATGATGAAGTGCCCGTGTTTGGGACGGTAAATTGCATCGTTTCAATTGAGAAGAGAGTTCCCTCTAGGGTTTGCTGGAGGTCCCCGTGGGCTGGCCTTGAGCAGAACAGCATGTTGTACATCCATATAAAAAAATAAAAAAAAGAGGAGGGGGAAAAATATGGAGGTACTTTTCTCTTTATGATGCAAAGATTAATCTGTCAACATGCTCTCACATAAATCTCCATCCAGGCTTCACAAAATACTGTTTTATCTCACTTTGTGCTATATTTTATTTTTTATTGCCTATAAACACAAACCATCACAAAGGGCTAATGTTCTCATCAATATTATTACAAAATGATCATAAATCCAATGTCTTGTTAAAACTTGAAGCCATTTCCCCCCCTTTAGCTAGTCAATCGTTGAAAATATTGGACAGAACCATCACTTATCAGGTCGTTTCTCCCACAATAACACCAAACGGAGCTGCAGCTCCCCAGTTTCACAAAATTATTGCACTTTCCTTCCTATCCTTTCCTCATTTGTGTTCAGCGATTCGTATTTTCTCTTTAGGGGCTATATTTTTGCCCTTATACTTCAGTAGAAATGCCTTGACAACACGGTTTTTTTTTTTTTTTCTCATCCTGAGAGACCACAAACTAAACAGCAGAAACATGTTGTATAGAGGCTTGTTTAGTGCTATGCAAATGATCCTTGCCAGAGGTAAAATTAACATTTTCAATTAAAATATTAGCACCAAACAAACACGGAAAAACACACTAATGATTAAATCATCCTCTTCGAGTTTGGAGGGTGATACTCGATCACTGTTTATCTCTCAAACAAGCTTGTTTTCTTCTTTTTTTTTTTTTGCTTTACATCGACGCTGATGGTTTAAAAACATTAAACTCGTAGTTTAAATTTAGTCATCTTAAGCTCATCCGATGAAAAGTTAACAGTTTACATCACTTTTGACTTAAATTATATTATATGATTCAAACGGATGCATGGATTAAAACCAAACATGCAATTTATTGTCAAATATTTCCTGCCAGCCTCTAAATCTCTGCATTTCTTCTGCAGATACTCAGACAGGAAGCGAGGGACTTGACACAGGAACATTTCTTTTGTGCAACTTTACCGCCCTCTGATGGTAAAATATGAAAACAGCATGTTAGGATGAAAGAAAACAAAGAGTCAGTAGTCCAGAAAAGAAAATGTATTAATGATCTGGTATAACAATCATAAATAGCACATTTTTTTTTAAGTTCTATTTTTTTTTTCCTTCTTCACTACCATACTTCTAAGTCTGTGCTGTAATGTGCAGTTGTCGGCCCATATTTCCAGTACAAAGAGATTGGAAAACCCTTTGGATATCGAAAGACTGTTATTACTGGTCTGGTCCGCAGAGGCTGAGCATTGCCTTCTGGTAGTCTCCTTTGGTATGTTCCTGTAGAGGGGGAAAAGAAAGATAAAGGGACGAGCAGGGTGATAGAAAATGCTTCACAGTTAATCAGTAAGAGGTTGCTTACAGTGATAGTCTGCTGCAGGGACTGCCCGAAGGTGCCCTTGTATTCAGAACAAATCTTTTTCAGGTCCACCTCACAGCGGGACACAATAATCCTGGTCACAATCTTCTCTTTGGCTCCTTTTCCCTAAGCAGAGGAGAACGAGTCAGCATTAAACTTGTCCATACTTTTGACTTAAAATACAGTAGCTGATGTAAGACCGGTGCAACAAATTTTTGCCAACTTTGACTTCTTTTGTCTTTCTGCAGAACATTTTGACTGTAACAAAGTACATTTTTTTTAAAATAAATAATTGCTAGAAGTAAAAAATAGTCCATTTGTAAGAAGGAGAAAAGGGGCAAAAAAAACAAAACAACTTTGCACATACCTTCATGGCTTCATTCAGCTTTTTAGCAAAATAAAGCTGCTTGTTTTCAAAGCACTGAACTGGAAAAGCAACACAAACAGATTAAATCCACAGTTCTGTGTGTTGGAAGCAACAACTTGTTTTCTTTTGTGATATTTTAATGGCTTTAACAACACATAATCTAGAGCAGGGGTCCCCAAACTACGGCCTGCGGGCCGGATCCGGCCCGCCACGTCATTTGGTCCGGCCCCCTGAACAATGCCGGATCCGGCCCGCCTCCTCATACCAGAGAGCATTCAGTGTTTTTTTTCATATATTGTATTTTCTGGTTTATATGTGAATTTTTCTTCAACCACCAGGGGGTTTGAGCAAATGTGAAACTAACTTTCCCTCAATGGAATATATATTAGTCAGTCCCAGTCACCGTTTCACTCACGGTTTTTTCCATTTGCATTCTGGGTAAAAATATCTAAAAGTGCGAATGTGTCGTCGCCCCCCCCTCCACAGTTTCACTCTCAACCACCCCCCCCCCCCCCTCGACAAGAACTTTCTAAGGTTTCTTTCTCCAAAAACTAAGACTGGCCCCCGACCAGAGAAAAGAACAGCTATGTGGCCCTCGCAGGAAAAAGTTTGGGGACCCCTGATCTAGAGGATTATGAAAGAAAAGATTAAGAGTACCTAGCACAAGAAACGACTTCTGCAAATCTCCTTTAACTTCCTTCACAATACTCTCCTGCATGTCATAGGGGCTGTAACTCTTGTACTTGTCAAATACTGAAAGAGAGAAAAAAAACAAAAAAACGCTTATACATATTTGACTTTAGAGAACCCAATCTACTTCAGAGAACCAGAAATCAGGTAAGTGGTTACCTTTGCGCAGGTGGGGGACGCTCCTCTGAGACATAATGGAGATCCAGGTGTTGACATCGGTTCCTTTTATTTTCACTCCAGCATCATAAAGAGCCTGATTAGGGAGAACCACTTCATTACACTGCTTGCGACTTACTGTATCGTTTTTGGGGACACACCAATTTGTCACGCTAATCTCTCAGGGATCTGCGTCGCTGCAGTAGATTTGCAGTGTTGCGATCAGAAGCAAAATGGAAATACAGTCAAATATATTCAAATATAGTCACACAAGAATGGCATAAATGATGGCATGATCAGAATTAAATGAACTCACTGTTCATTTAATTCAAAATGACTGAGTTGCTGCAGGTGTTTTACACCCAAATGCCTAAAGTACCTTGTATCTATAAAGTACCTACATACTTAAATCACAGCATATATGTTTATTACTTTTATGTTATTCATGAGTTTTTACAATATTTATAAAAATGCTCAAATCTCAAATAATTAAATTGTAAGCTACTTTTAAAGATTCCATAGTACTCCATCTCCATTTAAATTGGTTCTTCTCCCCTGTTTTATAAAATATGGCTGATTCTGAACACCAATCCAACCAAAAATAATTTTTAAAAACTTCCTGCTGGTAAAAATACCAGGGGTAAAAATCACCAACAATCCCACCGATGTCCCCATATAACTGTTGTGATAAAACTTTATGATATGGTCCGTGAAACCATATCATGTCAATGATGTACCAGTATGAATCTCAATTTTCTAGTAGTAAATTTTTCTAGAATAAGACGTGCAGATGTCATTTTAAAGTTTACTTAAAGTGATAACTTTTGTTCTATTCTAAAACAGAAGGTAAAATTATTTAATTTATCTCCATACATCAAAACTAACACACATAATACCAATTGAAAACTTACTCTGGCATCTGTATCTATCTTTTCATAGTCTACAATAGCACTGGGTTCGTCTCTCTTCGTCTGTGCAGAAATGGAAAAAAAAACAAAAAAAAAACAAACAAGACTTTTATTAGTTCCACCTGAATTGCGTCCAAAATGACAAAAATGCGTACTTTTCACTCACATCCACCAGAGCCAAAAGCAGCTTAGCAAAGTTTCCAGAGGTATCTCCTGCCACATCTTTTGCCAAATCTTTCTTGAATACTATAAAACAAAATCTGAGTTATTTCTGGCATTAATATCCATGTCTAAGATGTAAATCTCCAAATCACTGAACAGCTGTTTTCTAGAAAAGCAGAGACATTTTGAACTCACAATCACTGTAGACTTTCTTGATTTCAACCAACTCATCATTGCTGCGTGAGCATAAGATCTCAATCAGAGTTTCCTCATCTGTTCCTAAACCCTAAAAAAAAACAAACAAAAAAAAAAACAGACAGAAGTTCTCACATTAATCACCTTGGCTTTATAAAGTCATGTTGGCAATTTCAATTCTTTGTGCGATTCTTAAAAATATAATACATTCACCAATTTCCCAATGGAACATATGGTTGTGAGAAGGTGAGAGTCATAGTTTTATTGAAACATGATCTGTTTTTCTAATCAGAACCCAGTTTAAAACTGGAGGTGCAGTTGAGGGTTGGCGGGATATCCACCTCCACACTTCAACTCTTCTACAGAAAACCAAAACATATGATGGCATTTGGCCACTAGAGGGCGGCAGAAATCTTCAATGATCGAATTCAGGCCGTTTACCTTGATGGATCCTCTGATCTCTGAGGCGTCATACTGGGATGTGCTCTTCATCAGTCCGAGGATGACAGTTTCCAGACTGCCAGACAATGCTGCTTTCAGAGCTGTGATCATGTCCTGGAAACATAATGACGCCGTCACTTTAATCCCAATGTGTCCCGCAGGGTTACACAAAAAGGAAACGCAAGGGCTTTGAAGCAAGCTTTGATTTTGTGCCTGAACCTACTGTACCTTTTTCGCTCTTTTTTCATAAGCGAAAGCAATTTCTCTCCTTTGAGAGTAAGATCTTTTTGTTAGGACATCGATGATGGTCTGCTCATCCACTCCTGAGAAAAAGAAATACAACACC
Source organism: Poecilia mexicana (assembly GCF_051168715.1). NCBI lineage: Eukaryota > Metazoa > Chordata > Actinopteri > Cyprinodontiformes > Poeciliidae > Poecilia > Poecilia mexicana. Next base: position 12,147,949 of record NW_028263375.1, read on the forward strand.
TGAAATACAACATCAACTTTGATGCACAAAATCTGCAGAGTTCTGAGGAACCCGTTCAGCTCTTCTTCGGATACCACTCATTGACAGATAAAATTCAGTTTTGAATGTCATCTGTTGTGGTTTTGACGTGTTCTGGGAAGGTAGAACTTTTTTCTGACTTAAAAAGTTCAAAACATTTTCTCTCATTGTCAGAGTCTGAAGTTGTTTTATATTTTGCCTAACAGAGAGGAACAGATTGTACACAGTCTGCAAGGAAACAGCTGTGAGCCTTGCTGGGTGATTCATTCAACTTTTCCATGTGAAGATCAACAAAAATGGAATATGTTTGGCCACCATCCCACTTTTATTCTGATCGATCCTCTGTAATCTATTAACCATTTCTGGTAAATCAATCTGCAATATGCATTTTAAACTTAATTAACTTAAAATGATTAACAGCCATTTTGACAATTAGTAATTTTATCTTACAGTGTTAGGTTGTTTGTTCATTTGTTCATTTCCTGACTAAGATGGTTTGACTCTTGGTCAAACTTTAATCAATCAATCAATCAAATTTTATTTGTATAGCACATTTCAGCAGCAAGGCATTTCAAAGTGCTTTACATAATTTTAAACAGTGAGAAAGAAAAAGAAAGTAATAAAAAGATAAAAAGAAAAGATAAAATCACAGCCTAACAGGACAAGGCCTCCAGCCTTGCAGCACCAGGCTCCGTCCGCCTGTTTCGCGAAAATTTTGCGCTAGGACTTTAGACATTAGGACAGTTTTATTTTTTCTTCAAAATTATAGGGAGTACCTACAGGAAGGCTACAGGGCCTCACTACTGATGTGTGTAATTTGATGTAAAAAAAAAATATAGTTTTCTCTCTTACATGTATAACATTGTAATAGAACAGACAGGCTGTTAAAGATAACTCTGATTCAGCAGACAGAGGAAGCCCTGCCAGCTATGAGGCACAGATGAGGAGGAGTTTCCAGTGTGGCCACACTGAGGCTGACTCAAGTACCGACAAATCCTCTGTAAGAGAGACAAAACCATCACACAGTCACACAAAGAGCTGCATCCTACCTTTGGTTTTGATTGCAGTCTCTATTCTGGCAGCATCTCTGTCTGGGTCAAAGTCCCTAACAGGTACCACAGTGGGGTGCAGAGGTTCATGCTGCAATACAAAGCAAATCAATTTGTAAATAATGCAACTGCTGCTTGAAAATAAAGAATCTGATCTGTGTAAAAAAAAAAAAAAAAAAAAAAAAAGCTGTAATTGTCAAGACAAAAGTTTGACATTACCGCAACATTGAGAGACAGCTGTCCCAGAAACTCTGAAACCAAAGCCATGTTGAGTTTTCTGAAAAAGAGACAAAAGCCGGAGCTGAAATTCCTCTCTAATCTTCTTGCTGACTTGTTTGGCTTTACAAAACAAGAGGGCATGTTTACTTAGACTGAAGATAAAATTGTCTGAGCTGAAAGAAATGCCTTCTCAACAGAGGCACAATGACTCTAAATATGCTTGTTAAGAATTACATTATTATTATTATTATTATTTTAACTTTCCACCTGGATCACATATGGAATATTTTCTACCAACAGTGTGGTTGGTGGCTATTTAAAGTCTCTGCTGCTCCACGTTACACTTTCATTACAACAGCTCCAAAGTGGACACACCCTGGAAATAATGCTTCTGAACTTAACTGAGGGATAATAAATTCATACTGCTCACACACACCCACACACACACACACAAAAGCTACTTCTAGAACTGAATCCAAACAGAGCAAATCACGAGACTCATGCCAGCCAAGTGGAAGTTATGTGAAAAATCATGTCCTTCCAAGTGTCTTTGGAAGTTGAAAAACCTCTTAAGCTTTCAGCTGTTTAAAGTTAGATTAAATATGTGAGGTTATTTGACGCCAAGAAGCAATGTCGTTGCAGAATTACCTTTCTTGTAGATGTTGAGATGATGCAGAGATTTGTCCCTGGAAGGTTTAGGCAGAATGGAGCGTGAAAGCTGAACTTTTGTGGCAAAGATTGCTTCAATCCCCTCCCTGTACTATGACCTCATGACTCCACCCTGTTCCCCTGTTGGAACAAGTAAGGCCTTCAAGCTCTGCAACTTTCCAACATTAAACCAGCGCGCTCAGGTCTGCCCGTTCGGGAGGCTCTCTCTTTAATTTGGATAACCCACACGCTGCCAGCGTCCGCATTAGAAAGAAAATGATCCATGACATCGTGCAGCACGAACATTCGTGTTTATTTTGAGTCTGGTTTTACAAAACATTAGTTTTAAACAAAGCACATAAAACATGTCAGCAAATGTAATAGATTTATTTAAAATTACAATGACGGTGTTCTGGTATTGCCATCATTGTTAAAACGCCTAAAGCAGTAACACTGGTCCAGAATAACCTGAGCAAGAAATGGAAGGATTTGGCTTTTAAACAGACTTCTCAACAAGCTTTTTAATGTATTTTTTACGTCTGGCTGAACGTTTGGTTTGTTTGTTCTTCTGGACGTTCGGGTTCTTCTTCTCCCCACCTCTGAGGTTGTAATTTCCATCTTTTGCTGCCTGAAAGGGATGGGGAAATAGAATGCAATAAACAGTTTTAGCAAATTAATTCTCAAAAAAAGAAAAAGAAAAGCAAACAAAAAACAAAACAAAAAATATCTTTGTTGTCTGCAATAATAATCACTGCTCGAATAAAAGTATTCTCTCTGTCTAACAAGCCCGGTCTGATAAGATAACAGCCAAGAACCTTTTTCAAACTACCAGAAAGAAACAGGATTTTACTTTTTGTGTTTCTCTAGTTTCTTGAACTGACTTACCAAGTGTGATCTTTGAGTTGAAAGAATTCTCAACAAGTTTGGTCTCTTTTTTTTTTTTTTTTTTTTTTTTTGTCCAGCAGCAACAACTTACAAAAGTATTTATAGCCCTTTATTATGTTGACGTTTCAAAACATTACACCTCTTTACACCTCTAGAAACCTTTATGCATTCAACTGGGACTTTCTGCAATAGAGCAACATAAGAAGAGCATAACATTAATGTTGAGGGAAACCAATACAAGGTTCTACAATTTGTTTTTTTGTTTTTTACAAAAAAAAACTACATGTCCAACATCACTACATGTTCTCTGTTCTATGTTATGCGAGATGTTCTGAGACAGGACAGTATTGTATTCTAACCTAACCTTGCTTTATCCATGACATGTTCCTTGGTCTTTACAATATCTTTGATGTTCTCTGTCAAACCTCTGAGGTCTGCACAGAACAATTCCATTTATACTGAGATTAAATCACATCGTCTGTTTACCGATACAATAATTATTGTATTTTTATTTGTAAAAAAAAAAAAACATTCTTTGTTCCCCTCATACTTATGTACTACATTATATAGAGCTATCCTATACTAAAATCCCAATGAAGAGGATTTTTCCTCCAACATTGTTATTTTTTTTTTTGTTTTTTTGTGGAAATTTAACTGATTACGCACCTTTTGAAAGGTATTTGGAGGAAAAGTACAGGGAACTCGGCCGTGTTGCTGGTGGAAAGGAAGGACCACAGCCGGATCAACGGGTATCCAAGGCACAATACCCAACTTTGGTGGCTGAGGAACAGAGCCGTGGTTCTGCTGCAGGTTGTAAGCTCCTCGACTCACTTTTTCACCTCCTGCTTTCAGCAGAGTGACAAACGCCTCTCCAGTTTTGTGAACGATCAAGTACTGACCTTCGTCCAACCTGACAAACAAACAGAGGTCGGTGTAGTTTAGACAGGGCTTTCACAGAGAAACATGTGATTGCACAGATTTCTTATTCTGCTTTGTTTCTGGGCTGAGTGATGATGGGAACATACGGCGCCTTAAGAAAGCAGCGGGTTGAGCAACCCGTTGTGAAACAAACACAAGAAGGGCTAAGAATAATGCCATAAGTTCTCCCTGAGGCTGAAAGAATGAATGTGGGAATATTTCAGCAGTTTGAACAGAGAACCAGTGTTGTTCAGGAGTCTTGAATAATGACTAATTTCTTCGCTGTTTGCTTCTAAGGGGCCAAGGCTTCTTGGTTTAAAGTTTTTGCTTGGTGTTATATGTGCAAAGTCATTTTAATTTGCAACTCAGAATAGTGCAACAGGTTTAAACATTTGCATTCAAATTTGCTACTAATCTACAATTTAAACCAAGGTGAGGGAAATAACTTACCCAGTTAGCTTTTTCAGTAGGTGGTGCAGAATATTCAGAGACTTGGAAGGCCTGTGAACAGAAAATAAATTACCATTTCTTTCCTCTGTATAATTTAGGCTTGGATAGCAATTTCAACGCTGAGATGACAAACTCAAGGGCATGACAGCTGCATGTGATGCTAACTGTGATTCCACCAAAAGCTGCAGGTCAATGCTCTCCAGCCTAATTACTCAACACAGCAGTGTCACAATCATCATCAATGTGGCAACAGAGAAAGAGAAGCACATCCCACACACTGCTGCCTGTAGCATTTCCTGACAAGTTCTCTGACAAATTTAGTCACACCTTAGACTGTACTGTAAGAGAGCAAACATGTAGTGGTGTAACGCAACATAAATCCTACTGATTGTAGTTTAGAGTGTAAAAGCATAACGAGAACTAAATTGGGTTGTAACAGTTAAACTAAGACAGTTTCCAAAAGACCAGCAGCAATTTTATCATCACAAGGCATTCCTTGTTCTATACGTTCCACGATCAAAATACCATTACTGTTATGTTGGTCAGTGTTTTCAAGTAGCGAGTACAGATGAGAAAACTCTTTTTTTGTTTGTTTGTTTTTTTTAACACAGGCAAAAGACAAAGTGCAGCTCCATTCATCATAATCCAGTAGGATTACAACTTCTATGAATCATTTCACAGTTTATACAGAGATTTATACAAGAATCCACAATCATTGCTTGATTTTGTCACATTAGAACCACAAACTTTCTTGACTTTTCATTGTTTCTCAAGTCCTGGTCCTGAGTGCCCTCCGTCAGTCAGAATGCCCATGAGAATAACTAAGTGAACAGGTATGGACTGTATGGAAGATTTTACTATATGAATGTGGAATATTAAGGCAAACCCCAGACATCCGCAGGCCCCCCCCAGAGTATGGTGGCCTCAAGAGGACAATCACAGGTACAACCCCTCCCCCTCTCCCTCCAAAGAGGAGGGCCCCGTAAGTAAGCGAGTTTCAAAATCTCCACCTCCAGGTTATAAGTAACATAATCATTTTGAGTGGATTAGGGGAATCTAATCATGAGCACACATCTGCTGTAAGAACACTCACTTGAACCCACAGGAGATGTTCTGCATCCAGTCGTCAGGCAACTTCCTCAGCAGAGCAACTTTAGATGTGTGTGCATTGATGTGAGCTGCAGGGCCAAAGAGAGAGAATGAAATGGTTACAATGATTGCATATCATTTCTCCATCCCCCTTTTTTCATCAAGCTGACTGCAACTGATGAGCAGTGCTTCTTTCCACAACGCCTCCAGTTATGGAGTGTTTATAGAGTCTCCAACCAGGCATTCCCCATACACAGATGGGGAATGCCACAAGACCTGCCACATGATAAACTAGAACCCGCCCAGCAAAGAAGGAAGCTTTTCCTTAGTCGATTGTGTTGCACAACCTTATTACCAAGTAGATGCTTTCTAATATTCCACTTAGCTGAAATGGTACCACAGTTTTGTCGCCGAGTATTTTATATACAATATAGTGGGTGAACTAATTCTTAAAAACTAATACTTTATTTTCCTTTAGAAAAGAAACCTGTTCCATCTACTAGACAGGTAGCATTACCAGACCATGCCTACATAAGTCAAGACAAGTGAAGAAGAATGGAAGGAGTGGTCCCCTTCCTTTTAAGCAACAGGCAAGCAGGATGCTGGCTGAAAATATGCATTAGTACTGCACCTAAACCCCAAAACAACATTCAGCTTAGCTTTGCAAATTCCACCCTTTGTAATTGAAGATATGGTCATAGCTATGGCAACAGAGTAAACTTCACAACTACACAACCACAGCAGCAGAGTGAGTCATCGAATGACTATTCTGCTGGTTTGTGGGAGGATTCGTCTCATGGTTACCAATGGACACGGCGGAGGAGGGAAAACATTTACAAACATTACTTGAGCAATTTTTCCAATACTTATTTTGAAGAAAATAAGTACTAATCCCCCCCCCCAAAATAGGGGGGGATCCCTTGTCTTAGTTTGAGTGTTTATTATATTTTTTTTTACCAATGTAAGGCGCTGTGCTGGAGTGAAGCGATGTCTCCGTCCACAGCTGGCAAGCCTCGCTGTTCGTTAGACGTTCAACACCGTAAGAAAGCTGGTACTCCAACTTGGGTAAAACATGAACTGGCACATGCTGTTAGGAGAGAACACAGAAGATAGTAAGGAGCTGCTAGCATAAATTTGTTTCTGTATGCGTATGGCAGAAATTAAAAAAAAATATATCACTATGTATGTTACAAATGTAGTTCTAGCCTGTAATTTCCATTCACAATCCCTGTCAGGTTAACTTTATAGCATAGATAACATTTAACATGAAATCAAATATTTATAAAACACTAAAAAAAAACATGAACAGCTTGCCACGTCATCTAACCACTGAAAAATATTCATGCATATTTTGCTTCTACTTCATTTATGTGCTGTTGTGTAGTCTATTAAATAAAATACTGATCAAATAAAAAAAAGTTTATGCTTGTAAAATGAGAAAAAGTAAAACAAAGAAAAAGTAAAAAAAAAAAAAACCTTTAGAAACCAAATCTAAAGCTTTGTTATTGTGAACCCACCTGGTTCTGGTTGTTGCCTACTTTTCTTGTATGGGTCAGAGACACGGAGCTGCGCACCATCACCAGGAGGTCTTGCAGACTGTAAAGCTTGTAAAGCAGATTCCCCTCCACTGGAGCTTCATAATCTTGTTCATCTTCTGCACAAGCCTGAAGGTTTGCTGAAAGTATTTCTGAGTGGGGTCAACAAAAAGTTGCACGTTATTAAAGTTCCACAAACACAGATTAAACCAACCAAAACCAAAGCAAACCGGCACTAACTTTTGCGCTCTGTAGGACTGATGTTAACAGATGCAAATTCAGGAACAACAGGGCTCTCGGCATCTTCGTTCTGGTGTCTTTCTAAATATGACGACACACACGGTTTAACCAGGGACGTTGTATGAGGGTTGAGCTGGGGCCCCACACAGCGGCTTGGGGACTTAACGGCAGGAGCTGGTTCACTGCCGGACTTGAACATGGCTGTTTGCATGCGCAGGATCTCGCCTAGTTGATCCTCGGGTGCTTTTGTTTGTCTGGTGGTTCGTTTAGACCTTGTATGCTTACAAGGCGGAGAGGAGACCGTTTTTGCAGGGGTGGACTGAACGGAAGATGTAACTGAGGAGTCTGCAGAGCATGTTGTAGTCAAGGGTTCTGACTGATTTGTGGGCAATGCTACTGAAGAACCAGCCTCATCAATGATCAGCTTCTCATCATCTGAATCTGCCGTAAAACCTTCCTCTTTATCACATTTTTGGTCAGAGCCGGACGATTCAGTCTTTTGCAACTCAGGCTCACTCACCATCAGCTGACTTGTTGCTGTTCTGATATTTTTCTTGTTTTTAGGAGCAGAGTTAATTCCTCCCTGTGAAAAGCTGGTAGCTTTGAGAGTTTCATTGGAATTGTTTGGCTTGGTCACAGCTGGGGTTCTTGAAGATCCACCGCTTTGACCTTCTTCATCCTGCTGACTCTGTGTTTTTTTTGTCCGTGGCATTTTAGTCGTAGTTTCTCCAAAAGTCTCTAGGTCAGTCAGGTCCACCTCAAAGTCAAGGCCTTTGTTTTCGACAGACACACAACCTCTCACGGAGGCCTCCTAACGATAAGAAGATGATTAAAGAAACGATTACATATTTTATACTATATCCTGGATCATGCCTGCTTTCTCGTTGGCTTACCTGTGTGAGCTGCTGCTCAGACGCGGGCAGCTCGGTCAATAAATGGAAGACTTTTTTACTTCCATTTGTCACGATGGAGAGCTTCAGACTTTCTTCGTGATAGATGTGACTCCTCTCTCTTATTGTCACTTCACGCTTCAGGAGAGGTGAGTCTATGTACACAGTCTTCCTTTTACCGCTGCCTGGAAAAAGTGTTCAGAGATAAACATTAATCAAATAAATAAAATTTGGTAAGGCAGCCATGTTTCTTTTTTTCCCTCACACATCTTTGGATTAGAATTCAAAATATCATAAACATTTAGCTCACTTTATATTTTAAGTACATTCAAGAATTGCACTGAAAGCCTTTTAGTGGTGATAATGTGTCAGCTTTTACTGGGTAAAATTAACATCTTTCTTTATTCTGCTAGCCTCTTTAACCGTTTTCTTTCTAACTTTTCCTTTAACTACAAGGTATGCAATTAACAAATCTGTAAAGGGAAGCAAACAGAAAGTTTAAAAAAAAGTCCTAAGAAGTCCTGTAAGCCATTTAGAGAACACAGAAAACATGGAATAAGTCACTCTGCTCTTAATGCTTTTTAAATTAACATCTACAAAATTAAGTATGTTAGCAAAAACACTTAGCAAAGGAAGCACAACATGCTCCTGATGTATAATGTATTTTTTCCCCACACCTTTCATTCTTTACGTGAATCTCAGATCACCTCGACATCTCAGTCATATTCAAAATTCGTCTTTACAAGCGTTATTTAGACTATGCTGTACTGTAACAACCGTGTTAAATTGGATAAAATAAGAGGGCATTTTGCAGTAACCGTACACACACTGCATCTGAAACATTGAACACACCTTTTCCTGGTGTTATTTTTACCAAAACAGGAAGTTCCCATTGGTCCCCAAAGTCTGGGCCGTGGTTGTCCAGCAGCCTCACCAAGGCGTCTCGCGTCAGACAGACATGAGGTTCATAATAAGCACACAGTTTTTCTGCATTTCCGTCACTGCTGATCCTCTGTGGGGTAAAGCAAGAAGTATTCAAACTAATTTAAATGTTGGTGTTGTAACTCAATGGGCTCTGTGCAACACAAGACGTTTCTTTCAGAAACACCGGTTAGACAAATTAAGACACCAGCACCCTCTGGTGTCTGTTTTGAAGAGTGCAGGAGAGTAAAAGCGGTTACCAACAGACACGCAATCAGGAATTCAATTCCACCAGTAAAACATCTCTGCTTTTTCTAATGCAGCAATTAAAACAAGTGAGACAATTGCTTACAGCATGCTTGTCCTCGGCTTTCTTAGCTGGAGGATTCGCTGATGAAACACTGTGATAATCGGATGCAAGCTGTGCATCAGCAGGCACCATCTTGTGGTCGGTGATATTCACAGTGCCCTGGAGACATAATGGGTGCAAACGTGGAAAGAGACAAAGTTAATCAACACAAGGCTGATTCTGCAGTTCAAAACTTGAAGCGAGAACTTTGTGTAACGAAAGAAGATAATGATACAAGCTAATATTTCTGAGATTAGTTCAGGAATATATTACCATTGCCAACAGCTGCTTCTCAAATGTGAGTGCCAGCCCTGGATTAAACGTTCCTCCTGTCAAACTGGTCACTTCATGGATCTGGTAGAACTGAGGAAGTGACTTCACAGACTCTAAACACGCTGTAAAAAACTCCTGAAAAACATTTAGAGTTTCTTTGTGCACTTTTCCGCACAGTATTGATCCCAAGGCTGAATAATAAATCAATATCAATATATATATCGTGATGGACACCTGATCAATAGACAATACATATAATGGAATATTCAATATCCAATTCATACAATATTCACTGGACTCTGATTCAGAAGCACACAGCATTCTGGGGGACGAAGGCAAAGGAAAGCCTTTAGCTGCTCAACCTCTCACGGCAAGCTAAGCAAGGTTAGTTGGCATCAACTAACTCACTCTTTTGGTTACCTAGCAACAACTTCTTGAGTAACTTGTACAACAACAGTTTCAGTTTTTGCCACCATGCCCAATAACGTCTTTAAAAAAAAACAACATTAAGTGAAAACTGAATAAAACAGAAAAGGTCATAACACAAGTTTGGCAGCATTCCAGACATTTAAAACAAAAACTAATCAATAATTATGGATATTGACAATTATTGCTATCAACTAATATGAAACGCTTTGATACGTTTTACAGCCATATTGTCCAGCCCTAACAGATTACAGTAAATACAAGCCTTTACATTCAAGTACCTCTGTGTACTGCATAGCTCCTTGTGTTATGAAGTTGTAGTCCTCAGCACATATTTTAGCAACATCCTGCAGGTACTTCGTGAACTGTACAACTTCATTGTTTATTCGCAATATTAAGTTCTGAAACAGAGTAAATTATAGACAAAAATTATGTGAACGTCAAGACAATAAACAGGTCTGAAGTACCTCTTATATCAGTTCATGAAGAAAGCTTGAACCTTTGGAAGACATCTGCTCTTCGTGTTCATCAAATAACCAACATAAGTTTTCTGATCTTTGGTGGACAGGCTGGATAAGCAGGGATAGGGAAGCCTGGGTTCAGGATAAGCAACATCCATCTCCGTCTCAGTCTTTTTACAGGACGTTCTCTCTCTCTTGCTCTTTTTTGGTTCCACAGAATCACTGCCATCACTGTCACAGCTCTCCCAGGCGGACGCTTGGCTGCCTTTAAACTTTGCAGCATTTTTTCGGGAAGGAGCACTGTGGTCTTCCGCAGACTCCTCACACTCTTGATTTACGTCGGTGTTCTCTGCAGGACTAGAAATAGTTGTGTTAAAAAAGATTAATGGAACACTTGCTGGTTAACTTTACAACAGTAAAAAAAAAAAAAAGTGCACATGAAGTTGCTTATTAGCATAGCGATTCAGTTTTTGCAAGCAAACCTTTGAAGAAAGGCCCAACGTTCTTTGATAGGTGGTGCGAGTGAATGTTTGTCATAAAGGTCTCTGGTGAAGAAAGGACCGTCAGGAGGCGCGTCATCATCCCTGTCATTAAAAGGAAGTTGAAAGTAACATATAATTATTTAACTAATGAAGTAATCAGTAACTCCCTAAATTACTTTAGCTAGAAAACAAACATTTACGAATTTGTGCAATGGAAGAATATTTCTGAATAAGATGAATCAATGTCAATGTGCATTTTAATAAATTAGAATAAAGCCAAAATTTGATTTCACTTAGTACGTCAAATTATATAAACTCATTGAATAAAGACTCATTACACACAAAGATATATTTAAATAATTTATTTCTGTTAATTGTTGGTTCTTTCACCAGTGTGTGCAAGAGCCGGGTCCTAAAAAGGTGTAAAGTGAAATAGCTTCTTCATAAAGCTTGTTAACACAGGGAAGCATGGATCATAGCTCCAAAATGACCTTGTGGATTGCTGCACTGAATTTGTGGAGTGTGCCATTGACTGCCTGCTGGATAACAGTCAATTCAGCAGTTTTACTCATGTTTGTGTAGGCCACAATATAGCATTATGTAATAAAAACCCTTCAATTCATAAACTATAAGCGACAGAATAACCACTGAATAACTAAATTAGTGAATGATAAATGTATACTGTAATAATGTTTAATTTTTTTTAATGTACCATAGCATTAAAACCGATACTTCTATTGTTTTGTTATAAATCAAGCCTTGACTTTGTTATTAAAAGCAGCTTTTCATGACAATTGTATTGCTAATCAACAATACAAGTTCATCTCTTCACTGAAGAGGATGAGTTTCGTTCGATTCAGTTTAGACCAACGCAGTTCAACTGTCTGTCAAACACATAATGTGTGTGTTGTTAATAACTTTCCCTTTGCCTCTTTCAGTCTCAGGATGTTTGCTCTGGTTTCATACAGCCATAAAAGTACAATATTCAGTGAGTGAGTTCAGCGTGGAGATGAATTCCTCCGACTGTCTCAAAGCCCCGGCGGTACAGACTCATAACGTTACTCACCACACCAGCTCCATTGTTGTCAACCGTCAGGAAAAACAAAGCAGAACCTAACGAAAGTTGGTGTTAGAGCAAGTGAACTTCATCGTTCCCTGAAAACCGTTTGCATTGCAGGCAACCTTCTTTGTCTGTTAGAAATATAGTAGCATTGATGTTCTTTGTGTGCATTACTGCCCCCAGTGGACGTAAACAGTAATACACTGTAATATTTTTTTAACGTTTGCATGATGGCTGCAAGCTTAATATAATATAATATAATATAATATAATATAATATAATATAATATAATATAATATAATATAATATAATATAATATAATATAATACCACCCCATATCATCAAGGTGTCAGTACATCCATTTGGTTCAATAGACCTGGATCTAATGATGGCATGACAATTGCTTCCTGCTGGCTAGATACAATGAACACATTACAACCTGAGTGGTCAGCTGCTCTCCTGTGAAATAAATAAGCAAACTTGCACTACTACAAACTACCTTTCTTTCTCTCCACTTTGCATAAAAAATGTCTGTGCATACTTCCATATTTTATGTTATTTCATCTAATGTTTATCTACTTATACTTGATGTATGTGCAAGCAGTTAAAATCAAAGTTAAATTCCTTGTTTTTGCACACAGCCAGTGTCAGTGAAGCTGTTTCTAATACATTGTCAAAATCCTTAAGTATATTCAAGCACAGATACATAGCGGCTCTCAGAATTGCATGCATTCCTTCATCATATAACAAACGAAAAGTCAGGAAAAATCCTAGCAGGACAGCTGAGCTTTATGTAAGATTCATGAAATTCATTATAATTTATGGCAGCTGTGAACTCAAAAACACTGAATACAGAAATCAGGAGGTGAAAAGAATTGGATTAAGGGTTTTCACACTTGTACAGCAAGGTTAGTACACATTTTTTAAATTATGTCATCCCTCCTAACAGATGTAGTTATTTTTCTGCTAAATAGTGTAAAATAATTCTCATGCTATATGGATTAAGTTAGAAATTATTTATTACAGTCTCCATTATGATTTGTAGACTTTTCACAGTATGTGGGCAAACCTATTATGATTTATTCTCCAGTATTTGGCATCCTTAACCATAATAATGTCAGCTTCCTCTCCAGAATGTCCCTTGTGCTACAAACAGCCTGAAATACAAGATGCGGGAGCAAGAGTTTAACACAAGTAGTCTTTTTTTTTTTTGCACCAAGTTATTGATGATGACATTCTTACACCTAGTCTAAAGGAGATAACATCAATAGTCTACATATGGAAGAAGTTCAAATTATGCAAATTATTCCACAACTTTATCACACTGCTGTTCACCAAGCCTCATCAAGATCTCTAATGCATAACATGGTAAAAAAGTGATAAAAAATTTATATTCCTTGCAGGGAAATTGAGTCATTCATTAAAATAGAATATTTTTTGCTTCAAGCTTACAACTGCAGGAGTTCAGCCTTGTGTGAAGAAAATGGTATGTGAGGTTTTTGCAGTTGATTTCTGCTCAGTACCACAAGGTGCTAGAAACACTGAGAAGAAAGAAATATTTCAGACCTTGGGGTTTAGCTGATTAGGTCATGCAAATGGTACATACATTTAAATTAACATGAATGAAAAGTTCATTTCAGTAATTCAAAATGCAACATTGATATTTATATAGATGTATGATGCACAGAGCCATATATTTCAGTCATTTATTTATGTTGATTACATCTAACTCCAAACGTCTAAACACAAACAGTTCTAACCCTATATTGTAGAGGAGTCTGTGTGTGGTGGATCTTGAAGCACTGACTCAACCCAGAGTCAGTGTTATGCAAGTCTCCCCCTCTCCCAACTCTTAAATGTTTGTCTTGATTCTTTTTTTTTTTTTTTTTTTTTTTGCAGCCCTTTAAAGGCGGTGGTCCTGGTCACTTGTTCACTTTCTTTTTTCCACCCATTTTTCTCCACTTATCTTTCCATTAATACACATGGATACAGCAGTGAATACAGTCTATGAACAAACTAGGAAACAGCAGTCTAAGCAAGTTTCTGTAATTTCTTTCTTCTATTTTACTTTCCACTAAGTGGTCAAACAACCAGTGTCTTCAGCAATTATTGTTTTTCCTTCCATTTGACTTTCAGGAAATATTATTGGATACGACAATCTGAACAGCCAGCTGTATAACCTTTTCCAACAGTCTTTCAGAATAGAGCTACTCCTCATGTTCAATGCAGTACACAGCCAGCTGTGTTTTCTTCTCTTTTTGACAGAAAACATTTTCTTTTCATTAAGCTTTCCATTGAACAGTGTATTTTGTAATGAACATGTTTTCCTTCCACTTAACTTTCAGTAAATGTATGCATTATTTCATGAGAGGGAATAAACTCTTGAAATAATTCACTCTCTGTGTAAATCTATTTTAAGTTCTATTCTTTGAACTGAATTACTCAAATGAACATTTCAATATCCAAACTTTTATGGAGATGTAGAGGTATATTACCATATTTATTAATAAATTCGTGACAATTCTAAAAGTGTCTGGGACTGAAAAGTAAGTGTTGCGTTATTGTAGATGGTGGTATAAATCTTTAGGCTGATTTAATTTTTTATATGAGCAGAACGAAGGGCAGGCAAAGTGAGACAGATGAACAATCAGAGAAAAACGAAGCCCATTACAAGCGGTAAATTTTATTATGGGATAACAGCACATAAAGCACATCTAAAATCGATGTGTCCAATGCACTTTTAATAAAGGTAATATTAAAGGTACAGTTTCTAAGTACAATATAACAACATTCATATTAGAATGAAAAGTATTTAAAAGACAACATTAAATTTCTTATTCTTCTTTACAGATGTATTTACAAAATGAATCAAAATACTTATTTTCATATTTAAGAATCAGACAAGAAGGAGCAAAACTACATTTGTGAATTAGACTACCTGCTAAAGAGAGTTCAAAAGAGCTGGATAAAAAGGTTCATGATCAACCGTCGCCATTTAAGATCAGTAGCAAATGTGTGACTTAGAAATCTGTGTCAAACACACACTAGTTTGGGCCTTTTTTTTTTTTTTTTTTAAATTACTTTGCAAGGAAAAGAAGCATCGAACACCGCTCCACCCAACCTTCATGTGTGGAGTTAACCCAAATCGACTCAGCTCACAATGAACATAGAACATTAAAAGGAACCAGATGTGCTGTATGCTTGTTTTACAAACACGTACTAATACAGAATTTACAATGTATTAGCAAATCTTCTGTTTGCAGTGATGAAAAAAGATTACACCACAAGCAGAAAATGTAGAAATGTCAAATTATTACAAAAAAAAAAAAAAAAAAAAAAAAAAAATTCAAAGAAAAAAAGAAAATGTGCAAGTGATCATTTCGGGTAATAACTTATCTGCAAGCTTTTATTGACCATTTGAGATCAATATAAAAACAAACTTCCAAGACCTTCTGAAATCAAGGTGAGAGGGATGACATCTATACATAAAACCCTTTCAACATAATGCACCAAAACATGTCAAAACACATGAAGACAAAAAAAGAACATTTTTAAGCAAGTGGGGGTGAGATTTTCTCCTTATGTAAAAAATACATTGTCACATCAGTACACGTTTGGAAAATAAAAAAAGGACAATCAAAACCATGTATGCATTTCGTTACACCGAGAGGCACTCAGTGTGATACTTTGCTTATTATTGCGAGCATTTTCTTAGTGATTTTGCTACAGAGAAGAGAAAAAAAGCCGACTTTGTCATCAGATGGCAAATCCTTTCATGTCAGGTTTTTAAACACTTTATGTGAGGCAGTAATAATAATAATAATAATAATAAAAATATGTCACTGGTCTGAATACCCTTTCAGGGCCATTGAAACATACAGAAACCCGAGCACCACAATCCCACGTCAAGTAAGGGACGATGCAGACACACGAGGTAAAATAGTTAACTTCTTAAAGACCTGACGAGCTACAGCCTCAGTGAGTGGTTTTTCTTACAATCGGGAAAGAGAAAGAAAAAAAAAATATATATACTGCTGTTTCAGTTTGAAAATCAGGATTTCTCCACAAAAAATCCAGAAAAGCGACCTTAAATAGTTTTTAAAATGAGCAGATTCTAGTTTTGCTATAAGCCAGAAGGAAATAAGTGCAATATCCCAGAGCTAGCACACTGATACAGGTGCTGTCTGGGTACTTCTTTTTCTCTTTTACCACTATCATTTTTATTATCATCATTATAATTCGTTGAGTCCTAATATCAATAATACATTAATAGGCAATAAAATTATTGAACTAATAGGGTGGCCAGGCTTAGGAATCAATACTTGGTTCACAAAATTAAGTTACCTAGCACCACACGTTAGGGCAACACAAAATAAATGTCAGCACACCCCTATCTCTATCAAACTAATCCTAAAGGAGGGAAGCAAAGTAGAAACAGCTTCATCGTACAATATGATGCAATCGATAAACAGATAAATATTTTCACTGGGTAGGCCTTAGTAGCAGTATTTTCCTCTTACCTATACAGACAGAAGTTACAAAGCTACCTTTATACATGTGATCCATAAGAATAATAATATTAAATATGATGAATAAAAACAGCCAAGAATGAGGGAGAGAGTGAGAAAAGGAACACATACAGTAATACAGGCCATGTCAAGTTCTACGTTCTCCACCTGGGAACTGAACCGGTCAAATATACAAATGAGACGTCCACAAAAATCGACACAAAAAAAAAAAAAAAAGAGAAAAGGAAAAAAGAATTGTGATAAATAAAAGGGTGTATTTACATGCAGATGCACAAAAGAATGAGAAATAATACACCAACATATATTATTGCTTGACATTCAATTATGGCTAAAGGTTGCGTCTTTTATCTTTTTTTTTTTTTTTTTTTTTTGCTTTTTAAGCTATTGTCCTTAAACGTAATTTTAATCTTAAAATTCCTATCACCTGTGCTTTGGAAGATGAGTTTAATAAAAATGCAATGACAGATTCAAAATTCTGGGCTACAGCACATGCTGGCAGCTTTTAAGCGTGACATAACGCCAGCTTTAACAATCTGCGGCCACAGAGGTCTCCAAACTCTGGCATGTTGTTAAAAAAGAAAGGATTTTCTTCTTCCCTCCCCCATTATGAGCCGACCTGACCAATACAGAAGGAAAAGCATGTTTTTGGAAATGTGGTACTGCTCTTTGTTACCCCCGCAGAATTGTTGCACATTGCTGAATTGCTCAAGGCGTTATGTTATGCTTCTCTTTATTTATTTTTTTTAAATAAAATAAAAACAACAAAAAAAAACAAAAACTTATACTTAATATGGATGGATCCAGCTCAGCATTTCCAAACCTTTGTCCTTTATTTAAATTCTTTAAAATTAAAACCAAAATGTCCTTATTCACATAACCCTGTTCCTCTGTAATTATTAAAGCCTTGTCTGGGTTCTTTTTTATTTTTTATTTTAGTCACACACCGTAAGAACAAAACACATACACACACACATACACACACACACGCACATACAGAGACTATTGCTTTTTACAAACAGACAACATAGCAGAGACAGAAGGAACAACACATTTTTACTGTATACTACACAGAGACTAAATAGTACACATAAACTTGGGGGGGGGAAAAAGAGCAAAAAGGAACAGTGGCGGTTCTTGCATTCATGGTGTCCTGGGCCAATGACTCTCTCTAGTGCCCACAACCCCACCAATTAAAATGCAAGAACTTAACTGAGACTCTGGGATGGGATACAATACAGTGCATTTACATGTATATCTAGTGGTTGTGCGACCCCTTTGAAATGCCACCCTGGGCAACTGCTTATATGGCCACTATCAAAAACCGCCACTGAAACAAGACATAATATTTTAGTCGCAGTTCATAATTGTACCAAAGTAATAGTGTGTTTGATGACTGTTTTCTTTTCTCCTATCACAACCACACAAGCACATCTGAAGACGAAAAAGAAACTGAAGGGATTATTATTACTTCTTGGTACAAAGTGTAAACATACTGGATGGATAGAATTAATAAAAAAAAGGCAGATAACTGCAATGTAGAGACCCGTAATTTCAACACAAGGCATATTGCTCATAATATTTTGTAGAATGCATCACATAGAGCCACTAAGCAGGCTCACCTTTTTGCGCTTTGAGAGTGGCAGACCATAGCTGTGTGAGAGAAAAATACTTGGTAGTTATGCAACTAGAAAATGTGTCGAAAACAAATCATTTCAAAGGAAAGCAGCCAAATCACCATTAAAAAAATAGAAAATAAAAAATTACCCATAGTAGGAACTGCAAAGTTCAGTGTGCTACGTTAAAAACCTGGCCAATCGAGGTACGCCTCAGGCCTTCCCACTCCACCTCCCTGAGCATTCACACCGCATCCTTTCTATGTACTGTTCTGATCGGGGGCCACAGACATCTTTCACAAACCTGGATTGTCTAGCAGTGCTCCAGACGGGGGGCGGGAGGGGTTGTTTTGCTCGGAGACTGAGGTTAACTAGTCATATAGAGAGGGCTTGTGCATAATATCCAAAGAGAATTGGAACATAAGTACAGGTACAGCAGATCTACTACAACCCAAACACAACCGATTCAGTATTGCATAAGAATATTTTGGTTTTTCTAACAAAGAGGGTAATCATTTGTAAAGACCCTGATGACACCATCTGAAATCAATATTTTTTTTTCTTTTCCGATAGAAAAAAAATGTTTTGTGCTGAAAAAGTGAAGATTGCAAAAGTGATAAGATCATTGTTTTGATTTCTTGGCTGAAAGCTCCATACAGTTAAAACCAAATATTTACATACTACTTATAAAAAAGATTTTTTTTTTTTTCTCTCATTGTCTGACCAGACTATTTTAGGTCAGTTAGGTTAGGATTAGTAAAAGTATTTCTGTTTGTTCACTGTCAGGATAATTAAAGAAAAGTTAAAGAAAAATCTTTAAAGACATGTTCCTAATATTTGGTTTGAAGATGTAAAACTTAGGTCTTTTCCCCTTCCTTTTTATAAACATTTCACAATAGTTTACTGGAATTTTGGCCCATTCCTCCTGACAGAGCTGGAGTAACTGGGTGAGGTTTGCTGGCAGCCTTGCTCACACAAAACCTTTTTAGCTTAGAGATCAGAACTTTGTGATGTCAACCTCAAAACGTTGGCCATTATCCTTGAGCCACTTTGCAACTAATTAGGTGTCATACTTTAAGTCAATGTCCATTTGAAAGACTGATGTCTTGAGATGTTTTAATATTTCCACAAAATGGGAAACTTTCTTTTTTTTTTTTTTTTAAAGTGCAGCAGTCCTGCCACTAATGTACTTTCCAGTTGGGATGAGGTTCTGACACTTTTAAGCTTCCCTTCTTTTCTCAAAATAAAAGACAGGTTGTCATGGCTAAAAACTTGATTTTTAATTTAATTTAACCTTAATTAAACCACTGAATGCCTCTCTCATTATTCTGCTCCTTAGGAAAACAAAAAAGGGCAATTGCAAATGATTTCAAAACAGGCAGTTTAGTTTGATATAAAGACAGATAATGAGAAAAAAACATGCTTGTATCTTTTTAACAAAGTGTAAATATACATCTGGTTTCAACTGTATCTTGAAATGTGAACTCAGTGATCAATTCTTAAATTCTAATTTTAATCGCCTCTTATGGAAACGTCCCTGAAACAAACAAACAATATTCACTCAACTAAACATGATGAATACAAACAAAAGTCCTCTCAAACAGAAAGGCAAAAAAAAAAAAACTAACAAAAAAAACAACTATTCTTCCCTGAGGGGTGACAACACAAGGCATTAATGTCTTGTGCAAATTGCACGGCAGAGGAATGATAGTGTACAAACAGAAAACTAAAGAAACAAAACTTGATCCTGTTTTACAGTTAGTGACAAACGTATCAACACGCTTTGCTGGGTTTTCTAAAGGGATACTTTTTCTTTTCTTTTAAGATATTTAAGGAGTTGCTACCGAGATTGCTGGAATGTCTTCAGAATCCATTCTACATTTTGAGCAAGTAGACTGGAAAGCGGAAGCAACAACTACAGTTTGGCACATCCAGGGTTTTTTTTTTTTTTCAGGTTTTTTTTTTGAACACTTTTTATCACCACACTGACTAGAAAGACACACTCAACAAAAACAGAAGCACAACAACAAAGCGTTCTGAAAATAGCACTTGTCCTACCGTTTTTCTGTTCTGTTTGTTTTTTTTAAAATATACTTCCCTCTCCTAATCGTACAAACAACAGCGAGTCTTAATTATTGCAGGGATACAGTTAAGTGCTACCTGACATCTTTTTTTTTTTGTCCTCTCCCTCGTCCTCTTTCATGGGTTTGTTAAAACCAAAACGAGTTACAAAAATAGAAGCTTTACGACCAGACAAGGCTTTGAATATTCACTTTCTCTTAGCTGTTTTCTTCTGTGTTCTGCTAAGGTGCTGCCAAGGTGAGGCAATGGTAAGAAGGCAAAAAGTCACTCATTTTATATAAGAAAAACAAAACATTTGACTGAGCCTCATACCCCTTGAACTCTGTTTTTGTCTTATTTTTGTCAGGTTATAGTAAAAAAAACTTCAATGTGTTTTATTAACATTTTATCTGGTAGAACATTATTGCAGTGAACCCTTTAAACTTTTATACAAATAATAATCTGAATGCTTTTGCGTCAGATTCCTTTCTTCTAATACAATGAAATAAAATCAAATTGCCTAAATAATCTAAAGCAAAGGTAATAGATGTTTTTTTAGAGAAGACAAAATATTACATCAGACTGGCCAGGCATAAAGTTGTGGTAAAGTGATTTATCTTTATGGAAGTTCTGGCAGGATAAAAGCTGTTGTTGAAGGAAAGCTATAAAATTTCACGCCTAAAGACAAAGTTACAAAAACTAACTGATGCCCAGAACTAACTCTATACATCACACTGAGCACACCTTTCCAGCATGGTGGTGGCAACATCATACTGTGGGCATGTTTTTTGGGTAGCAGACGGCAGGCCAGAATAAATGGGAAAATGCCTGGAGCTAAATACAGGCCAATACTGAAATAAAACATGTTAGAGGCTGCTGAAGACTTCAAACCGTCCAGCAGGGCAGCATATTCCAAGTGACAAAATGGTCCAAAGTGCAGACCTATTCCAACTGAGATTTCAAGTGAGGGATGAGGATGCTGAACACCACACTTCTTAGTGTTTGTTTAAAAAACTTGCATCACTTTCCTCACTCTTCATAATTATTTGAATGTTGTGTTGGTTTATCACATAAAATAGATTCACAATTGCATCAGAAGATTGCTACCTGACAAAATGTTGTCTAAAGTAAGTTCAAGGGGTATGAATTGTTTTTGCAATGCACTGCAGGAGTGCTTTTAGGGTAGTAAGTGCACCTCTGCCATGTTTGCTTGTCTTATTTTTACCTTCCACTAGGTGGAACAGTTGGATTATAATCTCAGTGTGTTTTCTCCACTTTGACCACATTGCAAAAAACACATATACATTTATGTCGGTTTTAGCTTGTTAAACAATGTCCGTGCAGTCTGTCAAATTAGAATTTATCTGCAAACTTCTGCAACCCAAAAAGGTTTCAACATTTAATCGCATTCAGAGGCGATAACTAATATTCAGAACACATTACTTAGGTGAGAATGCACTTGTAGTTGCTGCAGAAAAAATAAATAAATAAAGGGGTGTCTTTAGCTTGCCTCCTAATCCATGCCTCGTTGATCGGCGTCCAGCAGCAGCATTGGCCAGCCTAACAGAACCACCCCACCTCAGAACACTTCCAGGCCAAATAACCATTTGTAGCTCCCAAAAGTAACCTCTGTGTTCATGATTCAGCTTGTACTTCTTGTGCACATGCAACACATCACTAGGTAAATATACAAGTCTTAAATTAAACAAAGGTGTAAATAAAAGTGCCTTATCAATTCAACAATTAAGAATGGTCTAACTACTAATATCATACATGTTATTTAAAATAGATTCTATAAACATTATTTTTTTTTTCTGTATAGTAAGTACTTATGACCATATACCCTGTAGTACATTATAAAACAGGTGGAATGGAGCCTTTTCATTGCATCGGTGCCCCGGGCTTCTTCAGGGCACCTGTCCAGAGAAGGATTAATAGCAGATGGCCTTACATGATTTTCACTATGCAACAATGGTGGATGGAGTCCTTGACAGCTAAAATCATTGCGTTTTTATAAGAATTACCAGAATTCTAGGTTTCTTTCTTTTTTTTTTTTTTCCTTTTTAAACGATTGTCCTTAAAGAGGCGCCGATTGCATCACCATGCCGACGGAAACCTCCCAGAAAGTTGCTGTGAGTTTTCATTTCGAGCGCTGCTTCTTAAACAAAAACAGAAACAAAAAGGAGGGGGAAAAAAACGGCTGAACTTGACCAAAGTGTGCACATCTCTTACACAACTTAATTCTGGAAATTAGACATTACAAAGATTTGATTGAGAAAATACTAAAACTTGTTTAAGGAGTGCAAATCTGGAAGATAATACTGATGTGGTCATCTTTTAAGTGTTGTTTATACTTTTTTCTCCCACATCATGATAAAAGCAAAGAACACTGGTAAAATGTATTTATTTTTTTCTTTCTTCTTCAAAAAAGTGCATAGGAAGGCCAAGTTCAGCCAAACAGAAATCATTTGTTCCTATCTCCTCTTCATGTCCCGCTGGGGTTCTGTTGTGTCTTCCTTTGACACTTAAATTCAACATAGTAAACCTTGACAATCAGCTCCCCAATGCCCTCCCCCCTCAACTGCAAAAAAAAAAAAAAAAAAAAAAAAAAAAAAGACAAGAGGGAAAAAAAAGTTGAACAGCATGCCATCTGTCCGCTCCGGTTTTGTGCAGGGCACCAGTAAAGTGTCTCAGATTCCTCCTCCACGTCCCCCCCAGCTCCCCTCCCCCTCAAACAGTGGGCGCGCCGGCACCTGGAGGGGGGGAGGGGGTCGCGCCCGTTACCCATCGACGGGCATGGACTGCTCAAAGTCTGATCCGAACAGCTCCTTATATAAGGGGGGGAAGTGGGCACGCACAATGTCTGGGTATATTGCTTTGAAAGCCGTGAGCTTCTCTGTATGCCTACTGCACAGCGCTCGCAGTGTCGACACTTTGCATATCAACTGTGGGGAGAGAGAGAGAGGAGACAGGCTGTTTAGATTCACGACGAAGCAAGGACATGGAGCAATTGTAGTGAAGAGAGAGAGAGAGAAAAAAAAGACGAAAACAGTCCTCCCTACAGTGCTTTCTGTCCCACACGGGGCAAAAAGACTTGTAAATATTGAGACTCTGTGACACTTTATATTAGGAAGAAAATGCAGTTGACAAATTTCCACTTTTCTCGGGGGAGGGGGGCGAAGGAACTTCATGTTTAGTTTGGACACTAAATTGTAAAAAATGGACTTCTCAGGATGTATGGCGTGATGCGTTGCGACTGACCTTTGTAAGAATGCCATCCTCTCTGTGGTTCTTCTGCAGAACATGTTGAAGGGCCAGTTGGATCTTCTGCTGGAGTTTTTCCACTTTCACCTTCTCCTGAAGCCAGGATCGGTCTGGAGGAATACATTTCACTGCTTCATTTATTAGCAAACTTCTTTGCACATAAGCTAGGATAAAAGTGGTTGCGGTACGGCGTTTTGCAAAAAAAAAAGTATATATATACATAAAACCTGATTGCCATGTTACAATTATAAATATTAATTTAAAAACAAATACATCCTGTATTTGTTTTTAATATTTTGACAATTACAAATCTGAAAAGTGTGGTGTGTAGTCGATTTAACCCAGTTAGATTTTTGCTTTCTTGAACCACTTCTTGCTGCAATATGCTGCTCTAAGTGTTTTGAATAGTCTTTACCAGCTTTGTTGAAGATTGTTACCCACAGTTCTGTACAAAATAGCTCAAGTTGCTTTAGACTGAATGAAGAGCATTTCAGTAGCATTTTTCTAAGACCTGCCACAGATTCCCAACAGCCTTGATTAACTAGGTGACTTTTTCTATATTGTTTTAACGCTTTAAAAACTTTTTCTGTGGACTTGATGCTGCTGTCACACCTAAAATTCACCTTACAATAAAGGCTGATTCTATTCCATTTTACTCTGAAGGATCACACTTGACTTTATTTAAGGGTATCAGAGTAAGAGGGGCTGAATATGTATGCACGTGACTATTTCAGTTTCGTTTTCTTTTAAAATGTATACAACTTTGCATTGGTCTATCGCATAATATCCCAATAAAATGCACATTAAAATGTAACCAAATGAAATAAAGTTCAAGGGGTATGACTACTTTTGCAAGGCAGTGCATATTGTTATGGTGAGTAGGTGAGTGTGGCTGCTGCTCCCTCCCCTCTCCCCCCTGTTTGTTGCTGTGACTGACACCTACCAGCAGACATCAACACAAAAGCAGAGAACAGGGCGATCTCATCCTCAGACAGGTGCATAGAACACAAGTTTTTCCCAAACTCGAAGACGGAGCTGATCAAGTCGTCACAGCCTGCCACAGCAAAGGACATGGAGAGAGAGAGGGAGAGAAAAAAAAGAGAGAGAGAGAGAGAGAGAGAGAGAGAGGGAGAAGGGGTTTAGGATGGGGAAGACCAAAGAACAACATTCACTCTTGATCTTTATTGGGAGAGAGGCACATAGGGAGGGGAGAGGAAGGGGAGAGGATAAAAACGAGCAGCGTGCTGACAGCACATGGGAGCGTCTTAAGCAGAACAGGCAATGCTTTCACTGAGTTTTGCCTCCCAGACGAGTCACTTTTGGCAGTTGGGCGGTGTTATGCAAGCTAAAATGAGGTCACTATTGAGGCTTTTAGTTAAATCAATTATTAGGGACGCACAGAGATAGGCACATGCCACCGCTGCTCTGAAAGCCCATCACTCTCCCGCCCTCCGCCGCCCGTCCCCTGCTATCTGTTAGAGGGACTTTCACTAATGCATAAAGAGAGTGATAAACAAACACAAAGAAACAGGAATGTGCATCCTCAAAATCACTGTGGGATGCATTTACATTTTTTCTGTCAAAAAGCTACCTTGAAACAAGAAAATCCATGCTGGAATATCACAGTAAAATATGACAGTCAAACATGACTGCTATTTGCTTTTTCTTTTTTTTCTTTTTTTTCTGCCTGAGACGTTTCATGTCAGACTACCGGCAATAGTTTTGATAGCACTCTCCCCAAAGACGCCCCGTCTGGCTTTATTTATTCCAGAGTTACAGGAGCCATATGCAGCGGCTCCTCGGTAACATCTCTGTTGTACCATAAATAACCGCTGAAGAGACAGAAATGCCAGGTGAGGAAAGGATAAGGAGCTCAGTGTTTGCTTCCAGGCCTTCAGCGTTGAGAAAAGAACAGCAGCCGACTCTAATTTTGGCTGTTACACCAAGGACAGGAAGAAGACACTGTAAAGAAACAATCTAGATACACAAACACAGCAAGCAGGCGCCCACGCCTGCCCGACTGTACACCCACTCCACTTACCTAATGACTTGAACACATCAGGTCCGGCGTATTTTCCATCGAAATAGACTGTGTTGTTTTGCGAGTCAAAGGCACGGCACATTCTGACAAACACAACTTCCAGAGAGCCTGCAGAGACAGACAGCAACAAAATGCTGAAGATTTTCTTTTTTTTTTTTTTCCCCCCGTAACATCAGGCAGAGGTGCAAAACACATGATTATGCTTTGTGCTAATCTTCTGAAATAAAAGGAAACAACTGCTTTGAAATGCGCCCGCTGGCAGATGAGAATAAAAACTGCCTCCGCAGATGAAAACATCATCGATAGAAGGCTATTCTATCCAGAGTCAAATTTGACGAAAATAGGTAGTGATGCCACTCTTCCGTTCAGATGCTTTTTTTTTTTAAGCTGCAAAGCTATTTATTAGATGGTGCAATCTGCACAACTTGATGGGAGAGAACACAGAGGAAAGAAGTACGCAACTGTACTTCTTATTGACACAGCTGAAAAAAAAAATGTGTAAAAAGCCTCGAGTAAATGTATCTTGCATTACTGCAACAGCCTTGCACTCTGAAAATTTCAGAAAATACATCTTAGCACATTTACACAGAGAGAAAATCAAAAATAAAAATAACTGATGCTACACAATATCTAGTAGTTCCTTTGAAATACATGTAACCAAAACATTTTTATAGTTTTCAGAATGTCTTGTTTTCTTGAATAATCCTTAAATTTGTGTTTTCTTGGGATAACATGGAAACAGTGGCTAAGAACAGTGGAACGCTTTTCTTAGCAACTGTTCAAGATGGGAAAGAATAAAGAACACAACATTCAGGAAAAGGCTGATGTGTGTTTATCTTCATAAATCAGAAAGTCCTGTCAGACAATAGCTAGCTACCTAAATGCACCTAAAGCTACACTCAAGGAAACAATGAAAAACTTTTATAGAACCCAGACAACAAATCTGGAGGGGTAACCACGTTTTTGAAAAATCTACAGAAAATATTCACCAGAAACAATAACTACCCTAACTCCATGGCTATTTCAGTTCAGAAAACTAAATCCTGTGAGGTAAGCTTGAGAAAAGAGAGCATAAGAGAGGACTCTGGAGGATGTAGGGAGACCAAGCAAAGAAAAATGGATTTCTCTCGGTTTGCTCCAACTTTGTGAGAAAGTTGGAGCAGTGCTGTCCTGTCAGCAGAAGGAGATTAAGAGGAATTTATTTTAAGGCTTTTTACTCGTCTTTTCCAGGGGTTCGAATAAGTGTGGATGGCACTGTGCATCTGCATAAATACAGGGGACTTTATCAGAGCAGCTCGAAGAGACAGCCTACATTTCTGGGGGGAAAAAGCGGGCAAAAAGAAAAAAATAAAAATAAAATAAATATTGGCAGCTAGACTGATGGGTTTTATCAGAACTCTGGAACGGATGACTTATCTAACGCAGCGTCCGCCTTTGCTGTGTATGCAGCGAACAGGGCAAACGCAGAAAGAGGCAGAGGCAGGCTGGGGTGGGGTTCTCCTGTCTGTGACACTGTCTGCGCGTGTGAAGAAGAGGAGCTTTGTGCAGTCAGGTCAGCTACGCCCCCGTGACAACGGCGGAGCGGGGCTGGCGGAGGTGAGCCGAGGTGAGTTTGACGGCGGCAGGCCATGTTGACAGGCTGTCATACCTGCTTTCAGCAGCACTATCTGATCGTTCTGACACAGCTCCATGAAGCCGTCGATGCGCTTGGCAAACTCCACCACATACTGAATGGCCTCTGTTATTTTGATAGCACACAGCTGCCACATGACTTCCCGGGGCTGAGGAACGAGATAGGACAGAGAATGGGTTATCTGCCGTAAAACAATGGTTTTGATAATAGCTGCAGCTGCTACAGAAAAGCGCAGCACCGAGCCGGACGGACGCCTTACCTTGCTCTGGTAGCTCTCCACCTCTTCCTGAAGGAAAGCCTGCCAGGTCATCTGCTGCAGCTCCTCTCTCAGGTACTGACATGTCTCCATGTGTGACTTTGAGATGTTCTGGGCGAGGTGCTCTGGAAGACAATCATCATCATCATCATCATCATCATCATCATCATCATCATCATGACCAACCCAGATGATTTCAGCCAAGATCTGGGTGTTACACACAGACAGAGCTATGTGAAAGTGAAGACTTCACTGCTCACTGATGAGATATGCCACAGGAAAAGAAGATTTATTTACTGAGCTCTAATGAAGAACGAAGGATTCGGGATGGGGGTGGGGGGGGTGAATACACGTAGGCTTTTTTTTTTTTGGATGGGTGGTTGAGGGGAGGGGGGAAGCTTGTTGACATTTCCTTATACTGCCTGCAGGAAGCTCATAGCTTAAGGTTGAGGCGAAGCCAATCTAGTTATGACACAAATGCATGGAAAAGGGAGGGGGAGGGGCGCCACGTTACTCACTGAAACAAAGGTCACGTTTTTTTTTTTTTCTCAGAGAAATATCGAGTATAAGAATTTAAATGGTTTTGAAAACACATCTGTTAAAAGGAGTTCCGAGGCACAAGGGAGCCTAAAAAAATGATTTCCCCAGACGCCTGCCCTGCTGGATCCCGATTGGCCCTAATTAATGGAAACTAATTACAAAAAAAAGAGGTTCTTTTAATGAGTGTTGGAGATGAGTCTCCAACCTCCTGCTATTTTAAGCAACCTTTGTGTCGTTTGCCCCACGGTTGAGTTGTTCTACCCCCCTCCTTCGTTTCACTGTCTCTCCTTTAACCTCTTCCTTCCTTTCGCCTGCTCCTTACCTAGTTCAGCCATGGAAACGGTGGGGGAGGTCTCGCCGTTGGTGAAGGAGCAGTAGGGAAAGAAGCCAGAGCCGGGGGCAAAGTCGCAGATGGGCTCCGGCTTGATGCCGTTGATGTCTAAGCCCGACTGGTCAGGGGACGGCTGGATGTCTAGGTAGAAGCTGCTGACCGCCGAGTCGGGCTTGCTGCCATCAGGAGTGTGGCCGTCCATGTAGCCGCTGAGGTCATCGTGTAGCTCCGTTAGGCCGTTGGCTGAGAGGCCGTAGCTGGGTGTGAGCGGCTCTGCCTCTCCGGGCTGCTGTTGGTGGTCTCGCTGCTGCTGCTGCAGCCGGTGCTTCTGGACCTCAGCGTACAGGCTGTCTCGCTGCTTCTTTGACATGCGGCCAAATTTCACCGCTGGTGCAAAAAGGACAAAAAAAAAAAAAAAAAGTATGAAAATCAAGTGAAAGTGGATTAAAATGCTAAACTAAAATAAACCACACAAAATAAAATTAATTTGAGTAGAATTTTAAACATATATGTCATTTGGAAGAAATGTGTACTGATAGGCATTTATGAATCATTAAATAAGGTTCATTTTCTAACTCTACGCATATAGTTTGTTGTGGTAACTAAATCTAGAAAGTTTTAAAGATGCTCCAATAATCACTTGGCCAGAGATCAGAATCAGACCACTTTTCTTTGATCAGCAGGTGAAATACAAAAGAATAAAATGTTTCAATCCTGACGCATCAGAGCTAATAATGTTCAATAAAATATTGACATAAAACAATAAGTAAATCTCTGTAGTTCAGGACAACTGGCTGATGTAGTGGGGCACACTCTGTAAGTCAGGAGGTCACAATATGCATGTGTGTGTGGGTTTATGTGTACACTACGTAGGTATCTATGCAAATAAATATATGCAGCGGGACAGGGAGGAGAGTAAGCATAAAGGCTCGCATAAGGTTCAGAGTCACCTTCTTTCAGTCAAAACACACACCTGTGTAAGTGTGTCTGCATGAGAGATGAACTGTACAAACAGTACTCACTTACTTCTGTGTTCTTTCACATACATGACGGTATATGTGCATGTACACGGGGCGGGGTCTACGAGTGTACAAGTGCACTGAAGATTTTCACTTCAAATCTGTGAAACCGTGCTTTAGTGAAAAAACACATCGCACGTCTGCTGTGTTCAAGCAGAGCCTCCTCAGCTCAGTCTAGTCTGGACCTGCCTGACAAAGAAAGACACAAACGCCCACCTAGGGGCTCCCAGTTTTGCATCCCGGCTACAGCGGCAATAACAACACCCTCTAACAACTTCCTGTTTTATGAAAACAAGGTTTCCATTACGGCAACAACTCTCCCACCACCGGCGCATAATGGACATTATCAAGATATGTTCCCACATGCTCAAATCAAATCGATGATTTCTCTGTGGACAGCTGGACAGCTAATGGCACTGCCTTGCAGTGTTTAGAAACACTGCAATCCACACTTATTGATATCCCAAATAATGATGTGTCAAATCATTAAAACATAATTACACACTGAAAATCAAGAAGAAAAAAGAAACTGATCTAACATCTATGCAAGTACATTTAGTCAGAGGGTGAAAAAACATGTTAGAAATATTTGTTTTATTTTTTTTAATAATTACTGGTGCCAATATTCTTTGTGTGCCTGATTGGTTCTAAAAAAACAAAATTAAATATACTAATTTTATTTATGCTTTACTTTTTTTAAGGTGATCAGGAGGAATATGTAACTTCCTGTTTACATGAGGTTTATACATGAGGTGGCACAGAGGTTCATATTTCTTAGAAAGAGGAATGAAAAGAGGACAGACCATTCCAGAAAGTCAGATGTATATTGATCTCAATATGTCATCATACAGTTACTCACCTAAACCTTCCTCTATCTAAAATCAGGGAAGCAGTGAAAAATCTTCAAAAAAATATAACTGCAACGAGTTAGGATTGTAAAGGCCTAAAAAAAAAAAAAAAAACTCTCATGGACAACTCCATCAGAGAAAAGCCTCTTTAGGTTACAAAGATAAAATAAAAGGCTTAGAAACATATAGTTTATACTAGCATTACAGTTTAGAAAACGACTCATTTGTAATTCACAACATCTGCCCCCAACTTCGTCATGAGCAGATTTTACACAAACAGGTGCCTGAATGTGAGCCCTTCGCCTCTCGGTACCTTTGCCATCCGTTGCACCCACCTGTCGATCCCCCTCCTGTAAAACAACAACTCACCATCTCGTGACATTCCCACTGCCAGGCACTTCTGCAGCCTGCAGTGCTGGCAGCGGTTGCGGCTGGTGCGGTCGATCAAGCAGTTTTTCTGACGGGGGCAGGAGTACGCTGCATTGCTCTGCTGACTCCTCCTGAAGAAGCCCTGCACGGCGAGAGGGGACACGGGGAAAATACGCCTTAGGTTTGCTGAACGGGCCTCCGCGGCCGCAAACGCTCATTTTGGCACCTCAGAAGGGGAGATCATTTTTATGTCTTCATTGTGCTCTAGTGCTGACAAGATTTATTGCAGTCTGGCGGGGATGTACTGTACTCCCCAGTGGTGATATTTTCATTTTACTGCTTGCAAATTGAAATGCAACAAAAAAACTACTGCGGTGGTATTTTCCTGACTCCTTTGCTGGCATTTAAAGAGCGCTGTATATCCACCAGCGTGTACAACAACGACGGCGGCGTGTTTTGGGTAGCGCATGATAACAACGCCTGGCATTTCTCTTCAGTGGCGTTATTAGTGTTGATTAATGCAGCACAGGCATGTGCAAGGCTAAAGGATTGCAAACGCACACCAACTGGATTCCTCATCCTTTGACTTAATGAATTGATTCCAGCACATCATTAACATGCCCCACTCTACTGCTCCACACACATATGTCTTAATTAGCTGCTCATTGGCTGTTTAATTACAAGAAAACAGCTGACAGCTGCCAAGTTGCTTTATAATGGAAGCCATTATGGAAACAGAGTAAAACTGCCAGTGACAAGTAGCACTCCTTAATAATGCAATGATTTATGGTCCAAACTTTTGTACTCGCACGTACCATTAAAGGCCTTTCTGCCTGTGGACTAATTAGCAATCATTAAAGATAGATTTCAGCAGTTTATTCTTTAGCGTTTTATCCTTTCCAGGATCTGTGTGTGTGTGTGTGTGAGCGAGAGGGAAAGGGAGAGAGGGGTGCTGGGAAGAAGAGCTGAAAGGAGCCTCTTTTGGTTCCCCCCCCCAAATCACACACATGCACGCACGCGCACACACACACATTCACACCGGCGCAAACAGCAAAAGGTGGAGGCTGGCTGAGGAATGCTAATGATGTGCTTGGTGACGAGCACGAAGGGGGGATAGGAATACACTCTGTGCACAAATTTTCCTTCGCCGTGAATGGCTGGTGTATTTGAAACGGTACAAAAGGTGGCTTCAATGGGGAGAAACACGATGTAGCAAACAGCCAACAATCTGCTATAATTCAAAGCACTCTCCTTTTGATCATCCTATTTCAAGAAGAGCAGCAGAAGCGAAAAAGGAGAAGAAAAAAAAACAGCAAAAAAAAAAAAAAGACATGTCCCTGGGAGGGAAAAGGCAGAGGAAAGCAGAGGAATGACTATGTCCTACTAATTGTGCCTTTCTGTGATGTCCTCAGTGGTGCTTGACCACTTTAATGATCATGCTCTGTGTGTTTACACACACCACGCTCCCTCTCCAAAACGCTGTAAAACTTCAGCAACATTTTAAGATGTTCTTTTTTTTCTTCTACCAAACAAGCAACTTTCTTTACCTCCTCAGCGTTTCCTCCCTGTCTTTGCCCTCCCTCTTTCACATGCTTACAACCCATCACACTAACAGGTTCGCTCCTCTTGATGCTTACCTTACAGCCTTCGCATGTTATCACGCCGTAATGGATGCCTGATGATTTGTCTCCACAGATCTTGCAGGGAATTATTTCGATTTGAGCTGGGGAGAAGAAAAGAGAATGAAAGAAATAAATAAATAAGGGCAAAAAGAAATCAACATTTTGCTGTCACAAGCCGCTGTACAACCCTCTCACCATGGATCCATGTTGGTACATGAAAGAGCACTGTGCTTCTAAAAACATCTCATCCAGTGGCTTTTGAATCTTCACTTCCACACAGTATTAGCTGAATATTTAGAGCTGCAGTCATGTGTGTGTGTGTGTGTGTGTGTGTGTGCGTGTGTGTTTTTTTAAGGGAAGGATCCAATTTTAAAGTGCTCAACAACAGCATGTACAAACATGGCATCGATTTGTCGCGAAAACACAACTTACATTAAGAAAAGACCCGGCTGCCCACAAACCCTAATACCCCACAGAAGTGCAAATATAAACCTTGTGCAATGACAAAAGATCATTTAGCCACATGAGGAGGTCTATTCCCTGGTGGAAAACCCGACTTCATGCAGGCTCTTAAATTTCAAAACCATAACCCCCCCCCTCCAAGGAGCAAATCCACTGCAACCACAAAGAATCATAACATGCCCGCTGTGCTGGATGAAGCAGAAACTGTGTGTATTTGTATGCGTTTGTGTGTGAGCGAGCTATACGAGGAAAAAAAAAAAAAAAAAAAAAAAGAAACCGCTTCAGTTTAAGTTTGGCAGCGCCGTTGTACTGTTGACAGGCCTGAGATGCAGGACAAAAGCCCAGAGAGGATGGGCCTCATCCATCGTCGGCCCTCGCTCCGGGAGCGAACCTGCAGCTCAACGGGCAGAACACACAGACACGAGACACCCAGAACTCCCAGCTTGGCCCACTGATCTCAGCTTTATCACCGCAGCAGCCGCCAGTGCCACGCCGCTACCTTCCTCCAAGGTTCACCCCCCCTCCCCCCCCACACCCTCTGGATATCTGTATCTCGTTGCCCTCCTCAGTCGCGTCATTTCCATCAGTGCACTGCAGCGCCAGCTACTTGATCTGAATCGAGGAAAGATCACAGTAGGATGCTCTCTGTCATGATGTAATGTTTTGTTTGCTTTTAACCACTGATGTAGACTGCCTATCAGGGCAGAAAGTGCTCTTGTACCCACTAGATTTGTAGATTTGTTGGCACTCCAAGTAAATATTATTGAAATCACTAAGTTTACACATCATTCATAAAAAAAGAAAAAGATCAAGACTTCAAAGATTTTCTAATTAGCAATATGCAATTTCCCATTTCCCTAATATTTAAATATGACACCATACAGAGACCCATTCCTTTCAGCCATCGGCCTCCGAGGCTGGAAGAAGACCCATGTTTATGTAGTGAGAGATAACTGCAGGATAACATGGCAGACTGGGGTCATCAAGTCTCCATAACAACCATTAGAGGTCATCTCACACCTGGTTGTTTGGGAGACATGCCAGGGAGAAAGCCTATTCCTGTCCTACTATCACAAACATAAACATGTACTTTGCTAAATTGTGTGCTTTAGTCAGAAGAGAACAACATTAATTCTTCCAGCTAATTAATTCACCAATTCTACAGCTGAACCAATAGATGGATATGTTACATTTTTGACACATTGATAAGTGTTTTCAACAAATGAATTCAGATATGCTGGGGATGAAGAGTGGCTCTGGTGGACTGGGGCAGAAGAAACCCGATTACAGAGACTGTAAAAAGAGGAATGCTCTCTTTATGTATGCTCCAACACTCAAAATCTCAAACAAAACAAACAAAAAAAATATTTATTTTATTTTTTGTTTTTGGGTCAGAGTATATATAGGTATATACATAAATTAAAAGCTGCACTTTTCTAATATTTTAGTTTGAGATTATGATACTGCTTTGAAAGATAGTCTTTTTGAATATTTGTATATATGTTTCTATGTGTGTATCTTCAGGTATGTTTTTTTTTTTAAATACACCTGTTGGAGAACTTCAGTCGACCAACCAGTTTTTCCACGCCCCACCCGCCCCCCAAAAAAGATGTTTGAACTTTTTAGTACCTTACCCAAATAATTTGCTCAGTAGTTATTCACTAAATATACACATCAAAATATCTTCTTAAAACTCTTTTTTTATTTTTTTTATTGGAGTAGAGCAGAAAACCACAGATATTATGTAACATAGTGCAATTTCATTCCATTTTATTCTTTTATATTTTTGGATACATCTTTTTATATTTGTTTTAGCATCTTGCCTGCTTAGTTTTTGAACCACTTTGTTTAAAATTTATTGTTTTTTTTTAAAATGTCCTACACAAATACGACTGACATTGGCATTCTGTTCTACGGTGCTCGGATAAGCATCAGATCAATTCCTCCAAACAGGGCTTGATATATAATCTACTTCTTAAAAAGAGGTGGCATATTTTCAGGGTGTTACATCAGCCTCTTCCCTCAAACCAGGCCCAACTGTCTGCTATAATGCCTCAGGTCTCGTCTAAAGACAAAAGACTTAAAATATCTCCTGCACACCTTAACAAGCAGCCTCTTTATTCCGGTTTGATCACATCAAAAGTACTTTTGTTGGAGTTCATCCAGAGATCCCAGCCCATTTAATCAGCTGCCTTGGAACCTGCATTGTGTCATGTGGATAATGTCCTTGTCCCCGAGGCGTGCCCCGGAGAGCCCCTTAACACAGAGCCTTTAATCCACCAACCCGGGAGTTGCACTCTGTTCATTCAGGGGATCTCTCCTTGCACTGCTGGAGTCAACAAGACCAGCCATGTTTACTCGGAATTAGCCTAGATTTTAGGAAAATGAACAAAAAGGAGAGGTGGATCATGAACGATTAATACTCCTTCATACAACACCTCCTGCGATTTTGAGGTTCTCCCATACAACAGAGGGCACTGCACCTCGTTGGCCCGGATTAGAGTGGAACCCAGGCAGGAGGCGGGCTCCGACAACCTCACTGAGAGGGTTAATTTATAATTAATATTTTCCTTACTGTGCACAGTTGCTTGTTATTTCATTTAGGTCTATCTCTGAATGAGTGCACTCTATTGTTTGTTTTTGTGTTCTCACCGCATGAGCATTAGCTGTGCAGTGTGTTTCAACTCCTTTAGCATTTTCAGCCTCATTACTTACGTAATTTGTTCTGACATGCACTCACAACAACTGAAGCGTGCTGTAATTATGACTAGCTGTGGTTATGTTGCTCCAAAAGGCCGCAGTGACAGTCTCTGGCCATTGGGTGGCAGTGCAGGGCCGTTTCTACGGCTGTCATGCCAAGTTAAGCGAGCTTCCACCCACCCCGTTCACAACCCACATGCTTTTGGCTACGAGCTCCAGCCTCTGATAGCTCCAGGCTTAGGCTGCTGCCTGCCCCCCCCTCCCACAGCAGAGCTGCGAGATGCCTTCATCTCTCCCGAAGAAGCGGAGCTGGCTGGGTGCTCGCTCAGGCCCGACAGAGGCTGTGCCACATCAGGTGAAAGCAGCAAGAGTGCAGACACAGGGGTGCCAGGCCGGGCAGATTATATATCCACATGAGCGTAGTTTAGTTGAGCCCTATCTGCTGCAGGATGGGCCCAAGTGCAACCAGTCTCACCAGCTCTTTCACTTTGCTCCCACACAAACCCATAGATGCTGGGTATACTCAGCAGTAAAAAAAACGGGTGCATCTATGGATCAGCTGACGCAAACTTCTAGTCTAATAATAATAAAAACAATGTCTTTCCATATACTTATTGCTTTCTTTGGTTAAGAGGTGAGAACTTAAACAACAAAAACAAACAAACAAAAAAAAACATTCACGCATCCCAAAATGGCAGTTAATATCTATTGACGTAAAATGTGGAGTTAACCGTCTCCCGGTGTGAATCAAGCAGCTGCTGGCTCACTTGAGCTTGACCGCTGCAGTGCCGCTGATCCCATTCACCGTGCCCGCCTGCCTGCCTCTCTACCCGTCGCCCTCCCTGCCAGCCAGCCCTGCCCGCTCTGTTTACAACATCAAAGCCAGGCACAGTAACACAAGCGGCCATGCTACAGCCCATCCTAGCAGCACTGCCGCCCCTCGCAGTGCGGAGAAGTGCCCTCTCTGCATGCAGGCCACTTCAAAGACACCTGCTGAGATGCCAAGATTGTGTTGAATCCCAACCGCAGCACAATCACGCCCGAGACATTGCAGTGAGGGCCGGGGAAGCAACCTAACCCAAAGCATCCTTGCAGAGTGGCATGGGTGTTGAGAATAAAGAGCGCTGCAGAGAGAGAAGACGGTCATGCAGAATGTTAAGGCTTGTTCTTTGTCTGTGGCTGAGCGGCTCAAGGACACTGACTCACATCACTAGCAGGCCGTCCGAGGGGATGACGTGTCACTCAGTGCACATGTACAAAAGGGCCAGTGAGGCCATTGCATGTTCACCCAGTGCCCTTCGCTGTCTTTTTCACAGCCTTTAGACTGAGCCAGTCTGAGAACAGTACAGTGCATCATAAAAGACCAGGACAGTCAAACAAATACATATTAAGTCTGCCACCTGTCAGTTTCCCATTTTCACATCCCTGGCATATGAGCAGATTAGTCACTCACAAGGTTCATTTACTTTTGATCAATAAATGCTGTACACCACTGCAATCTTCAGTGTGGACACAGTTTGTCTGGGAAGAAAAGTGCAGGTTGGTTGTGTCTAAGTGATTGGCGAATCACTTAGACACAACAAGAGGTATCCAAGAGGTAGCTTGGAAGCAGCTACTTCTTCTAAGTCAGTGATGTTTTTCTATGGGAGGTAGCTCAGCAGAGCATGCCTCCGGATCAAGCAGTTCCCCTCCAAAACAGTTGGTGGCAGCAGTGATACTCTTAGACAGCATGTATTAAAAAAAAAAAAAAAAAAAAAAAAAAAAAATATATATATATATATATATATATATATATATATATATGCATATATTTATTTGCTTCAAGTAAGACGATATTCAAAAGAAATCATATTTTAGACAACTTTGTCAAGACATGGCTGAATTCATTCAGACTGTGAGAAAGAGACATTTTTTAATTGCATGATGGAAATTCAGAATAAAGTAAACTCAGTATCAGATTTACAGTGAGGATGTATAATCTCTAAAAAAACACTCATCCACAGACACTGGTGTTTCAGTAATGTCAGCCATGCTGAAATGTAAGTGTCGAATACTTTTAAATGTTCACACAGAAATCTCCAAATGTTGACTAATAAAATGTTCACTTAAATATTGCCTTTGTTTTAAAAATTTCGTAAAAGCACCAATGATTCATTATAATCTGTTTGAAACCCCGCAGGACCCTTACACACAAAGACATGTTGCCATTTATCCGTACTGCTGGTACTGAAGACCAGGCCATGCCATACAGGTGCTGGTCATAAAATTAGAATATTGTGATAAAGTTCATTATTTTCCATAATGTCATGATAAAAATTAAATTGTCATATATTTTAGATTCATTGCACACCAACTGAAATATTTCAGGTCTTTTATTGTTTTAATTTTGATGATTTTGGCAAACAGCTCATGAAAACCCAAAATCCCTGTCTCAAAAAATTAGAATATTATGAAAAGGTTCTCTGAACGAGCAATAAAAATAATCATCTGAATCAACAAAGTAACTCTAAACACCTGAAAAAGATTCCTGAGGCCTTTAAAAACTCCCAACCTGGTTCATTACTCAAAACCGCAATCATGGGTCAGATTGCTGACCTGACTGCTGTCCAGAAGGCCATCACTGACATCCTCAAGCAAGAGGGTGAGAAACAGAAAGAAATTTCTGAACGAATCGGCTGTTTGCAGAGTGTTATATCAAGGCACCTCAGTGGGAAGTCAGTAGGAAGGAAAAAGTGTGGCAGAAAACGCTGCACAACGAGAAGAGGTGACCGGACCCTGAGGAAGATTGTGGAGAAGGGCCGATTCCAGACCTTGGGGGAAGCAGTGGACTGAGTCTGGAGTAGAAACATCCAGAGCCACTGTGCACAGGCGTGTGCAGGAAATGGGCTACAGGTGCCGCATTCCCCAGGTCAAAGGTCAAGCCACTTTTGAACCAGAAACAGCGGCAGAAGCGCCTGACCTGGGCTACAGAGAAGCAGCACTTTGGACCACTGTTGTTCAGTGGTCCAAAGTACTTTTTTCGGATGAAAGCAAACTTTGCATGTCATTCGGAAATCAAAGTGCCAGACTCTGGAGGAAGACTGGGGAGAAGGAAATGCCAAAATGCCAGAAGTCCAGTGTCAAGTACCCACAGTCAGTGATGGTCTGGGTGCCATGTCAGCTGCTGGTGTTGGTCCACTGGGTTTTATCAAGGGCAGGATCAATGCAGCAGCTATCAGAAGATTTTGGAGCACTTCATGCTTCCATCTGCTGAAAAGTTTTATGGAGATGAAAATTTAATTTGGTCTGGAATCGGCCCTTCTCCACAATCTTCCTCAGGGTCCGGTCACCTCTTCTCGTTGTGCAGCGTTTTCTGCCACACTTTTTCCTTCCTACTGACTTCCCACTGAGGTGCCTTGATATAACACTCTGCAAACAGCCGATTCGTTCAGAAATTTCTTTCTGTTTCTCACCCTCTTGCTTGAGGATGTCAGTGATGGCCTTCTGGACAGCAGTCAGGTCAGCAATCTGACCCATGATTGCGGTTTTGAGTAATGAACCAGGCTGGGAGTTTTTAAAGGCCTCAGGAATCTTTTTCAGGTGTTTAGAGTTACTTTGTTGATTCAGATGATTATTTTTATTGCTCGTTCAGAGAACCTTTTCATAATATTCTAATTTTTTGAGACAGGGATTTTGGGTTTTCATGAGCTGTTTGCCAAAATCATCAAAATTAAAACAATAAAAGACCTGAAATATTTCAGTTGGTGTGCAATGAATCTAAAATATATGACAATTTAATTTTTATCATGACATTATGGAAAATAATGAACTTTATCACAATATTCTAATTTTATGACCAGCACCTGTATATTTGCGGCATGGATTCAAGATGCATTTTGAAATGTATGAAATCTTAGAAAATACAGAACTAGAAATGCATAAATACCACAATAAATGAACTGGGTTTTTGTTTTTTTTACACCGATTATATTGTTTTAAACCAGATCTGTAATCTGTCAAATTGTCATCTCTATTTTTTCAGAAAACTTTTCTAAAAACCTGTCACTCTATTCTCATCAGTTGAATGAATCATTACATGATTCGGTAATGCATCGGGTAATGCATTGAGCTCTGTTGATAAAAGGTAAAAGTAACAATCTTGCAGCCTGCTACAAACAGAGCGAAATTTGTAGTCTAAATCTCCTTGCAGTTCCCAATGAACCACTGGAAAACTGACATAACGCTGAAGGATTAAGATTATCCCCCCCTACATTACAGGCCCATTGCCCAGGCCACCGTCATAATGCCGAGAGCTTAACCCATTACTCGATTGGACCATTAAATCACTTTCTCATGGCCTTGTGATTCACAGTAGATGTGCACCACAAAGTCTAAAATCAAGGCTTCAAGTGCTGATGTGTTTATACAGAGCAGATTTTTTCCCACTGGTGCATTTACATACATCATTGGGAAAGAAAGCATGTGAAACAGTTTGAGAAAACACATTGCTCTCGCGACTGCATGTGAAGTGTGGGTGTGTGTATGTGCGTGCGTGTGTGCGTGTGTGTGTGTATGTGTGTGTTTTGGCCACATTGCGCTGACAGCTGTCAATGACAGAGTGACGCAAGCCAGTGCGCTCATGTCAGATATTATGTAAGGTGGACGGGGCATGACATTATGAGCAGATTAACAATTCTTCTATCATTGGACAAGCGGTGATTATAGATGTTTTTTTTGCTCTAAAATAGCTTAAAATTACCACAGCATTTCTGATGCTGTGATATTTTCTTTTAGAAAAGAAAAAAACAAACAAACAAAAAAAACGCCTTTAGATAATAGTCCACAACGAGCGAGACTGTACAATGCACCTCCATCATTATGTGCATCTATTTATTTTTTTTTTCCACACAGACGCCTCATTTGACAGTGTAGATCATCTGTCGGTTAATAAAGAGAACCTCCTCTAAACAGATACCCATAAGAGTCAGATCGAGCTGTAGAGAGGCGACAGCCTAACAAGAGATGGAATCAGATCTCTGCCTCTCTTATCTGCCAGGGCTCTGCTGTCATATGAAGTCGCACAACACAATACTTTTTCTTTTTTTTTATCCCATTTATACCACAGAAGAAAAGGTTATTTGAATGTCACCAGCAAAACAGAGTCACGGTGTGAAATGCATCCTGTACAAATGCAGTGTTTTTTGTTTTTTTTTTTTTGTTTTTTTTGTGGAAGGTGGGGCTGAAGGCTTGCTGGGTATTTTAGCTTAGATCTGTTCTAATGGCAACGACTGGCTTGTGAGAGCACAGGAGGCTCACAGCGAGGTGCTGCCACTAGAATATACCTCCAGAACAAAAACCTCTGTATTGCAGCTTTTAACAACTATCCTGAAGTCATTAAAAAAAAAAAAACACTCAAAGGAGATTACAGAAAGCAAAGACATAATTGACACATTTTGATGTCTCCAAACTGAGTCTGGCTAATTCCCCATCAAATCATTCAGCTGTCTAAGCTGTGATCCTTTTTTCCACCAGAGACCAGCTACAGTTTTCAGAAAATGGGCTTTTAAAGTTACACCCCCCTCCCCCCCATTATTCCTTTCATAGCAGCGCAGCGACTTTGCTGGAGCTCAGGTCTGGACCACTGCCCTGGGCTGCTTTTGGGATGAACTCATGCGTGCTTTGGTGTGTTTGTTTGTGTGTGAGGCCTATTAATATTTCAACACTGCCCAACTCCAGATGCCTGTACAACAGAGCAGTGCTTTTCTCTTCATGTCTCCAACTGTATTTACTTGACTGTTTTATTGAGGAGGATTCTGACACCCTTTATGAAGTCGAGCAGGAGAGGGTGAACGCGTATTCCCTACCTGCAAGCTCAAGACGTCTCCCTTTACGTCTTCTTCTCTACCACTGTGACGACAATTTGGGCACTAATTTATGTGTTGTTTTGGCAAAGATTGACGAGCTTCCTGGCTGGGAGTCTGCTTTGCTGCACTCTGGGGGAAACGACAAAAGCTCGAGTATACGGAACAGACGAGCACCATGAAGGGGAGCATGTGTGCGGTGCTCGTTTTCCCTCCCCTGCCTTCGCCACCTGAGCTGGAATCTTTCCCCATCACTCTTTACCTTCCCCAGTTCGGATCCTTCCCCCCAGCCTGTCCTCGACAATGACAAGTGAAGCTTTGCCCAGCTGATTGGGCCCATAGCGCATAGAAAGGCTCGCAGTGTTTCTTCTGTTCCCAAGATTTAATCAGAAAAAGTATTTTAAGGCTTTGATTTTTAAATTATTTCTTTTTTTTTTTTTTACAATTTTCCTTAAAGCATTCAAGTGTGTTTTAAACATTTTGCATGGGAGTGGACTACGCTTTCTGTACCTGTTTGAGATGCACCGAAACTCAAAATCACTGAGGCTGAAATCACACTGGGCCGATTGATTGACTGCTGCAGGAGCTGCTGGTTGAATTCTAAGAGTCAGGTGAAGATTGTGCAACATTGTTGTTTTTTTTTTTTTTTTTTTTTTTTTTGAGCTTCGGCCAATTGAACAAAGAGGTCGATGGTTAAAGACTCCTTTGTGGTACAGAACCTTTGTTAAGCACCCCCAACTCTCTCTGCAGGGAGAGTTGCCTTGTACACTCCTTTGGAAAAAAAAAAAAACACATGAATATATAAATAATGAATCCTTCAAAACATCCAGAGCAATTACACGCAGAAACCTTTACATAACAACAAAGAGCCTTGTTCGAGTGCACCAGGGAATTTGCTACTGCCACACTGTACAACTTCCTTTCTCCTATAATTGCTGTATTAGTATGCATTTCTGTAACTCAGCCTGGATTCTGCTGTGGGTTTGTGAATATGATATTTCTACTGTTTTGCTCCCTTATATTAAACCCTACATCAGTAACTGCTTGCATGGTCTTTTCTGGAAATGTTTATAAGTCATTTTTTTCCCAAAGTCCAAGTAAAATCTCAAGTCTCTAATGACCAAAATAAGTAACTCACCTCGGATTCATGTCTTCTCGTAAAGCACAGACTAGTCTAAGTATCCTTAAGCTCAATTCAATGGATTAACTTTTAGCATTTGTCTTTATTGGTTCTAGAATGTTGAAGTAACATGCAAAGCGTTATTAGTTTCCACAATAATCACAGAAGATAATCGTTAAACATAAATATAATTTAACCATAGTACAAATAGGATCACTTTTCCATTTCCCAGGATGTGCTATATTTTTTTATTTTTATTTTAATGACATTAGCTGAACAGCAATAGTTTATAGGTTGAGGGTTACATTTATGTTATTTTTAAATAACTTAAAATAGGTATTTAGTGGAGAGTTCAGTTTGAGAAACATGGATGCAGTCACATTCATAAGGTACAGCGAACTTGAACATGATGTTTGGAACCACTAAAAGGCCACGTTTCACTAAGGTTTCTGTTTAATAAATTAAACGATATGCTCAACTGCCTTACGAGCACTGGTCTGCAGATAGCTAAAAACTTGAATATACCTCTCTACATCTAGATAATGCCAGGACGTACCGACTGACATGCCAATATTCACACTATTTTTGGCCCCATTTGAACCACAAGGACATACTTAGAAATATACAGTTTTTACTACATCCTCACAGAGGGCGAGTATGCAGCGGATTGGACATCACCTAAAAAAAAACACACTGGACAAAAGTTATTTCTCACCAAAAGACAATGCAGTTTTGTGTCCTTTTGGTTCAGAACAGATAAATTATCCAAATAGGGAAAACAGCACACCTATATTCACTGTATTTTCTAAAAAACACAGTTTTTTTTTCATCAGTTTATTATCTAATACAGAATTAGTGTATCTAATCTGCTATATGTTTGGCCAACCCTTTTTCAATGTCCCCATCTACATCTACTGCACAATCACAAAAAGACGGGCTACACATGGATGTTCACAATGCACATCTCCATGGTCAAAAGGAAAGTAGACCAGCCAGATTGGTATGACTTAGGCCCAACTGTAAGTGCTTGGAAGCATCAAACAAAAACAGATGAACTTGGAAGTTGTTCTTAATTTCTTGTACTGACACATAATGTTGAGAGAAGCCATTTATATTGTGTGTAATAATGCATTATATACTTCAGTAAGGGAGCAAAAAGTAATCATCTGCTGATCTATACTTGCCAGCCTACTTTCACCCCTGGTTACACGAGAGAAAGATTCTTAACAAGACTCAATTCCCACAGAAAGAGTCCGAGTCAAATCTCAAGTCTTTAGAGCACAAGTCCAAGTCGAGTCTATAGTTTGTTTTAGCAAATTAAGAGGAAGTCAACTCAGTCTCCGCAGATAATAGAGAAAATAGAAGAGAATAGGGAAGAGACGAGAGTTCCGAGGCACACTGCTGCTCAGGGTCAGTGGGTCAAAGGCACACAGCCAGAACACACATGCAGAGCAGGCTGAATATTTCAGCTGACAGTAATTGTCCCTCTGTGGTCTCCTTAGGAAAACATGTTTCCAGACAATGCGGACTGGCTGCACAAGCCAGATAGTAATCATGATCTTGATTCGCTTCGTCGAAGAGAGAAGAGGCTGCAAAAGACAGTAACGGCATTAGCCAGTGTTCTATAAGAGCCGGAGAAGGTAAAGGAGCCCTCTGAATAGAAATCCAACACAGAATTGTAATAATTTAAAAGATCTACCAAAAACTAAGCAAGAAGAATCTTGATTTTATGTAAAAAAACAAAAAAAAAAAAACATTTTATAACTTGCTGTAACATTAATTTATTATGCGCTTTGTGTATGTTTATGTGAAAATGTGATGAAAAAAAGTCTAATTATAAGTTATAATAATTATAATTATAAAAAGTCTGCTCTGGCTATACTACCAATTTTATCAGCTGCAGGTCCTGTGTACAGAATACGACAAAATGCACACAAAAAATATATTTGCTTGTGTTGTCATTTTCCTAAAAAGCCGAAAATGTGAATCTGCCACTCCTCAAAAAAAAAAAAAAAACAGACAAAAAGCCTTATGCACAGTACAAATCTTGTCTGCAAATCCTTGTATTTCTTTTCCAGAGTCTTATTTAAAAGTTTTTTTTTTTTGTTTTTTTTTTAACAGTGGAGCTGACGAGCACCGAGGGTGCCATTCACCTTGAAGGTCTTGGGTTTTCATCAGCTGAAAAAGAGCAGGCAAGGACAAGGAAGATGAATGACATCAATGGCCAGCCGATACTTCCAGGGACTTGTGATTGAGACAAATGAGCCTTGTTACATTAGCTGTGATACTGAATCCTGCTGCTCAAAGATCCAGAGCTTGATAGAGCTGAAACTAGAGGCACCCAACCTTTCTACAGATCACCGGTGTCACTGGGCCTCAGAAGAAGAGCACTGTCAAAGCACCTGCTTCACTACACTTTTGTCTCTTTTCACTTTGCGCATTTGCATTTTGTTTTATGTGCATTCAAGAACTTCCTTATTAGACTTGGGGAAAAGTCACGATCCTAGGATGCATTCCAATGCAAACATTAGCAATGTTTACTGGGGTTTGTGTTAT
Organism: Poecilia mexicana; assembly: GCF_051168715.1. Taxonomy (NCBI): domain Eukaryota; kingdom Metazoa; phylum Chordata; class Actinopteri; order Cyprinodontiformes; family Poeciliidae; genus Poecilia; species Poecilia mexicana. The sequence continues at coordinate 12,192,666 of NW_028263375.1, forward strand.
CATCCAATTATCAAGATGAACAGCTCAATATATCATGATATTGATCTTAGGCCATATCGCCAAGCCCTAATTCACTCATTCATGCACACATTCACACAATAAAGGAAGCTATAAAAGCGCAAGGTTTCAGTGTTCAGAAAAAAAAAAAACAACGGGTCATTAAACAAAATATTAATGCAGATGTTTGTGTAATACCAGACATTACAAACTAATTGCAGAAAACTGGAAAAAAAAAAAAAGAAACTCATATTGGGATCCAGCATAAATGTTTTAATCATAAATTTATGTCTGTAATGGGAAATAAATGACAAATCTGACTGGAAAAGCAATTAACTGAGAACTTTATTTATATTGTTCTTTGCTGGAGTAGGAAAATGAACAAAACAATGACAACTTTCTTTGGGTTGTGGAAAATAGAGAGACCTCGCAGCTGTGGTGAAAGATTGTTTTTGAAACTTGGATCACAATATCCGACTTCTAAAGAGAAACTACAGAACCCTGGTTTAGTTTTGCAAAGAAACATCATAGCTCTCCATTGTCTTCAGTTCGCATGCCTGCTGTTTTACATAGGGCAGTAATAAAGCTGTTTAAATCAGTGTCCAAACTCAATGTGATGATAAGCAAAATTGTATGCGAGTTCCACGTCAAGAGCAGCTGACGTGGAACACACTGCTGTATGTAATGCACATCAGCGAGTGAACTTAGAAGGAATTATACTCTGTATTGACTGAAAATAATTAGGTATAATGAGGGTGCCTGAGTACAACCTGCTTTACACCCTTGCTTATTGAATAGCCATTATGTGTGTTTTGTACACTTAAGAGGCCACTGATTGCTGTGGTGGGTCACACATATAGTGGCAGAAATGAAAGGCGTTTTCATCATAAAGCTTGTTCTTTTAAAGTGTTTTTTTTTTTTTTCATGACGGGTTAGCTTTGATATGCAATGTGATTGCAATAAAGTTATTACCATGTGAGATATTTACTGGTGAGAAAATCTGAAAATGATGTAAAAAATAAAACTGAGGCTTTGGATTTAAAGGTTTGGTGATTTAGCACAGTGAGTACACCAACCACTTTAACAGTAATCTGTACAGAATTAAGAACCATTTGATTGGCTGTAAATAAATTCTAAAACCTCTACAATGCAAAAACTTCTTATGAATCCATGACATTTTCAAATATGCTATATTATATATATATGTAGATCCTCAAATTGGAATCAAGCAAAATGTTGCAAAGTTATAATTTGCAAGTTTCTTTATAGATTCAGAAATCTGGCTTTTACATAGAAGGCAACAAAATCTACAAATGTCTCATTAGTTACAGCTAAAAAAGCAGCTCCACTGTCATTCTCCGGTTGTACCAGACCGTGTAAAAGGCATTCCTAGACGACAGGGGTGCACATGGAGTATCTACTGCCACGCAGAGTTCACGGGAAGCTTACAGCATGTGAGACACATTCCCCTGCACTGCTGTTTTCATAGTCCTACAAACACTGGCCTGGTTTTGTTTAACATGGCAGGATTAAGCAGCCATGCGCAAAGCGCGCGCTTCCTCTATTCACGCACAGCATCTTCTACCCGCTTGGTGAATCAGCTTCCCTGACTGCAGGTGAACACAGAATCGTGATCTAATCTGAGGCAAATAGAGAAGTGCCAAGATTAATCATTGCATAAACACATCCCAAAAGCTCTGGAATAACAATCATCTCTTAAGCCTCAGTCATGCAAAGGCTCAGGCATTAAGTCAGCTGACAACCACTATCCCCCTTCTCTCATACTGGCTTTGCTTTGTAGGTTTATTACAGACAGGACGGTGTCAACACTTTGTATGGTACAAGGGAGTTTCTAAGTCAAATGAGAGGAGTAGTCCACTGTTCTTAGGCGAATCATTTCTTCAACCTTGTGACCAGAACCAGCCAGTTTTAAATTTAACAGCTGGATCAGTGACCAGCCAGGGAAAAGTTAAAAACCCTAACTTTTGATTAGGAAACACACTATGCCAAAGTGCTACAAGACACTATAGCTAAAGGAAAACTAAAGGAGACTCAAAGTGACAAAGCTTTAGTGCCGGCGAGAATGTTGGTGGGCTTTGGGAAAATTCTGAATTAAGGTGAGGATTTCCATTTCTAGGGCAAACAGGAGCCTTCAATAGAGTTTACTAGTCATCGCTAATGACTAAAGCCAAGTTATAAATGTCAGTTTCGTTTTTGTTTTAAAATAGTAGTAAAATCCTTACCTCCACCATCCATCCATCCATTCATTGTCTATACCCACTTATTCTTGCCGGGTCACAGGGTGACTTGTGCCTTTCTTCAGCAGTCACTGTGTGAGACGAGGGCTACAAACTGAACAGCTCATCAGTCCATTGCAGGCCAAACAAACAAACACACACACACACACACACACACACACACACACCCCCCCCACACACACACACACCTAACTCTAAATGACAATTTAGAGAGACCAATTAACCAAACAGTCATGTTGTGGGAGGACGCCAGAGTACCTGGAGAGAACCCACACAGAACATGGAAACTGCATCCAGAAGGACCTAATGACAGGATTCAAACCCAGGACCTCTTGCTGCAAGGCAACAGTGCTACCAACTGTGCCATTTTGCAGCTCTGAACTCTACCAATTACAAATAATTAACGACTGCTTACAGCAGGACACCTAGAAAAGAATATCTAGAATGCTTTTCTTATCTTCTTTTATTGCAGTTTGTAAAGAGAATAAATCAACCAGAAACAGTATCGGCAGGTTAAAGCTTTCCAAAACACTGGAATCAACCACAAAGTTCTTATTGGTCTTATCGCTACACTGAGGACATAGTTATAGAAACATACCTGCTCATTAAAACCCTGTTAGCAACAGTGAGGACCACCCTCTCATTCCGGTCTAACCAGGTCTGCTGCTTTAACACGAGCTTATTTTTGATGAGGAGCGATCTACAGAAGACCCTGAAAAATTGAGAATGAAAAAGGACAGTGGGGAGAGTGAGAGATGCAGTCCACTGGTCCAGGGGTAAGAGAGCGTGGGATGTCCAGCTGAAGTGGGAGGCCCCTCTCCAGGAGTTGCTCCACAGCATGAAGGCAGAGGCAGCGCTATGCCTAATGAAGGGCGAAGTGGATCCCCCCCCTGTGGGACCCCCTCAGGCATACTCATTAGGAGATGAAATAGCGTTTCCCGCGGCAGAGCAAGTGTCTGCCTTCGCTCGGACATATTTAATTTAGGGCCATATGAACAGCAGGCCACACCGGCCAGTTTCAGGTTGGCCTTTGTCGAGTCCAAAAAAAAAAAAAAAATATATAAAAAATCATCATCATTCACGAACCAGAGCCTGATGAAATGGTTTGCACAGAATTGAATTATGGGTATTTTTGTAGTTTGGGTTTGATAGCACAACATTCAGATTATTATAGGTCATGTGTAGTGATACTTCCAGCTATTGGTTAAAAAAAAATCTTTTATAAAAAAGATGTTATATTGAGCCTATCACAACTTTCAATCCCTTCAATGTGTTGCATTATGTTGCATGTTTTTGGCTGCAGGCAAAAATAATAGATTCATTTAGCCAGTGGTGGTTTGTGGAAAGGAACCAAGGATTATGGTAATGCGGCACTCAATGCTGCAAGCAAAATACAGTGGAAAAAGAAACTTCTGCAGGAAGAGGCACTGTAGAAATATCTGAGAGGTTAATTTATATGATTGCAGAAATCATGCATTCACAAATAAACCGAGAATACAAACTGCACTAATTTTGGGAAGAAAAACAATTTCTTCTGCTGTGAGAAAGAAAGCTTTTATAGGGTATCAATTCACTGAAATTCAAATACTGTACATGTCGCTGCTTATCCTGGTTTCTGATGAATCTTCACATTTATTAAGGCTGTTTTCGTGCCTTGTTAGATATGTATAACCAATCTCCTGTAATTAGCAGCTGCTAACCTTTGGGGTGCTAATCCCCCATGAACTGTGGATTTTGTACATCAAAGCCCACACACCCCCTTATAGCTGGTGCTTGAAATTACGCTCTATTTGAAACCTGCAATTATTTGTACAGCATGGATGCAAACAGTCTCCTCTTTTATGTCTCCAAGAATCCCGTGGGTTTGCAGTAAAGAATCCTTAATCCACTCCAGTGGAAATCCAAATATAGAGTTAACACGAGCTCTCGAAAATTTAGACCCACAGTCGGATTGCCTGTGATGCAAGCACAATGGAGGAACCTCTCACTTCTATTTATCTCATAGCTAAAATTTCATCTCTTTAGTAGATTAGGTGCACTATGTAAGCAATTTATTTTACCAAACTTTGATCCAAAATTTCGGTTCGGGAGTGAGGGAACGTTAGGTTGGTATTGCAAGGTAATTTAGTCAGGCTGTGTCCTCAGGTAGCAAGCTTGCAGTCTGCTGCTAAACAGATATGCAATTCATAGTTTTAAAAACACAGTAACAGTGAGAGTGATGGCTGGTATTTCTCGCAGCGGGAAATATAAAACAGCTAAACTGATCTTTCTTTTTAGGAAGAAAAAAATGTCTGAAGTCTTCTTTCAGCACGATGAACGGTGGTGCACAGCAATATGTGAGGGAGGGGAAAACTGTGGTCTCTCCAGCATTTTCTGTGGCATTTTATTGAGGGGACTTCAACAGCAAGAAAGGCATGGCAGAGAATATAGTGATTTTAAAAGTATCGCTTATTAAAAACCTTGATGTAGCCTGAAACCAATACCAGCCTAGGCTTACTACAAAGACTGGATTTTGTTGTAATCCTGCACTGTTTAGAACAACAGCTGAAGGTTAAGTCAGTTGTATTGCACACTGTTTAATGTAATCAAATACCACAACAAATGATGTTTAGTCTGTTGCAAGTTTTCCTCCTGCCCATTCGCAGCTGCAGTAAATATATTGTGCAAGGAGGGAGGGAAAGATTACAGAGATGCAAAATAACCAAAACAGATTCACACCTCATAGACAACACCGTATCCACAAACACACAGACACGCACGCATACACACGTGTGTGCACACGCACACGCACTGACACAAACGCACACGCACATACCCAAACACAATGCTGATGTTTATGCATGGAAGCTGCCTAAAGCATTTACTTCCTTTAATGAGAGACAGGAGTCTCATGTATCAGCGATGCACGGCAGGGGAACAGTTGGGTTGGCTTTATTTCCATCAATCCAAGGCATTTATCCCTGTATCACATCAATACCTGTCAGTTGCGCGGGATGAGATAAACCTTGTCGAGCAGACTGAGTCGGGGCCACGCAGTTTTTGGTAAACGCGTGCACTTTAAAACTCCAGGTGGGCGTGATAATACACAGCGATAAATCAAGTAGGCTTCAAACACATGAAGGTACAAGAAAGTTCCTTGTGAGACAAGATGACACGAGGATCTTCTTTCCAGCATTTACTCAAGTAAGTGATTAAAAATCCATGAATAAACAATGATCCTGTTCAGTATTTAGAAGAAACTATACACCTCGGCTGTCATCTAATCCCCTTCGAAATCTCTTTACTTACCTTATTGTAACGGGGATCCCGCTTCTCTTTACTGACTTAAATGGGAAACTGAAATCTCATCTTGTGACACCTCACAAAATAAAACATGCACTTGTTGCAAAGTGCTATAGAGTGACATGGAAAACTTAAAATGCAAGTAGCTCAATGTTTGTTTTTTTTAACCATTGCACATGCTCCAGCTTATTGCAAAGCATGTGTTAATCTGAGTTTATCTGTGAAAACAGATATAACACAGTGAGAAATCTTCAGCCGCCTATGAAAAAAGATTTATCATGTGATAAAAAAAAAACACACACACACACACACACACACAAAAACCCCCCCGCAGAATTACGTACTCGAGGGATTGGCTTTGAGCGATGGCAATACTCCTAAAGGCGGCCAAATTATGATTTATAGACTTTGGCTTGAGAGTGCATGGGGCAGACATGCATGTATCCATGACTGCTGGGCTTCTCTCCGCAGCATGGGAGCAACTCGGAGAGAATACATTTAGTGTAAAATTGCTTCATCTGTTTACAATTCCATTTGGAGTTTATGAGAAAGACAGGCAAACACAGCCTGATGTATTGCCCCCATGTCACGGCATGGCAGGAGCATCCACACAAAGATTCATCTCTCACTTAGAAGCCAAATGATACGTCTAATTTGCTGCAAGCACAGTTATTTTTAACCTCTCCGAGCTGTCAGATAATGGAGCTCGACTGTCAGCGCTGGTGTATGCGAGTGTGTTAAAAGGTTGCAAACTCTTTTCAATTTACCATTCCCTTTGAGGGAATTACAAAATGCACATTCCCATTAGTTCGACTGATTGACATGGCTTTTTTGCTTTTTTATCAAAATCAAAGGTGGGGAATGAAAAGAGTTGACGGCACCGAGATGGATACATCCAACAGCAAACTAAATTTGGCTTTCACTTGCACTGTCAATAAAGTTCAGCAAGTGCTGGTTGTTTTCGTGGTTATTAATTGGGCAAAATGATGCTTTTTTTCCAAGCAGAATAGATAGAGTACTTGCACTTTCTAAAAAATAATAATAATAATAAGAGATGAAAATAAGGTCACGTAAATTGTGTTTTTTTTTTGTGCAAACTGGAGAAAAGCAACATAGTGAATTCATGCAAAGGGACCAATTAAAAAAAAACAAAAAAAAAAACACACTGGAGAAGTAACAATGAACCAAGAAAGGGGACTGTTTCCATCTTTATCAGCTTTGATTGACGACTAGCTAGTTGAAAAATTTGAAATCATTAGTTGTTTTTTTCTATCACTAAACTCCCCACACTATAGCTCTACTATGTCCGGTTAATAGCAGCACTCTTCAGTGTGGAAGCTGTTATTGAGTGAAGAACAACCAAACTCTCACTATTACTGAATCCTGATCAAAAATTAGACATACAGCCAGCGTGTTCTCAATTTCGTATTTAAAACAATTAAATTATCTAGCTCTACTAAGTATGGTTGTACATCACAAAGAAGTGTAAATTCAATATTTACTAACAACAAGAATTGCTCAAGTGCTCTTGAAGATATGGAAACATTCAGCGTATTCAAAACATTTGAAAGCAACGAATTAAAAGCGGGAACTGCAAGGGAAATGTAAAAGGAATAAAACAGAAGCGGAGTGTACAGAGTCTAATCTCAAAAAGTCCTCTGTTATGTTGCAACGTTATCAATTAGTAAATTAATTCATAAGTGCTACATAAAAAAAAAAAACAATCAACAGATATTCGCCTGTGATTGGCATTTTATCCTTCTGGTGCAAACAGTTCCACTGTCCCAAAAACCAGCTGACCTCTGATTTTTGCCAGCTCCAGCTTACTGCTGTTATGTAAGAAAAGTGAAGGGGACACGTGGGGGAATGAGCACTGTTCATTTCACCTCTGCCACGCTGAAACAGCCAAACCCTCTGTTTGTTTTTCTCTGTATGTTTGGGCAAAAAGAAGTAGAACAGCCAGTGCAGGGTGACATTTCTCAATGATCTGGTTCGACACTAGCATAAAAAAGTAACAAAAAAACAAAAACAAATGTCTTACATCACACTTGTACCACTACAGTCCCAGCTGCTCTTAGGACCCTGACTGAATGACAGGGGAAGAGCTCATGAGACCCATTATAAAATAGCTCCTGACCTTTTTACTATAAACTGAGGTTGTTTTTGCAAAAAAAAAAAAAAAAAAAAAAAAAAAACACTTTCTGCAGAAGGCAGACAAGACATATCGTGATACATTGGATTTAAGAGTTCCTGTCATGTAGGGCAAGATTCTTTAATGAACACATGAAAACATACACAAAGCTTGGAAGGCATTCACAGGTTTAAGTGATAAATGAACCAGGCATCATCTTTTTCCTCCAAAGTACTCACGCTTATCAAAACACTTTTTTGCAAATAGGCAAATTCAGTACAATGCTGTATTCGCTCAAAAAACATGCTGAAGAAGCTTTATGCATCCCAAACAAAAGCACGAACACGGAGCTGAAGCAAGTAAGCAGCAAGTGCACTGTCAACATACGTCTATGTTGGAAGTGTCTCCCATCTGAATGAGGAAGCGGAGCATCATTTTCAGGTGTAGCGGAACTCTTTGGTGGTTACATAAGTAGCTGCTAATGGTGCTTGGTCAGAGTTTAAGATCTAATCCTCTGAGGCAATATGAGCTGCCACAACAGCTTTCGACATTTTGTCTGGTGGAGTCAGGAAATGCAACACCCGTCATGAGTTGAAGCAAGACGAATTTAGTGGAAAGAACAATGATGCCTTTCTCTTCTTGACTGAACGGGTTTACTCCCGACAGTTCACTTGGCAAAAATTGCATTTTAAAAATACAAATGAATTTTCAGTTGAAACCCTTCCATGTGAAGCAGTCGCAGCACAGTAGTCCAAACCCAACAACCAATCAAAAACATCAACTTTGATAACCTATGGCAGGGACTCGGGTTTGTGACCTGGACTCAAATTCCATCTAATTTGCAAAATAAATAAAGAAAGAAAAACTGACTCATGCTCAGAGGATTCAATATCCGACTCGTCTCAAAAACTCTCCATCTCCCATGTAATCAGGGATCAATGTAACTTGATGAATAAAGACTTGAGAATTTTATTTTTTTTTTCTACCACTGAACAACATTTCTAAAAGGTAATTGACAAACCACCACTCTAACATTTTTCCGCTCTAACAGGAAATATGTGCATACTTTCCTGTTAACAGGTGTATTTGATTTATTAACCAAAGTTGAGGAAAGAACATAAGTGATTAATGGTTCATAAAAATCTTTCAGTATTTAATGTAACATCCTCATAATGTTCCGATGTATTTCTCTCAAACTGAGATCTGCACTATACAACTCCCCATCGTTTCAAAATGAAATAAAAAATACTAATAATTCTAGAAAATAAAAGCACATCCTGATTGTTTCATTAAGAAATTCGGCATAAACTAAATGTTCACTTTTACTGGGATAAACAATCCAAAGCATTTCACACTTCTTTTGAAGGTTGAATTGGATTTTTTTGGCAAAAAGATGACCATGTGTTATCAATCAATCAAATTTTATTTGTATAGCACCTTTCAGTAGTAACAAGGCATTTCAAAGAGCACACAGTCAACAACATTACATTTTGCACATCAGATTATTGATTAATTTTTCATGATTAGGTTTCAAAAGCAACTCTAAACAGCTGAGGTTTTAGTCTAGATTTAAAGGAACTGAGTGTTTCAGCTGTTTTGCAGTTTTCTGGAAGTTGGTTCCAGATTTGTGGCGCATAGAAGCTGAATGCTGCTTCTCCACGTTTGGTTCTGGTTCTGGGGATGCAGAGCAGACCGGAACCTGAGAGGTCTGGAAGGTTGATACAACAGCAGCAGATCTTTAACATATTGTGGTGCTAAGCCATTCAGTGATTCATAAACTAACAACAGTATTTTAAAGTCTATTTTAAAGACCATTTTAAATCCAAATGTTAAAGTGCTAACATTTGATTTGAGGATAATCATTTAAATTCATTACCAACCGCTGTGCTGTGTTTTCAGCATACTGGTTGGCATGCATCCGATGTAAAAAATATTTAACTCCTGTCATTAGGCACCTGAAACGTAGCTGATGATATCCAACAGGTTAGAGCTCAAAACCACCTGTGCGTCCATTTTGAGGGAGCTTGAGATGTGTCATTCAAAGGACAGGTGCTGGATGCGCTCCCAGAGGCATGCAACGCGCTAGTATGTCGGCGCGACAGCTCGCCTGATAAAATGGCCGTCTCTTATCTCTGCTGTGCATAAGAAAGGCTTATATGTTCTCCATGACAGATTATCCGCCACGTCGGGATTTGCCCAGCAACATCTGAACAGATGCACAGAGCGAAACAATGTGTCACATGTATATAGCTTCAACCTAACACTTAACTGTTAATGTGAATTCTTCTATGTTCAAGCAACAGTGGAGGGTATGAGTTTCTCTCTTGCACAGCAAGTCTCAGTTTTTTTTTTTTTTTGTTTTTTTTTTGCAGCACAGTGAAACTGGCAATCCTGAAGCAAGCTTTAATTATTATGATAATCTGCAATGAATACATGATATGATAATTATATGTTATCTATAATTATTGTGATCATGTGGGGCAGAGTGTGCTGGGAAACTATTTGAATCCTCACCACTGGGTAGCATCATTATTAATCTGACAGCACTCAGGAAGCACTTTGTTTGTTTACTCTGATTGCTCTTTTACCGGCCCAACAAACAACTTGGCTCTCCTCTGAGCTACAGTGGCATAATTTGTTGGAACAGCGAAAGCATTTATCTATAAATTTAGTTTCAATTTGAGGTAAGCTGCAGTCGTGAAAAGCCAAATCACTACCAGGGAGAAGATTATTCTAATTACTAACCAGCTGCCGCGCATGCTGCATGAGCGCAGGATGTGTCAGAACACAGAGCAAAGCAGTTATCAGTTTCACAGAATCTTTTGAGCTCACATTTACATCGTGCACAAGATGTTAAACACGAAATTGTCTTGATTTGTATGGTAATGCTGTGAAACTAAACAGCGTGCACAATGGGGGGCGGGGGGGAATCCTGTGACTGAATCTAGGAGCTCTGATTTTATGGTCAATTTGTGACGCAATCTCAAAAGCAGAATGTTCATTTGCAGATCTAATAAACCCGATGGTGTTTTAGTTCCAGCTCAGAGTACGAAATGCGTGCTGACCACCTGACAGAAAAACGCAGCAATACATCTCACACAGGCGCGGTAATATGTGCAACGTTTAATTTAAAAAGCAAGTCTGACGGTTTGCTGTGATTTAGTCACACAGTAAGCTGGTGAGGCAGAGCAGAGGAATTTTCTCATGCGATAGTCTGTCTTTTCCAAGGCTCAGTATATCTGAATTAGACCATAATGCAAGAATGGCTCGGTCCCTAGGGTTTTCTTTGCCATTTGTACAGCTAGCGCTGCAATCCCCCTGACAGGCCTGTTTGTGACTGCTCCGCTATCAGAGGGTTGAGAAGAGCCAGGGACGAGCCTTCATTAGAGATTAAAGTGACCGTCACAAAGTCCAAAACGATCACTGCCTCCTGCAGCAAGGCGAGTCGGGACACTGAAAGGGTTTAAGCTCATGCGTCGACAACAAACTCAGAATCAGAAGGATCCTTTTCTTGGTGTATTCTTTTCTTAAATTTCAATAAGCACCCATGGATGAAATTTAAATATATATATTTTTTTTATTGGCTACCAATAATCATGTCATCTACATGGATTTGCTTTTATAAAACTCAGAAAATGTTCATCAAATTCCAAGCACGACGGCAATATGTTATGTGTTTATGTGATTTATTTCGGTGTGTATTTTCAGCAGACATCATAAGGATTAGATACATTTTTCTACTAATTAGACACATTTTCTTTCTTATAAATTGTGGCTTAGCTGTAATGCATGTCTCTGTTGATCCGCAGCCAGTGAACATTAGCAGTTCGCTGTGTGAATGATATGAAGCAGAATATGTAAAGCTGAATCCCTGACCTTTTGACCAAACTCCTGACTCTAATAACTAAAAATGTAAAAATGTGTGCTCTCTTTTTTGAAACCATACAAAAACAGACGCGCTATTTTTGGGGAAAAAAAAAAAAAAAAAAGGTTATAATTTCTCAGATGGGAACGCTCACTGATCAACTGATTTAACCTAAAATCTGTGAGTTCCTTTGTAACTACACCGAAGATATAAAAGAACTGCACTGTAGCACAGAAACTAATGGCAGACGGAAGGTTAAACAAAGCAACAAAAGCCTTTATACACATTACGCCATTCCTCCTTCCTTCAGAATCCTTGCTGTAACTCCAGAACAAAGCAGCTATTCTCCGAGGAACATGAAAGACAGACATCTGTCAATCACCGCTTCTGCAACTCCGTATTTCCTGTGTCAGAGGCTGCAGGTTGAAGAAATGTGCAATATTCTGATAATATTTCATGCAAACTAATGCAAGTCAGAACACTTCCCTGCTGGCCAGAAGGAGGGGTGGGGGAGGGGACGAGAACAGGTAATTATTGGATTGCCTCAAGGCAAGAAATGATAGAGATTGCAGAGAACGGGGATATTTAGCCCTGCTAATGAAGGCCCATGTTTTGGGAGAACTGTTAAGGGGGAGTGAAGGGAAGCTGGGCCGGGGCTCGGCAGGAGGCAGCGCCTGATAAGGCCATCTTATATAATGGTTATACCAGGTCTGGCTTGCTGTTTGGATCGAGGTTCCCTGTTATACACATTCTCTGCAGCAGGCTCAGGAAATGAGGCACACTGTCTGGTATTCATACAAGTTCACTACATTAATTATAAATCGGGAGAGACAAAGGCTTGAGTGATTTGAGTGAAGGATCAACCTCCCTTGGCCTCGTCTATTTAACCCCTCTGAAGGGTTTATGCTTGCCCAACTCAACAGCCTTAGTTAAAGTGCTGAAAAATAAAAGGAGGATGCGTAGATTGTATATGCAGCAGCTCCCCCGGACAGATATGAAAATTTAATCACGACATTAGGATTCACAGGCATTCCCTTGCTAGACCTGCAAGCAGACATCAGAATTGCTAATTTGCTGGTTTGCTCAGGAAGGGCTGGCTGATGGCTGAGGAAGGGATGAATGGAAACAGGAGTCTGATTTGTCCAGATAACCTTGAACCCCAATGCTCAGCTTCCTGTGGACATAGAGAACTCAATCAGTCCCCCCTTTTTTTTTTTTTTATCGTGCTGATCTGAGTTGCTGTCCAGAGCAGCGGCCAGCACGGTGCCACACTTGCCTTTACTCGACTACTCCGAAGGTGTCGTCAGCCAGGATCATTTCCTGCTATCTCGCTCGTCTGCTCTGACAACGCTATTAAGTCCTGCCGAAATGCGACAAAAATAGCAAAATTCTACCTTTAAGAAGACGGTATAGAAATGCAATATGATCCCAATCAGATAGGACGAATAAGCCCCAAGTAAATCTTTGACAAAAATCATAGTAATTGTGGTTCCATTTCTTATCGGGATAATTAATTTCTATTGCTTGTGAGGGAGACTCCACCAGAGGCATAGGCACGATAAAGAAAAAAGGTCCTGACAGGGTTATGAGTCAGCAGAGATGTGAAATTCAAATTAGCCAGGCTAAGCAGTTTGAATCTGATGATGATTTGAGTAGACTCACTGGGCAGCCCTGCAGTACAGTACAGCAGCTCAGGGCTGCAAGGTACTGAAGATACTCATGGACACAGGTGCTACATCAGCAAATAGCATGTGAAGGAAGAAACAGTCCAAACTGTACTCATGACTTTCTACTGGTTTTATTAAGCGGGCTAAAATTTGTGTTCATTTCTCTAAAATAATTTTAGGGAAAGAATTATAGAGAAATTATTTCCTGAAGGGGAAAATGCATTTCTCTTCAGGATTCCCCCCCAGAAAACTTGCTAAGCCTAGTGGAAGGGGTGCCAGCAGGTCACCCTTTGTGTTTAAAAATAAATAAATAAATAAATATTGATGGGAAATATGACTGGGTAATTATTGGAAGGCAGTATTCACAACACATAAACACCAACCATTGAGTTTTTAAAAATGCAACAAAATGTTATCTACAATGTGAAATGAGGAGGTATGCATATTTTTACGCTTCATTAGTAAAGCATAAAATTCAAATATTTATTTTATTGTTATTGATTGTAAGTTTTCTAGTGTTTTCCCAAATCCTCCCATGTTGTTTTGCTTTGCTCGTTGTGACTGGTTATTTTTCTGTGGGAAATGCAGTTTTTGAAAGGAATTCTGGTTATCTGTCTGTTATAGACTGGTAATATGGTTAACAATTTCCTTTACTTCATCAAGTTGCAGACACAGAGCCAAACTGCTGTCAGGACATGTATTCAATATGCGTGTGAGGGGCAAACGCATGCAAGTATAAAACGGGTGTGGCTTTTTAGTACGTAGATGGATTCTACAAAATGGAAAGCCTTCACAGGAGGATCATATAAATGCAGGCGAACCTATTTTACGACTGACCTTATACACCATTTGAAGTGAAAGGAGACCTGCGCTATCTGCAGTGATACAAATTGTACACATAGCTTAACTCGTTTTAGCTATCACTGTTACTGGTTTGTAAAAAAAAAAAAAAAAAACTTTCAGAAATAAATAATTAATTTGGTTGTTTGAAAACATTGTAAATCGAGGAAAACACACCCAGGAATGGCATGGGAATTAACAGGGTACAAGCGTCGTCTTGCTACTGTGGTAAAGGGCACTCCCGTCACTGTTAGCATGAAATGTAATAAATGTAAGCTGTTGTTCTGTTCGCTGCCAGTCAGCTGATAGAAAGCGGAGTATATTTTTCTGATACTTATATGAAAAACCAATTTGGCTTTTCTGGAAATATTCTCAGTTGGAAAGAACACCTGCAGTCACACAATGTGGTTAAACTAGCAGTGCCCCACCCTTCAGTTAGCGTAGTTTGCAAGGTACATTCTGTTTGGGAAACATTTAGATTATCCTGTGTGGTTTTGCTTTAAGTTTTGTGTTGTTACTATGAAACCGTGGTATTGCTTCTCAACAATATCGTCCTGTTAAAATCTCTTACTGGCCCACGCCTATTCGAGATTCTTTCAAAACACAGTTTGAGATTTTTTTTTAACTATTTATTATATTTGAGAAAAAGAGCCGTATTTGCCTGCTAGAATTAGACAAACACGTCGACACATAGCCAGGCGATACCTGCTACACTGTTTACATTGACATGCCACACCAAGGCTTTTTGAGTGACAACAAAAACTTGAGGGAATCCAAAGATATAGCTAAAACCTCCTCTTATGTCATACTTATAACCAAATGCCATGTTTCATCTCGTCCTGTGAGCTGGATATATCGTTACAGCCCCACTCTTTCCTAAAACATCTTAAGTTTCTGCATCTTTGTGAGAAGTGGCTAGAATAGCTTCTAAAACTCCATCATGTGAGACGGCCTTGTGTTATTAACAAATCCAAAGCGAGGATCTATCATTGGCAGGGATAGCTGAAGCAGCGGGAGCAGAAGCCCGACTGTTTTTCTGTCACAGCCTCAGCAGCTTGCACACTCTCTCCTTGCACACTGCCATCTTTCACTCTGCCAGACACTTGCCTCCTCACCCACTGCGCCCACCAGGCCCGGGCAGCACACGCAGCGGCGAAAACATCCATTTATTCCCCGCAGAAGTCCCACGTATCCAAAGTGACCCGATCACTGGAGATCTATTTCAGTTTTTGCTACGAGTTACCTGTTATTTCATGAGCTCAAAGCACAAACACGCTTTATTATGTCATAAAACGATTCATCTGAAATCAGCTATGATAAATTCCCCGGTTAAATACCTTGTCATGCTGACTGGCTAAACATGACGGAGGGTGGTAATTGCGTCCCTGCAGCGCGGCCAGCAGCCTTTGAGCATATGTGTGAAATTAGTGCATTACCCACGTCCACGGGATTCTGCTATGAAAGCTGAAAGACACACACCGAAATGTCAATACAACATACATCCACTGGGCATCTGGGAGTCTTTGTGTGATCATGAGTTCACGCTGTACGAGCAAACACGCGCTAATTGGTAAATGTATGAGATAATGGACCTGAGAGCCAGAGACGTGAGCTCAACAAAGAATCCCACCTTCAACATCTTAGCCCGGAGGCAGGTTTAGTGCTAACCTGCAGATGCTGCCTTTGTCTTTGAAGTTGAGAGATGGATGTACTGGAACAGATGGAGATGTTGGATGCTTTCAGAAATTATTAATGGCAAGCTATGATCCCAAATGACCTTCAGCAAATAGTCTCCCAGCACCGGAGAACACAGACAGGCCTGCACATTCATTTTGTATTTGGACAACACACCTGGTTCGATGAAGAAAATACCAACATATCGCTACTGTACTTTGAGCTCGACATTAATTCATTTGGAGGGTAGGAAGGGGTTGTTTCTTTGTTTTGTTTTGTTTTTTTTCTTTCATGCAAAAGCAATGTTCAAGCATCCAATCACATTAACCACAATCATATGTTTCAGGAATAGATCTGGGATTTAGGCAGAAAACACACTAATTCCTTAAAGCCCAATTTGTTTCTCCCACAATAGCACCACATACTGGAATTAATCTGCAGAAAGCCATTGCTGTAGTTTTAAAAATAAACCCTTCATCACTAGAAGCTTCTGTGGTTGCTCAAGGGACATGCAATTGTGACATCAAATCTATCTTGCAGAAAATTACAGAAATCAGTAATAGCCATGTAATGTCTGTTGCCTATGGATAATACTTGTTTTTTAATACAAACGGAACATTTGAAATCGACTCGGATGAGAACTGAGCTGTTGAAATAAACCAACTGTGCGTCTCACAGACCCAAAACAGGAGCAAAACCTGCCAGTGAAATTGCATTTGATTGCACTTAGAACAATTTTAGTTTTTTTCTGTGACTTCTGCACCCCAGGTTGTGGGAGTTTCATAATGAAGGTGAACCTGTCCAGAAACAACAACAACAAAAAAAAAGAAAGAAAAATGCTGGACAGTGGTTGGACATGGTTGTATTGATTTTTTGAAGGTTGTACCGTATTTGTCTTCATTCAGCAACACGGGATGATTGGGATTTCCTTCTCAAAACTGTTTCTTTAGAGAGTTAAAATTAAAAGGGTAGTTGCACATGTAGCTGTTCCATATTTACGAAAAATTGTGCATTTATTTTGCCTTGAGAAGTATTTTTGTAGTTAGCTAAAACTGTTGACATCAACAGTTATGGAGTTTGTAGTATATGGTGTTTGGTTGTAAAAGGCCAGGAATTCCACGTCTTTTAAACTGATATGTTGGGTGTTTTAGCTGAAACAGACTATGTTTAATTTCACTACTTGCAACTGAATTAAAGTTCCACCCTAGACATATTTCAAACTTAGATGAAGCTATGATCCTGTAAACACAGCTTACACCTGTGTACTTTATTTGCAGGAACACAGTTAATTTATTTATGGAGAACTGTGCATGTTAAGAAAGATTCCGGAAATGACGCCCTGCAACATTTGTAGTGCATCCGCAAGGTCTGCAACCCCAAGTTTCCAGAGAGTACACACTGCAGTGGTGCTCTCATAAGATACGGCATGTCTTCAAAGAGCTACATCTAAGGGATGAATTGATCAGACACTTTTTCTCACACTTAGTATACTGAGCAGAAAGGAATAAATTATATGAACAGTGTCTATCCGGCTATATGCCCTGGCCTCTGATTAATTACCTTAGGGCTTACTAATGAGAAGTTGTAAATTAATACAATGTTAATCCATCCAGTGTTTACTCAAGTTTGCTAAGGCTAAAGAGGGGAAAAAAAAACAAAATCCCTTATGTATAAATTATAATAATCTAACATCAAGAGATAGGAAAAAAAAATCTATGGTGAGATCAAAGCACCAATGCCCAATGTAATCGTGTCAAAAGATCAAAAAACAACTTTCTTAAACTCGAGTGGGTAAGGTATAAAGCATGTTGTGGTTAATATGGGGGGGCTTCACCTATTCTAACAAGGTCGAGATCATTCCCCCTCTAACCACAAGTTTATCCACTCAGCAAAAATAAATCGATGATGATACATCCGAGGCACGCTGAGGAAACACGAACATATTCTGTGGAACCAAATTCTTAACAAAATAAAATTGCAGCAAGGCTCCAATGAGTTATATTTATATAACAATAAGAACACAGGCACTATCGATTTAAGTGATGCCATTTACAACCCCCCCCCACCCCCCCAAAAAAAAAACAAAAAAACAAAAACACACACACACATATATATATATATATATATATATATATATATATAAACACGCACAGTTCGGGAGGAGCTTCCTGCTAAATCAAAGAAGCTTCAGACGCTCTGGACTCCTTCGCAACCGCAGAGCAACATCCTGTCTTTACATTTGATTACAACAGAAAGGAGAACAACAATCATTTGGGGACTCAAACTCTTTCACTGAATCCCTCCATAAAATCCACAACCTCAAAGCTTTCTGACATAAACTCAAAAATCTTATTGATAATCCCCATTATTATTTTTTTTTTTTTAATTTTCAGTGAGGATGTGAGAGTCACTGTTTTCTTTTAATTTGTTTTTATGTTGGGGGTTGGTCCTAGCCAACTGACAGTTAAGATATTGGTTTTGAAATTTTATAAAACATAAATACAACTAAATATTGTGATAACATTTTAAGTCAATATGGTACATGTATCTAATTTCAAGTAATGACAGCCCAATAAAAATTTTTTTTCTTCATATTTTTTAACAACCAGTTAACTCGTATTTGGATGACAAAGTGCTCCTATACTTTTTAACTTTTCTAATCTGCAGCAGATGCTACACCCCATTCAGAATAAAACAATTAGCACATAGCTAACATATGAATCAGTGCTGCACAATTTTAGAAAAAAAGCTGTAATGGTGATATTTTTATTTTTTTTGTCTAAACTGCAATGACATCAGTTGTGTTAAATCCACATACTTCTCTGTTTTCAGTTTATCAGCCCGGTGGCTACAAGTGTCTGTATTAGCTTTTATAATTTGGTCACAGTGAAACTTCCTCCTAAAGTCTGAATACTTTATTAACATGCATAGAGTAAACTAGAATGCAGTAGCAAATAAATATTGCACCTAAAGCAGTCCTTTATGAAAATATCAACGCATACACCAATTTGCATACACAGTTTTGTAAAATCATGGTATTTCCCCCATTTTCTATTTTCTATTCTCAAGAAAAAAGCTATTCCTACTGTTGGTAATACGCATGGTATGTTCATGTTATTATATGTAATATGACTTAAGCAAGTAAAACACAATTGACCTTTCATGTCCCATTTGTGTTTTAGCAGTTTTTTTTTTTTTATGTCAGCTCTGATTTTATAAAGTTTTCCCTCTTGGAAATAAGATCTAGACTATCAACAAAGCTAACCCGTTTATACAAAGGTAATGTTAAACAACAACAACAAAAAAACACCTGCTAGTAAGTTGACAATTTGAATAGCTTATTGCACAGAACAGCCTACTCTTTTGCCAGTCTGTTCTTTATAGAGTAACACACGAAAACACGATGATAGTGGGCTACATTCACACAGCAGGTCTTTTACACTCAATTCAGATTTCTTGGTGAATTTTTTTTTTTTTTTGCACAGTCGTTTATACTACTAATTAAATGTGACGGCAATCAGACTTGTGAGTGAAAGTTCATGGCCTCAAAGTGACTCACATGTGCTAAAAAAGAACGTAGCACACAGCACACAACAACAGTGAGGAGATTTTTATTTTTTTTAGTTTTCACACCACAAATGGAAACTTGGTCCAGCAGTGTGCAGCATCAAGTTGGGGAGGGGCAGCGCTCAAATGATCTATGCTCCATATATCTTGTCACTTTGAGTGGGAGCTTATGAGAAGAACTTCTTGGTACTACAGAAAGTTTTAGTGGTTCTAAACTGTGGAAACACATCCACAATTTGTCATTCCTGTTTTTATGAGGCCAATAACATTTACAAGTCTAAAGTAGAAATAATTCAAGATAATGTTTGCACTTCCACTGGACAACAAAAAATATTTAAGCATTTATACAATTGTCGATAATATGTTTTTAAAGTGGGATGCCATCTGGGCTGGGTCATAACGTTTTTCATGTATATTCTCCTTCAGAGACTGTTACACTTAGGCAGATTTATCATCTGTTGTCCCCAATTCACACATTAAAGGATTTTAAACATCTATTAGCTTGGAGAGGAGAGGAGAGGATTGCCTTTCTCTTCCCTCTAACTATTGACATAAACAAAACTTAGCAAAAGGCAGCAGCTGATTTGTAGCCAAGTGACAGATTCCCTGCAAGCAAAAAAAAAAAAAAAAAAGAAACATTGCTGCTGTCTTTTTTACTAGAAAACTCTTTCTTCTGACAGAAAACAGTGAACTGCACATAAACCCTTAAAAATTTACATTAGAATACTTTTAAAGTAGTCTTTCTTTTTCAGTACGCAGATGCTTTTGTCCTATGTGTTGCTTTCAGGGAGCTAAGAAAAGAACAAAGGAGGGTTTTTAAATGAATGATGAAAATTCTTGTTTTGGCCCAAATTAGGCTGCTGTAAGAGACCGATCATAAGCAACTCAGTCTTTGCTGACGATGCTGTTGTTGAGGCTGGACTGGGCTGGGCTGAGCATCCAGGTTGACAAGGACCTGTGCTCAGCACTAGGAATGCTCTCATCCAGAAACGAGAAGCCCTGGGGAACAAAGACAACAATATGCCAGAAAACCCACTTGAAAACAACAAAACAACCCAAAAAAAGAGCCTCCGAGAGAGTCAGCGGTGGGTGATTGCCAGCTGCACTCCAGATTGCCAGGTTTTCCGAGAGAGTCTTTCAGCAATTTCTGAGAGCTGTAGCACCGTTTTCCAGCTCCTTAATCAGTTCAGTTGGGGAGAGACGGATCTTGACGCACGAAAGCCTGAGCACAATGGGGAATAAACTCATAATCAGCAATCAGATATTCAACATTGCAAGGGGGAGCGAGGGTGGGGGAGTGCCCCAGATGGGTCAAGGATCTCTCCACATGCCGTTAACCCTATTGCTCCAGCAGGGGAGGATGCGCACTCTCATCCTAAACACGACTCACCGTGCAGTTGCCTTTGATGCCTGATTCGCTAAATTAGGATAGTGAGACCAACGCATGCATGCGAAGCTCATTGTTTATGCCCGTGCAAACACAGTTTCACTATCCCATCACACTTTGTGAGGCTATAAATGGGTTTGGATTTCATTAAAGCGCCACGTCCCTGAATAAACTATGTGCTGTGCCTTTAAACAAAGTTCATTGCCTTGCACATTCTTCTTTCCTTTCATCTTTGTAATTAGCACTGAAGCAGCATTTCTTTTATTTCAAATAAATGCATGTGCATAAAAATCTATCTTATGCAGAGTATTTTTCAAGCAAGGCTATTTTTCTTTGTTATCTACCATGATAAATTCCTTTCATGCATCCGAGTCGGGTTGAGGCGGACATTGTGCCGCAAAACCTTGAGTGAGATTTCACTTGCTTTGTTGTAATTCTGCCTGGTGGCAACATCAAACTAGTCAGCAGTGAAAGTAAAGTTAAGGAGTTTGTAACTCTGGGGAGCAAATCTTCACATCATTTGTATTTTTCAAGAGCACCCCCTAGTGCTCAGGAGGATTGGCACGCTTTGTTTGTTCATTAGTGTCGACACCAGATCAGATGAGTGTAAATGATGGCATCCTAGCAGAAGAACCCCTAATGGCCTCTGCTGGGATATGTAATCAAACGCCCCACACACACTTCTCTCCCTTTTGTAATCAAGCGGCGGAGCGCATGTTGCGACGACCTTTGTTGCAGCGCTGCCTGTTCCCTTGTTTCATCAAAATTCCAAGCGCCCCTCATTTTTCATCCTCTCTCCCTCCGCCAGGATGCAGAGAAGCCGCGGCAACTTTCCATGGAGCAGAGGGGAGAGCATCTTGGCAGGACGTAACCTCTAACCTACAATCCCCTCAGCCAACAAACTACAGGTAGATCTGATTATTTTGAAGAGCATAAAAAAGTACATTTTAATAATTCCTCTCATAAAGGGAAAGTAAAACTTGTTGCAATACACACACAGACTGACATGTCAGACATGTATTGCTTTTAATGACTGTGGCTTATGAAAATATAAAATTCAGTTTCTCAGAAAATTTGAATATTCTATAGGAGCAATAGAAAATATCTTTTGTACAGAAATGTTGAGACAATCATAGAAAGACTACAGCAGATGGCTTTTTATACCTACAGGGATGGTAGGCCAAATCTAAAAAAAAAAAAAAAGCTGGCTATCAGAGTGAAGGCTGAATATAGCAATGTAAAGTTCAGTGGAAGGAAAAAGTGTGGGGTTTTGGGGAGAATCACAAAGCAGGGGCTCTTCAAAGTCTGGAGTCAGATTTTGAAGAGCCACCACATAGGAACATTTTCCATCCTTGAGTCAAGCTACTCCTGAGTTAGAGACATAAAACGCAGCTGACCTAAGCTAAAGATAAAAAGGACTGGACTGCTGCTCAATAGTCCAACTCCAATTGAAAAACAAACCAAAAGAATTCAAGTCACTGGACACGCAAATTTTGTTTTCCGAAAAGTACCTGGCCCCTGCCCACAACATCAAATCCTTGCTTTAATGACCAGTGTATTACTGTGTTAGTAAATTTACCTAAACTCAATAGAAAATCAATGGAGTATTGATAAGAGGAAGATCACGGACATCCCAAACTGAAGCCCACTTTGAAAGCAACCTGGTTCCTTAACGCCACCGGCTAATCACCTCTAAGCCATGCTGCACAGATGCAGTAATTCATGCAAAAGGAATCCAAACCAAAACTTAAGAAAAAAAATATATATATATACACATATTGCTCCTCTAATTGTCTTAAAAAACTAAAATAGCTGAAAACCATCATCATTAAAACAAATTAAAATAAATTTAATTCAGTTAAAATAAATTCTTGAAATATATCACTCTGTGTGTATTGAATAATAATACAGTATAGATGTCTTCCTTTTTCTACCGTACAGCTAAAATAAATTCACCTTTGAATTCAGTTGAAAGAATCGGTACATGTGCCACCACAGACCGTTTATTTTGAAATGCATAAAAACGACGCCACACCGAACTCTACCTCCCACCTTAGTGCTGAATGAAGCAGAACAGCGACAAATTATTATCAGCAGCCATCACCCAGAGCTCCTCTTCAGACAACCGGGGCCACATTAACACCAGCGAAGCACTCCTCTCTTGTCTCACCACCGCTGGGCTGACGCAGGAGCAGGATGAGGGCGATAACCCACACAAAACAATACAAGCTTGCTGGCTTCTCGCCTGCTGCCAGCATGCTTGCCTTGCAAACAGATCTGATTACAACTGAGAGCGGCTTGGTGTTTCATGGAAAAGCAGGTCAACTGTAGAGCACCATCAGACCTTGGGACTCGAAAGGTCTGACAGAGGAGAAGGAGGAGGTGGTAAAGCTACCCGACAAAAGTTTGTCTCCAATTGTAAGATAATGAGCAGTTGACGTAAGAGTACCGAGTAGAGAACTCCGGGGAAAGGTGCGTTTACGCTTGTCTGGTGAATCTCCTCATCTTCTGCGTCTTTCGGGTTCTCCCTCTGGCTCCCTCTTAAGAGACAGAGCTGCCCCACTGCCGAACACCTAGCTCCTTCTGTATTTCTCTGTCCTCAGTGTTTGAGTCAGACAAAACGCAAAATCAATAATGCTTTTTCTTCCCCATTTCCTCTTTGATGCAACTTCAAAAAGCCAATGGACAGCCCTCCAGAGGCCCATAGAGGAAAAAGGAGAGAGAGAGGGGAGAAAAAAAAAACAACAGATGGTAAGAAATATGCTCAGAATGAAAGTGCAGGGGAATAAAACTTCACCCTTCACTCGCTTTAAACACTGTTACTTCAAAACCACAAGTGGCAGAGTGTGTAAGGTGAAAGCAGAAAGAAGAAATGTTAGTTCTTTCGATTCCAAAAGTCTCACTGACGACATTTATTTTACCAACACAATTAAGATACGTGAGCTTGTGTTCACTAAATAAGCAAATTTCAATAAATAAACCAAGAAGATCTAGCAATTCTAAACTGCAGTGTCTGAAGAGGAGCTGTAAAACACCACATCTGTATTCTCTGTGCATCTTCTACAGAGGAAGCTAAAAGGAGAAAACGAGAGAGAGAGAGAGGGGGAAATGAAAGTAAAAAATGGACTGTAGTGTATGATTATCTAACCAGTGCTGACAGGGGAAGTATTCTATCAGCAGTTAAATGCTGCATGACAGGGAGACACTTCAAAGGATCTATAAGTGACTCCTGAAATACTGAGTGAAAGTAAAGTAGAAAATTACCCCTAAGTTAGAGGCATTTGACTAAGCCCTGCTAGGTGTTTTACCTGACTGGAGAGCTAAATTGAGAACCCAGAGTGAACTTGAAATGAATGTTTCAGAACGAAGAAAAATCAACTCATGGAAGCCGACAGCTGCTTCTAAGCACTTTTGTCTCTCATGCCCCGCTGCTCGACCGGCCACAGAGCACGGGGAGTCATTTAACCTCGTCTGTGATGGGACAAATCTGTCAAAATCATATGGTGTGACTGACAGGAAAATATGACAGACAGGGCTGACTCCCAGGTAAAGGTTTACTGTATGTGGCTTGAACTATTCTCAGGTATGGAGAATAAATGGAAACCACATTTTGTTAAAGTGAGGGTGCAGACTGGAGAGACAGAAATTGAGCCAAACAATCCCACAGGAATCAATACAGCTATCAGATGGTATTTATTACCCTTCAGTGATGCGGTGTTAGGGATTAGAGGTGTGAGTAAAATTTAAGATTAAAAGTTTTGTTGGCATTTCCCTATCCAGCAATATTTGTTCTATGCAGTTGAGAATAATTCTCATCAGTAAGCTGACTTCTCTGGGGCATGAATTAGGCTTTACCTGGTTCTTTATCCAGATGATTGTCTGATGTGGCAAACTCTTGTTTAATTAACAAGCTAATTAGAAAAAACACTTCCAATCAATAAAAAAAAGAAAACATAACACCTATACCAGATATTGAATAAAGAAAATAAAAAAGACAAAATGAACAAAAAAGCAAAACAATAGATAATAGAATGTTTTTTTTTAATTAACAACCAAGTGCTGTCCCTCCCCCACTTGTTACTGTACACTGTCAGCTGACTGAACACAATACTATATTCTTTCGTTGCTATTCTTAAAATATGAATTAAAGAATGCCACTGTTATTTTTTTAGACAGGTATTATGAAAAACTACAATTAGCAATCTGTAATGCAGGCAGATAGTGCTAAATGATTTAAATAGATAATATGTTATATTTGTACTACTTGATAAAGAAAAGAACAGTAAAAAAATACTCAGATTATCATTTAAAAGCTACTACTAAATGTTTTTAAGTCAGTAGAAATCAATTCAAATTAATGTTAGTAATAACATTATTCTTTTATTGTTTTAATTATTCTGTTTTTTTTTTAATAAGATGATAATAAAAGAAGGCTTTAATAGGATGAGAATCTCACACTGACTCATAAAACTGTGCAGACTTTATAAACAATATCAAAAATCGAGTCGAAAGAAAAACAAATCCTATCGGTTTTCAGATATTACTCTTTATCATCAGGCTCTTCTGCTCTCCAGAGTGCACCTCACCCTCTTTCCAACTTCCATGCTGCCAAATCAAAAATCCATGCTCTCAATGGGCAGCCAATATCTCATTAACCAGCCCCTCTCCACACAGTTAGGCAGCCAGGATGTTTGTCTCAGTTGCGCACAGCGCAGACAGGCACATCCCACACTCCTTAATAACCTGTGGGGACACCATTCCACTTCCTCAGCCAGCTAAAAGGCAGGAAAGATGGCCAAATCACAACTTTTCCATTTGTTAATGCAGCGGCAGAATGTTTTCTGCCCGCATGGATTATTTGCTCAAACTTTGTGTCTCACCAACATTTAAAAGTCCACGTGTAGCGAGACTGAACTGACATCAATCCCATTTTTATTTCTGTAGGAACTGTATTAGCTCATGTTAATATACATATTGTGTAACAGCACTAAGTGCAATTGTTTTTTCTCTAATAAATTAGATATTAATTACAAATTCTTGTAGATGATGCAACCTCAACTTAATCAGACATGTTTTTTTCTCCCTCATGGCTCTTCAAGTCCTCAGTCCCTAACTGGATAATAGCCAATCTTGTTAACCTCTCCTTTAATGTGCGAGAGCCTGCAGCATGAGGTAGTGCAGCACTTCAATGGACCGCTGATGGAAAGAGACAACGAGTGCCAAATCTACAACAAATATTTACAGCCTTGTTAATGTAGCCTTAAAGCACCTATCACAAGACATTTGGCTTCATCTCTCTAAGGCCCCAGCACATTTCCCACAGCCTAGCACACACTCAAACTAAATCACATATCTGAGAGCTGTCCACAAGCACAGCAGAGCTGCCCCCGCCCCCATTTTTTTTTTTTCCAAGGGTTAATTATATGTACTCTGGACAAGAAGCACTTTTTACCTTTTCTAGCCGAACATCAAAGAACTTTCTTTAATGATGTAATTGGAATTTTCATCTTAATTGTGCCGAGTAGGATGGCTAATTTGCATGGGGTAATGAGAGGGATGTTTCCATTACAGGTAATTAGGTACTTGAGAGGCAGTGGTGTGGTAGAGAGGCTGAACTGAGAGGGAGAGGTGGATAGAAAGGGAGAGAACGCCACGGAGACTCAGGCGCAGTTGTTGTAATATATTTGCATTATTTTGAAGCTGAGAGAATGAAAATATCAAAAGGACACACACACAGGCTCAAAGAGCAGCGAGAGGGCGATAAGTTTACCATAATTAGCAAGTTTGTGTCAAAACAGAAATTTGCTGTGCAGTTCATTCAATTCTCCGACCATTTTCCGGAAGAAATTGTCACAGCCATCTGAATTAGCATCCAATTATACTGCTTGTTACATTTCAATTTTAGCCATCACATTTTCACAGGGTGCTGCTGTGACACCAGCAACCTCCAGCAGACTACAGCGTAACAATCTACGGAAAAAACCCCCGAGAATGCAAAAAACTCAAAATGGACACATTAACCGATTACTACAATGGTATATTTGGGGGCGGGGGGGGTGTTAATATAAATATTGTTAAACATAATACTTTCACACAATATATAAAGCAAAGATAAAATAAATCATGCTCAGACGGTCCGCTTTTTGAGAAGTCATTTTCCACACTCTACCTTTTTTTTTTCTACGTTTGCTTCAATCCAAACTATGAATAAAAAGGACACAGGGTCAAAAGGTCTTTTCTCCTGATTTTTATAACTCGTCTCAACACATCTGAGCCTCTCACTTCCTAAATGAATTTCCCTGTCGTTAATTAAAAAATAAAATAAAAGTGATCAGAGGAGCCAGTCACACACATTCCAACAGCTCCAAGATGTGAAAGCAATGTGTTAAAAATTTATGATTTTATCTATTTATTTATTTATTTATTTATTATTTTTTAATGGGACAGTGAGCCATCAATGAAGCAGGTTAGATTATATACAGAGGCTGGTCTCCAGACCCGGCCAGGTTGATGGAAGATTATAGAAGAAATTAAATAAATGGTACAACATGGCAACAAATCAAGCATACCCAACCCAGTCAAATCAAACGGGTGAAAAAAATTAAAATCAAAAGAAAAAAGATCTAAGTTTCTTTTGTCTCTGTCTCTCTTTTTTTGTATGAAGTCCAGATTAGAAGGACAATAACATTAAATTCTAGCAAGGCAAACACTTAAAATAACAATAGAACAAGTGAGAGGAGAAGACAACACATCAAATTATTACTGGAGATTTTTTTGTTCCCCTGACAGCTGCCTTTTCCTCATTAAGATCATTAAAGTGTGCAAATATGAGTGCGCGCTCACATCTTCCACTGCAAAAGAGAATGCATGCACGAAAGTGAAAACATGCGAATAAAGGCATATGCAAGCACGCACGCACGCACGCACGCACGCACGCATGCATGGGAGAGGTGTGCAGCACTGTATGTCTGACAGCACTTTTCGTATCAGTCTGCTGGGATGTGTGCGCACATGTGCGCCTGGATGATGGAGGGAAAGGTGGGAGGAGAGGAGGGGGCGGGGGGCCGGGGGGTTACGAGCTGGGATTATGGGCAGAACGGATGAACGTTCCAACGGCTGGGAGGACCCATCCTGGTGCTCTCATGACCACACATCTACAACCCGAGAACCCCCCCCACTCAATCCAACCGTAAAAAAATAGGTCAGTGGAGCAAAGCACACGCACGCGCACGCTGGCATGTATGCACGCACTTGCAGACACGCGCGCCGGTATCAACTCAAAAGAATCACAGTCTGCCATCCGCGCCACTGCCCGCTCCCCCCCCCCAAACAAGGCCACACACTCTCCTCTGGACTGAAACAACTGGGTTAAGAACGGGATTCAAACGCGCAACCGAAGGTAAAAAAAAAAAAAAGAAAGAAGACGAAGAAGAAGAAAAAACAAACAAATACATTAAGTGTAACTTAGTAACTAGCTAAATAAATACAAAATCAAACAAACAGAAAACGGGAAACTTCTGCAGATGAACTCGGCAAGTGTTCTTGACAGACACGAACAGATTACACCGGCGGTGGTTTCCACACACTCGCACGACAGTATAGCAGCGAGAAATCACACACTGTAAACAATCAAGTCAAACCACATTTCGAGAAATATAAAATATTAAAATCTATATTTTACAAATGCATTCGCCAGAGTTTAGAAATTCTATGTCCATGCACAAAAGAAACCTTAAGTTCGACCTTAAGAGGTACTCTCTCTCTCTCTTCTCATGCCCTGCAAACACAACGCACGGAGTTGGCAGGCTGCGAGCAGCGGAGCCTGCACTTCCCTCTACTTGTTACTCCGGCAGCGCAATTAAGCGCGTATGTTTATCTTTATGACACGATCGCCTTCCTTCTCTTACCTTTCATAGCTGAAATCACAAAATACATCATTAAGCTTCGCGTCCATAAGAGAAGAAACTATCAGCAGCGCAAAGCCCTCCACTGCTGTCTCAGCAGCAGCTGGCCAGCAAGCACAGCTCCGTCTCTCAGCCTCCGAGCATGACCACACCAGAATCCATGTGACTGTGACATCAGCGTGCATGTCTGCCTGCTTTCCCCACCCACCCGGCCTTTTGATTGGCACAGCGTGCAGCCAGTAGGGGCGCTGAGAGCTCAGGCAGGGGGAAGCTGGCCCTCTTCCCACTGATTGCAGTCTTGTCTGCCCCAGCTTGCTAGACACAGCACACCCAAACTATCTGCTGCTCTGAGGCTTATCTTTACAGAGAAAGGATAAAGTCAGAGAAGATTTTTTTTTTTTTTTGTAAAACTCAGATTTTTTTTGATTATCGAAAGAAACCCTAGAGTCTGAGAAAGGTTAAAAGGAAATGTAGATAACAGGGCAGGGGAGGTAGAAGGAAGAAAGAAAGAAACAAATATATGAAGGAGCGGATAAGAGAGGGTGTGTGATTTTTTTTTTTATCTGTGGCTCAGAGATAGAAGTGCTCCTCCTCCCTGCCGGTGGATATGAGTGATCAGTGTGAGGCCAGATGTTTGCTAGCAGCGGTGGGCTCTTTGCAGAGAGAAGACGAGTGGAGCCTCAGCATCTTCCTCTGACCTCTCGGAGGACCCACCCACACCCACACACACGCACGCACCCGCAATCCTCTCTATTAAGCGCACACACTTTTCCCACCAGGTGAGGAAGCGATGATAGTGACGGAACGGTTTGGATGATCCCCTCCGCCCCGCAGCAACCACCTCTCCGTCTTTTCTCCTCCTCGTGTGCCCCTCACTCTCGCCCCCTGCTTTCCATTCCAGTCTCTACCACCCTCCAACCCCCTCTACCCCACCTCTCTTCTCACTCATCCTCTCTCATATGATAATCTGCTCTGACTCCTTACCAGCTGCCTCTCTCTGATACAATATTCTGGTTTTAGTGCAATCCAGCCTTGGCCAATAACCATTTGGCATTTCATGAATAAGCTGGTGCTCATATCATCTTGTCTCAAGACAAACATCACACAGCTCGGGTTTCAGACACAGCAGTATTTCAAAAAGAAAGAAAATGAACTAGAGAAAATATTTCTTTTCTTTTTTTAATGACAGTATAAATATTTGAGATTTGGCAATCTGAATTTTGGAGTTTCCTTTTAATGTTCTAAGCTGTTTCTTGATTTTTATTACACACACTTCTGAGATCAATCTTTACACAAGAATGATGACTCCCCCATATGCCAAATATTGAAATTTCTATTTATTGCCTGTGATGTCGCATCTGAATATCCTACACATGCAAAAACATTTCTTAAAAAAAAAAAAAAAAAAAAGAAAATCACAAGCCAGTTCTGCCACATTTATTGGCATCCTCGTTGAAGATTTGAAAAGTCTTCAGTGTTGTTTTATAGCAGTCACACAAAAGATGATTTAAGTACATTTACTCAGCGAGGAAAAATCTAACATCAGGAGATAGATTTAAAAAAAAAATCATTGGTATAAGTGATTTTTGTTGGAAAAAAATAGCAGTTTACAACCCTGGAACTTTGCAGAGGGAAGAATCAGAGATGACCCAGTCAGACCCTCATGATTAGACCATACATTTTGAATGATAAAGATGAAGGACCCAATCATGCCCCATTTTAGGTTTGCTAGTATAAGCCATTATAGCTGGTTTTTAATTCCAAATGCTTACTCATATATATATCTCAAAACAACCCATTGACATTTAGATGTTAGACGTCCACCTTCCATAGAGCAATTAAAATAAGAAAGAATAACATTACTTTAAATAAAAATTCGAGATTATTTACAATGAACATGCTTGTAGTTTAAACCAGCTTTTGAAAAATGCCATTCGAGTTGAACTGATTAGAAAGAGTGTAGAGAAAACCAACTTAAAGTGAATATGCTGTTGTTCATTATTTATTATAAATATTTATATTTAATTACGTGTCTTCTATTCTGTGTCTAATGATTAAATAAAGGGTACTTCTAACCACATAAAAAATTTAAATGAGGACTCAGCAGCTTGCAACATAAATCTTCTCATGACAATGTTTCATTAGGACCTGTATGATCCATTAGAGTAACTAAACACATTAGCTCAGGTTGTGTCAACGCCGGTCTCTTATGACTCAGCACAGTAATGAACAAAAGATCATTCTGAGACTGATGGAGCCAAACGGACCAAAGAGTAAAACGACGAAGGTCCACAGTAGGCAAACCGTTTAAAAACGGTTTGCCTACTGTGAGAATCAGTTGCTCTGTTTGAAGGTGCGCGTCTCTGCGAGACCTTCAAAGCTCGCCAGATGAGTCAAGACCATGGCCCACGCAGAAACATGTTTAACCGCTGCTGTCTGTGGTCGTGTCTTGAAAACTGGCTGCCGTATCAGTCTTCTACAAAACACGACACGACGCTGCGGAGCGGTTAGACCGGAAGAAGCACACAAACAAACATAAAACAGCACCATAGTAGGAGTTGTATACGGTAGCTAGTTTAAAAACAACATCTGAGAGGAGGATCGGGCTAACAGAGTCTGAATGTCAGGAGAGGAGTCAGAATTGTTTTTCATATTATTCCTCTTTTGTCTATATGATCCAGGGGTTTCCGATTCACAAGGATTATGTTTACTAAAGAAATAAGAGGAACGGACAATTTGCTTCATTTTGAATCACACGGTTTTTTTTTTTTGTTTTTTTTTCTGATCATCCCTATGTACGGGCAAGATGTACCAGTCGCACTGGCTCTGTTCCAAGAACTCAGAGAGAGATATATTTCTGGTTATTATGATGAACGTGGCATACTGGTAATGAAACCTAAAATTCCGTTTCTTAGAAATTGTGAAATTACATAGAGCCAATAAAAATAGATTTGTGTTCCAACATAAGGAATGGGAGAGTTGGAGCCAAATTGCTACTGCAGCTGATAAACCCGGTAAGTTTTCAGCTGTTCTTCGTTAACGTGACATAAATAGGTTCTAATGATTTTCATTCAGTCAGAACTTTACGCTGACTCTAGCCACATGCATCACAGGTAGATTCTGGTAAAGCATTGATTAATGCCTGATTTTAAAATTAGTTAACTGGACTTGTAGCCATTATTTTGTGCCCATGTGGCTGGACACCACACGGCACGATCGAACCCGATTGAACCATTATACCTAGGATTTCTGTCGGCTAATGTGTCTCTCAGGTTTTGAAAATGGGCCGACAGTCGGCTGACAACTCGTGTAGTGTGAGCTGGACATTACACTAAGGAAATGAGGAAGGGAGGGTCAGTGGAGAGCACCGGAGCTGAGCCTTTTTTCATTCAGTGTCATCAAGAGAAAGAAAAAAGGCAGGAAGAGACGATAAAGCCGATAATTAAAATGAGGTTGATAGGTTTAAATTATCGTGCGATTAATTGATTTATCGTTTATCGCGACAGGCCTACTTCCAATGCCCGTCTTCCCTCAGGACAAATGTTTCCGATTCATTTACCCTCGATCACACTTTTTCTTGAGGGCCCCACATTACCATTGACACTAAGCCAATATGTCTCTGATGCATGTTGACTGCTGTATTGACTGAGTCACAAAGTGGTCAAATGTGTCTTTAAGAACTGGTCCAGTCATGTGGAATAATCAAAGGTTTTATTTCAGTCAATAACCCTTTTAATGCCCTTCAGTTTAAACTGGCGAGGCATTAATAAGAGATTTAAATGTACTGATGATAACATTCCGGGTAAGTTTATTTTTGCATTCAGACTGGCTAAATGTCATCTCTCACAGTCTTCCAGGATTAATTCAACCAAATATATTTACTGTAAACAAGTCCTGTGGAATGAAATTCAATTGAAATGTGGTGTTGAACATCCAGTGATGCCCCTGGAGGAGAGAGGAGGATGAGACCCGATAATGGCCTCATTAGCAGTCTGTCAGTAGCCATTCTATGCACAAGCTCTCTGTGCAGCTGATCCACGTTAACTCTTCCTACTCTGGACTCAAAACAGCAGATCTGTTGTCAGCGTGCTTAGTCCCATCTGTGGCCTCTGACCCTCACAGGATAAGCTCTTTCTTACCTGCATATTTTCTTGTTAAAGTATCAGCGATCCGAGCGTTTTATTCCACAGCAGATCCACCTGGGTGTTTGAAACGGCGCTGACCGGCCTGCAGCGGAGGTCGAATTAACAAGCTCAAACAGGCGCTCCATGAAAACAACACAGATCAATTTAATATAGATGCCAAGGAGCGGAGGGCATAATATCAGAACTATAACACCACCGGCCCACGCCGCACAATCATAAACCAATTTAGGGCCATTTCAGGCAATTTCCTGGAGGCTTCCACTTGTGGGAAG
This sequence comes from Poecilia mexicana, assembly GCF_051168715.1. Lineage (NCBI taxonomy): Eukaryota > Metazoa > Chordata > Actinopteri > Cyprinodontiformes > Poeciliidae > Poecilia > Poecilia mexicana. The sequence continues at coordinate 12,225,655 of NW_028263375.1, forward strand.
ACTTCAATAAATCACACAGACAACAAAGAAAATATCTCTTTCTATGAAAACAGAGGACACTCCTGGGTTATTTCCATGGGTCCGAAGAGGGCTTCGTTTACGAACCACTTTAAGTGCAGAACTGCGGAGGTTTAAAAGCAGTCCACACAGCCTCAGCTGTGCCCATGTTTTATGGTACGTGTAGCTACAGGAGACGCCATTAACTCATTATGACTAATGGATTTTACATGGAGCAGTGCAATTTATCTCATATAAAAATGTAGCAGAAGTGTAAGCATTACACCTTTTAACAGTTTTCATGGTTACACTCAGATCAGATGACTAATAGCTATATAAGCTTCCCTTCATCTTTTATATGCACAGCAGCCCCAGGGCCAGTTCAGAGTCGCACTTTTTCTCTCCCCGTCACTAAATGCACAGACACACAATATTTACACAATATTTATAGAATAGCAGGGTCAGAAGAAGGCATATGAAAGCATATCATTTCTAAACTGGTTAGGTGTACACCTGTCAGCTGTCATGTAATCAGAATCAACAACACTGTGTATAGCGATGGTTGACAAGGCTGTAGCCTTTTCTTTCACCGCCAGTTATTTATAGAGCTGAATTTAAATAATTCTCACAGCCCTCCACTGTTTCAAATTCAATTCCATCAATGTATATTCTTTACCGAGAAAAAAACAAAACAAAACAAAAAAAATAATCAAAAAGAAAATACTCATCCCTCCCTCCAATGCCCAAAAAACTCTGTCACTACTGCTACAAAGTCATGACTTTGCATGACCACAACTCTCAGGATCATTTAAGGCAGAACCTTTACCTTTGCTTCATGTCACTTGATCCCTTGAAGATGGAAACATCTGAATAAAAAGCTTCAAAAAATATATGTATAAGGGAGCTGAAATGAAAGTGAAGTGAGGTTCTGTCAAAAGTTAGAAGCAGGTAACATTCAAATTCACATTCAAGTCACATGTTAAAACATACCTTTCCAGAACAGCTTTTAATGTCTTTTGTAATGTTCTATGTTAAGTTTTTTCCCCTTTTTTCTTTTGTTTGATGTACTTGGTGTTCTGTTTGTAATTTTACTTGATTCATGTAAAATGTCTGAGTTTATAGAAAACTCAAATTATACGTATCGTTATGATGATAACCAGCAGCTGAGAAGGCTCCCGGTGCCTTCATTAGTACAAGTTCAATTTAGCTAGTTCTTGAGAGAAAGGCTAGTCTAAGTGAAACACAATACCAAAGTGGATGTGTCCTGTTATAGAAAAACTTCAGTTCTAAGAACATGGGATAGTATTTTATCTTATCGAGTTTGCATTAGTTAATTACTTTCAAAGATAAAGTTGACTATTGAATGGAAGAAGGACGTTGTGCGGCAACAATGATCTTCCTGTGTGAAATGTCAAGCATTATTGTTCAGAGTAATTACCTAATAGAAAAGTAAGGTAGGATAAAAATCTATCAAATTGTGTTTACTTACATCACTAGGCTATCAAATATTGTTTTTCTTATTGTGCAGACATCACTGGGCTACAAAAACACTGACATGATATTACCTGCTGACAATTTATTTACAGAACCTCAATGAATAAATCTTTGACTATCCATTTAGTTCTTTGGCCACACGTTTGTTTCTTGGCACTTCTTAAATATTTCTCATATCCAGTTATTTAAAAAAAAAAAAAAAAAAGAAGCCAGGTAGAGAAGGAACTGGAACCAGCCAGTTTATTTGTGTGGCTTATCAGATGTAAAGGCAGTTATAAAGAGTGCTCATTGCCACCGCTTGAGTGTTATCGCAGATGTCACTGAGCAATTTTTCAATAGATCAATAGAAATCAGATTTGACAATGAATTGCGGCACGTATCTTTTGTGTAAGGCTGCCCTTGGGGACAGAAAGGGAAAAAGAAACAGGCGGTTAGCGAGAGGGAGAGAGAAGGAGTGAAAGGGAACGAGGAGGGGAGATTATCGCAGGCATGGCAGCCTGTGTGAGAGGCTTAGCTTGGCTAGGCAGGGAGGTGGAACCCTGTGAATTCTAATGAACTGGCAAGACCCCCCCCCTCCTCTTCATCCCTCCCTCCAATGCCCAAAAAAAAAAAAAAAAAAACCCATCCCCATCTTCATTGCAGGAGGATGATAGCAGAGAAGGAGGAGGTGATTAGGGAGGAGCGGCTCCTCTATGGCAAACCAAACAGAGCAGGTCATTTCCCTGTGATAATTATGGCTATAACCAGGCATGAGGGATTGATAATGGACCTGCTTATTCTTCATGTTCTGCGAAGGCAACCACTGTGCCTGTCGGGGCAGGGGAGCATTATGATGTGTCTTTTTTACTGTTAGAGGGGTGACTCTGGTAAGAGTTGCAATGGCTGCTGAAAAGGGCAGCAGGGGAACTTGGCCTTTGAGGGAGAAGTTAACGAATGAACTTCATTATTGAGGAGCATACCAGGGAGACCCCCTGGTGTTTGTGATGTATTACCCGGCATCAAACATGTGCACTCCCCCAACATCACTGCCGTTGCACGACATCGGCTCTTGGGGGAGGTACGCGTGTAAACTAAAATAGTTTAACCTTCTGGCTTAAGGCTAGAAGAAAAGAAGACAACAGAGAAGCATGCACATCTGCATCAGAGAAGTTGGTTTCATTTAGAAATATATATATATATATATATATATATATATATATATATATATATATATATATATATATATATATATATATATATATATATATAAATACACACAATTTTTTTTTCTGCTTTCAGGCTGAGTAGTTTTACCATTATTCTGGTTCCAAAAACATCTAAGTGAGTAATGAGGCAATGGCTTTTCTGTTCCTGCATGGTGAAAACTGTCTTTGCCTAAACTAACACATATTTAATATCTTCTATGTGATTTTAGGGTAAAGCAGGTGGTCCAAAGAGACATTCTTCATCAACACAATCATTTATTAGCTCTATTCAAGCATGAAAGTAACTTTTCCTAAGTTCTAAAAAAGAAAGAAAAAAAAAGACGTGACACACAGGAGGGACAAATGTTTTCTTCAAGATTGAGGGAGTTCCTCAGGCTATAAATGTGATGTGCGCCACTTAGCCTCTCAGCACCTTCCCCGCCTCTGCTGGGTCCGGGATTGAGTTTCTCTGCAGTGGACGACGCGACACGAAGGATCTCTTTACCGAGCCTGTTCTCAACACTTTTACTCTTGACTTATGAGGATGCCATGGGTGCAGGGGAGTGATTCATCACCGGATGTGTTCCTCTTGCACCCTCACACATTAGTAATGTGGTCCGCTGAGGAGGAGTCCTGTCATCAGTCTGTACCTGGACCCTCCGAACAAGGTAGGTCAACAGGAGGCAGCAGCGGCTGGCCCACTTTTAGTCTTTCACAGCACCTTTAAGTTTCCAGCAGCTCTGCCACAGCTGAGCCTGACGGGCATGATCAGACCAGCTTGGTCAAGGGGAGACGCTGTGGTAGCAGAGTGAGTGCTTCCTTTGCATTATCTGTGGACTCACACACACATGGTCGAAGCCAACTTGACAAAAGGTAAACATGTTGGAGAAATATTAACCTATCTTCTACTTATTTATAGTCCATCGTGAAAGTAAATAATACAACATAATAGTTTGTAGCACACAGACTTTTATTTTTAAATTTAATAGACATAATCTGTGTTTTTTACAGGTCACTTCAAAAGGCTTTGAAGGACCAGATTTAACCACAACAAACTTATTCAAGTAGGCGGTGGCCCTGGATTTCAGCACAAGAGTCTCTAACCTTGTAATTGTTTGGTAGCTGAAGGTCTGACATAAACACACAAATGTTTCCGTCTTATATGAGACTTAACACAAGGTTTAATCAATGTTGATGAATTTAGTTTTTAGCCTTAGAAATTAGAAATCCAAAAAAGGGCTGCATGGTGGTTGAGTTGTTAGCACTGTGGCTTTTGATCGGGTCCTTGGTTGGAACCCAGGCCGTGCTTTCTGTGTGTTTGCAAAATAAAATGTATTCATGCATTCTATTTCTATGACAACCTTTAAAAGAACATCTTTGTCTCTGAGGGACACAGGTGCTGCACAAACTGAAGTGACCACAAACGCTTAAACGTTGTTTTTGTCCACAGCATAAGTTAAATGTATTTTTTGTGAATTTTCTGTAAGATTGACTTTTTTCCACCGTGTGCTCAGCTGAACTCAGTATAGCTTTGTGATAGAGAGTTACAACCACTCAGGCATTCAACACCTGTATCGCAATGACTATGAAGCGTACAGTCTTGTGTTGATTTAAAATCCATTTTTAGAACCTAAGAATTTTGCAGAAATTCTATCGCGATTCTTTTATTGCGAAGAAAAAGCGTTCGCATTTTTAAAGACTGACTGATGACTGAACTTAAATATCATCTGATGTAGCCTTAACTTTGATAAGAGTTCCCAGGCTTATCTATTTAAAACTGCCAAGGCATGTTTCATCACAAGTCTCTATATCACAGCTCTCCTGTAATAGAGGCGCAACAACGTAATACATGGTTGTCTATTCTTTCACCAACATACAGAGCCAATTTAAGTCAGCAATAAGCCTGTGACCTTAACATTGTGGGTAATGCATGTTTAAATACCCACCTCAGTATTCATGTTTGTCATTTTACTTGTGAAGATTAGGTGTAAAAAGGCTATTTGAAACCAAAACACAGGATTAAGGGATAATGCTGCTCTGTGTCTTGTGAGTCGACCTTGATTCTGTAATCCAGCACAATGCTGGAGAACAGCATACTTCTCGCTCTTGTACATTCAATACTCTCACTGTTGAACAGCTCATTCTGATGTAATTGCGCCTGCATAATGGCAGCATGCTGAAAGAGAAAGTAATCAAAATTAAGAAGAACTTCCTTGTAAAATCTTTGGAACAGTGGCAGAGTAAGAATACGGTTTGGACAAATAAGACGATAATTGGCAGCAGGGCTTTAAGAGTGATCAGAAAATAATAGGGTATTAATCTGGTAAGTAAAAAAAAAAAAAAAAAAAAATTGAAGTGTGATAGCGAAACTGAAGGAGCCAACTCTGCAATCATTAGCAGCATTATTTAAGCTTGCAATAGTTAACCAGATTGGACACCAATTAGATATGTATAACATCAAATACTCCATTAAGCATAGCATCACCAGAACCCATAACAAACAGCATACATGTTTTTCTTTCTTCTCCATGTATGCAGCGTTCCTTGACTCCACATCTCCCCACCTGTTTTTCCTGTCTTTTCTTTCTTTCTTCCTTCCTTTTACAGCGCCGCACAGACACTGTAAAATGAAAATCTGCCTTTGATGTCTGGGATCTTATAATGCTGAGCAGTAGAAATCCGCATGCCTGTTATCTGAAGAATCTTAATGATGACGGCTAACTTCACAATGGGTTAACCACATCTCTCTGTTCTCAGGCTGCACACCCACAGAAACGCAAATTAATAGCAAGGTGGGGGGAAAAAAAAAGTAAAAAAAAACAACAAAAAAACCCCAAAAAAAAACGCAGCATTCTTCTAATAAAGCAGATTCAACAAAACAGGCACAATGCGATCAGCACAAATGTCAATGCGTAAAATCAACAAAAGGATTTGTGAGCACATCTGCACTCCTCTTTGTAGGCGCAACTTCTTTTTCTACTTTAGTTTCTGAGCAGAATTATGCCATTTGTCAGAAAGAGATGATCCGCAGTTCAAATGAACTGACAAAAGAGCAGTTTCCTTTTTTTCTGTTCTTTTATTTTACCCAGAGCACTTTAGTAGTTGTTATTAATTATGCTTACTCAGCAACAAATTTCAATTATTTTTCTTTTAAATGTACTTTATTTACTCAGCAGCATTAAAGGAAAAAATATATTTTTATTTTTTCTACCCTCTATGAAAGAGAAAATTATGAATTGCAACCCACTTATAATGAACTATGTTGAATGTATTGAAGCAAAACCATTTAATAGAATTCTTAGCTACTTAAATAAGTAAGCAGAGGAATTTCTATATGTATTATATTTTTTATAATTTAGAAAAAATAATTCAGACCTCAAACCACTAAGTGAAACAAACACATTATATAAGTCAGCAATTTCCAAGCTTTTATTTTTGTTAAGCTGATCTTCTTTCAGATAATTAAAAGCCGACATTTAAGATTAGAATATTATGACAGACAAAAAAAATATTTTTTTAAAATAAAAACATGCCCTTAATGAAAACTCTGCATACTTAATAAATTGGTAAAGATTTGAGACTGAGTCCCAGATTTGCACCAGTGAAATTTTACAAAAATGAGGGTGATAAAAAGATTTTATATTTGTAAAAAAAAAGAAAAAAAAAGAAAAAAAGAATCAAGAATCATTTCTTTTCCACATACTTCAAAATGATGTGCGCTATTGTGTTGACAAATCACTTAAAGATGCAAAACATACCTTGGATTTTGTGGCGGCAATGGTTCAAAGTTTATAAAAGGTCACTGGAATTAATAGGCAACGTACATGTCTGTATTATAACGATGCTATGAATAATTCAGAGTCCGCTTATGATTGTACACTCTTCACCTTCCTCATCTGGTCGGGATCCTATCTGACTTCTGCCTGTGTCGCCCAGCACAAATCAAAGCTTTCATTATGTGGTGAAACCTCTTGCCCTGTGCTCAATGTTTGCACGCCGAGGGAAAGTGAAGAGGCATCAAAGAAATGGTAAGAGACGAATAACGTCTGTGAAAGCTGGATGATCCTGTGGACAGCACTGCACTAACAGTGGGCACAAGTCATTTCTTCCTTCGCAGACGTCGACGTTTCACCATACTGCTCACTCTCCTTTACCGGAGACGTCCAGCAAAAGAGAAATCGGCCACAGCAGATGGGGCCACTTCCCCGTCTGAGCATTGTATCCTTGTCACATGTCACTTACTCTTGTTCCTGGTCAGACGACACTTCAAAGACAGGGTCTTCGGTTGTGCCAGACACAAAAGGGAAAGACTGAGGGGAAAAAAGCTGATGAGGTCTCTCTTTGCTCCAGCTCGAAATTCTCTGAAAGACTCAGCACCGAGAGGAGAACCAGATTAAGAACCAACAAAAGCAGAGAAGCCTGAGCCCACAGAAACCTGTCCTGAACCCCTATGGCTCCTTTTCCAGCACCCTAGGCCTCTCGTACGTGATAAAAAGAACAGCCTTTGGCCACAGAAACCTATGCAGAGAAAGCGCATGTACAAAGGCCATTTCTAATTTCATGAAATGACAGACATAATTCTTTCAGCGAAAGATGAGGACTTGCCACACTGAGTCGGAGAGGAAAAGACATGGCAGTCCAGGAAAAAATGGAGAAAAATTATGCTGGCCTGGTTTACGACAAAAAATAACTCTATTGATTTCCCTTTTACAGTGACTGTCCATTCCTCACTGCTGTGATTGCACTGACCTATTTAAGGGGTGGGGGGAGGCATCATTATAGATTAAACCAAAATGTCCAAAAAGAAAACCCTTCCTCTGTAGAGCAAACAAGTCAAGTAAAATGAAACATAACTTACAGAAAGAGAGCGAGGAGGGAGGTTTTGTCAATTTAAGCTCTCAATGTTGCTGTGGGAAAAGAGGAAACAAGCAGTTCCAGAACCATGTTGAGAACCAAATAACTTTCCCCAGACTGGGAGGTTATGCCTGATGCAGTCATTATCATTGTCACTCTCAACAAAGGGGAAACATTTAAATGGTTATGGTATTACTCAACTAGAATCAACGTAATGGCAATTCTGCAATTTTAAAATGTTTATGACAGCAGAATACAGCAAATTAAGAAAAAAATAATAAATCAGCTGTAGCAAATGCTCTGTGTAACACTACAGCACAGTTGAGTGTTGTATGTTTTGTGCTGATGATTCCTTTGTGTCTGCGTGTGCTGCCGCTGTGCCCGCGCGTCCCACTCCACCGTGTCTGCGCCGCGCGTCTCGCTCGAGTATCTCGCTCTGCGCGGCTCAGGGGACTCTGGCTGGCTGATCTTCATTATCAGCCCTAGCTTAACAATGTTCTGGATGCACTTCCCACATGAGTGCAACTAACAAATCCCCAAAGAGCTGAATCAAGGCAACAATGTGATGAAATACCTTCAAACAACGACCGAGCCTGGAACACGGAGCTATGCAGAGACAACTCGCGCTGCCCCTCGGGCGATTCCACAGGAGTGCGCCTGTTGCCAAGCAAAATTACACAGCAACTGGGACGTATTATTCTCCTCAATTGGCAATGTACAGCACCATTAAGGACCATAAATCTCATGTTTGATTAACTGGAAAATCACAGATGCCGTTCAACAGTTTCATTCAAAACAACCAGATAATGTGTGTAATGTTTTTAAGAGCCTGTGACATGTTGAAGTTCATCATCTTAATTTGAAGGTCTTCATTAACACACTATACGTTGCAAAGGATTCATGCCCACTAAACTTTTTTTGGATTTTGTGTGAATCAGAGCAAAGTAGAACAGGAAGGATACCTTGTTTTCATATGTAAAAATCTAAAGTGCATGCTGCCATCACCCCTTTGCTCTAATACCCCTAAAAACAGCCAATGAAACCAACATAGCTGTTAGTTGTGAACTCCAGCAACATGGTCTTCATGCATGAGTGGCAAGATGAAAGTCAGTCCCAGTTTGAAGCGTCTTTCAAGTCTTGGAGGGAACACAGGAAATGTCTAGAAGAAAACACTCTGGTAAGAGACTAAAGCTGAACTTTTCAATGATATACAGATTCCTATATGTGATAGAAAACAACAAATCAGCCTGAAAATACCACAGCCACCATGGAGCATGCAGGATATGGGTATAGGGCACTGTATACTAATGCACTACATGGATTGTGTTTGTAGAACATTATGAAAATCATGTATCAGTTTCCTAACACAATAAAAATATGCACTTCCACTATGTAAAAAAAAAACAATGGAAAAAAAACCCCAAAACATCATACTGAGATGCATAAGAAAGAGAAAGCTTTGATTCCACCAAAGTTGTTCAGACAATTCTTATATACTCTTGAGAGAAAATATCTCCCTTCACTGTAAAATTTGCACTCTGTACCTTTGCAGACATGGAAAACTACAGAAAACTACAGAAAACAAACAAGCAAGAAACAAGCATCACACTAAGTTTTGGTAAAAAAAACAATACAAAAAAAACCCCTTAGTATCCGCTATAGGGGTGAAGAAGTTGCTTCAAATAGGTAAACACTGTCACTGTGCCTTGTCAACACAAAGTCTAATTTGGATAAATGAGACATTTTCAAAAACGTCTCTGATGTTTCAAACTAATGTTCTGTAATGACAAAAAGTCAAAAGGAGAAAATTAATTCAACTGAACCAAACCATGAAGTACATAGTACAAACTCAGACTTTTCGACTTTAATTTCGCCCCATTGAGTACAGTACCTTTTCTGTAACTCTAAATGCTCTCTATTCCTTAAGCAGCACAGAAGAATCTAATTAATCTGTGTCTTTGAAAAACAAAAGAGTTTGACTGTACCACAAGTATGGGAGTGCACGTCACAGACGAGAGAAACTCAATACACGCTGAAAGCAAATAAATGATGCTGCAGGAAAAGGGCCATGTTTCTCAATCAGTGCAATGTCTGTTACCTCAATGGAGATAAATTTTGCAAAGGGTGGAAAGAAATTGGGGCTGTCTAAAAATGCATCTTTAAAGTGAGGAGAGAGGAAACCTCATCTGTCTGGACTCCTCCTCCGTCCCACAGTTACATTTGTACTGCTGCCTCCCTCTGGCCAACTCGGTTGTCAGTTTCATCCCAAACATATACCACTTATCTTAAAATAAGTGGCAAATAATGCAAACTGCTCTTAGAGATTGTGAAATAAAATATAATAAAAAGAGACATTATTGGTAATGAAGCTTTTTGCTGGTTACATTATTCTGGAATTATTTTAACTAACAAAACTGGAGACCTTTAAGGAGATGAGCTGTGCTGTTGCACAATTTAGCTTTATAGTAAACTATTTTACTTTCCTTGTTTTTTGACACATTTCTGGAGCTTTTTAATGATAAATATGTAGGGATTTTCTAACAAATTGACTGGTGACTGCAGCTGGATGATTCTGAGATTAGCCAGTCTTAACAGTTTGTGCTGACAACAACACCCTTCAGTGTGGATGCAGAAACTGTATAGGGATGAATCTGGAAGTGAGCTATTTGCAGTATCAGAGGGGCTTAGACAGAGGAAGCGCATATATCTCTACTATAGGAAAATATTTTAACAACACATAGAGGCATGTCTGCTAATTTACCTTTCACTTTGAGTTCATCTCATATATTCTCACATTCAACTTGATTTCTTTTTAACAATATTTGGGCTTGGAATCACATAAGATTTGATTTTTTAACCTTAATTTTTGGGATGTAACTAAACAATTTTGAAAAATATTACAAAAGAAAAAAAAAATCTCATGTTCTGTATTAAAACTCTGGGGTAGAAGTTTTGAATATTTAGGAGATATTTTATTCTTTAGCCTACAAAGAATAAAAAATAAAAAGTGACCAAATGCTGTACAGTCCATCTCTAAAAATATGAATCTCCCTATTTCTGTATTTTGCTTCAAATCGTCAACAATCAATGTAATGCACATATGCAGCTGCAGAATAGTGAGAGGGTTAGTTAATCAGACGATCTGCTCTGCTCGACACAGAGCATCCTGGCTACATGTCACATAACACGTACTTGTGTGCGTGTAGGGGTGTGTGTGTGTGTGTGTGTGTGTGTGTGTGTGTGTGTGTGCACGTGTGTGTGTGCCCGTGTGCATTGGCTAGTTTTCTGCAATTCGAGCTGTGAGACAGAGTCCCAGACTGCTGATGGGAGATTAGAGGTGAGACGTCTAATCTCAGTGTAATCAGGCGCTGCATCTGAGCCTTCGCTCCACACCAACAGGTCCAAACAGAAACTCATCTCACAGAAAACATGGCCCTGATGAGGTAGAAGATGGTTATGGGGAGTATCTGGTGTCCACCATCAAAGTCAAAAAAAAAAAAAGACCAGCAGGTAAAATTAAATTATTTTTTGCTCTCATGTCTTCTAGGCTCAGGCTGTTTTGACAGAAACGAGTCCATAGAACAGAGCATGTGGTAAAACTGCCAAGGACATGCTCAGGAAAACCACAGCTGACTTCTTGATGAGAATTAAAGCCCGGTGGTTGAAAAAAAAAAAAAAAAAAAAAAAAAAAAGCGTTGAAGATGGCCTTTTCCTTTTCAGGGAGGGAAAAATGAAAGACGGGCAGAAAAATAAGAAGAAAGTAGTGTCTCAAGTAACACCAAGACAACTAATATAAAAAGACTACACAAAAAGTGGACATTATTACAGCCACTGGAGCAAAAATAAGTATCTGTTTTCATCTAGGACACTTCACCTTCTGATGGCTCAATGATTAGTGAATTTGGGTAGATGGAGGAGAGGGAAGGAGAGGAGAAGAGGCTGCCAGTGAACAGCTGCCCCTGTAATTTATATTGATGAGGGGACTGGCATGGCGGGGAGCTTCCAGCAGTTTGATCACTCAGGCAGAGTGGAGAGTCAGCGAGACACGACCCATCCCTGTGGTTTAGGTTGGACTGGGGAGACCTCTTAAAAAACACACACACACACACACACACACACACACACGCACACACACAAACCTGTACTTTCATATAGTGGCTTGCGAGAGAGTTCGTACTCTGTGAACTTTTTCACATTTTTTCATGTTACACACTCAAAGTTTGATCTATTTTAATGGGATTTTAGACCAACGTGGAGTAGCACATAACTGCAGTGAAATGAACTACGTTTCATTTTTCAAACTTTTTCGCAAATAAAAATCTGAAAACTATGGCATGTCTTCGTATTCAGATTAGTCTACTCTGATGCCCCAAAATAAATACTAGAGCAACCGATTGCCTTCGGGAGGAGCAACGTGCAACTGCAAATCTACCGCGACGAGGCGGTCAGCCTAGAGTGGGCAGCTGAGAAAGAAGAACATAAATTACCAGGGTAACCAAGGGGCCCATGGTAACTCCTGAGGATCTTTAATCATCGACATGCTCATGGAAAACAATGTTGACAGTACAACTTCAAAATATGCACTTCACAAATCTAATCTTTCTGGAAGAGCACAAAGAACAAAGCTGCGAGAAGTCCAGTTCACATTGTACTGCGAGGTCCAAGGTTGTCCATTGTGACAAAAGTTAGAGGTGCATACGTACACAAGTCGCTTAGTAACCACTTCCAATTCATACCTACGGTTTGTCTGTCAAATAAAATCCCAATAATGTAAATTCTAGTTTCTGGATGTAATTGTGAAAAAAATAAACAAATAAAATAAAAAGAAGCCAAGGGTAATGAATCCTTTTGCAAGCTGCTGCAGAAACACAAGCAAGCAAGACAGCCAAGCTCAAATTTCGAGTGTCAGCGTCATCCAGTAAATCAAGTAACCCAATGTTTTCCCTCCAAGAACAGAAATAGATCCACTAACTGGCTATAACCATGCAGGGCAGAGACATCTCCCTCATTATTACTCCACCAGCCATATAATCACCGGGCTCTTCCTTTACAACCTCAATGACCATTAACTGGCCCTTGAACTTCTTCTTCTGAGCACACAGCCCTGATGAGGCGCTACAGCCGCTTCCTGTCTGTGAGGCAGAGCAATCAACTACTTGTTAAGGGGATTTACTTTGATTTCCTCACACAGTTAAGATTTGAATATTTCTAACTGAAATGAGACGATAAAGTCCAGTTTCAGCCGAGGGCTTTTAAACTCAACACTCCTAAATCATGCTCTTTGATTTGGGTCCTTCTTTTTTCCCCATCCGCGTAGAGGTGCTTAGAGTAGAACTAATTAAGTTGGTGGGACGAGGGAACTGTGGGTTAAAATGTGTGTTCCTCTCGACATTAAAGATATTCTGACCCAAACACACATTCGCACGCAAAAAGATAAAATTATGGTAGTGCCTCCGGACAAGCAAATAGCTTAACACATGATCATCCTGTTATTTTGACGGCGCTGTCTGAGCAAGGTGGAGCTGTCTAGCTTGAAGACCATATCCTTTGCCCCGCTGTCTGATGTAACACAGAGCTGGGGTGTTTTACGCTCACAGTCTAAAACACTCCGACCGCTCTTACAAAAAGCCCCTCTGGCTCCCCCCTCTCCACAAGTTTCATCAGAGTGATCAGAGCAAAAGAATAGCCTTCAGGGCTGGTTTCTTCCTTTCACACAGAGGGACACGAACGCACACATAAGCCTTTCAGCTGCATACACAGACACACTTCAGAACAGCCCCCCACTCCCTCCAAAAAAAAAAAAAGTATTTTTACATGCGTTTTCAATTGCACTTCACACATGTCAAAATACAGTGCAAATCTCCTGGAGATTATTGATTCCTGCAGGTTTGGCTGCTCATCAATTCTTAACGTGCAGAGCGAAATTGAAAAGCTGAGCTCCACAGTATTACCGTGGAGCTCGCAGAAGCCTTGCATGTTAGATTAGAGACACGTGTCAACGCCTGTCCCGATATCTTTCAATTTTTGCCGATATGATCTGCATTGAAGAACACAGAATTCTGGTAGTTAGTGCAGCCTCAGAGGTTACAAACCACCACACAACACCACATCCTTGTTGTTCAGCTGCAAGGCCTTGCAGAAAACAAAGAGATGCTTCACCACACTGTCTGCTTCAAATGTGCATGATTGTCTAGCAAGTCACAAGACTGCACAGCATTTTAATTTCCTCTCTGGGGTTATCATACTCTTTACAGTACGGAACAGGAGAGATACAAAGAGGTGAGAGCGGATTGGATGTGAGCACGGAACTGTTCTGTGTCAGGGAAAAATGACAAAATGAGGAGCTGTGAAACAAATGTGACTTTATCACCTGTCTATACGAGAAACAAAGTTTTTTCCCCCTCCATTTAATGAGTTTCGTATAAAGCTACATCCCCAACAACTCAGAACTTTACTTAAAAATTCTGAGTTGTTAGTGGATAACAACTCAGAATTGTTATCTCTAACTAAGAAATGATTGGGATCATACTTACAAGTGTGTGTCTTCTTTGTTACCGAGATACCTGTAAAGACAAAAACAACAGCACATTAAAACCGACAGCCATCAATACAAAAGGCACACCAATGTGATTTTAAATGACACCGAGTTATTTTTTTTTTACATTTTTTGGTATCATTACAACCAGAAATTTAAAACTTATTTCAATTGCATTTTATGTGAGTGATCAACACAAAGTGGAGTAAAATTGTTTGAAAAAAGAAAAAGACATATGCTTGTCAAAATGTCCCTTTGATAAGCAAAATAACCTTCATATAAAACAAAGGTGTAGAACAGTGGTCCCCGAACTACGGCCCGCGGGCTGGACCAGGCCCGCCTCCGCATTTGGTCCGCCCCACTGAACAATACCAGAGAGCATTTAGATTTTTTTCATATACCGTATTTTCCGGACTATAAGCCGCTACTTTTTTCCTAAGCTTTGAACCTTGCGGCTCATAGCCCGGTGCAGCTTATATGTGGATTTTTCTTCAACCACCAGGGGGCTCTTTAGCAGGAAGTGAATCATTGGAAGTCAAAACTGGAAATAAAAGAAGAAAGCGCCCATTAAAACGGAATTAAGTTTTAATAGGGAATCGAAATTTGAGAATGTTGTTGATCAGTTAAATAGCATTGAGGGGAAAAAGAAGATTTTTGGTTTTTTAAATAATACTGGAATCATTATGAGAACTTGAAGTATAGATATTAGGATCCAGTAGATGGCAGTAGTGCAACAATAATTGATGCAAGCTGCCGTTGAAATCTGAAGAAGAAGAAGAAGAAGAAGAAGAAAGCGCCCATTTTCATTTAGCACATGCTAGTAGCAGACGCGAAGGATCAGCATTTTTTACTGTTACAGTTACCGTTCGGAAACTGCCGTATTCAGTTCAGTTAAATCTAAACTTGGCAAATTTTTCTTTTTCAACCGTAATAAATGTGATATTCGATTGACCTGTTAGGACTCAAATTTTGGGTGTCCGCCCCTCTGCTGCTGCTGCATCGTTGTGGAAAACCTGGAGCGGCAGAGATATCTGAGGCTTATAATCCGGAAAATACGGTATTTATTTCATAAATAGTGTTATTTCCTGGATTTTTTCTGTGAAGAACCCAGAGAGGGTTATTTTATTGTGCTTTCTGGAAAACAAGAAATTTTTACATTTAGGCACTCCTGGAATCGTCACACTTTTTGGGTTACAAACTGACTCCGGCCCCCCACCAGAGAAGGGAAAAGTTATGTGGCCCTCACAGGGAAAAGTTTGGGGACCCCTGGTGTGGAAGGTGAACTTTTACGCCAGTCTATAGTCTTTTTCAGCTTATCCTATGATTTCCCTGTATTTAACTACACTCATCTCCCCATCAACTCCCATCAACTTCCTTGTTCCTTCTAAAAATAAAACAGCATGATGCTGCCACTACCGTGTTTCACATCGAGGGTGACTCACTGAGGTCTGAGTGCTGAGTTAGTGTTCTGCAAGCAGAGCAAAATGTTCTGTTTTCTGACCAAAACCCCCTTCAAGCACATGTCGACTGCGTGACTTTTCGAAGTTTGTGGCAAGCTTCTCTTCGCCTCTCTTCTATAAAGGCCTGATTTGCAGAGTGCCTGACTAATAGTTGTCCTGTTTCCAGATTATTCCACCTGAGCTGCACTTCTCTACTGCTCCTCCAGAGTTACCTCAGATGTATTTGCTGCTTCTGTTGTTAATGATACAATTTCACCCACGATCTGTCTTTTGTGTTTCCTGGTTTCACGATGCTACTCTCTAAAAAAAAAAAAAAAAAACAGTTGGAATTATATAAAGCATAAAATAATAATTGGGTGACATCTGAAAGCAATGGTGGCACTGTATTTTATTTAGTGGCACTGAAATAAAGAGGACTGAACAAAATATATGGAACACTTTCCAGACTTTAATTTTTTCAAAAAAATATTTAAGATAACACAGTATTTTCCTTCTATGTCAATTAGCCAGTGCATTTTATCAGTCTATCATGTAGTCCAAATAAATGCATGTTAGTTTTCTGTTGTAACCTGACCAAATGGAAAAATCTTCAAGTGGAACAAATATTTCTGCATGTATATTGGCTGGTTTCTCTCTTAGAGTTTTACTACATCGAAAAAAAAAAAAAAAGTCAGAAGATGGTTATGCCTCTATGTTCTGCAGGCAGAAAAGGAAATTTAAATATAAATAATAAACAACATTTGGAATACTAATGTGCCGAGTACTGATTGGGTCTAAAGAAATGAGTAATCCTGAGGGCCTAAGGGGATGTAGGCAAGTTGACCTCTGTGTCAGAAAATCCTCCAATCTAAGCAGGTTACATAGGAATTAAAAATACCTGGTTTTTTTTTCTTAAAGCCAGGTAACTTGATAGTAAATATCCGTCATTGTAACACCATGTAGAATTAAGAAATATAAACTATAAATATATATTTACAATGTCTTTGGGGGGGTCAACCCATTGAGCAGCTACTTTGGATTTCACTGTGGCTCCTCCTGTCTGAAACATCGGTCTAACGCCCCAGGAGCCTGGCACAGACAAACGCGGAGCCAGCCGAGGTCCCCCGCGGCTCCGTTGCACGCTCATGCTACGCAGGACAGAGAGCACACTAATAGATCCCACTTGTCATGCGGAAGCAATGGCTAATTTTTCTACAGCTTGCGTTTGAAACTCGGGGGACGGCAAGTTGACATGATTCAATAACTCGCAGAAGAAGAAGGAGGAAAATAAAAATAAAAAAAAATAAAAAAAACTGCCTGGCCGGAGATAACAACACTTCAAACATGTTGGAGGAGGGAACGAGTCAAAGAGCAACGAGGGGGAAAACAAATAAGCCCTTCAGTCTTTTATAGACATACACAAACCTACAAATGATATCAACTCCACTGAGCAGAAAGAAGGGGGGTGATGGTGGGGGTGGGCATTCACCTAGGGGCTGGCAGTCTGTGATGTAGCTCCAGCATTGTTCTTGTGCTCAGGGCAAACAGCTACAGCTTGGTTTAACTGTGGCTTTATGCAAGGAAAAAGTAAACTGAAATGTTCCCTTAAAACAACACTTTAGTCAAATAACATGGAAGTCGGTTTAATCTGATGTTGAATTAAAAACAAGCAGCATTGAGGTGCAGCACAACAAGACAAGGGAAAAAAAAAAAAAATCTAACGGTTTCTGTTTCGAGGTAACATTTTCTTAGACCACAGCTGGTGTGCTCAGTGGAAACTGAGTTACACAGAAATAGGCTGACTTTTCCTGGATTTTTGTCAGACCTCTTGCAAACTCAAGAAGAAAAAAACCCCCAACATCCTCAGTTTTAAAAAGAAGCATAATCTTGTTCAAATGTAAATAATGGGCGAAAGCTGCAAAACAGTGTGACGCGCTCTTTCATTGTCTAATGAGAAACCTCACAGCTGCTAGCATATCTTCGTTTTGTCGAATGTTTTCATCGTAGAGGAAATGAACAGCAGTTGTGTGAGGGCGTGTACAGTGCAAATGCTCTTGCCCATCATTAGCCACACAGACCACACTCTCACACACTGCTACCTGTCAGACGGTGATTCATTCTTCAGTTATATGCTTTCACTACAATGAAAGATGCAGGTTTGTCTGTGTAAATAAACTCATGTCCACAAAGGTATTTAATGTGGCTTATTTGCTTACTTCCTGTAAAGGAACTTTAATACAATGTTACATTTAGTGAGCCCTTAGGGTGCAACAGCAGACTATAGTATGCATGGTAACAAAAGGCTCAATAGACTACATATTTAGGAGAAAAGATGGTAGAAAATATGATGAAAAAGATGGAAACATGAACAAGTGCATAAAAGTAGTAAACACACTTAATAGCATTGTTTTTATTCAACTTTTTATTACCGTAACTCTGCTGCGAGAGTTAGTACTGTCAAAATACTGCACTTTTAAAAGTGAGCTGCTTATTAGACTCTAAATTACTAATACCAACATTGTTACACTTCTTCCATTATAGAGGAGTCTAATTGAAAATGTACACATATTGCAGGTTAATTTTGTTATATAAATATGAATTAAATGAAGTAGTCCTCTAAATACCAACTTATGTACCAGCATATAAAATATATCACGACTGACTGGGATGTGTACGTTGATACTCCTTTTGATCTCAGGATTATTTATTGCTGTTGGCTCCAGATGGCCAAAAACTGGGAAACTGGAAAACAGACTTTTGTCCATTCTGCTAATCTTACATTGATTAGAAGAAGTTTTACTGGAAAATGATAGAGCCGATTTAACTGAATGCTTTAAAATCATAACGACATGTATTTTATGCTGTTTCCATTTCATTTACTTATTTTTTAGAAATCCGGTGGTAAATTTTGGGTCAAATATCAAATATGAGGCTGTCTCTATTTTCACTTTGCGTTTTAATTGTGTAACTTTGTCTATTGTGGTTTCATGATATGTAAGAAGCTTTATCTCATATTTCTTATAGCTTCTGTGGCATTAGTGTTGTATATTCAGAAAGACATGCAGCAAAGGTCCTGAGGTCTGTGTGCACACTTTCCTTTCCATTTAAAAAAAAAAAGTTTTTGTACACTGCTTTCATACAATTTTTGTTGAAAAAAAAACATTTTAGGAATCTGTGTTAAAGTTAGAAAATAAAGAAAAATATTTATCAGCTACTCACTTTGCAAATACCACTATAGATTTTTGTGCTAGAAACCATATTAGTACTGTAGCTATTTTTTATGGTTTACTTTGCATCACTCAGTCTTTGTCTCTATTTTTTTTAAAACCTTTGAATGTAAATTAAAGACATTAAGTGTATCAGTGTGTCAAATAAAAGTATTGTTTTAGGAGAATCTCTGGCCTAGCACGGCTTTAGTCATACCCATCATCTTTTAGGTTTTAATTCAATTCAAATTCAAGTCCAAAACGACTTCATTGATCCCAAACGTAAATTAAATGTAGTTGTAGCTCATTTGATTAAAGATTTATAGAAGACGGCGAAGGCTGTGGGAAAGATTTTCTGTATCAGTATTATAACAAACTTGAAGAAGCCTTCGACTGAACTGATGTTCAAATCAATATCATTACAAACTGGTGCACGATAGGTACTGGAACATTTTAGAATGACGTCTGACACATACACAATAGAAGAGACCGATTTAAAAAAAAAAAAAAAAAAAAAACGCTGTTCAGTTTTAAAAATATAGCATGTGCCCAAATATTTTGCACACAGGTTTATAGAACCTTCTTTTCTGAGACTTTCAAAATACATCAAGCTGAAGAATACATAAAAAGCTTTTACAACAATAGTTCTTGTTGTAACTAGTGTTACAAGTAGAACCATAGTTTTACTATAGTTTTCCTAGAACTATGGTTCTAGGAGGCAGTAATGCAGTTCTGCACCAAATCTCTTGTAGCCTGTTGCCATGCAGGTTTGAAGGAGTAGGAGGGGTGGTAAGAAGGCCCGCTTCACCCTCTATGTGTCATTTAGATTTCCGTGATTGGAGGTGGCAAGGAGAGGAGGCCACAAAAGCCAATGAATGAGTCAGGCGGTGAGAAAGAAGAAGTCTGCTCTGGGCACTGACATTGGCGACGCCTGCCAACTCGTGTCTTCTCTGCTGGATGGCAGGTTCAGAGGTCATTCTGGAGGTGAAGCTCTCCTTGGCTGACAAACAAGCTGCCATAAACATGTTTATATCTTGAGGAATGCCTCTTGTAAATATGCGTTCATCCTGGGCAGTAATAGTGTAGCAAGTTAAAAGACAAACCTGCATTCAGTCTTTATGAAGTTGAAGCTGAATACTAAAACTCTACATTAACATTTCGTCACAGTGGAGGGAGGGCCAGTTGTCACTGCACGGCCTTTGATCAGTTATATTCTCTCTTGCATGTGTAAACAATTCAGCAAGTGTTCTCATGAGACATGAAGGGAGAGAAGTACTATGCAGGCAACTGGAGGTTAACCTCTACCACATCCAGCTGCAGGGGGGGCCACACATCCTGTAAACATGCCATTTAGACTGGAGGAGAGTCAGAGTGAGGTTTGGCAGCCACACTGCTGCAGCCGGCTGTGAAGCGCAATGCCATCGCAGACGCCTCAAAGTGACAGCGCTGTAATGAAGTCTGAGGCCCACGGCAGGCTGTACGTCATAATTTCAGGTTCCTTAAAGCCTGACAGGGAATGATTATCATGGATGGTTATTGTCACCCTGCCTCCCTGGTAGACGATGCGTGCTCTGGGGTTGTTGCACCGTGACATTCAAAGTTACAGTCTCCTTCATATAATGGAGCTGTCCTCTCAGCGCGCTAATGGGAGCGATCCATTTAACCTGTGCCAGAAACACACAGACGAGGAAGTTCCTAATGCGAGGCCTCTCCCGTGGGGACGTCACACTCCCCCCCTGGCTGCTCCCTTCCTGCTGCTTGATTCATTGACTGGCGCTCCTCACTTATCCTCATTCACTGTTCAGTCTGGGGAGACATGGAAGGCTTGCTTCCCGCCGCCTGCTCCACATGCCATCACTGCACGCCCACCGCACACAAGGACATAACCAGACCCAATTCAGGGAAGAACCAATGTGGTTCCAGTGAGGGACCAGCTACCCACCCACTCAAGTTACGGGTCACTTACGCAGGCCTTGGGAATGCTAACTGTACACATGCGCCACGGTTAATTGGTTAATAAGGCCTCTCAGATTAGAAATAGAAAATTCAGACAGTAACAAATGATTTTCTATCCCCGACTGAAGGTTGTTGGAAGAAATACACTGATCAGGCTTTACCTGGCAAAATACTTTTTCCTCGATTTTCTTTGAGGTCTGAGCTGCAAAATCAAATTTTCACTCATTCTAGGGTTTCTTTTTCAAAGGATTGTAAAAGCTAAAAAAAAAAAAAGCTCAAATTAATTT
Source organism: Poecilia mexicana (assembly GCF_051168715.1). Taxonomy (NCBI): domain Eukaryota; kingdom Metazoa; phylum Chordata; class Actinopteri; order Cyprinodontiformes; family Poeciliidae; genus Poecilia; species Poecilia mexicana. The sequence goes on from NW_028263375.1 coordinate 12,246,607, forward strand.
CAGCAGTGTATTGAACCAATTGTAGAACAAAGATGGTGGGAATTATTGGCTTTAATGCATTCTATTATAGAGCGGCACAGGTGTCCGTCTTTTAAAAGCAAGGCCCTGCTTTTTCATGTTTTACAAATTCAGTCAATTGTGGGAAGACCAGTTATTCAAACAGCCAACATTGCAGTAAATATGCTAACGTCTGCTTTATCTCTAATGGTCATGAAGAAATCTGGAAAAAAATATTTTCACCATAGCTTTGTTTTGTTGATAAATCTAGTCTTTGAATACTGTTTTCAGAAAGTTTTAGATATTTTCGTGTTTAATCACACCTAATTTAATCACATTCTCTTGCAGAATTTGGTGACACACTGAGGAGCTACTGATTTCAGGTGTGTTTTGTGCAAAAAAAATGTAAAACCAATGTCCCTTGTGGACTTACTTTATGTTTAAAGCTTATCAAACTTTACCTATGTAGGCTGGATACAGGTTAATGTGTCATCCCTTTGCTCTCTGTCCTAACTGTCCCTAATAGAGAAACTTTGGGAAATGAACAAAATCGCTAATTAAATTGTCCCAATTTCTGTGGAGTGCCACGGAGACCGTAACTAGAAATACTGGAAACTTTTATAACAAAACTATTCCCACCAGAAACACACACTGCAGAAATTCTAATTCAAAACAACCAAATGTTCATGGTCTGCTTGGCAACACAAACTGCCTATTCAGTGAGATAATCAAAACATAACTGTTTTAATCTATTGATGAGTTTAGGTATGCTGTTTATGGGCTCTCAAAGGGTCCATAATGACCATGTGAGATGTCCTGTCTTTTGTGCCTGTCCTGCATATCCTGACATATTCAAGTTATCTGTTGACAGTCTTGCTCTCTCAGGCTGTTGCACCCTAAACAAGTTGCAGGCATGTCTCAAAATGTTATAGAAAATACAATTTCCTTTAATGATGGGACTTATGGCTCTTTGAAGGGGTCAAAACCGTCAGGACCTGCTCACTTCTAAAACCCATTCAAAAAAGGAACAAAAAATAATCCGTTTTATCAATTATATAGTTTTATTTTAATTTAGAGGAACCTGGCATGTGTGGATGGAATTCACAAAAAAAAAAAAAAAAAAAAAAGAAGCTAAATTTAGATGCAAAGTAGAAGCACAGTATGGTCTTGCAGAAAATGGTTATGTACATATTTTCAAAAATATATTTTCAAAATAGGATTTTGAAAATAATAATAGTGTATAATATCAAAATATAAATATCAAGTATGCATTATTAGGATTTTAGTGCCATTTGTAATACAGAAACAAACTAAGATATAACAAATGGATGAGGAAAAAAAAATTGCGCTGAAGTTACTTTGACAGAAACAAAAATCATCATCTTCTATTTAAATATAGCAAAAAGAGGCCATGCACTAATGGTAACAACACTTAAACCTGTAGCCACTGCAGTGTGTGTGAGAAAGGAATGTTGTGAAAAACAAAGAACAACTTTAACTAACTGTGACTACTGGCATCCTATCAGAGTAAAGAGCCGCTCAAAAGAATCGGATCGTTCAGAAACGTCACATCACTAATTCCCTTTCAAATTTCATTTCATCGCTGTGTTTTACCTGAAGTTGCCGTTAAACAACGTACTGATTCTGAAAACAGCTAATTCTGTGTCTTTTCTTCTTTATATCAATATCTACACCAAACAGTATTGTTGTCAGTGCTGGTGTGGCATGTTCAGTAATCGGGAAAAGACTAGACATTTCCTTTTTCTGCTGATTTCAAACTGATTTTAGTCAACAGCCAATTTCGATATGCATATCAATTTGAGGAATATAGTACCTCTTCATTCTTCTTCTGCTTCTACTTTTTATACAGCAACTTGTTGCATATATACCAACTGCTTAAATGGAGAACTTCGAGGTTCTCTACTTATGCCTCAGTGTATCGGGCTCATGACAGAACTTGCCTGTGAAAATACTTAACCACAATTGTATTGTCACTTTCAGCATCTGTCCACTTTTGTCCCAAACAAGCATAAATGTTGCCTCAGCTCATTAGTTGGAATCTGTTCCCCCTCCTAACAATAATAATCCAGTTATATATTAAACTTTGAGAGTACCGCTTCGGCTTGCCAACGCAAACAGAAGTGTCTTCCTGCATCTTATAGTTCCAGAGAGGGCTAATCCATTTTTATGGTGCTCCATATTCAAACAATTTAACCGAGCATAAACTTTGAAACACTTTGAAACACAGGAATGCCAGAATAAGGCTTTGCATTGCTACACAGATCATCTAGAGACTTTAGATTTGAAAGATAAACCGGTGCAAGGACGCCAATGCTGTTCCATGGTACGCCTTCCAAAGGCCACCTTTTATACACAAAGTCATTTAAACAAATTCTCCATCTTGCTGTGACACACTTAGTGCCAGCTATTATGCGGCTTTACACTATGAATGCAAAAATGTAATGATTAAAAAAGCACAATGATTCTAATCAGCTGCCCCCTAATATACTAAAACACTTAATCCATGGAGAGGCCAACTCTCTGGGGATGCTCAAAGAAAAATGACTTCTTTGTCTCCAGGCGCTGTTATTTCTGGTCATTTCTAATTGGTTTTAACTAAATGCAACCACTCCGAGACTCCACAGGTTACTCTAAAGCATCGCCATGGAATTGTCTGCAAATAGAAGATATACATCCAAATTAGTTTTAGAGGACACCACAACTGTCTTTGAGAAGACGAAAGAAAGAAAGGTCATGAAAGAATACAACTAAACATGCCTTGGTGAGGGAGACGCAGGAAGGTGGAGGGTCCCAATGGAAGAGTGACATTATCAGGGTGACCTTGAAATCATAGGAGCCTCAACTGTCTTGAGGTTTTATGTCACACGCACCTCAGCCCCTTACAAATGACCCGTGGGTTCATGATCAACACCCTCCCAGACACATATCTACGTTCCTGGAGTCTCCAGGTGGGTCTATGGCGCTGCATGGCGGGCTCGTGAATTATACAATGCAGCAGAGGAATTGACGTGGCTCAGGAGGGCCAAAAAAACAGCAGGTATGGCTTGGAGGCAGAGTTAAGACTCTGACGGGATTTTAATTGTACCACAGGGAACACTGATAAATACTATTGTTATTGGTAAGAAACTGCTGCACAGGCTCACTTGGCCGAGAGCTGAGAACTGACTCTGTTGTATAATAGTCAAGATTCCAAGAGTTCCTCAATGCAACATCTAATGGCTGTTCTTAAATATGGCTTGTAATGTTTTTTTTTAATGACTTTAATGTCTGTGTGTACAAATACAAAACAAGGAAACAGGTGTGGTCACTGTGATTCTATTATGCGGGTTGGGACTAGTTGGGTTTCTGCATCTCTTTTCTGTAGTCACAGCAGGACTGATAGTTTCATAAATGTGCTTAGTGCAGGTCAAAGACAATCTCTTAAAACTCCAGAGAAAAATGAACTACAGATAAAAAAAATAAAAAAAAACAATAAATGCATGTTTCCCTAAGAGCACTCCAAACAGCAGCAACTTTAATAATACAAATCTACTAACAATGCCCATTCTTGGTGGCCTGAGGTACATAAACAGATTGAAACAAAATATTGCTAGCTACCTCCAACCCCATAGACTGCTGAAATTAAAAGTCCATGAGTCTAAAAGAAATAAAATATAAACTATAAAGGCTAAGGTGTTAGCCAATCTCATCCCTGTGGACTTAATACGCATGGGGAAATTGAGACATTCATAAAAAAGCAGTAGATTTAAAATCAATCATTATAAGGGCTACAGGTCTGTGGTTTGCCAGACTTTTAGCCTCTTTATATAACAGCAAGTGAGCAAAGTATACTTCAGGAAATCACAGCGGTCAGTGTTTTTATCTCCCTTGTTTAAGTTTTTATATTATTTCAAGAACTGTGGTGTATATTTGAGGATCAGATGAGCTTTAATACTTTGTGACAATCTTCCTTACTGGTTTATGATCACTAAAGGGGGGGACTGGACAAGAGCTTTGATGACAAACTAATATCAGCTAATAATACTTTAAAGGCTGACTCAAAAATATGCAGGAAACCTGTCATTATCATCATTCATTTGGTCTCACTTCCCATGCAGGAGACTACAGCACAGAGCACTTGTCTAATGAACAAGGGTCTATAGGGAAGGATCACTGTATGAGAGTGTGTTGGAAGTCGAGGTCCCATAACAGTGGACTCGTGGCTCAGCTGATAAGGACTTGGCTGTAATTGCTCAGAAGGGAGGGAGCTGCAGCCCCATTAGGTCTGGTCTAAGCACTTGCCAATAAGGCAAACTGCCCCTCTGAAGCCTCGCATGTAATGAAAACTTCCTCGGAGATGAATTACATGTCTGTCAGTCCACTAATTAATATCACAGACTTGTCGGTTTTGCTTCTCTGCATTAACGAACTGAATCAGAGAGTCTGGGATGGAGGCACTTCAGGCACTGGGAGATATAAGTGAGGGAAAGGCAGAGGCAAAGCAGCAAGTGCATTACTACTATTATCCAGCACAACCATGGCACTTAGCGCAGCATCTATTTTTCATGCATTTCATAATTAAAACCTGCAAGTTTGTAAGCCGCCCCATGCTCTATCTAGATCAAAGGTACTTCTATTAGCAGGGAGTTGATCAGCGGAACCACTCCTCCGTTTCCTGCGTCATGCTTAAAGCACAAATGCCCTGTAATTGCACACGCGATAACGGGACAGCCACTGAACTGGACTATGATTAAAACAACACAGATCCTCCCTCTTTTGTAAAGCTCAGACAACAGAGGACTTTACACGTGAGGAAGATAAATAGGTTGATGAAAGCCTGAACACATATTTCACATGATGCCCCTTGCGGTGCAGGTGGAGGGTGCTTCAGTTTGTTGCCTCTTTCCTCCCCGCTGCATCACGATGTGATTCTAATCAGAGGATAACGCAGGATGAAACTCTGCAGAGCAGCGACATGATGCCTCACTTCTGAGAGGATAGAGAGATACAAATCTAGAGTGCATGTTGCAGTATGGGAGTTGAGCTGTGCCTTTTATTTGTCCAACTGACTTCGGGGTAACTTAACACCAGACTAAGCTCCTGTATGGATGTTCAGACTGAGATACACCTACGTAAACTCTGTGTGCTGATGTTAGAAACTAAACTTAACTTTAAAAACTAAACTTGAGAACCCTTAAAACCAAGACCATTTCCACCACCAATTCAAATATTTGTCAAAAAACAAAATATGCTTGTGGTGCTTTATCATGTATGAGTGCAAAGCTACAGATTCCAGGAAGCCAAATTGTTTGCACAAGATGGAAAGATTAGATAAAAGCAAAGGAACATCTAGTTAAATGATGACTAAATGACATAAAAGAACTGGTAAGAATCTTCAAAAAAAAAAAAAAAAGATGAACAATTGGTTTTGGGCGAATCTAGATATTGACAGATCTGAACATTACTAAGTCATCAACACAGTTTTCTAGCCTGTTCAGATGATAACACATGAAGGACTTCCAGGTCAAGAATTTCGATGTTTTCTTATGAAAGTCTCTGAAGTTTTTGAATGCTTTGAAAATCAAAGCTTCAAAAAGAAAAAAATGTTTAAAACGGACACTGGATTAGCATTTTGTATGCGTTTACAAAAAATGTATCTTTCTGCTTCACATCTTACTGTTGTCATTGCGATTAATATATTGGATGCCAATATAAAGGACGCAGCTGCACTTAAAAGAATCTATGATTAAACACACTAGTATTTGCACGTTCAGACTTCCTGTTTATTTTCTACTAAAAGCATGCAGTATTTTTCAGTCAAAAGCCAAGTTAGCAGCAGGGGAGAAAATTGCTGAAGTGAGACTCATGGGGTCAGTTACAGTTCACAGCACAAATGCCACGCAGAAACAACTGGACTAGTATTAAAACACGCAGCCTGTTTGTTTAATGTAAGGAATACAAACTGTAAGGTTTGTAATTGCTAAAAGCCAGAATAGTCACCTACTGAGTTCATGCTTTTTAAATATGCTTTATATGAGTTCCCCATAGCTTTGGACACAGACAAAGGTGAACACCTAGAATACATAAAATATGACCATTTCCATCGCATGTACAGATGAGCTAATGACACAAGGAGAGGAGGGGGTGACTGGGAGCTGGAGTCCGAGAGCAGAGCTGGGCTGCAACCAAAGCCATACATTCTCCGCAATATAAAAGCTTGCTGCGTTGGCCGGCAGTAATAATTAATAGCATACTCTATAAGCATTCCATTAGGTGCAAGCAGCTGTCATAAACATCTTAATTAATTTACAAAGCAAGCAACCAGGGAATTATGGCAACGTAAAAATCTGCTTCCCTCTGCCGCTCCACAGCACTGGAACAGATCGGGCTTTTAAATTTTTAAACATGCCTTTCATGTTCTCTAGAGCACTAAAAACCCTTTGAACAGTCAGCTTGTTAGGAGATGCACCTAGCAGCCCAATACCTACGGGTCGTCTTGCTATTCTTTCACTACAGTGACAAGAGGTTTTGGGCTTTTCTCTACTGCACCAGCTTGACTCAAGGAATCTCCCTCTCCCTCGTATTTTCTTTGTCACAGCGGTTTAACCACACAGGATTTGTCTGTCAGGATCTTTGTTTGAGCTCTTTCTACCAACTATCGCAGTACACATATCCTCACTAGCCACTTTATTAGGTACATCTCTCCACTATGTTAGGCCTCCTTTTTTGTCTTTAGAAGCGGCTGTAATTCTTTGTGGCATAGATTAAGCCAGGTGTCAGAAACATGTCTCAGAAACCGTGTCCATATTAACATAACAGGAGGCCCTTGGAGTACAGTGGATTTATTGCCATATTCAAGAAACCAGCTTGAGATGGTTTCAGCTTTGTGACATGGTACATTATCCTCCTGGAAAGTGGCCATCAGAAGATGGGTAGAAGATGACGACATGTGGTGCTTAAAAAATGCTTGTGTAGTTTTAAGCAAACGTGGGGAACACACTTTCCAAACTGTTGTCCAGGGTTTCTGGTGAACTCTGGCAAACTGTTCCGACATCCTCAGCTTCCGATTCTTAGACAGGATGTAGCACATCTCGTTCGAGGTTTCAGGTGCTTTGTGTTCAGAGATGATACTTCACAAACCGTTCTGTTGTCTTTTCTAATCTCTGACCTCAAGATGATTAAAAACACATTTACAGACAAACATTAGTTACCATGCCACATTGAAAATAACTTAAATGACAAGCAGGGGCTCAAATAAGAACCACACGCAGTGTAGTTGTAGGAGCAAGTACACTGAGAATCCTAGATGGTGCACTTCTGTCACACCGTGCTGTAATCTGGAGGCTTCTGTGCAAAAAGCAAAGGGTCAGAGCACTGTGGTAAACACTCTCTTCCCTACCTGCTCTTACTCAGAGAGGGCCAGATTAGACTGGCCACTCCATTATATGAGAAAGGCTTAAGAGCATTTCCACTTTCAGAGCTGGGGTATCAGCAGCTTTTGACACTAAGCGGGGCTGACCCATCATTTTGGAGGGGGCACCCAAGAGGAGGAGCTGTCCTCACACCAAGACAGTTGACTCTGCATGGTATATAAAAATATATATATATTTTTTTCCTGAACACTGCAGTTTCAATTGGAGTATTTTCAATGTTGCTTTACAATCAAAACGTTCTTGGGTTACTGTATAATTCGAGCCACGACATTTTTTTTTTTTTTTTACATTGCCTATCAAACACAATGGGAAAGCAGTGGAAGTAAAGTATTTTAACCACTAATGTACATCATATACTTTTAAATGTAACTATATTTTTGGCTTTGTAACGGCACAGGAAAGATTATGTGAACATGTCCTTGCCTACATGGACAGGGACACGGTCTTCTAATAATGAAGTGGGAACTCTGTTAGGGTTGCTCGGTGAGAGGCAATAATTGAGAGGTTTTCATAGTCTTTTCAAGGCAACAAAATTTACCTATTGCTAGAAAACAGATGGGTGTTTTGTTGTTTAGCTCTTCAATTGTTCCCAGCAGCAGTAGCGACCCAAATGGAAGGACAGAAACATATGTCCCCTTTTGGTTAAGCACTTTGAATTGCCTTGTTGCTGAAAATGTGCTACATAAATAAAATTACCTTACCTGACCTTAATCTAAACTGTATTCAAAATCTCAATGTGTTTTTTTTATCACAATTTATCTCTATAATTTCTGGAAATAAAAAGTACAAAAGCTTTACGCACTATGGATTAAGCACATATGAAATTATTTGCTGATAGATACTAACTGGAAGTGGAAAGGTGAAAACATGTAGGTAGAAATTGGAGGTAGAAGATGACAAAGAGGCCAATTGACCCAAAGCCATTAGTCCTACTACTTCAACTTCTACTGTCGCCGATATTAAAATTAAGGTTTTTTGCATATATCCAGCACATTTTTACAACTGTGTTGAACTTGTCCACAGCACGCAAGATTTTCTATCCCACTTTCAATCTGCAACCATATTCAACCACAGAAAGAGATCATTTTTAAAAAAATATTATTTATTTATTTTTATTTGTCTGCTCTTGACAGTCAGGTGCCATGCGTCCAATATTTTTCCTCTCTCTCTCTCGAACCCTTCTCTGTCTCTCCATTTCAGAGCCATACCATATTTGCTTAACCCAGCCAGTGTGACAGCACTCAATGCTAAAGCACTCCCAAGGCAGATGATCAAAGTCAGCAGTCAATTCACATTACAATGCATTGATTTGATGTTTCCTAACCTCCCAGGCCTTTCACTAATGCTGCCAAGGGCCTCCAGGATATTTCAGAGAGTAGTTCCTTTCCCAGCTTTTCTTCCTCCTCTCTCTCCCTCCCTCCACTTCTGTTTGTCTGGGAAACTAAAATGTGTTCAGCTGAAATGTTGTTCCTAGTCATGTATATCAGACATTAAAAAATAAAATAAAATCTGGAACTTATAAACAACAGGCACTTGGATCTTTAAAATAACAACCACCTAAAAATAACATCCTTTTCCTTTACCTCAGTCTTGAGTATTGTTAAAGAGTAAATCACTCCCTTGTTCTCCCATACCACACTTCGTTTGTTCCTCATCACTTATTCATTTGCAATCCTTTACCGAGCGCTCTTTCTATGCTTTAGTGACTACCATTTCCCTTTCAGGGGATGTTCAGCGCACGTCCATGTTTTATTCAATTATGAGAATCTAATATGGTGGAAAGGTGTGCATAGACGTTACTCACACATGCATCATTTCCACACATATTAATTTTCTCTTACTGTTGTTTCTCCTGTTCCAGGCAATAGAGCACGCACCCCACACTGAGACATGCTGTTTTATTTTAGTCATTAGCATTTTTACCTATTAGAAAACAATCACCAATTATAAACGTATGATAAACCAGCCCATTACTGTCGGGCTTTTGGAGGCACATGGGTAACTTTGTTTACTTGATATTTTGGTTTCTTCTTCTCTCAGCGGTTGTCAAAATGTGTAGGCGTCACTGCCATGACACACTGACACACTGACCTACAAGCACTAAGGAGAATGATGCTCGGCTTTATAAACACAAGCATGCACAACATGCAGCAAAAAAAATAGAAGAGGCGGACGGAGGGCGCAAATGAGAAGATGAGAGGGAAATAAGAAGTATTGATTCGTCTGCAAGAGGCATTGCTTTAAACAACATTACTCATTATAACTGTGTGCAGGAAGCATGCTCTTTAATTACTCGTCAGAGGCCAGACAAACTCAGCGCCGCGTGAAGAGCGCCTATTGATTACCGCCTGGCAGATAGGACACACTTAGCTTCTAGTGCCGTGTAACAGACCACAGGGATGAGCAGGAAGACATAAATGCCGCTGACCTCTCTTTCAATCTACACGGCGACAACGGAGCAACTGTTAAAACTGGTCATCAGCAGCAGGGCAGAGTTTGGACTTCATCCAATGCTTGTATGTGACATCTGACCTGCAGCCGTTGTGACATACAGTGTCAATGAAAAGCCTGGATTCTCTTGCATAAGCATGAATGCCATTAATTGTGCACTTTGAAGAGTCCCGTTGAGTGCACTCACCAGTTTTTCAAGTCATTTCCTTTGTCTTGCATTTATTTATTCAGTCAGTATTGTTAGTTTCTCCCATTGCTATCCTTCATGTTTTTATGCCGGGTTTGCTCCGTTTCTTTATGGACTACGTCTAAAAGTCACGTCTATGGAGGAATGAAGAACAAATTTAAAATTGTGCATCAAATGCTTGTTATTTTATTCATTCATTTCTATTACACTTCATCATCAAAGAAAACAAAACTAATTCTAAAAAGGTAAAAAAAAAAACTATTGTGAGATGTGTGCTTATGGTGAATGCATGTACACTTTTCACTACAACTGTAAACTGTGCTGCAATATCTAATCAAGAATTGCCAAAGAGCATGTTATCAAGATGTTGTCAGCTGCTAAAATCAGAACAATAAAAATACAAATAAAAATTAAAATAAAAATGTTTGTGAGGCTACTGTTCTCCCTTGATTGGTGATAATTTCCTAAGTGTTTTGTTATAATTATGTACAATTGTCATAGTTCAGTGAACAACTGCTGTACTTGTTGCGTAATCTGTGTTTCTCTGCTTGCGCTCGTTTGTGCAGGTGCGTGTACAAGGAAAAGCAGAATTAAAGTAAAGCGTCTGCTGTTCCAGACTACAAGCTGCTTTGCAAGTAAAGATTATGTTTATAGAACAAGAGGGATATTTAAAGAAAATGAAGATTCAGAGGAAACATAGGAGCGCGTATCTAGGAATGTGAACTTGGATACTTGACGCACTTCTTTGCCAGAAATAAAATATTCTGCTTAAGCATCTATTAAATGATCCACATGGCTACAAAATATAGACAGAAAAGCTTTTGAGCAAAGATCAATCTGTCTTTGTAGTTTGGTGTTTTTGGTCTTTGCTGTTTGCCTGCTTTGAGTTCTTGGGTTTTAACATGCTATTTTTTTTAATTTAGGAGACGGTCTAAAACCCAGAGCTGGAGGAAGAATTCCTCCACATGGCTAGAGCACAGACAACACATTTATGGATGTTAATTTCTAATATTTAGTGAGCTGATCCTTTGGTTCCAGTGTTATCCACTGCATGTCTGGCCCAGCTTCTGCGGAAACCCCTCGTTAAAAATGCATTCGGATTACAAAAGAAGTGGGTAAGCCACGCTACAAGGCATGCCAGGCGGAATGGTAGACCCGCATGTGCTGCTCACGACCCTGGTTAGTGAAAGGCCTGCACTGTGCGCCTTTCCGCTGCTTCCCCTGCACTTACATAATTTAGACAAGCAAAGGGAGGGGATGATAGAGAGGGAAAAATATAAGGGGGGATGAGCGGTGGGGGTGGCTGAGCTACAGGGAGCTCACGTCCAATTGCGTTTGGCCATGTGGAGAGACAAATACGGCTGTATGAGCGGAGCTCGTGCCACAGCGGGATTTGATGACTACATGCTGAGACATCCCTACGACATGCTGATAGACAGAGCTGGACTCCGCCCCCCTCCCCTGAATTTACAATGCTGAGCGGAATAAACAGCGGATGCAACAGGAACAAGGCGGAAAGTCTGAGCGCATTAGAGGTGCACTGATCCAAGACCATGGCGTGGTTATTTATTAATCAGCTGAGCTTAGCTAACTGCCTGTTTAGATGAACTCATGGTACACTTCAGCAAGGCAGCAAAACTGTTGGCTTAATGCAACATAGAATACAAAATGCACTCACTCAAGATGCTTGTGAGGAATTTTTTAATTTTCTTTATTTTCACATTCACTAGACTCTCTGTTAGGCAGACCTGATTAATTTATTTTTTGCTGCAAAAGATGAACTAGCCAATCACAATGCAGCAACTCAGTATCTTTAGGCATCTCAACTGATCATCAGGATGAAGGAAAAAGAGGAGTCAAGTGAATTTGAAGGTGGTGTGTTGTTTTTTTTTTTTTTTTGGGTCCGACTTTTGAGATATACTGGGATTTTCACACACAACCATCACTCTGGTTTACAGAGAATGCTTCAAGGAAAATAATGTTTCCATTGAATGGTAATGTTGACTAGAAGGCATTGTTGATGTTACAGGTCAGTCTAGAATGGAGGAAACTGGTTTGCTACAATAACAAGAAACCAGGAAATCAAATAGGTCTGCATTATATTAGGAAAACTAATAAATTGCTCAATTATTAAACATTGCGACAATGAACCCACATTCCTTATTCTTGCCTTTCTTTTCCACCATCGCAATAAAACCCATTACTCTCGTTGAGCTTTACTTTGTTGCTAGAATCCATTAATTTTGGGCATAACGTGTAGCAAATGTGCATCAAAGTGAACAAATCTGTTGGAAAACTGTATTTCAATTCTTTGCAACTAAAACGCTTAAGCCTACTAAACATTACATCTAAGCAGACCTTGGGAACTGGGATTGAAAAATTAGCTATGAGTTTCTGAGCTAAATAAAAAAGTTGTGTATTGCTATCTTTGAGCTGATAGTACATGAGACCTTGACGTAGATGGGCTACAGCAGCAGAAGACCACATCATGCAGCACTCCTGTTAACAAAGAACAGGGAAGTTTGGCAGTAATTTGCAAATGCTCAACAAAATGAGACAAAAACAGATGGGAAAGCAACTGCCTGATCTGACGAGCCTTGATTTCAGCTGCCACATTCAGATGGTAGGGTCAGAATGTTGGCATAAACAAGATAAAAGCGTGAATCCATCCTCCCTACTATCAACAGTTCGGGCTGCTTCTTGTGCTGTTGGGGGATATTTTCTTGGACCATTTTGTACAAACTGAGCAAAAAAACAGCCTCTCTGCGTATTGTTCTTGATAAAGTACCTAGCTTTACGAACAGTGTAACCATTATCTGACGGTTATGTCCCGTAGCATAACGCACTATACATAACAAATCTCCAATAATCTCAAACCAGATTCTTAAACATGACGATAAATTCACCGTAGTCCAATGGTCTCCACAGTTACCAGATCCCAATACTGGAGAGCATCGCTTGGTAAAACGGATGAATGTACAGCCAGCAAATATACTGCAACTGTAAGATGCTAAAATGTAAGTAAAGAGAAAACTGAGAAATGTTTCCGACAGCATGTTAAATCTGTGCCACAAGACGTTGAAAGACAAACTGGGGTCCAATTATTTGCTGTACCTAAAGCAGTGGCCGATGATTGTAGGTTATTATCTGTGGCGTTTGTAAAAAAAAAATAAATAATAGCCCACTATTACAAAAGCTGTGCTCTGTTAATCCATTTGTGCTTATTTAGCTGCAGAAACAAAACATTGCTATGTGATCCAAAGCAAACACAGTCAGAGTGTACAACAAACAAAGCATGTTTGCCCATTTGCAAATTATTCATCTCCTCGGGTGAAGTCAGTGATGAGTAAAAGTGTAGCAATGTTGTCAGTAAAATACACTCCAACAAAGACAAAATAAAAAAAATAAAATAAAAAATGAAAAAAAAAAAATCACTCCTTTCATGTTGTACTTTTGGAGTTCACTGGCACCACAACACTGCGCGCTGACAATGTTTTTTGCCAATTTCAACACCTCACAGTCGGGGTGTCAGCTCATTGAAATGGTGTTGAGAAACACAGCCTTTTAACTGAGAAGAGACATCGCTTGTATAAAGAAAAAGAAGAGAGGAGAAAAACAGAATGGGATGCAATTCTCCAGAGTGCCCTACCCTCCCCTCCCGCCCTCCCCCCACGGTGTCTCTTCCACTGTTTTTTAGGCGAGTCGAGTAATACACAGGAAAGCACTGGCACACAACACAAAAACATCTCAGCCCAGAGTTCGGGCTTCGGAGACTAATGGGAGCCTTGCACATCACCACGGGGGGAAAATGAGTGTTGGGATCTCAACAGTATTGGCTTGCACTGTTGATGCAAGCTTTGTGGGCAGAAGTGGTTTTGCTAACTTCTTCATTCCTTCAGGAGCTCTTTCACAGAGGTGTTGTGAAGGTGCCACAAGGATTCTGAAAACATTTGGGGATCAAGCAGGGAAGTGGAGAGGCAGGGCCTTGGTCATTACCAGACACTTCCTTTCATCATTTCCCAGACTAGCTCGCACATTCTCCCAGACTTCTGCAGCACTGAGCTCAGAGAGCTAAAGCCCCTTGGACAGTTCATTTAGGATAATGTAGTGATGAGAGACGGGGAGAGGGAGGTGGGGAAGCCTTGGGTCTCTGTGCGCACGTGTGCGTGGATGCGTGTGTATGTGTGTGTTGTGTGTGCCTAAATCATGCCTGATAAGTGTATCTTTCTCAAAATGTCTTTTCTGCATTTCAAACAAGATGCAAAACACGTCAGCGAAGACAAGAGTGATTATTTTCATAACCTGCTGAAACATGAAAAGGCAATCTAAAGTGCAGTCATATCATTATTTTATGAATTCAAATGAACAACACAAGAAGGATGTTTCAAAGAAAATTTCACGTAAAAAAAGATGGAACAGAAATTATCTAGGGGCTTTTTTCCCTTTCTTCAGACTTCAGAAAAGAGAAATTTATTTCTGCCTTCATCTCTAAATTGGATGCAATTTATTGCCTCTGCAAAGCTCATTTTTCACTGGCTTGCAGGATCCATGGGCCATGGCAGGCAATGCGTATCTGCCCGCCTCTTCCCTGGCCTCGGGTGCTAATATGTGGAAACTGGCCCGGGGATATGGAGCCCAACCAATGGAAGAGGAGGCAGAGGGACAGAGTAGAGAATCAATCCGTAATCGCTGAGGACTATGCAGTAGGAAGGGTGAAGAGGAAGTGGAAAAAGGCAAAAAAAATTAAAAAAAAAAAATAAAAATTGGAGAGAAAAAAGACAGAAGGCGGTGTGTTTACCAGGCAGACATTTGGGTGCTGTCAGCTGACTGCAAGAGCGCCGGGGTATCAGAGAAAGAAAACCGAGTTATATAACCAGGCTGTTAAAGCAGAGAGAAAGAGACCAAGAGAGGGTGAAAGAGACAGACAGACAGACAGACAGAGAACAAGACATGGACCAGGGAACAAAATCACTGCAGTTTAAAGTGACAGGGGCAACATGATCACAGAAAAAAAATAACGTGGTGCAGGCAGCTGGCGCTGAGACAGGTGAAGGCCCAAAACAAAGCTCCTAAGTGACTTTTAAATACTTAAAATCTACACAGGTGTAATCATTAATAACCAGGTTATTACTTCCATCCCACTGCATCACTTAAGCAATAACTGTCACAAAAGTAGCACTGTTTAAACTTGCCTGTCTTTGTTTTAGGGGCTATTGTCCATCTCTGGGTGTTGGTCATTTAGTGAAAACTTAGCTAACGTCGCCACAAAAGCTTTCAGATTCTCCCAAAATTGTGGTTTTCACAAATGGAATAAAATATCTCATAAATCCCAAAATGCTTTGTAAAATGCAATGTAAAGAGTTCCAAAGAGACCCATTTTACATGCAGTAAAATTCAACGCTGAAAAACCTGCCAAGGCAGACTCTAACACTCGTCTTTCTTTAGGATGGCTTAACTTCATTGAGAATAAAAAACAAAACATATTCCAATTCTTCTTTGGAGCTGCCACCTGCATTTAATTTTACACCTCTTTGAGACTGTTTGCTTAAGCTGATCACAATTAGATACATTTATTTTATAGTTTAAGAAATATTAATGAGAAGCATCTGCAGAACTGGACGCCACACATGCTCGCACCCCACCCGCACCTAGACTTTAAGTACAGTTGGCTCAAGGTGCATTCTGTCCTGTGACCTTGCTGTTACACTTGTGCAGAGCAATGAATAACTATCACATTTCTTTGGCTGACAGCTGACACCAAGAACCCAGGTGATATACGAGACATGACAAGTGATTCTAATTAAATGTAGAGCTTGTGGATGTAAAGTGGCAGGAAGGGAACAAATCCTGTCCAGCCAGCGAGCAGCAAAGCGGCGTGCCTTGCTCCAAACGAGATGAGCCGGGCTGTCAGGGCTGCCTCAGCTGTCCTGTAAACCTGGGCCCCCGCTCCCTGGGGGAATGACAGGTTTCAGCTGCAGGGGGGAAAGGCACTCTGCAAGCCTCCCTGCTATGCCACAATAACAAACAAATGTCACACAAACAGGCCGATCTCATGCAAAACAAAAGGCACGTGGACCGGGAGCATTTGTCACATAACTATGTACTAACAAGGTACAAAGCATGGAAGGGTTGGGGTGGGGGCACGTTGGTTCTGATCGCTGAGCCCAGATGAAGTCTACACGTATGCATCAGCATCAGTGTGACTCAGTAACTAAATAGAAAAAAACCCAACCTTAAATCAAAAAGAATCAATAGACGCAGTAAACAAGACAACTCTGTTGACGCTGCATCCCAATTGTGTTTTCATGACTGCAGTCATCCAGCTCAGGTTGAAAATAAAGAACAAGGCATGGGAAGAGATTTTTTTTCCCTCCCCTCCTTTCCACAAAGCAGAGGACCCTATGGTACACAAAGCAAACACGAGTGTCAGTAAGTGACACAGAACTGCACTTTACGGAGGACACTCAAAGAGTCCTCAGCTTCCTGATCACAGCCCCAGAGACAGGCCTCACCAAATCAGTTAACCTTCGACCCTGTCTGAAACAACCGGGGTCCCGAGAGTCACGGTGGGCCAGCTGAAAGACAAATGCACATTGCACTCGATTTGACTGACAGGGGGAGTCATGTTGGATGGCACCTTTCTCCTCCAGAAAAGTGAAGGAGCAACAATCTATCATAAGAAATTGCAGCATATACAAAGCAAGCGGGGCTCACGAAACGGTCTTATCCGAGTACTGCGAAGTTAGAATTCAATTTGAAAAACTTAAAACAATATTGAAAATCATAAAATATGTCTATTCTGACAATAAAGATGAAAGACGGGCAGTTTTTTGTAGTCTCCTCAAGCAGTGCTATAGCAATTGGAGTGTAAAACACGATCCTCAACTAATTGAGATTTGAACTATTGCGAAATCGGTCAAATTCTGCCTCAAAAATTATCAGCAAACTGTACATGTCTGATCACCATTTTCCCCAATGTGTACACTGTGTGGAAGAAAGTTGAGGAGCCATGAGAAAAACTCATCTGAAAATGATTTAAACTGCAGAAAGAAAGGCCTAAGAAAGGCTTGAAATAAAGATAATCTTGCTTTGTGGCTAAGGTGCTAACCATAACTTGCCACCAACCAAATATCAGTTACCACCTCTAACCACTATCTCAACATGCCCAGCCAAGTGTTTCAAAACATCACGGAAATTGGTTATTGCTTTGACTCAAATGCTGGGTTTAAGTTGTGTGGGGAATTATCCTTCTCTATGCTAAGTTCTTGATGTATGAGGTATTTATTAATACCAAAATACAGCTGGTCCATTCTGACTTGCTACCTTTAGGAGCTAACAGACAAAATGGCATCAAACAGTTTGATGCTAAAAAGTTTTCCATTCTCTCTGTTAGCCTCTATCTAAGCTACTCCCTAAAGAGGGCGTTCCCCACCGTGTCATATCCTGTAATCTTAGCGATGAGGGCGTTTCCTAACATCTCATTTCCTTTAGCTTTAGCTTTGCGACTAGCTAAAAGAGATAGAAGGAAAACACAGAATTATTTATTCTCAACAGTTGTTGGGACAATGGTCGTTTTAAACATTGATCACAAAATAGAAGTTGTTCGATTTGAGGAAAGGGAGGATAAAATCTCATTGCTCTTCATAGACTGTCATTTTTACCAATACAGTCTAATTAAATTTCATTGAGTATGACCAAAAGAATTTCCAGATACTCAATAGCGCAATACAGGTGAATGTTTCAGAAACTCTGAAGCAATTAGGAGCTGCAACAATTATGGTTACGTAACATCGTCAAATTACTTTGTGGATTGAACATAGCAACCAGTCTCTGTCAACTTCTAAAATGTTTTTTTTTTCTTTTTCTTGTTGCTCTGGTGCTCTCCATGTTCATGAAACACCCTCTTCCCCCTTCCCTGTACCCAATGCATCCCCTATAAGACACAGATCCCCCTCACCCCCAACTCCTACCTGCACCTCTTTTTAGTCAATTAAAGTCACATCGAGGGATTAAAAAAAGTAGGTCAGTGGAACATTTCTGGAGGAAACAAAAAATGCAACAAACCATGTCATAAGTCACTAAGTTGACCTTGTAAAACACTCCAAACAAGTGGCTCCTTGTGATCTCATCACAAGCTCCAACAGTGCTGGAGCTAAAATCCCGCAGACCAAGCAATCCCTCCCCCTCACCTTGATGTCTCTGCAGCTGGAAGAACACCCCACCTGGAGGGCAGCCTAGGGAGTGAGGCTTTGGTGGCGGACACTTGGTACCCTCGACAGAGTGCTTTGTCTCCAGATCCCTAAACAGATCTTCTTCAAATGCAGGATTATAGCAATGCTGTGGGCAATGAGAGCCCCAGAGCTCCACTGGTAGGGGAGGATGCCAAAAGCCACCATGCAAGGCAAAAGCCCCACATGATGCTACACTTTTCTGTCCCTTTCAAACAGACTGTGAACAAAACGCACGCATGCTGATTGTAAAAATGCAACTTTAAGGTTTATGCATTACATCTCAATTCATAAATACATATTAACATGAGATGGGGTGTTGTTAAAGCATGGCCAACACATCAAAACAATACTGAGCAAGCAGGGGAAGTGAGCAGGAAAAAGGATCATATGTATTTTGTACATGCTGTACTTAGCGTGTCTTTTCTTAAATGTGACTCACAATTTGTGAACCCTATAGAGCTTGTTATGACAACATAACAAGCAAACCATTGCGGAAAAAGGATCTCTGTTAGCGTACATCCAAGCTCACCAGCTGTGAATGTCTTTACAAATCATGTGTTTCTGTCTGAGATTCCCACAAAGACAAGATGACAAATCTAGCTGTTTGCCAACACTAACCGAAAAGACAATTGGAGTCAAAATAAAAGAATGCTGTAAATTGTTCATCTGTGGTCTTGCAAACAATGGGGAAAAAATAAAAGACTAAATTTAAAGGCTAAGCAAAGAAAGCAACTGAAACATGATGACAGACTTCCTTCCAAGAATTTAATTTAATTTAATTATTGAAAAGCAAGAGCTATTTATCTGTTATGGTCCAAGACATGTATTTATCAGCCCAAGTGTGATGTACAGCAGACGGAGACAGCATAGAGAAGTGATGTCTAGTAAAAGAGGGCAAACGTTCCAGCGAAGCTCTGACACATGGTCTTAGAAAATGACCTGACATCCAACAATTGTGTCTCTGCTTAAACACGCCTGAAATAAATGATTACACATCAAAAATGATCAAAAAGAACTTTCAGAATTGATTGCAAATGTTTGGCCCCTTGCAGCAGTGCTTTTCAGAAATTCTGCATTAGTATTTATTTATTTATTTTTAAATCAGCTATTTTTATTTTTTACACAATTGTGCATTTGGTAAAAGTAGCTGGAAAGGAAAAGTCACTTTGGCCATTTACTTTAAACTCTCGACAAATTTAACATTCTGCAATTGAACTAAATCTGACAGCTAACATATAATAAATTAAAACCTTCCTTTTAACATAGTAACAAATCTAGTGCCCTCTGGGCTACCTGTCTTGATCTGATAAACTTCCCACAAACCATTATAGATGTTGCTGCTTTATATAAATTAATTTTGAAGCTGTATCCTGCTCAGCAGAGTTGATTTAAGGTGTGGGCAGAGAAGCAAAGCCACAGCAATCTGAGGGATTTGTTGCGGCATGTCAATTAGTCCCCAGCGACCACTAAAGCAATTGAATGGAGAAAATCAAATATTTCCTTTTTTACACCAGTCAAGCTTGTAAAACAAGTCTTGTACTGTACACCGACATCCTTTTCAAATCACTCTCAACTATTTTTGATTTAAACTGACTAAAATATTGAGCTGAATTTTTTAAAACCTCTGAGTAGAGCATATTTTTTTTCTTCTACTACCTAATAATAAAAAAGAAAATAAACAAATGATTTTTCTTTTCTTTTATCTGTACGGTACACAGACAGTTGTTTACAAAAATTATTGATCTCGCTTGACCAAAGCCATATCTCTTAGAAACTCTCGTCTTCTTATTTTGCAGATGCTTTGTGAGATGAAATGAAAAGCCATCGGGAACATTGATGTCTACTTGGGGGGGGCAAAAAAAAAAAAAAAAAAAAGAGTCAAGCCTGCCAGATCAACAGCACGTCAATTCAAAGCCCTGGCAGAAATGTTGACTCGAGTCCGCGTCACCCATCCTCCATCATAATGAGCGTGTTATCACATCCTCATTTCAATTAGAGCAGGACACAGATCTAGACAGCAGCATGCTGAAGTGTCTGCACCTCGGGATCCCCCACCGTTATCAGATGAGGAGACGACTGAGACAAACCTGATTGGTTCTAAGACTAATTGCTGCAGGTCATGGTTGAAAACTAAATTGCAAATCAATTTGCTGCGCCTATCACTCGGAGGACTCACACAGTATGTTGATCTCTGGAATTTTGATTAAATCAGTTATGTTGAGGAGGACCTAGAACTCATGAGTTCCCACAGCTTGGCCTATGTGAAGGCTTAAAAGAAAAGCCTGCAAAGAGCCCTTCTGTTAAGGGGATACATTTTTAAACAAGTTCGCAAAAGGGACTGATGAATTTGTCTTGTGATAAATACACAAAGGCGTTTTTCAAGATGTAAGAAATTCAGAGCCACTCAGTTAACGAGACACGGGACCAGTTTTTTAGTTATCAAAGCTTCGTTGATATAAACATTCACACGTTCACGTGTTGTATAAAAATTGAATAAACATAGCAATATTGTTGAATATTTTGACCCTTTGAAGAAATGGCTGTGACAGGGTGAAATCCCAAAGACTTGTCAGTGCGAGAATGAAAGTCTAAGAAAAGCAAGGGATGAAATCTGGATTCCCAAAAGAGCCTGCTGCTCTAATCTTTGCATTGTGAAGGCAAAAGACGAGTGAGTCAGATTTACGTCACCATTTGTTTGCTTTCTTCTTTTTTCCACCCACAAATGCAGCTTCCTGCTTCCTTTTTTTTTTTTTTCTTCCAGATTCGCCTTAAGCAGATGAATCTTTTTACAGTTTAGTTCCTCATTTAAATGAAGTGTGTGGGATGTGGGGAGGGTGTTTTAATCACTTATATAAATATTTGCATTCACATGGGCTGACCCCACTAACAGTCTATTACGCTTTCTCTTTCACCCGCTGGCCTCCACCTCTCATCCAGACACGCTTATTTACCTCTTCTGCTCTCCCATTCAACATGACTCCAAGCAGCCAGAAGACATTTGCATAGCCACAGAGCAGACGGCAACAAAGCTTTGTTCTACGCTTTGTTCTGAGAGGACAAATAAAGCCTGCAATGTAAGACTATAGCAGAGGATGGAGGGAGGATTGTTGGGCCACTGGGGGAAACTATAGGGGCTGTGTTTCAACCTTCTGCGATTTGACAGCGAGTAATCAGATAATCAAAGCAGAAGGGAACGTGCTGACCAGCTAACGGGGAAGTACCTAGCTTTTTAATGTAGGAATGTCTGGAGTGTTTATGAGTGTAAACACTCCAGGTCTCAGGTCTTCATTTAGTTATTGTACCAACTGTGCTTTGTGTTAATATAAATCCATTATCTATGCTGTCATGTGATATATTTTTAGTTGATAAAATACATTAAATATATTAAAGCAGGCTAAATATCAAAACTTAGGTTTATATAAATGTGTAATGTATCTGTCTGAGGTCCCAAAGTTTTAGATTTTTTCTTTTTTGTCCTGCTGCAAAGTCATATGGTGGAGACTGAAAAAAATCTGCTTTGTTTCAGATAAATGAATAGTGCTGAAACTTATTTTCTAACTGCTGAATTGTGACTGGCTATTTTAGTGCTTTTGAACCTAAGCTCTACTTTTAAGATTGCACATAAAGTAATTTGCTTTAACAGCTTTAATGCAGCGGCACCAAGTGTTACATAGTTGTACATGATTATCCCCCCAAAAATGATTGTTCTTCAGCTGGAGCGCTGCCTACTGATGGGGTGCCTCAAGGCTCCTTTCTGGGATCTGTTCTTTTTTTCTTTATATGCATTGCTTTTGTTTGTTATCCCTACCAGATTTAGATTTTAAATTATTTTAATTCAACTGTTTATGGTTGAAAAAAAACCCCCAAAAAACCACACATTTTATATTATAATGTACATTTTATTAAGAGAGGTAGATGATAAGATATTAGGATGATGTTAAAGCAGTATCATTTTAGAAAACAATCAGCATTTTGTAAATTATTTATTCTATTCATACAAAAAAAGGTATTTTATTGCCATTACAGCATTCAAATCCATCGTACAATTGCTGACAAGCTTTTTGGATATCTATAAAAAGGCATCCAGTGATGAGTCATGCTTTGCGAAGACCTCCAAGTACATTAAAGTATTTTGTTTCCTAAAGAGTTTGAAAAAAAAAAAAAAAAATATATATATATATATATATATATATATATATATATATATATATATATATATGTTTATCATAAGTAGTTAACATATTCCTGGTAAAGAAAAAAAAAAAACACAGAACTAGCCCTTCACAAAAAGTCAGTGGGTGCAAAAAAGACAACTGGTCATCATCATCATCTTTGTATGTGTCTGACTACAATGTGTGAGTGATTTACTACGAAGACGATAGTGATCTGGGGTGGATCTCAGAAGAGACAGGGCTCCTGCATGTTTAATTGTTCAGAGGAACAGAGCCTCATCACAATTATAGAGCATTCAGGAAGCCTCCAAACTCATTTAGCTCTCCTCATCTGGGAAAAGGAATCCACTAAACACAAATTCCTCTTCTGCCGCCTGCGGCAAAAAGCCTTTTCTTTCTTTCTTTTTTTTCTTTTTTTTTTTAAGATTAATAAGATATGAGATTTAAGAATATCCACAAGACACAGTTAAAAATTGTTGAAAAAACCCCCCAAAACATCTACAATTTTCATGATGTACAAACAGGTGTAATGAAAAGATAAAATCCTGACAATGCCGTCACTGTCCATTTTATTACATTACTTAAACCTCAAGTCCTCACTGAAAAAGAAGAAAGCTTTTATGTTCTGCAATTCACACACTTTCCTGTCTCAGTGCCTTCCTATTGTCTGCTACTCTGTGGTAACCCCAAAAGAAAACCTAATACACTAACATGCATGGTTTAGTTGTATAAATAATCAGGTTAGCTGTGCAATTAGGGTCCCCTTCATCAATTACAAACAGAAACATTTTCAACTAACTAACAAGTCATGTCATATTGAACAAAAAGCAAAAATAAGCTCATTGTCTGCACCAACTCTTTTTTTTTAATGTCATAACATGATACGGTAAAACAGAATGTTGAGACCGGAATAGCTATGGTGTTGTGGGCAGACTGCCCATATGAAATATTCTTTTAAATTTTATTATCTTTTATGATACTGAGAATATTACTGTTGTGATGGATGACCTTAGGCACCAACTGTAAGTGCATTTTGACCACATGCATTCTACTTTGTGGTTCTCAGAGTTAAACTGTAACCAGGTTGCTTTCAACTATGGATCCCATTACTAATTTTGCACGTGTACCAGAACCATGGAGTTCATGTAAATTTTACATACAGGTGCTGAGAGGTTCGCTTCTCGTCCGGGAAGAGTGTTGACTGACCTCCTGTTCAACCAGCAAGTATAAGATGTTAGTACTAAACCTGTAATCTATGCATTTTGATTCTGGAACAAACAAATGAAGTTTTACACAGAGGGGGAAAAAAAAAGGAAAAAACAGCGCTCAGGAAGGATTTACTAGCCGATGTTCTAAAGCTGTAATTTCTGATCACATCCTAGCCGTTAATCTCTGAAATGCATCGAATAAGTCTTAGTTCAGGGAAGTGCACAACAATAACACACATATTTTATTAAATAAAAGTTTAATGATGTGTCCAATAGAAGCATGAACTACTGCATATAACATAATAAATGACTTATAGTCATTTATTAGAAATGTACATTGTCAAGGGTAAGGGAAAAGGTTGCTCGTTTTACTTTAAATAGTTATTTGCCCTAATGACCCTAATGAAAGCTTCGGTGTGGAATGCTTTAAATACTAAGATGTGGCCTTTTGAAAGTGTGTAAACAATAGAAAGAGAAAAGGTGCATTTACCAAAGTGGGGATATTATCCAGGTGCCAGAGTAGTTTGATTTTTTTTTTTTTTTTTGTTTATTTGAATGTGAATTTGAGAACAAATTCACATTACTCAGTCACTTTGATTTTGCATTCACTGATACGTACTGTGAATATTTCACTGTGTGTCACACAAATAAACCATGTCATTTCTGAATATTGTCTTACACTGATGGTAAAAGCTGCCGCGGATTGGCTTTAGTTGAGAGATAAATTAAGGGAACGTCTCCAACATGCTCCTGTAGAGGGCATTGTAACGCATGAGAGGAACAGTGACCCTGCAATCTGCCATGTGAAGACACTGAAGGAAAAAAAGAAAAAAAACAGACAGGGCACAACTGTCACCACAATGCGAGCCTCCCCCCCATCCCCCTGTGTAATCACATCACCCTGATGACTGCTCTTTAGTCATCATGGTCACATGAGACAAGGGAAAAAGACGTGACATAATTTCCTCCATTTGAGCACAACTGTTCCACATCTGACAGCCATCCAGACACATTTCCAGCCCCTGCTGTGGAGATTGTAAACAGGCCGTTCAGCTTGTGCTGCTAACTGAAACAAGATGTGGGGGCCCGGGCCAAGTCTGTGGTCAACCTGGGGCCTTGTGATTGCACTGGACTCGGAACAGGTCTCGGTCCCTTGCTGAATGTCTTGCCTAAACCATAACACCTGTTCTGAGATCAGAGAAGGAGCACAGAAAAGGATCTGGATGTGAAAGGCGGATTGTGCCAAGCCGGAGTGCTGAGCTGACAACTCAGGTTGCATAACGGTGCCTAATTTAACACTGGCTTTAGTGAGAGCGGTTGGCCTCTCAGGAAATTGGGAGTAAATCACAAATGGCGTTCTCTTTGTGTTTTCACAATGAGCTCTTTCAGAAAGATGTCCCTCTGAAGGAGCCATGAGCTGCTTACCAGTATTAAGGTTCACCAAGGTTTAAGAAGTTACAATTCCTAAACCTAAAAACAAACAAGATTTTTCTCTGGCAAAATGGAGCCTCCCCTCATCTGCTGCCTCAAAGAAATCTGTTATGATTTGAAGTACACTTACGACAGATTTGATTAACTGGAGGTATTTCTGGTCTTGAAAAACACTGACAGCATTCACATGGAAACTCAAGTTCTATGTACATTGAGTTGATAGATAATTTGCCTCTGTTTCCAATCAAAAACCATAGCCAGTTGTGTCTAGTCGATGGCAAATGCTCCAAATACTATTAAGGTAAAGGTGTTTTAGAACTACAGTTAGTCCATTAGGTAGGCCACTGCAGGCTCACTACAAAGCAGACAGCTTCTGATATTAAGCAGCTAATATAATTTTATTATACCTGTGGTACTCTGTAAAGATCAGAGCAGTAAAAAGGGTTAATATGCCCTTGAAAAACCACTAAATATAAACAGTATGTAATACAGATAATGTTATTAGAACTACTCTAATCATTTTTTGCGATTATTTAAACAGTATCAAGAATAATTGTTACACGTCAACAACCAATTTTGTTTTAAATGTATCAGGATATTGTGCAATTGTAGTCATTTTAATGAGAATCTCATACCTGCCAATGCCTACACAGAACTAAGCCTGTTCAATGTAATTCATCTCAGACTGAATCTTTTGTAAATGACCACTTAGGACTGCTCCTTTATCTGGGGCCCTGGTCTCAGTCATCCATTCGATCAGCACCATTTAGCACATAAACATGCTGCCGGTGACAGGTATCAGAGCCGCCTCCCTAATCATACACACACCCCACCGCTGTGGCTTGTCCTCATCCATCTCCCACTCCTCAGAGGCAGCGCAGCCTCCCAATCAGTATGGATAATACCCTGTGGACCAACTACCAGCGTCTACATAAGACGGAGAAATGCTGGAGCTAAAAAGAAAAGACAGCTCAGGCACATTTAGCATTGGTGTGTTGACACTAATGGACACGGCGGCTACACCCTCATGTTTGAGAATAAGGATATTATGCAAACACCCGGCCATCCCTTGGCTTTCCTCCTGAAAGCATAAGGTGGCAGGGGAACAATTGGTTTCATGGCTGCTGTGGGGTATCATCTGGTAAGGTCTCGCCGTCTCTGCCTCGATTCTCTGAGCAGAAGCTGGTGGAGTTTAAGAGGAAGGGGTATTATCTCAGACTCTTGCCAGCCCACTGCACTCTTTGGGATAATGTTCTTATTGGGCGTGATCCTCAGACTGCAGGAGTCATGCTGTCTTTACTCAGAAAAGGCAAAGGGGGGTTGGCTGGAGATGTGTGCCTGGCTTTCTCCCAACAGATTTTTTAAAAAAAGGAAAACAAGTTTTCATGCAGTTATAGTTGATTAAAGCCATATCTCCCCCAATGAATTAAAATAAAGGAAACACAAGTGAGGGTCATTTTTGCTATGTATATTATAGTATGGAAATGTATCTAAGAAATAAAAAGCTTTACATCTAAATTTTTAGTTAAAAAGTGCTAAAACATTGTTTCCAGTAAGTGCTGCCAGTAAAATTGTGTTATTCTCAGTGTTTAAATATATTTTTAACTGCTTTATTTGGGGGCTGCAATAGCAATTTTGGACATAAATTTGTGCTGCCAGTTTTTTCTTCCTCGCTGAAATTACTCAAGGCTCAGAGTAACCAACAGGGCTATTAAGGCCATTGACTTTGCTTGCTCTCCAAAATAAAGTGCTCCAGAATCATGACCTCAGTGTTTAACCATGTCTCTTCCCTGCCCACATCCAGTAACAGAGCAATTGCTCTCATGAACAATACCTTTGTGTTTAGTGGTTAGTCATTCTTGGACAGGTTGGCTGATAAGGCTGTACCTGCCTAATACTACACACAGGGTTTTGATTTGCTTTGGTTTCCACAGAAAGCCCTCCTCCCTTCTATGATTCAGAGTTTATCTGTGGGTCTTTACTGGATGGAGCCCATGATTTAACTATTGCTGCCAATAATATGTTTTCTTTCTGTCTGCCTTTTTTTTTTTTTTTGTCCTAGGAAGCAGTTCTGCCTTGGTGCTCGTGTGTTTGGATGTATGTACTTCCTGGACAAACCTTACTTTAACTTTGGACACACTTAATCTGAATTGGTTTTAATGTAACTAGATATAGATTAACGATATGGATTAACCTTGTAAAGAGACTTGACAGGACATTTAATGAAAAGTCATAAATAATAATTCAAATTTTTGTTGAATAGTTCATGATAAAACATAACTGAATCAGCTGAGGTTTACACAGAATGTAACTGGATTCATTTGCTTATTTCCTGAAGACGCTACACCTCTCATTCAAAAGGCTTCTTCAAGAAACATATTATATCCCTGACAACTTGATGACTGAGAATCTACACCAGCAGTTTAGCTCTTGTTATGCAAAACCCACTTAGATTACAAAAGCTATAGCATTTTATCCATTAATTTCGCTGCAAACTTTGAAGAAACCTTTTCTCTGGTAACTATAAGCTACATCAATATTTGACTTAAACTCTGGTAGGGCATTTAGATAAATCCATGGTATACATAGCTTCACAAGTTCAATAAGTGCGTGGATATAAAGAAAAGACGAGCAAACCTCAGCAGACTCGCACGGATTCTCTTTAAGTTCTCATAATTAAACGCAGCTATGCATTAGCGCCACCCCTGCAGCTTTACATCAGAGAATCTTTTGAAGAATAACTAAACAATCTACAAGGCTTCAGGTGACAGCTCAGCACACTGGCGGCCCCTCTGCATCTGATAAGGTCTGCGTCGTTGCCCACAGCTCACTATCATAGGGATCAATTTCAATCTGGAGATGCGATATAGAGAGTCGACAATACCGCCCCGAAGCCGTAAACAGACAATGTCATGTCTGAAAAGCAACTGATGAGGAATATCTCGGCTCACAACGTGCATTGATTTCATTCTCTCCGAAAATCTGAGGTGTTGATTTTGTCAGCAGTGGAACTCCTTATTAATAAATCCAGCAAAACAACAGTCCGCTTTGGAAATCACAGTGATATTCCTAATGCTAACATTTGACTAAAAGCTATTACATTTCAGTCAATTTTCTTCTGTGTAGTTCCTCTAGACTAATCTACACGACAGGAGTGAAATTTCATAGGAAAATGTGCTCTTTATTAACCAGCAGACAGTCTGGTGTTGCTTGCCAGACAGAGGTGATTGTGTTATCAGCGACTCTCCGCTGGGCTCCCGCGGTTTTAGGCTCGTCCCTTACCTCTCCTCTACCCCGAGCGCCCCTTCTCCTCTGCACTCTAATTGCCTCTATTACTGTATCTGCAGTCAGATAAAATGCTAATTTCACAGCACATTAATTTCTCCGGGCTGAACAATAAGCAACACAAAGCCCAAGCCGCCTTGTCTTTGCCTGGGCAAGCACGTCTGCGACGCTGGGCTCCTTCCCAGCGGTGGAGGAGTGAGAGCGCCATTATGCACAGGTCAATGAAATGAAGGAAAAATCCATCGATTCTACATTTGAAAAGAAAACACAGGAGAAGGGCTGGGGCAGGGTGATTTATCAGTCTGAGACGGAGTCTGGCAGTCAGGCCCGGAAAAAAAGCAGGGGATAATCCTCCATCCTCATTGGCCTGCTTCAGCCGGGCCATGATACAGTAACATCTGTCAATGAATACATATAGCCTTCCTACCTGTACCTTTGGTATATGCGGGTATTTTGGAAATGAGGCCAGAAATTATTTCTATAACCTCATGAAAACAAAGTGAAAGTTTATATATATATTTTTTTTTAATGTCTCAAATTCCTTTCAATTAGAATGGGGCTAATTTCCTAATTTTATCACCATCATTTTCCCCTCCTGGAGTTCATCGATCATCCCTGCTTCTCTTGTACTGATGCACCCGTCTGTGTACATCAACCTAATGTTCTCATATTATATGCATGGCTTGATTCCTCCCTGCAGCATCCCCAACCGGCTCTGGATTAGCACGTCCACACCCCACTTCACAAATCAAAATCTAATTGCTCCCATCCTCTAATGGCTACACAACACACTTCATTTATTTAACCACCATTTTTTGTATATGCCATTATCAAATTCTGTTTAATTCTATTCAGCCCCCCTGGGATGTGTGCAGACCAGTGACAGGGAGTGCAAACCTACAGGCAAAAACAGCATCACCTAAACACACGATGTTACAAATTGTCATTTTACAAGAAAACTTCAAAGTATTCATTGACATTTTATTTGTTAGGCTAATAAAAACATATTTGCATAGAAATAGGGTTGTAAGTTATTAGTGGTCTATTGCAATAATATTGGTAAATATTGTGATGATGATAAGTGTTACATGTGCCGATTGTCTTCTGTCCTGTTTTGCTAATCTGTACTTTCCCCTCTATCTGAATATTGCACAAACTTGTGGTGACAATATATTTGCAATATATTGGGAAGCCCTAATCTGAGCAATTCCATTGTAGCTCTGGCTGTATGTTTAGGACCGTTGTCCTGTTGGAAGATATAATTTTTTCTGGAGTCTCAAGTCTCTTGCAGATTAAGCTCCATCCATCTTCTAATCAACTCTAACCAGTTTGAGGAAAACAGGATTTCTTAAGGATTTCTTCTTCTTCTTCACAACTTTCCCACTGTTTACTCATGACCTGACAACTCCAAGATCGCTGTTTTAATGTACAAAAGTTAACAGAAAATTAGAAATAACTTTCTAAGGGTGAAATTTAAGTTTGGTGGACTTTCACAACCCGTCTCTCATGACATTCTGTGACAGCCAGTGCAAAAGAGGCTCACACCCCTTTCTCATCACAGAATGCAGACATGTAGACAAGAGAAAAACAGGTGAACGATGCAACCAAAATAAACTTGTGTAAGGCTGTTTTTTTTTTTTTTTTTTTTTTCTTCCCACAGCAGAAGATGAGCACAGCAGGAGCCAAACTCCGGGCAGTCAGTCAAACGACACCGCTTCACTTCTCTAGGCACTCAAATGATCGTATCCATGTCTGTGTCTGGTACCTTAAGTTATGCAATTGAAGACGAAAATAACCTCAATGTTTGTTTTGACAGTGTCTTACCAAATCTACATGTTTTACTCTGTCTGATACGGTCACTTTTATAGAGAACAATTCAACTTTCCCTATGGTGTTGTAACCTTATTTTCAAGGAGTGTGCAAGAAATCAGCCTAAGTTAGCTGAAAATTGGACGGTATTTTTATTTTAATTTACAAATAAATGAATAGAATGGTTTGACAGATTTTTTTTTCTTTTAAAACTACTAAGGATAAAATGTGAATACTTAAACCAAGCTGCTAAGTACACATAGACCATAGGCCAATTAACAATCTTCACATAAAAAAAGAAAAAAAAAAACCTATTATATTTTCAAAACTGCATCTATGTATCACATGAAAATAAAACACTTTTGTTTTCTTTCTTGTGTTAAAGAAAGACATTTCATTGTTGACTTCAGGTTGTCATAAAGCAACCATCTCATCCCATACCTATGAGCGAAGTAGCGAATTATTGCTGCATCACTAACACCTAGACTTAAACAACCCAATGAAGAACCCAAGAGAGTCTTCAAAACCCTGAAGAATAAAGGTCAAAGCCATTTTAAACTTACTGCGAAATAAAGTCCAGCTTTGCTGTTTGGAATTAAAAGCAACAGTTTGTAATACCTTGTTACTACCATCATCATGCTTCTTATGCAATAAGAATCACCAAGTGTCTAGAGTAAACCTGCAGTGTTTTAAGTACAAACAGTCTTTCTTAACCATTAGAAAACATTCACTGGAATGGAAGTAAATGTGTATTAAAGTTCAGTCAGGTAGTAAAAGCACTGAGTGCAGCGAGCCCAGTTACGTCATACCCTATAGCCTCATTTAACCCTGTTTCTGAGGGCAGCTCTGACCAAGCCTGTGTTGTTCCTCATGTTTCCATTCAAACACTCCAAGTGCTGAGGAAGTGTTGACAGACTGAGCACGCCCGCACTGGCTGGCTGGCTGGCAGGGGACTGGGTGGGGTGGGGAGTCTGTTATGGGGAAGAGGAATTAGTAGGTTGAGGCCAAAGGCTGCATGAGGTACAATCCCTGTTCACTCTACATTTCCTCTTGGATCAAGCAACCTTAAAAGCTGACGGCCCAAAAATTACAAAAACTATAGGTCACAAGTAGTGGACTACGGACTGCTTTGGTGAGTGTTTTAGAGTGATGCAGGTGGGATGCCATTATGCCTTCTTCCCCTCCCCTAATTAAACCATTACTGCAGGGTGTGCAGACTTGGAGGGGATTACATAATGCACTCCAACGTTGTAGAATGGGCCAGTCCCAGTGGACAGCAGGCACTGAGAGGAGAAATAGGAGAGGAGAGAGGCATTTGAGGCATTTGAGATTAAGTCTCTTTCATCTTCAACCAGACTCATATTTCCTTAAGTTAAGTACTAGATAGAGACTATACGATTACTCTTTCCCTCTCCGTCTCCCTCTTTTCATTCTTTCTTTTACACACTTTCCTCATGTGTACACATTTTCTTGGTTTTTCTCCTTGTTTTTTTTCCCCCCCATTTCTCCTTCAGTGGAGGACTCGGAGTGTGCATTCGAATGCAATGTGAAGAACTCACGCTCCCAATCCCCAGTGCTAAATAAAGGAATTTCTAAGAATTGCAGCTCAGAAAGAAGACACTTAGCTATGTTGTGCGCTCCCTTTTTACAGAGGAATCAAAGATAGTGGATGGGCTAGAGTTCTCACTGCTTAGCAGATGCTTCGGTTTGGTGTGAAATTTCTCAGATATCACAAGGCATGTTGCAGTGTTGCACAGACAAGGGTGATTTTTTTTTCCACCTTATAAATTAAATTCATGAGGAAGTAAACCACAATGATAGAAATACACAAGCATTTCTGTCACTCTGGGCTGGTGACCGGACTGGCAATTTTTAGCTTGAATAGCCATGGCCAGAAACACAAAAAGTTAAAGAGCTATTTGTAAGTATAACTATGATGTGCTGTCAAAAACAACAATGACAAAAGTGATGTTGCCATCACTCATTCCTTTTTGGATGGTCTACATTCTTTAGGAATACACAAACTTTTGCAATGCTAGCCATGCTAGCGGCACTAACCTAAGATGCTAAACTCCCATTGCTTTAAAATATTTCTAAAGTCTTGTTTTAGAAATAAAGTTGGTTTCTCAGATCTGAACCATGACATTGGCTTTGTTCCAAACATAAATAAGTACGGACCACTCAGGACCTCTGTTGCAAATGCATTTGTAAGGAAAGAACATATTGACTGCCTGCACAACTTGCAGAAAAATGGAACTGGCTAAATCTGGATAATTAGACGTGTACATAATTGCAATGGATACAGTAGGAAATAGGGATGACATCATGGGGGAGGAAAAAGTGAATGAAAACATTTTATGTGTGTTTAGAACAACAAACTTGACTTTTGTCAAACATTTTATATTTTTTGCCACAACTTATATTTTTTGCCTCTTTTGTCTTGGCTTGGGACAGGCAAAACAGACCCCAAAGAAAGACTATTATGCATTTCTTAGTTATTTAAGATGAAATGTAATATTAATTAATAAATTATTAGCTTGTAAATTAACTTTTATTAAGTTGGTTTTGGTTTGTAAGCTTCATGGTCCACTACAAAATGTGCAACCTTTGGTAAACAATCTAAACTGACAAGATAGAGGCAAAAAAAAGAGAGAGAGACAAAAACAATGGAATGACTTAGTTTAGACAAAATATTTTCACATTTTCATTATGCCTTGTCTGTAAGAGCATCAGTCACTGGCAGCTTTGCAAATACACAATTTATCTGTAATGTGGATACAAAGAAATCTAATTTTAGCTAAGAGGGACTACTGATGATAGATGATCTCATGTTCCAACAGTTTCCAATAACACCAGAAAAGTGGCCAGATTTGTCACAATTTTGTTTTTATTTTT
This sequence comes from Poecilia mexicana, assembly GCF_051168715.1. NCBI lineage: Eukaryota > Metazoa > Chordata > Actinopteri > Cyprinodontiformes > Poeciliidae > Poecilia > Poecilia mexicana. The sequence goes on from NW_028263375.1 coordinate 12,279,706, forward strand.
TTTGTTAAATAAAGCACTCTAGTCACTAAATTGTTGATACTAAACTTTGTTGTTTAAATGAAGTTTTATTTACTGCCTTGTAACTCTTAACCTGAACTCCAAATGACCTAAAAGCTCTAGAACAAAGCTTTATAAAAAATGGAGTGCAGAAATCTGCCACACAATTCTGATTGGTCCATCTTCATGGATACGCATAATTTACACATACGTAAGGAGAAATGATTTAAGCAAAGTTTCAAACAAGACCTAAACTGTTGCAACTAGTGGTACAGACATGCCCCTATTTAAGAAGGTATGTTCCTCATTTGCACGGCACAAATTACATAGTTTGTCAAGCATTTTCCATTCTTGTGTCACGCAAAACATGCCATGAGTCACAGAGGTTGTTATCCTTAAGACAGGGCTTTTGCAAGAACACGGAAGATTTCTTTGCGGTGCGAGACGTCTTCTTTTATGCACTTGTAAACAGTGAGGCACAATCTGACAGGAACTCATAAAACAAACAGAAATGCTCTGACAGGTCACACGTGCACAGATTGATAGATGTGTTATTCTAATTTCCGCGTGTGATGGAACTGTTTCAGCCAAATGCACGATGCGGGAGAGTAAATCATTGTGATTGCTCACAAACAGCTGGATTCAGCCGAGATGCGCTCAGGTTGGGAAGCTATCACTCAAGCCCCGAGAATTAGAGCACTCGAATCCGCCCTCTCCATGTCAAGTGGACGGGGGATATCATGACATGAAAAATCTCTGTGCTCTGGCTACAATCACACAAGCCCTCCGATGATTAAAGCATTGCGGCAATCAGGAAAATTCCTGCCAGGGTGTTTTGGGGAGGAAAGGAGCGATTGCCACCAGGGCAGGGCCTTCTCCACTCAGCGGTGTTTGCTGAAATAAATCTTGCATCTCCAGTGATGCCAGACAGAAGACGCTGTCTCTGCCAGCTGTCTGCCATGCCGCTCTGCTTCTTCCTACCCGCTGCTTTCTGCCATGACTGCTGTCCGACGCTCAGCACTCAGCCTCTTGTTTTCATAACAGTTCCGGCACGGACGGCTGGCACAGCTGTTCCGCGAGTCCCCACGGCCTTTTAAAAAAGGCAATAAATCAATCTAGGCACTCAATACAGGCGGGAAATTGACCAATTAGAGTGGCCCAAGATGCTTATGTTCAGGCGGACGATTTTACAAATTGGCTATCTATTTATACCAACACTGGCACTCCGCAAGAAAAACTCACTGGCTACATCCAGAGCTTTTTTTTTTTTTTTTTTTTTTTCTCAATCAATACACACCACAATGTAAAATTCTGAGGGCCTGCTGCTTAATCACACATCACTCATTCAAAACAGTGTTTGCATAACTACTATGTTCTTTTAACTCCCACTGTTTCTGTTAACAGCTCAAAGAAAAGATGTGATCAAGCATCAACAGTGTAATTATGGGCCAGAGAGGCTGAGCCGGCACGTACTGTTGTATCTTTTCTCATACAGTCTGTTTAACACTGGATTCAATGGCAGCTGCTAAAGGCGTATAGTAAAACATGTGAAATAATGGTGCACCTCCATTAGACAGTCCTCTGAGTTCCCTTGTTGAACTTGTTCAAGCATGTACAGGTACAGTAGGTACATTGGTAGAATTTCTTAATCTTTTTAGGCAAAGAATAAAAAAAAAATACTTAAAACGTATGAATTTTTCAACCAATCTTTTAATAATTTAGAACATAATTTTCACAAAAAGTTTGGATTATTGAAAGCATCTTTTTTGTTATAATTAATCAGCACCATTTTGATCATGTAAAATAAATTTGGTGTGGGACATCAGAATCTGTTGAGGAAGAAGATGGAAACGTAGCGACTTTTATCAGAATGACGACTGCCCAAAAAACAAAAAAAAAATTATTTGACAGTCGGATTCTGGATTCTGTTTCATGAGGGTAGAGCTTCATTCAAGAGATGGACATTCGATAAACCACTCTTTTTCGATATGAAAAAAAAAAACATACCGGCCAATCAGTTATCACAAAAAAACATTTAAGGGAAATCAGATTTTTCAAAATGTTAATCAGTCAGAGACATTCAAATGATCAGACAGCAGTCAAACAAGACAGCGATTTGTTTAAGATATATCCATTCTTTACACAACTTCCTCTTTGCAGTTTGTGCTTTTAGCATCATGACACTAAAAAACTCATTAAACTATCAGGTGTTTATTAATGTTTCCAGATTTTTGTACAATGGGGTGGTTAACATGATTATTTAATATTAAAAAAATAATAAGTAATCAAAATCTAAGACCCTTCTGGCACTAATTGGTTGTTACTGACAAAGTAGTGTATTTGTGCACATGACCACCGCATCATTGGCAGAATGCAGAGGTGCTCAATATTTTTTCCACAGATTATACTGTCATGAATAATCTTAAATATGTAAAAACAATATTTTTTTTATAAGTGTTTCAAACTGCAGCTTTAATACCACACCTCCATCTTCAAATAAGGAAGTTAGCTTAATGGTGAGCTATAGGCAAACTGGGATCTGTTAGCAACCTGCCAGTGTGCTGTAGCGCATTATCTGCTTTGGCTAAAAATCATTTATTCAACTCCTTTTCATTGAGCAGACTGAACATTACCCTGAAGGCAGCAATGCATGATTATCAATCTCTGGGTAACAATCAAATAACAGGGCTCTCTGCACCTGCACGGCTGTATCTCCATATGCCGCTCTTGTAACAGGTAACAGCCAAAGTAAGCATTAATCCTCACGACCAGCTCATGCAACGCCCAAGCTAAATCATGCACAAGATCCAGAAACAAGCCACAATGGTGGGTTTTGTGGAGCCGCCGGCTAAATGTGGTAAAGCCTAATTAGTGCTAGTATGTAACAGAGTCCACGGACTGTGTTCTGAGGGTTGCCACGAGCACAAGCAGCGGTCCCTTATGTTATGCTAAGTAGAACTCCAGAGTATCATTATCATTCACAGTCTACTTGCCTGCAGACTCATTTATGCTTACATGTCACTTTGCTTCCATACAGTCTAATCAGCTGATTAACACACACGAATGCAGATCCACAGACACAATGAGCACTTTAAAGGTTACTGTCCCTATCACAAGGGCTCAAAGAAGATCACCCCGCCGCATGGGGTTATGCTTATTAAAATAAACAGGAAATGGAAATTAATAGTAATGCATTGCTTTCTATTCTTCTTTTTAGCAAAGGAAGATTGCTTGTGGCTTTTCATCAAAAAAAGGGACATAAGCCCAACTACAAGCCCCATTACTCATTACATTAGAATCAATGCATTTGTATTGAGCCCCGTTTACTCTTACACCTCTAAATAAAATCCAGTGGAATGAGTTGCCTCAAGTGGCCATACTTTTAAACAGAGTCCAACTGTGTTTAGTTTAATCACATTATAAACACTGTTGTTTTGTCGAGGTCTCAGAGGGTCACAATAGAAAACATGAGTAGGCAACCGAGGAGCACAACAGACAGACGCTTCGAAGATTCTGGGTTATAAATGGAGTTGTCAATTAATTTAATTTTTTTTACCAGAATAATCACATGCTTATGTTGTAATTTATCATGATCGGTCTTTACGTTTAACTTTGTAAGCTTGAAATGTACATATGCACATTTTTATGGGGGGGGTGTAAAAGTGAGACTTTTACACATCTCTGCTTATCTTTTCACTACCGTTTGCAACTCTGCGCTGTTGAACGCAGCACAACACCATGTAATGGGCTTGACACAGAGGAGGCAATGTCGCTCCCTCTTCGTTCATTACATGTGGAACTTTCGCAATGAGGCAACATTCACTTGACCTCATCCAGCCAAGCAACCAGCAAAATGTGTGCGTGTGAAATTTTAAGCTTAGACACATAGACATGTACATGCAGGCCAGCGATGCAACACAAGAAAGTTGAAAGATATTCAACTTTTGTGCCCCATGTGCTAGGTTCACTGCAAGTGATGAAAAACTTTCACCTATCCTATCGCTTTTCTTTGCTCCCAATGTGTCGTGCCCGTAAAGTCCTGCTGTTAACTACAGGTAACCCCCTGCTTGAGAGAGGCTTTGAGGTCAAAATAGATCATTCGATTAATCTGCATTAAGTCATATTAGTGCGTCAAACAGATTAATTGCATGTGCTAATGTTAACAGCCCTGATTATAAAGCAATATCTCGTGCTCTGTACAAAGTCATGGACCCCGCAAACATAAAGAAGCTCTCAAGCATTACTGTTTCCACAAGCCATGTGGGGAGCAACAAATGTGGGTGGAAGTGCTAAATGAGACCAATATTGCACATTTTTAGCTTTTCAGGCCTTTTGCCATGCAAAGCACAATGTGAGATAGTAAACTTACACAATAAACACTACACCTAAAACCTGATGATAACATGTGGGGATGTTTTTTTTTTTTTTAAACAGGAAAGAAAAGATGGTCAGACACAATGAGAAGAGGCATGGAGACAGTACAAGGCAGTTCTAAAAACAGTTTTTAAGAGGCTGCAAAAGACAAAACTGGATGCTCATCTACCAGCAGGACATCAGCATGAGACAAGCTTCTGAGAGAGGGCTTGACAATGGATGTTTACAGACCCATTCCATCCATCCGTCCCTCCATTTTCTGTACACCTTTGTCCCTAGCGGGGTCAGGAGGGGTGCTGGTGCCCATCTCCAGCAAACGTTTGTTTACAGAGCCCCTCCATCCAATTTGATCCAATGGTTTTGCAAAAAATATAATGCAAAAGCATTTTTCTATAAATTCATAAATGAAGTGAAAGGTACACGATTCACTGAGATTTATATTAGCAAACGCTTTTAAAAACCATTTCTACTTTTCCTTACACTTCACAATCATGTTCAAATTTGTATTGGTTTAGGATATAAACTCAGAATAAAAAAAAATAAAAAAACACATACACCTTTGTTTTTGTGAAGTAAAATGTGAACAAACTGAAAGGTTTGCCAATTTTGCAAAACACCATATACCAGTCAAATAACTTTAAGGCAAAAAGTTGGCTTTTTAAGCAGTTTTTTGCAACAAAAAGCAAAAGTTCTTGTTACATTTTCAGCTCATATTGAAGCAGCACTACCAGAAATATTTAAATTATATAACAGGGTTCAAACACTTCCATTTGGATGCTATCAATTACCCTCTTTATTCCTCAATTCCATTCTTTTAAATATTAATATGATTCCGTAATGAGGTTGAGTGGTCGGAATCACTCACTGTCCCTCAAGGCAGCTACACAGTGGACGAGAGCACAGACCTCGCTTGATGAATAAAACCATCCCATTAAGCTACAATTCACCCCTCGCACACGGCTCTGTGGAAGTTTTGTCTTGCTCTTTGTCACAGGGAGCTAAATAAAAGGGACTCAAATTCAGTCTGCAGGTGCCTCTTCTAATAACTACATTCCTCACCTGGTGTCTTAAAGCTGCATGCTGCTAGGCTGGGTATAACAAATTACAATAGGTTTATGTGCGTGTGCATGGGCACATGTCATGTGATGGTGTGTGTGTTGTCCTTGCTGTCTGTGGTAATGGTTCTCAGCTGCATGGTATAATATGTTAAAAAAAAAAAAAAAAAAAGAATGAAACAAACAATTATGCAAAGTATATCCTTTATTTCTTCTTTGATGAGCTTAATAAACAGTTTTTCATGCCCACAAATGAACTGCGTGATCAATTCTACGGGGTCACCAGTTTACAGGCAAAGGAGGACCTCTCAATTACTGCCTGATGAGGCCTGAAAAGAGACAGCCCTCGCCGGAGTGCGCAGAATGAGAAATGAGACGCCTAAGATCACTGAAATTGTTACATTTCAAAAAGCAATTTTCTTAAATTGCTGAACAAGTTACTAAAATCAGACATGCAATTAGGATCTGATTTTGGAGAGAGGGAATTAAAGGGAGCAGCTCCACTCTCAGCTCTGTCTGGGGGTACGGGCGACCGTTGCTCATCTCCACGGCGCAGCGTTTATGCGCGGGACCCCGTATCATGCAACTCGCACGATCTAATTAGCTCTCAACAAATGGATGAACACTCGTTTTGAAATACAGCTATGTAAAAAAAAAAAAAAAAAAGGCAGGAGATAACTAGGGCTGCTGTTATTGTCGCTTTTATCGACAGCCGCCCCCCCACCACCCGTTTTTTGAAAATGAGAATCCGCCGGTCTGAATCATCACTACATAGACAGTCAGCTAATACGCTATGAAATGAACACCACTTTATCACAGGCGAGCAAATGAATCATGCAGCAAACAGAGCTTTTGACAAGAGCTCATATTATTTCACACATAATACTATAATACTGGCTGCTTGATGCTCCTTGTAACAGCATATTAGGCACTGATCCCTTCTCGGAGCTGCACTGACCTTTCACTGAGCAACTTAATATAACATCCTTCAAACAAATTAAGCAACAGCAGATTTTGCTTCTTGCAAATTCAATAATCACAAGGAACATGTCCAAATAAAATGAGATTACATGCACAAACACACTGCATGAGGGGTACGCACACTTTGTCATACAGGCAGGCAAATTCATTCAGCGACACATGTGCACGCACACACACACACGCACGCACGCACACACACACGCATGCATAAGCAGACACAAGAGGAAACCAGTGAACCGTGAAACATCTTCATCCATCTCTGTTCCCATGGCAACAAGTGAAATCATATTCCTTTTACAACTTTGTTCTCTGTTCAAAAATGTAACCATCTGCTAAAAACATATAGTCGCACAGAAAAGTTATGTGATGAATATTTTAGAGGGCTTTGCTAGCGGCTACAGGCATTATGGTCCCTGGCCAACGTCTTCCTTCCAGGCAGAAAACAGCCACATCCTCCCCCCACTGTGGATGATGCTGAGGGGGACGTTTTATTCAGGAGAGTCCTGGCTGCTCACACTCCTTGTACCACTATGTTTTCTATAACAGGAACATAACATAACAGGACAGTAGATTTATAGCTTAGTTGTCTTTCTTTCCCTCCTTTTCGAGGAAAAATGGTTCATGCAGTTTCTGTTTTGTTTCAGGTTTTTATCTTGGCTTGCTTTTCTGTTGGCTCGCGTTTCAGATATTTTCCTGAAATGACCGATATAAAAAAAACAAAAAGAAGCATTAATGTGCACATCTCAAAGCGAAAGACTTTTCATATCCTTGCACAGTTCTGTAAAACAAAGTCACAGATTGCAAATACGGCAATATATGTGGTTGCAATCTTATTTAAAGAATAAAAACTGAAGAAATAATGACTTTTATTATTTTAAAATAAGTAAATATTTAAATGGCACCATGAAATGTAAAAAAAGTAGTTGTCCACTGTTTTGTTTGGTTTTAAGTTAATTAATGTGTCCATAGTGAACTTTTTTTTTAAATACGTTAAATAATAAGGGCCTAATCATCAGTCCTAAAGATAATAAAATATTAAGTGTACTTAATGTTACTGTAGTAGCTAAAAATATGGTTAACACAAGAAGAAACTGGAATACAGAACAAAATAACAAATGTCTGCCCTATAAGTATGTGCTCATATGGCAGATATTAAGAATTACCACAGAAGAAACTAAACACTACCTCAGACCTGATGTCATGATTTCACTTCTCAAATATCACATCAAAATATTGCTACAGCGTTGCCTGGTTACCTGTCCACAAAGAATACAGGTCCATTTAGACTTCGGGTTGGAGAAGAAGTAATAATCCCTCTCATTTTCGTGTTAGTTTTCTTTAAATTTTGAGCTTAAATTTCTTCTCTCGTTTGGCTGTGTGGTACATAATGTGCTCCGGCCTGGGCCAACGATGGATGTACGTTACAGGGGCCAAAACAGACTTTGGTCTGGGAATCCAGCTGTGACTGAGATGATCAATTGCCAGACACTAAAGCACAATCACACACAGCTGCTTAAACATATTTTAATGCTAGCTAGTGTGTCACAGAGCTCCCATGGTGACTTTAAGTAGACATGTCACTATCCACTTAAAGTCAGCTGGCTGAAAGAAAAAAAACGTTTTACACTTTTTCAAATTAGGCCAGCAAATATCTATGTCATTTCATTTCTTTCATTTGTTGTTGGCAAGTGGCTGAATGTTTGTGAAGCAGCCTGGCTACCTCAGTTGGATGAGCAGACAAGCCAACCAGGTAATACGTTTAGTTTACCTGGTTTGTTATCATTATGGCTTTTAATGTGTCTCTATGAAACAAACCGGAGAAGCTGATTGCAATTAGCTTGTCAGGTTCAGTGACAGAAAGCAAATCCTAACACATGATAAGCTTAAAATGTGCAATTAGGATCCAGCTGTTTTGTATTTCAGTTCATTCTGAAGGGCTCTTCTTCTTCCTACTGTTTGTTTTTTTAAGATGAGATATAAGCATGAAAAAAAAAAAAAACCCTCCACATCGAAACACATATGTAACGCTGGACCACTTTGGGTTTGTATCTATAATCATCGCAATTTCCCCCCCCCCCAAAAAAGTCACCTCTTTGTGTTCCTTTTTTAAATATAATCAAGTGAATTTACTGCAGCTAAGAGCACAAAAAAAAAAAAAAAAAGAAACCCTTCAGACAAAGCATGGGTCTGTGCTCATTTCCAGTCTGGAGCAGTGCCAAGAGCTTCTTCACAAGGGTTGAAACCCCATTGTGTAGCAGTGGGTTCACACTTAGTGCAATACATAACAGGTGGACAGATAAATGAAAAAGGAACAAGTGAACAGGTTTATTACCCACAACAGCATCCAATCCATAAAAGTCAGCATTAATAGCCACGCTGGTCATTTAATAATTTATCCACAATGAGGCCAGTTTAGAACAGCTGAAGCACGCTGTTAGAAAGTTGCCCATTTTGTTTTAGCGATGCATCATACAACGAAGCTGCATTATTCACTCAGTGGTCCGTCTCCTTCGCCTGTCAAGATTAACATTTTACAAAGAGTTAATTATCCACGTAAATCTAGATTATAATGTATGTACGAGTGTACCAACAGCAACAGTTTGCAAAGCATATGCAGGAAGTCTGAGGCGTTCTGCTGACCTTGTGGCGAACATTACTCTGGAGGGCTGAAACCCTTACGCACCAGATGGGGTGGGGCGACGCTAACCGTTTTCAGAAAGACGTGAGAGTCATGCTTAAGCAACTCTGTTCAACACCACAGCTAAAAAAAAACAACTTCAGTCTGACTGACCACTTAGAGGAAGCTGCAGATTTCCAGGAGCGATACTTGCTGTGTAACAAATATTACCTTGAATGTATTTTTCTGCATTTCTGGAATGGGGGCGCATCCTACAGAAAAGCGAGTAACTGAAAAAGTTTGATACGGAGCCACTTGTTGAGATTGACTTATCAGCTCAAACTTACCATGTGTTGAAAAAAGTATTTGTACATATTAAAACAAGAAGATCAATCAATTTGAACTGAGATTTTATGTCACATTATTTGTGCATAATTGTGCAATGAAATCAGCGTACCTACATGTTACTCACTAACCCTCCCTTAAAAAGCCTTAAAACGTATCCTAACTAGTACAACGCTAAACGTGTAGCCGCATCTACCAGGGGATGATTTAAATCAAATATTTTTCTTTTTTGGCTAGAAATGTCCTATGGCTAGAATGTCCTAGCCAAAATCTGTACCGAAATCCAAATATGGATCTGTGTGCAACTTCGGTAGATGCTGCAGCTGTCACAGCAGTGAAAGATGGTTATGCAAATGCTTTACCTGGGCTGGTAATTAGAACGCTAATTTCACTTGGTAGATTTCACTTAAAATATTTTAGTTTACTTCACAATTATGCAGAACTTTGTGTTGGTCTACCGCATAAAGTCCCAAAGAAACACGCGTAGGCTCATATTTGTGATGCAACGAAATGAAAAAAAAAAAGCTCAGAGGTGTGGATACTATTGCAGAACACTGCATATTGTAGAGAACAAAATAATTTGGGGATGTTCAACAGTTTAAAAGAGCCACGTTAGTGACAGACAGCAGTGTTAAGACTGACATCTGCTGGGAGAGGAGAAACAGTAGTCACATGTACCTGAGGAGAGCCCTTCAATGACTCACACAAACACGGAAATTTCTTCCAATGAAAAATGGTTAACATGCACACGTCCTTGTCATAAAGCCATTTAAAACTTACAGAAGTTATGCACAACGGCATCTCTGGATTGGGGGACATTATAAGTTGTGGTGGGCACAGGATTTTTGGCTTAAACACAAACACTGCATCTATCCTCCCCTCATCGACTGCATCCTGAGGCTTAGAGAAAACTTAAAAGTAAATCTCACCCCTTCCCTCCCCCCCCCCTCACCCCCCAGCTCTGGAGGGCGGAGGTGGTGGTAATGTTAGGGCTGGGGGAGAGAGGGGATAAATCATTTGGCACTTGAGGCCCCATGAGGAGACCAACTTTGCCTGTAAAATAATCACAAATACAAGCGAAAGTGTTCCATTTTGAACAGCATGCCTCCTAATGTAAAAGTGGCAGGTGGCATATTTCAAGTGGGCTTTGATTGATCCCCAGCTGTTTGTAAAATTGTCTGGCGTCACAGAATTCAGGTCAGAGCGATAAGCATTGTGGGCACTCCCTCTGCGAGTGCTGTTCACATGTTCGTGTTCATGTTTGGGCGTCTGTGTGGCACGACGAGCAGCCACGGCGACGGAGGAACCGGCTGCAAACCGGCTGCAAACCGGCTCTGTGGACAGAGGGAACCCTCAAGAGCAAAAAATGATTCAAGCTTAAAGTTGCTAACCTAAACATGTCCTCATTGGTTTTAATTTGTCATTTCTGTTAGGAAGAAAAAGAACAACATTTTTAACTTTGTTAAAGTTAGTCTACTTGTAAAAGGTATAATATTACACTCAATCAATTTCTATTCAAAAGCATGTTTTGTTTTTTTTGTTTTGCTTCGTTTTAGATACAGCCTCAGAAGGTGTTAAGGGACTTTTAAAAACTAAAACATAAGCAATCTTAGAAAAGCGTTTTTTAATCTGTTATTTATACATTTTTAATTTTTACTTATCTTTATTTTTTTATTAAGACGTTATTTTGAAATGTACTTTTATGTGTGTTTTTTTGCATTATTATTATTCTTTTTTCACATAAAGGCATTTTATCTATTTATTTATTTAAATTTATTCTCGTCAGTCCAGGAAATGTATTTTCCAACAAGCGAAAGAAAGGAGGAAAGAAAAAAAAATACAACCACTAGAGCAGTTACACAGTTCTAATTGGACTCTTAATCTAGCAAAAGAGACATTCAATAGTGAATTAGTGGTTTTTCTTGTTCTCCTTTCCAAGAGAAATATATGCAAATCTCAGTGACAAAGGACGCGGTTCTTTTCCCTCTGCGTGGCAGAGAAGCAGTGGCCAGCGTAAAGCCCCCCACATTCCAGTGAGGCCTCTTGGATCAAAACCCGTAATGAATACATGAGGATGTCCTTTGGTAAAAAAGATTTCTTTCTTCTACAAGCCAGAGTCTTGATCACGACTTTCACTGTGTGTGTTTTTTTTTTTTAAGCCCCAACCAGGGTATGACTTTAGAGTAGAAACAGACAACTCTAGCTCCTTTTATTTTTCCTGTTTAAAAAGAAGAAAAAAAACAGGAAAGATGACAAGTCAACATGCTTGTCACGGAGGCTGACAGGTGTCTTGAGTTGAAAAGAAGGAAGTGTATATTTCTAGGAGGAACAAGATGCAAACTTTACATCCAAAACACTCCAATAATTTACCTTGTAAAGTTGACATTTGTTTTTCTCCCGCAGACGCTGCTGCAGCTATGGCTATTGATAAACATGCATCGCCTGATATTTAATGACACACCATCAAAACACTCTGTTGTAGGCATTTGAAATCCATCTATTTTCATTTTGAGGGTCTGCCTGGCACAGTCTAAATGTGGTTAACTACCAGAGGCAGAGTTAATCCTTTTATCTAGATCCCTGCTGCAGGGGATCCCAAACACACTCTGATTAAAAAAGGAAACGTGGGCAATGAACAGTTTAAGAATCATGGGCCCTAAACAGATAAAGGCGGAACATCTTGTTGCTATGGCAGTGCATATGGAATGACTGGCGACAATTCTCACCCCCCGTCTAATATATTCACATTATTTATGAAATATTTTATAAGTAGCATTGCAAATGCTAAATATAAATCCAAGGAGATGCTTGGCGCCTTTTTTCCTGCTGGAGTTTGGGGAATGCCAGAGCCTGGGTTAGACAGTTTGTTTGAAATGCTGGGTTTTACGCCACGGTTTTCCTATTCCTGGATACAAACGAGAAAAGCAAACAAATAAAAATATGAAAGTAATAGAAGTTGATTTACTCAATCCAAATGAAGATATTAATACCAGCAATTTTAAAAAAGTACAAAAAAAAAATGCTGATATGTATATTAATTGGACTAAGAAAAAAAAAATAACACATTGTACTTTTAACATTTCAATATCTTTTGCTCGGTCGATGACAACAATACTACATGAAGAAAAAACAAAACGAATCTATATTCAACACAATAAGGAATTAAAATAAAAATGTAAATCAATCATTATCTTTCAAAAGTAAGAGGAAATTATTCCACCTTAAAGTATGCTTAAAGATACACCAAGAACAGGACATGTCCCCACCTTCCCTTGCTATACGGGAGAGCAGGACAACAGCACTGCTATTTCTCCTGTCAATACTCTCCCAGCATCCATTTTCACCTGGCTGACACCTTTTACTGGTCAAGGGATGAATAAATCACACTTAGTGTACTCCCCTGGTAGCTTGACTAAAAAAAGGATATCAACATGAAGGAGGACTGCAGCGTTTCGCTGTCATCGCCGCCCCTGAGGTGCCCTGAAAAATTACCACTGATAAAATATCATTTTTCAAAAAGCCCTTATTGCTCTTTTAATCTATCCGCCACAATGGATGGCTTCTGGGATGTGTTTCTTTTCATCTGAACACAAACAATCTTTCAAAGGGCTTAATAACAGTTACACAAATGAGAGTCATTAATTACCTGCTAATGGAATAATAGATGCGCCATCGAGGGTGCAGCCATTCCACAAGAAAGGTGTGGGGCTTGAAAAAAAATACATAAAAATAATAATAATTATCTGGGACTCCACATGTCTTTGAGCTTCATTAGTGCTCCAGCACCAGCACCTTCATGCAAATACATGCACAAAAATATGCTGATCATATTCCCTCTGATTCTGGTTATCTGTTTACATAATGATAGGAAAATTCGCAAGAGGGAATCACTACAGCTGCACAAAAAAAAAAAAAGCCAAGGTAAAGGAAAAATGTGAAAAATAATAATAAAAAAAAAGGGGGCACACTCCGGATCTTATTTCTAAGTAATGTTTCAGGCTTGTTTTTGTGTTTTCTCCATATTAATTTATTTTGTTCAAAAACTTGCCACAGCATGTAATTGCCTCTTAAATGCATTCCAAGCATTAATCTAAATAAATTACTGCACTTGAGCTGGGAAAAAAAAAAAAAAAAATAGGAAAAAAAAAAGAGGGAATTTTTTTTCTGTTTTTTTTCCACAAGAGCAACAAACTCTGCGACCATGGGCAAAGACTTCCTCTCCCCCTTTCATTATCAAATCAGATTTGACTGATGTGACACAGTCGCGGTGGAAAATCGCATTCGTCTTCCAGCAGGTTCGAAAAAACTAACACGCGGTTATTTTTCACCCTAATCTTACTGATAAAACTAACAAATAGAGATGGATTTAGTGGGGGGGGGAGAAAAGAAGTAGTTAATGAATGATGAATTAGAGGCGAGAGGAAACATCATAAATTCTGACAAGGCGCTGTTGTCTGCTAGATGATAAACAGCACCGCTGGATGGAATCTGTCTCTCTGTGTGTATCTCTCAGACGCCGGCTGCCACTTTATCTCCTCCATCGTGCTAGATTACACCTCCAGGGTTCAGGTGGGAATCAATCATTGCTATTATTACCTGAATGCACGAGATGCATCTATCACTACTAAGGTTACCATAACCTCAATATTAACAGAGGAAAAGCCCCCTCTAATAAACAGCAGAAAGGATGGGCTGGCTGGTGGGATTTCATCTTCCTTTCACTTTTAATAAGGCACTCAGAGGAATAAAGATTACAGGCCATATTTAGCATGCAGAACAAATCAGGCTCTTCCAGGCTCTTCCTCTCCTCCACTTCTCATTCTGGTTAGTCATTAAGACTGAGGAGAAAGAGAAAGGGGGGAGGCGGCGGGGGTTGTTCTAGCACTGGAGAGGCGTTCCCTGATTCAACTGTCTTTATGGTCTAGAACGGCCTGCAGCTGCCGTTAATAAGATTCTTTCGAGGCCCGAAAACTTCAGTTAGCGGCGAGTCGGACCACTGACTCTCTCTCTCTCGGGTCGAAGGCGTACGACCAGCCAACGGATCCGGCCGAGGCAGAGCGGGAAGAAGTCCCGGGGACACAGCGCACCCCCGTTAATGTTCATCCGCTCTTATAAGCCACCATTACACAATGATGTCTCTGTAAAACAAGATGCAGAAAGAAAGTGAGCATCGGAGCAAAAGAAACGCTAAGCTTCTTTTTGAGGATTAATGGAATTTAGTCAAGTAGCAGTCTGCGAGTGCATCAGAGCAGCTAACGCGGGGTCACGGCACTGCCGAGTGTTTTCACGCACGCCCCGCTGACATGAATCATTCATTGCCATTCAAATGAATAACATCAGCTGAATGAAATATCATTAAGCACAGCTAAAGTTGTCCCATAATAATATACCTCCAATTAAACTATGATCAGAGCGTCAGCCCTGATAATAGATTCATACCAATTAAGTTAGAAATATATTCAAAGGACTTTTCACTTTGAAACCGGTCTTGTTATTCCTCTTGACATTCAACAACACGACTCATTACAGTGGCTCCAAAACTGGAAATGGAGAGACCATGTAAATATTTAAAACCCTCACAAATATATAAATATTCATTCCAGAATGATTTGATGCACTAAATAAATAATCCAGTGTTAAATAAATGACACCCTAAATAAAACTTAAAAAAAAAAAAAAAAAAGGATCTGGGGAAATGAAGATGAGATGAATCAGAGGGGAGGATTCTGGCAAGAAATGAGCGAGGGGAAAATGTCAGCTATCACTCCACCCCTCTTGAATACCTAATGGCAGCCATGCAAATGACGTGGGCTAATTAAAGCCCGGCAGTCAATTAAAGAAGTTTTAGCTTAAACTTTGAGAAGGGTGCTAAAATTGAGCGCCTTCTATTTTTCGTTCTTAGATTTTCTTTTGCAAGGTTTTGGAGAAAGTATGACTGCAAGAAGAGTGAAACAAATATATAAATAATAATTTAAAAAAACTTAACTGGCTCTAATCAATAATCAGTCTGAGATCATAATAAGCTAATTTTTTTTTATTGATTTATTCTGCGATCAAGGATCTTTTTTTGTTTGTTTTGTGTTTCTTGGAAGGCTTTGCTGATGGACATTTTAAATTCAGTGAAAATAAGATGAAGTCAGTTGAACAAGTTTTAGTTCAAACTTTAGAAAGTGCAGATATCCAGCACCCTTTTTTTATGTTGCAGAAAGACATAGCATATATATATATATATATATATATATATATATATATATATATATATATATATATATATATATATATATATATATATATATATATATATAAACAAGTTAGTCAATTTCGATAGATTCACTGATGACTGACTTGCACAGAAATGAAACTGGTCATTTTTTCTTAATTGTGATGAGTGATCAACTGGTCAAACAGTTTTTCTTTCTTATCATGATGTATAAAAACCAAAGAACTCTCAGAATGTTCATTCTGTACATGCATGAACCAACGTCATGCACACTGATGCTTTTCTTTTTAGTTTTGTAAATTCAGCTCTGCAAGCTTTATGTTAAACTGTGATTAAGGTGTTGAAATTAAGCATCCTCTGATCTTATTTTTGTTATTTCATTTGAAAGGTGAAGAAGGATGTGCAGAAAGCAACTATAAAAGAACATTCTAATTAAACTAAACTAATTTCTCCACCAAAAAGCTGCAAGAGATTTCTTTTCATGTTTGATAGTCCTTACCAAAGTGGAAAATGGACTCAGTCACAAAGTAAGCAGATAAGACCGAAAAGAAAACAAAAGCATAAATTTGAATTTGCACGAATCAGTTCCTCTCTTGTACTTGCAATTAAATAGTTGTGAATTACTTGCAAAAAACTCTGCTAACGAGTTAAATATGGAGAAATACTACGGCAAGGGTTGTTTTTTTTTTATATATATATATATTTTTAATATCACATTGTCTGTTCTGTGAAGTCGCTGCTTGTAAAAAAAATACTGCTTTAGCCCAAACACTGACCTCCACTGATAGATGTTTGGTCCTACAGGTCTCTGTTCTCTCCCCACAGTGGCGAGGACGTAATCTGAGGTGTTGGCTGGCCTACTCTGCGTCCAATTTGACTGCCTCTTCCAGCCTTCCGGCTCTCCGGAGAGCTGGGCCCTTTATGCAGCCGGCGCCTGTCCTATCACACACTGAGCTGCAGGAACAGTGCTTTTGTGATGGCTGTGATTAGTCTTTTGTGTTCCCAGGTAGAATTAAGATGAAATTCTACAGGCAGTCATTGTGTTCCTATCTTCAGGACATTAAAAAAAAAAAAAATATGTTGGGTTTTGAAGAGGTGAAATGAAGCCCGCGGGGCCCTCACAAAGCGCGATCTGTGGGGAAATACAAGGTGGAAACACAATGGGAACAATCTTGTCCTTCAGATTCCCTTTTGTGCTCCGCTGAACCTCGAGTCAGAGCTGCCCATTTACTGTAGCTTCTTTTTTAACAGAGTCGTATTGTTTCACTTGAGTCTGCCTTCCCCTCTTTTACTTGCATCTGAGAAAGACTCAGAAGCTGATGAGATGACAGTCGTGACTTTGCCAGAGTCTAAGAGACCCTCAGGGTTTATTACCCACATTCCACCAAGTGTTGGGTATGCAAATAAAGTTTGGGATGCCGGCTTTCAGATGTGATAATTACGGGTTTATTTGTAAGCTGTCACTTCCCTTAATGCTCAGGGACATCAGAATAAGTTCAAATGTAGCCATCAGAGAGGATCACATTTGTTGGTGCAGCACAGATTCAAAGAGCAAGTGATTCTCATGACGCCAAAGGTCTGTCAATAACCACTCATTTAGACAGCAGTGTGCTTTGGAGATCTGCGCTGCATGCAGTCTCGCTCAAGATGTCTGCAAGAAAATATTTACATTTTCTCATTTGCTTAGATATTCAAACATCAAGGCATTTTTTTTTCTATCAGAGGGTAACACAAAACAAACAGAAAACAGATTTCTATTGCCATCTTATCCAATGAAACAGAATGCAGCTCTGTTTAGAGGTGTCATCTACAGTTTGTATGCCCTAATTAAACTTTGTGTTAGTATTATGGTGAATACTAACTAACAGTTTGATGATGTTCTAATTTGATTTATATGGTATTTGTCAAAATGGAACAGTCATTTTTGCAAATCTAATTCTGTGTGAGCACAAATTAATTGTGGTGTTCCTCAAGGCTTTTTTTCCTCCAATTTAATATCTTTAATGCTCCCATTTTTCTTAGATTATGGAATAGTCTAACACTTTTACAAACAACTATGAATTTCTGTGTCATTGTATAACCACAGTTCATTATAGTCTATCCGTAGCAGTAGTAGATGCCATTGACTGAATGAATGAGTCACAATGTCCTCCAGTAAACAGGAGAAATGACATTAGTAATTGGGGATTTTCCTTTAAAAACATAACAGAAAAACATGGAAATGCTTAGGCTAGATTATTTCTATGAAGTCTAACGTAGTCCTGGCAGTACAATATGAGACCGATACAAAAAATAAAGCTCCTCTCTCTGATGTTTGTTGTCATACTGTCATTTGCACAAAATACTTTGCTCCCAGCCAGAAACAACCAATCAGAACCAGGACGAATGTTTCAGCACTGTCAATCGTGCTTGTGTACGCGCTGCACATACCCTTGAATACTTTTATTACTTCATTTCTGTCATCAATTTGTACATTAAAGGTTTTTAAATGTTTTGTTTTAATTTATTTACTTTTGTGAAAGTTTTAACTAAAAACAACAACAAAAAAAAAGCTTTTCATAATTAGAAGTGATCTGGATCTAGTTGTTTGGTGTCCTGAATAAACACGGTTACCTTTTAACAGCTGTAGGTTAGACATGACTAAACGGTCAGAGAAAGACGTTGGAGAATGACAACATAGTGCTCCACAACAGACTGCACATCTATTGTCTTGTGTGAAGTGGTGCCTAATGGGGTAGGAGAGAGGATGAGGGCTTCCAGCATCAGTTTTAGCAGCAGAGAGGCTGGGCAGAGCTCTACCTGACAAACAGGACCGCTGTCAGGGCTGCATCACATCACAGAATCTCCCTGATGGAAGGAAATAGCTGGGCTTGGAGAGCACTATCTCGCTTGAAGCTCAATTCTCAAAGAGTGCTGTGTCGGTCTCTCGGAGAGAGTTCTCGGTCATTGTATAAGTGCACATTAAGGTCTGATAAAAACGATGGAATCTAGCCATCCATCTTGATTTGCCAGTGCTATTGAGCTGGGAGTCTGAGTACTGAACACTTGGCACTCAGTGGAAGAATGCTGGAAATGTTGAAAAATGTAGATAGAAGAGCCTACATTTGGTCTACAAAATTCACGAGTCAACTACAAAAACAGAACAACTTTTTGGAGAAGTTCATACTCATTAATGTTATGTCATAAAAATGAAAGTGAGGGTGAAAAACAACTTGTGTTTCTTTGTTTTCAAAGAACTCAAAAGCGAGTTGCTCATCACCAGTCACTCCAAACTTTCATGGTTTCTAGAGATGCGCCATGGACCTTTGAACAAGTAGTTTGAGACTGCTGATATCTACATGAAATATTATGCGATGAATTTTTGCAACTTATGTACATAAACATTTAAAATAGCTGTTTACTGCAGAAAAAAATAACATATATGTTATATTTTTTTATTCCAAATGATTCAGCCTAGACTTGCATAAAAAACATTGATTTATTTTTTTTTTATTTTTTTTTTTTTATTAGAAGGTCTCCAGCTATATTGAAATATGTCTATTCCCATAGAACAGTTTTTGCTGGCCTGCAGATAAAGGCCCAAAAGCACATTTGCATTAGCCCTCTGGTGGTTGCTCTCAGGAATTCAGACGCTAAACTATAAACTATGCATAGCATTCAGTCTCTTGTTACTGCTCCGTCTGTTCAATTCACACTAACTGAAATGTAATGATAAGAATCACTGCAATGACAAACTGAGGTTAAATAGTGTACCCTCCTGGCAAATATGTGTGTTAGACTGATAAACAAAGCAGGTTCCCAGAGTCTGGATCTGTCTGTCGGTTGGACTCACTGTCTCTGCAGTACACACTACGATACACAAAAAACACAGACAGCAATATAGACAGAACTCACACATGTGCACGCACACACACACACGCCGAGTCTGTGGCTCTCCAGGGGCAGCTTTGCAGTGGTGCTGGGCTGCCTCAGAGCACATTCTATCACTAGCGCATGATAGCGTCTGATGACTTCTGCGATGTAATTGAAGTGTAGATTACTATCTCTCATTCGCTTGCCAGATCAGAATAATGAAGGGAGGATGGAGGGAGAGAGGGAGAACAACTCTGAGCAGGTGACGGGATTTTGTTAAACAGGCCTTTTTCCAGATGCAGAGAAACCACACAATCCTCTTCATAATGACATTACGCCACTTTAGCTTGCATCCAAGACAATTACTGCGAGGCAGGTTGGTACATGTCCGCTCTGTAACAGAGTCAGGGAGAATTCTGGGTGTTGAGAAGCTGAAGAATATTAGAATTCAGTCTCACAAGACTATTTAGAGTCAAACCTGGACCGCTGCTTTACGTACAGCAAAAAGACAAACAGAAATGCTTTTCTGTTGATACTAACATTGCAAATAAAAAAGTTAAAGGATAAAAGAAAATTGTGGAAAAAAAAATCTTCTAAAATGGTAACCCAGCAGATGAAAAGAGAAGAATCTTAAATCCCAACTCACTTAAAAAAGAGGGGATCAATCGAAAGAAATCTAAGGGGAGAGATGGAAAAGGTTAAGAAGATGAGAGACTGGGAAAAAAGAAAAAAAGGAAGAGGAAAAGAGCATGTGTGGAAGCAAGTGAGAAAAAAAAGAAAAGAAAAAAGCAGCAGAGAGACTGACAAGAGAGAGAGAGAGAGCACAAAATGAGAAAATGATCGGGTTCACACCAAGCGAGGCCACCATATTTGTCGTTGCGCAGAAGAACCCCTCATTACAGCACCTCGTGGGCACTCGCCGTGGCCTTTGAAGTGCTTTGAGGTACATCATCCCATGAAACGAGCATAGTTAATCCACTTGTTAATCAAGTGTGCGCACGAGCTTATGTCTGAAGTGGCTCTTTCTCCTTGGGAGGACTCGACGCGTTCAAAGGGGAGTGTGCTCGGTTGGAAAAAGACGGAGAATTGCAAACTTCTGCTAAACAGAAGGAAGCTGACAAAACATATATTGGCTTTTTGTTTCGTGCTTGCAGAAAGTTCACACCCAAATAAAAACAGAAAAAAATAAATAAGAATTTAGGTCTGTTACAGTACCAGAAAATGTCATTTTAATGTGAAGCTGGCATCACAACATGTTAGCACGTTGCTCTTGGGATATGAAATTTTTGGAGAAATAAATCTGAGACTTGATAAGTCCCATATTTGAAAGACAGTATTAAACTTGACATCCTGTTGTACGCCTAATTAGGATTTTAAATGAGGATGTAGTTCCTGAGATTGGCCTGATTAGTTGGTTAAGTTAACTGATAAAGCCTCGTCAGTCTTCTGTCTGGCAAGAAAGGCAATGGGGAAAGCCATGCTACTTAAATAATTACTTAAAATTTATGAAAATAGCATGACTGGCTAACTGTAAGCTAACATGCTAAAGTATCTCTGTTAAGCTGTGTTGATTGTGAAAGAAAATTTTAATTTACATTTAGTCTTTTATGTGACATGAAATTTAGTTTTAGACACCATTTAGTAATCTGCCGTCACCGTTTTAGTCGACTAAATTGTAACGCATTTGATTTGATCAAAATATGAAGCCAAACGTTTTCCATCATTAGGACAAATAATTTATTTCCCCCTTGGCAAGGAACCTTTGTTAGCAACTTTGTTAAGATTTCCTTTGTCAAAAATCAACACAGATAACCAGAAATAGGTTGTGTATTGTGCACATAAATAAATCTGATTGTATATCTATGTTTTCTCTCTCCTATAATACAACCAAGTTTGTTTGTTTTTTCCTGTTGCCTATAAAAAAAACTAATTTTCATTACGAGTCAGCATGAGATTTTAGTTTGTTTTTGAATTACGCTTACTATCAGCCCTAAACTAGAAGAACATTTCCTAGTTTTGTAATTAATCTAGACTCCATTAGATCATCTCTGGTCAAAAATGTAAATTATTTAATCTGATTAACATCAAATTTAATTGTAGAAGAAATGAAGTTTTATTTATTTTTGGTCAAGACCATCTGTGTAACAAATGTAAATGAGACGATGCAGTATTCTACAGCTATCATAATGTATGCTTATTATGTTTACTTTGAAGTGAATGGTAGCGTTTTACTGTAAAAAAATAAAACAGGAACAAACAAGAAGAGGAAGAGAAAGGAAAAACATCAGGACAGATGCCAAAATAATATCTAAAACTTAAATTTAAAAAAAATAAATAAATAAATAAAAATAAACTGTTAAAGCACAAAAACTGGGTTCACCACATGACAAATATTAAAAAACACAGTTTATGGTCTATTCAGACCTGGATGGGATTTGTCTGCACTGATTACATATTTATTAAATCACTGTCTACAATTTATTTATTAAACTTTTATTATTTTTGATCAAGCAAACAAGCAAACCAAAAAAAGATTCTTAATTTTCCCAATTACAGTAAATAAAATCTTGTCTTTTGTGTTTCTCGTGAACTCAATATTATGTCTCCTTCTAAGAGCTACATCTATTGTTCCACCTCTTTAGTTTTTTTAGGAGGTTTTAGGTTCTACATGTGGCGTTTTACTCCAATTTTTCTTGAGCTGCCTATTCAAAGTGTCACCGGTGTATTATAAAAAGGGTTAGACTAGACGAATGTAAGTTCCTCAGGTCCATCAAGGAAAACAAAAATATTAAGCAGTCATCCGGGAAAAGCTGAAGACGAAAACTGATGCTTCTCTGCCTTTCTCAATCCCCCCACAACCATTCATGACGCAAGGTGACTGCCCCAGCTCCTCATTCATCAACAGACCTGACAACACTGACTGACTACCTTGCTTAGAGTCGGTGAGCGACAGCGTGCGGGTCACTCTAAGGTGCAGTGACGGAGGCCTGGCAACGCCTCCTCCTTTTGAACCAATAAGCTTCCTTTTCACTTCAATTAATGACCCATAAATAACTCAGTAAAGGTGTCGACAAAGAGCACCATTTATCACGCCTTTTAGTTCATGTGACAAAGAAAAGCTCATCTGCAGCTTCTAGCGCACCCAAACAAAGACAACGGGTGAAAAAAAAAAAAAAAAAAGGGAGAGAAAGATTTATTCCTGGACAAACACTCCGACCTAGAATTCATCTAGCAGAGGGACTCTCACAGGTGCAGTGATTTGACAAATATGTGGGGAACAGTGGAGCCTGTACCTTTGTTAGATGTCCACAGTCAGACTAGCAATAAATTTGGTTAAGAGTGGGGGGACGACACTCTCGCTAAGCTCCCAGGAGGCTGCCAGGGAGCCCATGTTAAAGACACTTCTTTCTGTCTGCGTCTACTTCGGGGCTGTGGATCACAAAAGGCAGGAAGGTCTGGCTTTAAAGAAAAAAAAAAGAACAGAAGTGAATACAAATGAATGGAGAGAATCTGTTGGAAATACCAGGCTGGTTTCAGCAGCAGGAAGAATTGCTTTATCAGGGTGTCCCATAAATGTCACTTTGAGTCAACAATGAGGAAAAAGAAGTATACAGCGCTGACTTAGAAGCCCTCCTTCGAACAGAATGGCTCCAGGAATTGTGCACTGAGCAGGTTGCATGGCACTTTAGTGAAGTGCTATGGTGAAAAGATGCAAACTCCCTGAATAATATATGACAGCCTGGGTTCTGAATCCGACATTAAAAGCGATGATGTGAGAACAGCCTCGGCTCCGCTTCATCTTGGATCCACAAATCAAAACCTGAGGCTTTAAAGTGAACATTAAGTGGTCCGTCTTCATGGTTGATAGTGTGAAGGTGGGGGGCGGGAGGGGAATCATTAAATAACAACAAGCGGAGGCTTTTGAATTCGCCAGGAAAGCAAGCGCCTTCTCTCCCCACCAGCGAAGCCGGAACTAGCTTAAACCAATTAATGATTCCTGTTAACCCACTCATCTACAGGGAGGATTGTCTTTCTAAATAATACAGCAAACCTCCACCCCCTTCCCCCTCCCCCCACCTATCCCACACACACACACACACACACACACACACACACACACAAAAGGCAAGCCTGTATATTCTGACAAAGAGTAGCAGATTGTCACTTAAATTTGAAGCTCTCCTCGCACCAAAAACACACACTTCAGCTCATATGCTCCCTGCACAATACAGAGAATGGAGCGAGTCTTTGTCTGGCTGCGAATCCCCAATCCGAACGCCTCCACGCTCCAGACACTTTGATGGTGTCTGATACACACTTTACAAAAATAAAACACAGAGTATATAGAAAATAATGCTTACAGCCAAGGGAGGAGAAGTAAAAAAAAAAAAACCCAAAAAAACAACCCTAATTCATTATGGTGGATAGGATATTAAGAGTTGTTATCGCAGTGAAACATAGCATTTTGAACAATTTTCCAAACCACCCCCAGTGATATAAATGTCCGGCTACCATAATCAGTCCGGGTTACAGACAGGACCAGAAAGCTGCGATAAATGACATTTCCCAAAATCACGCTGACATTTTCTCTTATCAAGCAGCAGGCACTGGCGTGGTGAGAGGAGTCTTGTCAGTCAGAGGCAGACAGGCCTCAACACCTTATCACTCAGGCTCTCTGGAGCTAACGCTGAGAATGAGGTTGAAGTTTGGAGACGCGAGTAGAGGGGGCACAGACCGACATTGAACCAGAATCTGGACCTCGCAACCAGAATCAGACGGTAACCATCATACCAAGCGCTCAGTTTAAAAAAAAAAAACAAAAAAAACAGAGACTCTCCTCTGGTGTAAGTGGGCTTTGGGTGGAGAGCACTGCCTCTGTGACTCTGCTTTGGTTGGAGCTGACTTTAAAGCAGCGGATGGAGATAAGGTTGATGGTACAGAACTCTTCCCATCCGTTCCCCCACCCCTCGCCTCTGCTGCCGCTCCTCTTGCAGTCAAGCCTCCCTCGGAAGCAGACACAGAGCGGAAAATTAAATATTTAAGGTTGATAATGACACTCTTCATTAACATGTGATTCCGAATAAAAAGTGGAATACATAAATAAAGAAATAATAGAATGCCTATCAGCGGACATGTTGAATGAGGCTCGGTGATGATAAAAGGGAAGCGAGCGTAGGAAGGATTTCTTGGTTGGTGAGAAAATGATGGAAGCAGAGGGGAAGAGATCAGAAAGAAATGTCAGTCTTGTGTGCATTACTGATTGCTATGCCTTTCTTCAGAGGACTTCATATAAATCAGTTTCTTCTGCATTTTTTTTTTTTTTTTCAAATTCAGTGTGACCCAGCTTGTTGCGCATTCCTCTTCTTTGCATAGCAAAGTGGTTCTTTCCCTTCTTTTTCAAGGTGCGGATTGTGTAGATTTGCAAACTGTCAAGACTTAGCTGGGCGGCCAGCTCAGATAAAACAGCTGCCTCAGCTTCAGGCCGACACCAAACTACCACTCTCACGTAAGTCACATGTTAATATAACACAATCTGGGAGAGAAACCAGAGATGCTCACTCGACGATGTCACCAAAGTGTTTCGGGATGCTATCGCCCATCTGAGCTGAATGTGTTCGCGCGGTAGCTCACTCAAGGGACAAGTTATGTTTTCTGGGGGATGATGATTTGGTTGGAGATGGCTGTCTGTGGCAGCATTGTGGCAGCGAGACAATGGAAGTGGGGGAGAGAGCCTTTATCCCTGGCAGCACATGTCTGAGTCAGAGCACTGGATCCTGCTAAGCCTCAGTGACTCACAGCGCGGCTCACAGTGCGGATCATCAGCTGTGTTTCTCTGATGTGAAGAAGCCTTTCAAAGTCAAAGGCTTTACTTCAGGAATTCACGCTTAAAATCTGCATCGAATCAACGAACATGCAAATAAAAACAAATGTTTATGAGAAGAGCGCACAGATAAAATCTAATGCTATGTTGAGCACTTCCAGTTTGTACTCCAGATGGATGGTGTATGGGAATTGAATCTTCCCTGTCAAGCAGCAACATCTTACCACTTGTTCCCCATTAAATTGAGGTCCAGACTTTGACTAGGTCATTCTAACACATGAATAATATGCATTGATCTAAAAAAAAATTTTCTTTTTCTTTTTCTTTTTTTTTGTAGCTGGGCGCATATTTGGTGCTGCAGTCTTGCTTGAAGTTTAATCCCCACCCCCAAACTGAAGTCTGCTACAGCTTCTAACAGGCTTTCATCCAGGAATGAAAAGTATTTAGCTTCATCCATCTCCCCTTCGATTCTGATTAGCCTCACTGTTCCTGTTAAAAAAAAAAAAAACGTCACAGCATGATGCTGCCGCTGCCATGTTTCACAGGTGACATGGTGTGTTTGAACGCAGTTTCCATTCTTCAACGATTTTGAGTAGATTATGAATAAACCAGGGCATCATCGCCCCCCTGAGGCAGCACTTAAAATCGCATATCCCGACTGAAAGGATAAATTGCAAATGAGCTTAAAATGGAGTAAACAGAGTGCATGCTTTTCAGTGAGGTCCAGGGAGTAAAGAATAAACTTAAAATTTCTAACACTTAGAATTTTTGTAGAAGCCTTCAGGTTTACTTCAGAAATTCTGGGTTCAAATTTGTCCAGCACATATAACGTCTATGTTGAGCAGTTCCATTCTGTTGTCCAGATGGATGCGATTTGGGAGAAAAAATAAATAAAAAATGTGCTGCTGCACAACATATGCAGCTTGCAGTTAATTGTAAGCGGAGAGAGGTGATGGATGGGTTAACAGGGCATAAATTATATAACAGCAGGTAAACGCAATGCACTCATTAAATTTCAATGCTTTTATTTTCCCTAGGAGAGGAAAAGGTAATTGATGTCTCGCTTCTATGTCTGTTTGTTTTAACCTGACAGAATCAGCATGGCAGTTCACACACAGCTGTCACACTGGCACTAAATACAAGGCAGTGGTGTTTTTCCTGACTCCATAAAAAAGGTAACTATGGCCAAAACAAAACAAAAAAAAGAAATACAATGCCTGGCAAAATACTTCATATCTCTTGAATTGTTGTTTTTTTTATTTTACTTTTTTTAATTTTGTCACATTCTAACCATAAACCTCAATGTATTTTATATGGATATTTTATAATTGATGTTAGCAATTATCAGATAACTGTCTTGAGTTTAAATAAAACATTGTATCACATGAATATGCTATGACATGAACTATATTATTTTTAGTTCTGCTTGTATGTTAAGTGTTGTCGTCTTACTCTAAGGTAAACCTTCTACCCGGTATCAAGCCTTGGAAATTAATGAGTTTTCCTCCAGGAATGCCTTGTATTTCGCTCCATGTATCTTTACCTAAGATCGTACCAGAGTCCATGTACCTGCTGAGTAATAAAAAAAGAAGCATTCACACAGAATGTTTGGTGCCATCATCACCAAGTTTCATCCCCAAAAGGCTGAAGATTTAAATTTTCCATCACACTTCGCAAGCAGCCCAAAAAGCTTACTTTCTGACTCTACGTTACATATTTGCATCGTCTCCTGGCTTAGCAAAACAGGGAAAATAAATTCTACTGGCTTTCTCTTAACAGTGTCCCTTTTCAAGAGGCTTGGATACGTCTGCCTGCCTTGTATAAAAAGCCTTACCTTGAATTTAACGAGTAAAGAAAATCTGTATGTTTGAACATTTTCATAAGCATTTATGATGCGATCTTTGTTACACAGTGCAGTAAGAACTAATTGTCTTTTCAAAGGTTTGGTGAAAGACGGCAATGATTCTAATTTAAACGCACAAGCAAACTCGTGTTAATGTTGCTCTACATCAATCTGAACATACAGGAAGCAGAATAGAGCCACTACTGTCACCGAGCATTTCTGAAGTGTTTCCCCAGTGCACCCACTGATATGGGAAAGATAGCTTTTATGTGTTTTTGCTAAAGCCACTTTGAATAGTTTGCAGAGGGAAACTAAGTCAAATAACTTGGTATCCAAGGATAAATTCAAGGTTACTGTGAACTCACTGCTAACCGCATCTTGAAAACTAATTGTCTCCTCTGAGGAAGTTAGGTTGTTCTTTGTCAGTCGGCTTCTGCTTACTATACCCAGAAAAATACAAATATTTTTTTCTTTTTTTGTAAAAATCTGGTGAATGATGGAGAGCTTTTAAACCAATGAGGCAAATATGTAATTATTGCAAATCATTCAAGATCCTACAAACAGACTTGAATAACCGAAGACATTTTTAAAAATATTTACCAAAACAAATCATCCTGAGATTAAGCCATATGTTATCTTCTTAGTGTTTTAGAAACATATTCTTATCACAGATTGACTGAAATTGCAAAGTCAGCTGGAAAAAAAAAACAAACAAAAAAAACCCATCTTAAAATCAGCAACACTTAAACTATCAAAGTAAAAGAAACATTTAAAACAGTAAGCCAAAACTGGCTCCAGTCTCATATTGTTCTAGTTGCGGGACCTTTTTATTTAGGTAATTTACATTTCTGTTGCAGTATTTTATAGCTTCATCATCTGTGTTCCCTATTTGTGTACTCTTGCTAGGTTTTCCACTTTTGCTTTTATTGCCAAGGAAGAAGCAAAGTTTACAAACAAGATCAAGCAATAACTCTAAGGTAGAGTTTTTTTTATAAAACGAAGAATAGATGCATAACCCAATTCCAAGAATGCATTAAGCACCCATGTTCATCCAAAGCATCTGAAGTTGCAAGATCTTCCAAACACAATCCCAATTACTGCATCATTCAGTTTAACATTTGAAATCCTGACATTCCAGAAAGTCCACCTTTACAAACAGATTGCTAAGAATGAATCCAAGCTGGTAAATGAAAAAAATGAACTGATGCGTTATGTAATTTATTTTTAAACAGCAGCTTAACTTATTTTTTTTTGTCAAAATGTGACTCAAAGGTTTTTCTGCAGTTGTATATAATATAAATAAAGCTCTTAAAGAGCACATTTGACATCATTTGTATTTCTCCGTTCTGTAAATTATTACCTCATATGTTGTGCATCTGTGATGTACATAGAGTTCAGTAAATTGGCTTAACAAAAAAATGACAACAGCATTTTATTTTAAAAAGGATGAACTTTGTTAGAAGAACTTTCAAGCAAAGTCTAACCAGTAGGTTCAATGGCAGAAAAAAAAACAACATAAAAAACATTTTATCAGTTTTCATGAACTGTAATTTTTTTTTTTTTTTTTTCATTTCATATGTCAAAAGCTATATGCTACTTGTCTGGCACACCTCCCAAACTTTTTTATTTTTTTATTATTGACTCTTTTTAAGTTTCTCCAATTACTAAGCCCGTCATCTCAGACAGACCAAACATGACAGCACAAAGGATCTTGTTGTGCCATCGGGAATGCATGCCCTGCCTTTTCTCTTTACAATCTTCATAAAAGTTTGTTTCAAAAGTCTATTAAGTCTCTTGCAGGCAGGGATACTCCAAACCCCCAGCTGCTTGGGACATTGCTCCTATTTATTGCCCTGACATTCTTTGATCATTATGTAGTGTGTCGGGCCGCAGGGCACAGTCAACCGCTTGCCTGTCCACTCTCTTAACTTTCTAAGTAAAATGGCACTATTGAAGAGATTTGAAAAAGAGAAAAGATGCCGGAATGAGGGTGTAGTCTTGAACAAATATAACCATGCCTGTAAAATCAAATAATAGAAAAAAATAGTTATAATGTTCTATGCTAGGAGTGAGAGAACAAAAAAAAAAAAAAAGCAGTGATGCTTAACATTTGACATCCATCTTTCAGGGAAGATATGCGATGGCCAGCACAGTAGTTGTGATCAATATCTAATCAGGGGAAATAAATTGATGCTGTTTGTCTTCCATCTTTGAGAAAATGTGTAAGAATTCTGACAGCTCAGAGGAAGCATTAATCATGTGATAAAATAATGACTTGGGGAGGAGGAATGAAATAGCAAGTTGCAGTCTGCTCTGATATTCACTGGGACCCAGCGCTGTTGACATCTTGTCTCACATCCTGTTACTTCAGGAGCTGCATGAGGGATCATCTCCTCTCCTTGTCAAAAGAAGCAAAGCAATGACTTAGATATCTAAGGGGAAGGTATCAGTCCCTTGTGCACACTGCAAATAACACATTGTAACATGCATGGATGTCACACACTTGTGTGTCTGACCTTCCTCTATCTGACAGTAAAGAATCCTCCACCATTTATTCTCAGCCCCTGTCTCCGCAATTACCATGTTCCAATCTCGCCTCGTCCCCACAGCCATCCGCAATACCCAGAAGGATCGGCAGTCTTTCTTCTAGAGCGGCAATTACCACCCCTATCTCCCTGAAACAAAAACTTTGGTGTTGGATATTAGAAAATGTCAAACTCAGGTTATATTTCACTTAAGTCCAAAGGCGCTACAGTGCGCTCTCAGGAAGCACTATTTTCAAAGCCTCTGCATTATGCATGAAGTGAGCGGTCCATTATTATTTTCTGGAGAAGGTAAGAGAGTGCGACTCTCTAACGGCAATGTAAAACACGGGACTCGACGAACTGACATTCACAACAAAAGAAAAACAATATTTAGAAAGCTGTCTTGTCTGAGGAAATACAGCAGCTTAATTAAACAAGGGAGGTGACTGACTTGAACGTGTGACTTTTTTTTTTTCTTTTTTTCAGCAAGTCTTTATTAAGTATCAGTTTGAGACCTGAGTCGAATAGTTCCTCCCTCGGTGATATGCATGAACTGTGGCCGCTTATCACAATCCTGCAGGACAGACTAATCACATTCCAGTCTTTCACCTGCATGCCTGACATGCTTTGCTAGAGCTCATGATGAACCTTCGCAGGCAGGCATGACACCGCTCTGTCGATGGTGGTGCCAGACTCTCATCTCCAGAATTTACCACAGCCACAGCTGGTTCTACTGCTGTCTCCCGCCACACTTCTCTATCGGCACTAATAAAAGAAAGGAAAAAAAAAAATCCATACCATTACTTTGGTTGTCACTCTGTGGTCTAAAAGCTCAGCACTAGTCCACATCAACATAAGGACGTACTAAAAAAAATAAACATAAGTTAAATGGAATATGTCCCGATTCCTTAAATTTCAAACAAATAAGAAAAACTGTATTTTTCTCTTTTTTAGTTTCTCCGTCGTTCAATATGTCCGTTTTCATGGTTTCCATCATGACGATGCATCTATCAGACTGTTTGGCCAAAATCTTGAGGATGCCTTTGTCCTGTTTTGCTTTGTAATGAGACACGCGTAGCTTGATGGAAAGTGGCAAAGAGTAGTGATGTAACGCCGTCCTCGGCTGAACGCTCCGCGCCCTGTTGCTGCATCCGCTACTGCCACGACCTTCCATGACACTTCTTTTCCACCCTTTTTACTGCTCTGTTAGTAAGTACTGACAAAGCTGAAAGAGAGCATCACAATTTTTATTTTATTCAAGTTGCTTTTTTGTTTTTTTGTTGTTGTTTTTTTGTTTTTTTCCACAGTTGGCACATGCAGCGTCTGCCTCCTTCATGAGATCAGTCCATGCAGTAAAATTTTAATCGTTCTCGGTTCCTTCTCCAAAAGGAATTGTTGATGAAGTGTTAGGAAAAGGAAGAAAGCAGTGTAAACAAAAAAAAAATCTTTGGAGTGGATCTGGCAAACAGTGCACTGACATCTGTTTTCTACTAGTTAAGCAACTTTATACTGTGTTTGGGCCTGGTAAGTTAGAAGTTGCTGTAGCTATGGAAACAAAACAGGATGGATGCATTGTCAGTGCTGGTGTTTAACAGCTGGAATTAACAGACTTCCATTGTGCCATTTGACTGAGATTTAAATAAAGAAAAAAAAAAAATCAAACAATAATATCCTGTTTTGGCAGTAGTGAGCTTGTTTAACCTTTGCCCCACTCTTGTAATTTGTCAAAAGGAAAGCAAACAATACCCCAACAGCTGACCCCCTAGTTTGGGACAGAGTTGATGAACCTGAAAACAGAAAAAAAGGTTTCAGCCACGGGAAGGGCACTCCAAAGTCAAAAGCGGACAGATGGTGGTGCTATGGTGTGAGATTCATCCTTTTATGTGAAAACTATGCAAAGGAAACAGAACGGAAGCTCGCTTTCTCCACTTTGGTTCATGAAGGGACAATCTTTCTGTTGAGAATTAGGCAACTCATCTGAACAAAGAACAAAGGTTTCCCATTACCTGGCCTGAGAGATGAGCCTCTCTCCCACTAGTGAAAGCACATTCAATTACACGGGACGGAAACAGCTCCAGGGTGTTGGATGAGTGAAGACGGGCAGACAAGACAGAAATTAAGCTTGTTACAGACTGATTTTAAACTCCACTTAATTCAGCCTCCCTTTACAAAGCCCGTTCACTGCCTCGCGTTCCTCGTCTTTTTTGTTGTTTTTTTTTTTTTGTTTTTTTTTTTGCCCCCCTCTTCTCAACATGGATATGGGATTTACATATTGCAGGTAAACTGGGGAATAAAGAATGCAGATCCAATTAAACCCCCAGGGAGCTAATTAGTTGCAATTAAGTTTCTGCTTCACTTGTTGTGTGGGATTATTTGGTAAACACCTACAGAATGTTGAAAGAAACTTGGCCTTTTCCTTGAACTTGAGAAGCTCTCTATTCATCTAGTGGAAATTTAGCCTTTGTGAAGATGTTTTTATGCTATTAATTAATCTGCGCAGATCTTGCGGTGAGTTATTCACATCAAAGTGTGAACAGAGGCAGTGCAGGAACCAGAGCAGACTCTGTGGCGTTTTGACGAATTTAAAAGGTAACCTGGGTGCAAAATTAAAGGGTTAGTGTTGCTTTCAAAGAGGGTGAAAAGGTCACGCAACCAAGGGCCGCTTTGAACAAATTGCACCTTGACTTCATTAACCTTGACGCGCTTCCACATATTTTGTCACTAATCACGTCCCGGGAAAAAGACAAACACACCAGGCAAATAAAACGGGAGCTTTTGTACGTGGCGTGTTGCTCAGTTGAACCGTTGGCAACAAGCAAAGAGAGATGTCACATAAAATTAAACAACAACCGCAAAGCCCTTTCACCTGTCTGTGCAGAGTAGCCTAGAGCCAGTCATAGGTGTTCAGTGGCTTTGTGCTGTCATCACACATCAACCTTCATTTGGGCTCGGCTTGGTTCCAAATGACACATCCTCTTCTAAGTGAGTTTTAACCAAGTTTTCAAGCAGTAAGCAGTGACATATGCATCTGAGATAAACAACGGCAGGGGACCGAGAATGATTTCCTGTCTGTGTGTGTCCAGAACAAGTCACAAAAGCATTCTGTAGTTTGTGTTTATGTCAACAGCTTTGGTTTGGATCATCCAAAGTGGATATTATGATTTTGCATCAAGTTGAATAAAACTATGATTGTTCATGAATCTAACCTTTAATTTGTCACTTATTTTCTTTATGTGCAGAAATATACTTGGCCCGGGCATTGCGATTCTGCTTCATTCAAACTTCGCTTACGGCACGGTCTGGGCTTCCTCTCATTTAATAGGATTCCCGCTGGTGGAATTTCTACCGCGCCAACCATCGAGCAGAAGGAGAAGTTGTGCATGTCGACGTTGATTTCTGTGCTGTTTTAGCACAAAGTGTAGTCAGGCTATAGTTTTATCAATGGCAGCGCCGGCAATTTCCAGTAAGCCTTGCAGCGTTAAACTGGTGCATTGCGTATGCATGGACAAATGTTAGCGATGGGTAAGATTTAACAATTCAGGAAGCAATCGTTCAGTAGCCGAGAGCCCAGACCCTCTGTGTGAAGCAAAGTGTAGTACAGGGGGATGGGTTTTTACCTCTATACCGCTTTTAAATCTGTCAGAATATAAACATAACAAGGAAGAAACATTTATTAAAGCTTAAAGTCGGATACTAAAAGTCAACAAGTCCAAATAGCGGAAGAACATCAACTTATTGTAATCTCAAAGAGTCTGAGACAACCAAAGATAAAAAAAATAACTTTAAAAAATCATAAATTTTTCTGTCTAAAACTTGAAAAACTTGAATCTTCAAATTTCCAACTGAACTTAATATCTTTCTTCCTATGTCACAAATTAATTTCCAACAAGAAAAAAAAAAAAAAAAAAAAAACTACAACTAATCTTTACATAATATAATCTGAAGTGAGTCATTTGTGGTACAGTTGCATATATGTAGAGTACCTTTTGAAATTCTTGTATGGAAAGTTTAAATGTCACTTTATCACACATCAGACAAATGGGACTTTATGTTACTTTTCCTTATTCCAGGTGGTGAATTTGGTGTTTAGAAAGGAGCTCTGTGAGCTACATGCTTAAGCTGACATTGGCATTCAGTGCACTACAAAATGCAAAATGTTTCATATTATGGCAGAGAGGGAAATGGCACCTGCTGGGCAAACACGCCGCATATTGTAATGTAGCTTAGCAGCACTTGCCCAGCTCCTTGCACTACAAAGCAGTCCATCAAAGTGAGATCTGAGAGAGAGGGAGGAGAAGATCATGACTTTTCACACCTTGTCAGACTGACTCGCTTCTGCAAGTTCCCCGACCGCACTGTGGTTTTCCTCCAAACCGTAGGAACATCGTGAAGGCGAGCAGG
This sequence comes from Poecilia mexicana, assembly GCF_051168715.1. Classification (NCBI taxonomy): domain Eukaryota; kingdom Metazoa; phylum Chordata; class Actinopteri; order Cyprinodontiformes; family Poeciliidae; genus Poecilia; species Poecilia mexicana. The sequence continues at coordinate 12,313,737 of NW_028263375.1, forward strand.
GAAAAGTGGATAAATAAATAAGTTCTGCGGCATAGGTTATGGAGGAATAACTATTAGCATAATTATATTCCTCTACAAGGCAAGGTTGTATGGGCTATTATTTTAAAGTCTTCAATGAAAATAAAAAAATGTATACCTTATATTTGTTGTTGCACAAGACACCAAAAAAAATTATAGACATGTTTATCTTGTTCACAAAGAAAATAAAGCAAAATCTATTTTTTGACATGTTTCTCTTGTATTTAATAAGATAAGAACTTTACACAATGCTCCATGGTAAAATTGCTCCACTGATTGAAAATAGCATGGATGTGTATGAATTTTGAATGCATTTTAAGTGTTTTTGGTTTTCTTTTAATTGCTTTTTCTAGTATTTATGTGTAGATGAGTAAGTTTAGACAAACAAATCCATCCATCCATCCATCAAATCTCCTCATCTGCCACAACAAACACGAATTTGACTGAGATCCCATACCTAATGATGGGGTTTAATACAAGGTTAGCCTAACCTTTCCTGCTGTAACAGTTCAAGTCCTTCTGTAAAAGTGTTCAGTGTTGCTCACAAATATGAAAGCAAAGGTGTTCTATGCGACTGAAGTCAGGAACTCGGGAGGTTGCCACAAAAGTAAAACAGGTCATTTCCATACTAGTGGCTAATAAGTGTAAACTGTATAATTTAAAAAAGTGGTAAAAACTGATTCCATTTTCATAATGAACACAGTGAGTATTGTTTTCAATGCAGTATACCATCGCTGTACTGCATGTCTTAGGAATCAAACCCTCACTAAAGCTTAATATCACAAAGCCGCAACAACAACGTTCAACAACAAAACCAGAATTCTAGATGTTGCAATCTGTAGCACAAAACGGTACTGGACTTAATTTCAATTGCCCAATACCTCTATTTTTATTCACAGGCAAGCCTAACATTCATATTAATCTGATTTAGTTCTATAATCCTTCTTGATTAGTTGAAACATTAAAGTCTACAAAAAACTCAAACAGCATGGTAAACATCCTCCCCTGCAGTCAGATTACTACCTATACTACAGCGGCCCTGCTGAGCGGGGCCCTCCATAATGTCAAAGGAAATGCTTCGCCACATGCCAGAAGCACTTGTCTCCATTAACACTGCACCGAGGGAGACTCGCTCGGACTGACAGGCGGCAACAATACAGAAAACTCTTCCAACTGTGAGAAGAGAGACACAAAATGAAGAAAAGTGAGAAAAATGAGTTGGGAACTTCCATTGTCCTAAGCCTTTCCCTCCACACAGATGTGCAGCTGAGCCAGTGCAGCTGGCCGACTGACAAATGGGAAAAAATAGTCCAATTTGAGCTGGTCGTTAGCAGTCGGAGCGCAGCATTCCAGATAAATGAGCGGCTGCCTCAGGTATGGCAGAAGATCTTCCTGAAGCACTCCTGGGAGACTGGACCATACCATGGCAACCCTTTAGCCATGCTTTCGATCCGACAGGGCCGACACCACAGCAGAGGTGACCTTGCGGTGCTGCGTGTGACGGGCTTCTTATTTTTGCACTCTCCATCACAGCCCCCTTCTGCTCCCTTGGCCTCCCCCTCTGTTCTTTATAATCCCCACTTAAAGAGACAGTGTTGCTGCTTTTATATTAATAATTTCTCACTACTTTTCCCCACAAGGATGGCAGCAAAGATCGAGACCCAGTGAGAAAGAGGCAGCGGTGTAACATCTTTGTGTGATTCAGACTGAAGAGTAAATAGAGACCCATCTCATTAAGAGCACCAAAGACGATCTGAGTAGAGTCAATAACACTTACAGGTACATTTCAATAAATTAGAACATCGTTGAATAGTTAATAGATTCCAGTAATCCTGTTATATAGATTCATTACACAGTGTCAAAGATTTATTTCTATAGGTTTTGGAGATTATGGCTTATAGCTAATGCAAATCCAAGATTAATTTAAAATTCCAGTTTCAGAAAATTTGAATATTACATAGGACCAACAGGAAAAGTATTTTTAACACAGAAATGTTATTTTGTGGCAAGATTATGACCTCCAGAATCATTAGAGGATAAATGGTTTGACAATTGTTCACCAAGACAGCCACTGTTGTTCCCTCTCAAGACGAGGGTAAGCCAAAAAAAAAAAAAAAGTTAATACCTAAAAAAACAGACTGTTCCAAGTGTATTAGTGGAACGTTTAGCAGAAGGAAAATTATGAATTTGGGGGCGATTACATGTAGCTTAGACAACAGCTGAAGTCAATGCTTCAAAAAGTACCACACACAGAGTTATGGAGGATGTGGACCACTACTGTTAGATTCCCTGTGTTTAAACTCTGCTGGACCAGAGAAAATGTTGGCAACATCTAAGAATGTAGATGCTGGGCTGCCTTAAAGCCAGCTACATAACAGACTGCAGGCTTCCATTCCACACTGCACTGAGTGCATAAATTCAACAGGACCTGGATATAGTAGACAGTAAACTTTTATTTCTGAAGTGGAACTTTATTGGGATTTTTTTTTCTCCATTAGATATAAGCCATAATTAAAAAAAAATGAAAAGAAAGAAACATAAAACGATTGCTCTGTGTATTAAATCTAATATGAAACTTTTTTAAGTTCAACTATTTCAATGAGTCAGTTTTTTGAATAATTTTCTAATGTCCCTGTGCTGATGTTTGTACCTTTGACTGTCTCCTTATTGTTAAAGCCAAACTCAGTCTTGTTCAGTGTGCTTATGTGTCAGAAGGAGTCTGCAAACGTCGCCCTGTGCCAGAATGCACTACTGTGCCTAAGTATGTGTGTTTCAGTGGCAGCTGCCAGAGCTCAGCCACTTTTTTCTGCACACCCACTGTGGCCTGTGGGACCATAATCTTTGTCAATGCTATGCTGGTTACATTTTGCCAGAGCCCAGAAAGGAGTGGGCCAAATAAATACAGACATGGCTGATTTTGCTTGTTTTGCACTCTATTTTCAGAACATGCAAGTAAAACCCTGATCCGTAAGCAGTGTTTATACATTACAAGATTAGAAATGAAACCAATTTAGAAAGTGGCTAAATGCCCTCAAAAAAACATTTAAACCGCTGTACCAAAAAAAAAAAAAAAAACCCACCAAATTCCATTTACTGCTAAAAGATTTTGAAAATATTTAAATACATTTAAATATCATGGTAAAGTTTCACTTTTGTGCTCATTTTTGGCTCTGCGACTATGTGGACAATTATCGAAACGACTGTGTGCTTTTCATCAACCTCTTAACACTTTGCACAACCACTTCCTGACAAGCACTTCATTGAGTAAATCAAGGCTATTGATTAGCAGACAAGCAAATGGCTGTGTGAGTGAATCCGGGGGTTTGTGTTTCTTGAGTGCCCAACTCATTTCAACAAGAGCTCTTTCATGTGAGAATTGCGTATGCTTCCAGCCTTGAACCCCACCCACCCTCACGAAACAGAAAATCCCCCAGCTATTCCTCCCACAGAAATTACCGAATTGTGATGAGGGGAACTGAATCAATTATTGCCCAAGGTCAAAACCTGTTTAAGAAAAGAAAAAAAAAAATCTCAGCATAATCATCAATTATCTGTTCCGATGAATAAAATCTCATACTGCGCACCAAACAATGTATGACACACTTTGTTAAGGGCGCTCATTATTTGTTTTGACGACCAAGACTGAACGGAATTACAAAAATAAATAATAATTATGCCCAAACCTACTGATTATGTTCTTATTTTAACAGTCCCCTCCAGTTACTGGACCAGCAGGCAAAGCTGTGTAAAAAGCCTGGCATTTATTTATTTATTGCAGTAACAGAGTCTCAAATTTAAGTGTTTTCTACAGTTTGCTAACAGTAGGTTTTAGAAGATTTGTCTTTCAACCCACTTTATCATCCTCCTCACCATTTGCCGTGGCAAAATCCACTTGGGTCCCTGTCCAATCTCGTTTGTCACGGTTCCAGTTGTTTCAAAACTGTTCAATTATTGTTTTCACTCCAACAATGTTCAAGTTTCTTGTAGCAATGTAGTCCAATCTGACACAATTTAAGGAAGGAAGCTCATAATCAAGGCATGCTCTGGGACATTTCAGTCCGCTCCCTGTCACACTCAGTATTTAAATCCCAGTCTGCTGAGCGGGTGTCCCTGGTCATTTCAGCTAGCCCCTTCCCCAACCATCAAATGAGCCACTGCTTTGCTGGACAAAGCTCATTATAAATGAGGATGTGGAGTTGTGCAGGGGAAACAGGAGAGAACATATAACCATGAACATCAGGACACTCCTCCCTCTCCGTGTATCCCTCCTCTTCCTTTTCCCTTGCATAGAAAGCTAAGGACCAGAAGCAGAGAGTAAAAAGCATCTGGATCATGACCTTTCCTGAGGCGCGCTGAGACAAATTAAATCCAGACATCTGATGAGAAGAGACTGAAGAGACCTTCCGAGCCGCTTCAAGAGCAGCCTCGACGGTCCCACACTTCCAAGTCACTGCACATATAACAGGTTGCCCAGCTATTTACCTAACAAGCTCAGTCCCTGGAAAAAAAAATACAGCTTCAACAGCTTTTCAAAACCATTTTGCTCATAAAAGTAAAAAGAAGAGGTGAAGTCTTAGAATTTGTTAAACTTCACAAAAAAAAAAAAAAACACTTTCTGCAAGTGTCACATGACAAAGTGAAAAAAGCCTTTTCACATGAGAAACAAATCTTCTAAATAGCTACACTGAGTATAAAACTAAGTGCTTCCATGTCCAAGCTGATGAACAGCCCTGAGGAAACAACATTTAGAAAGAGGAGATTTTAGTCAAACTAAAGTCGGACACACTGCACATCTTCTAATGAGAAAGGGTACCGATAACGGTGAAGACTCCCCACTGGATGCACGTATATAAAAGCAATAGATAACTTGTTGAGAGGTCAACAGAGAAATAAGGTCTATGCTGTGCTTTTTATATCTAATTATATTGCAATTCTTAAAGCGAAATCTAAATTTTATAAAATCAATATCAGTAGCTCTAAGCTTTATAAAATAGGGGCATCAGAAATTGGTGACAGAATTCTGATCGGTACAGCTGAGCACACATAAACAAACATGAAGATGAGATGTAGGTGACTCTGAAGCTGGTCCCACTTTGACAGAATTTTCATCACACAATGTACCACGACCCTTCTCATGATCGTCATACCAATTAGAGTCTGATTGAACTAAATAAAGCCTTTTCTCCCAGGTTCAGCTGAAGAAAGTCATCGTTTTGAAAATTATTCTGGGCGCGGCAATTAATAGTATTTGATGAGGAAAACCAAGAGGTACCGAGGTAGGCCTGGTGTACATGTAATTACCCACAGATAAAGAGCTGCAGAAAACAGCCTGGTTTGATCTCCAGTCTAATCTGCAACCCTTAGTATAGTGCGACCATAGTAAAAGAGACTACTCTTAAAATTAGTTAGGATGATGAAACACTGAGGGAAAGTTTCAAATTTATGTTATTATGATGGGGTGGAATTAAAAATTGTGCTTTTCAATGCTCTTTGTTCTATTATGAATATCTTCTAATGCTATGTCTTACAGAAATGTTGATGTTTTAGGGAAAATAGTTAAAGATGTAATTGAAGAGAGGAAGAACTGGTGTTCACCCATTCATTATATTCATAATCATGTAAGCAATTCAGGTTTGTTCCGGTAAACTGAAATATCCTTAAAAAGTAAATTAATTGCAGAATTTCAATTTAAAAACTGAGGCTCATAAAGAGATTCAGTTGATGCAGAGTCTTTCCAATATTTGTCCCTGTCAATTTGGATAGTTATGGCTTACAACTAAGGACTATTTCAAACTCACCTTCTTGGAGAATAAGGACACTTGTCTATTGCATAAGACCAATATGCACCTATTTTGATTTAATGCATCTGTTCTTTCTCAAGAGTCGTCATTTTAAATGAAGAGAGGACTTTGAACATTGAGTAACAATTCAGCCTTTTTTATTTTTTTATTTTTTGTCAAACCCAGTTAAGGCACTTCTGATGCATTTAGTTCAGAAGAGGCTCAACACAGTTATGTGTGTACTTTCTGCCCACAGTCCATGTTTTGTAAATCTCCCCCAAACTCTTAAGGCAGCTCTTGTTTCTGTTCTTTGTGCTCCTTTAAAAAAAACACACACACACTCATACTTTGTCCCTCCACTAAGCTTTCCATTAATGTTTCAAGATACCACTATTATCAGCATGTTTCTTTAGCTTCTGTACTAAAACCACTTAAATTCCTTACCTGTTTGCAGAAATCGTCAAAATTAATAGAATGTGTTTTAATGAATTAAACAATTAAAATAAATACATTATGATGTCATTTTTTAATTGGGTTCATGAAAAGTACTAATTTCTTGTCACGTACTTGGGCAACATGGTGGTGTCGGCAGTATTTTCTGCAACTTATATAAATAATTGAAACCAAACCGTGACAATTTGATTTGCAGAATTTTCTGTGACATTAATGCAGGTTCTATGTGATTTGATCACTTTTTGGGGATACAAAGCATTAGAACTTTTTCTTACCTTAAGTTGAAGATGGGAACAGGATGGTAACATAAAAAAAGACACAGAGAGAAAAAGAAAATAATGTTACTCATGATTACTGTAGCTGTAAGTCATCTCTCTTGAATAAGGTAGGACTAAGGAAGGAGTGTCATTTTAAATAACAAGATAAAGAACAACAACACAGGATGAGCCCTTCAGGAAAAACAGGAAAAGTTTGAAACATGTGCTTTTATGTAATTGGTCTGAGTCCTACAGAGGGATATGTTAAACCAACTCAAAAAGCAAAACAGCTGATCTCCTAGGACAGAAAAACAACCTTAAAACGCTCATCAATTCATTCTAACTTCCAGAACCATAAACCTTTACAGACCATTAGAGAAGTTTGTGAGCACACCGGAGTTAAATGCAACTCTATTATCCGTAGTACAGATAATGCAGCTTAAGAGCAGTTATTACACTAAAGAATGGTTTGTAAAGTTGCAGTGGAGAGGACTTCTCTGCAGGGCTGAATACTGATGCGTCTGACTGATTGCCACGTCTGTTGGATCTAATTTGAAAGGTGGACAGTGATGAATGTCTTCCCTCCACTTACTGGCCGTCTGATGTATTATGCATCCCCATCTGATCAGAGAGGCTGATGAGGCACGCGGAGACGAGGGGGCGTCCATGTCCGACGCACCCCGACATTGGTTATATAAATGAATGCACCTCCACGCCTTTCATTTCCCAGCTGACAAGTCAAGGGAGGAGCCAGCAGAGGGGAGGTGTCATTAATGGGAGGTGACTGGCTTCAGCTGAGGTTGTCTGTGCATTTTGATAGGCAGCACGTTTTGACAAAGTCTCTTAACGCAGTGGCTGAGCCGCACTCCCCTGTCAGCTTGGAGCCTAATTGTCGGGGACAGACACGCGGGCAGCAGCCGGAGGATTGCACTATGGGCTGCCCGGCTTCTGCTGTGATCATCTGTCCGTGTGTGTCCCGCCCCTGCATGGGGAAAGGTGTGCTTACATCACTCATCTGGAAGACAGATGAGGTGGACAAACAGTTCCTTTACAGCCTTTCAGTGACAGAGAAGCCACGCGCTCAGACAATTGCGCGGATCCACTTCTAGTGGCTATTTTGCCACTAATATCGTGCTGCCAGATGTATAACTGAAGGAGCGAAATTGTTCTTTTAGCCCAAGGGGAGGAAAAAAAAAGCCTGAGAGCTGAACCGTGTTTTGCCCTCACCCCAGGAAAAAACAGCGCTGATAATTGTGCCTCTGCTGAGGGAGCGAAGCAGGCTCATTCTTTGTTTAAGTGTCCACCAGGAGAGCACTTTCTGACACAACCATTGCTCCTGAGCGCCCATCAAGTGCACATTTTAATGTGCAGGAGCAATATTAACCACAGCAGCAAATAAAAAAGCCCCCCCCCAGCCCTACTACCTCCCAACCCAGGTGGGCAGAAGGTAACCCCTAACCAGTTTATAGCTGCTGTAATTGAGCCCGTTTTTACATGAGCAGCTGCTTTTTTCAGTCAGATCTGAAGGAACATCTCTCATTCCCTTCCTTAGGTCACGCTTTAAAATAAGCCAGACTTTATTTGTACACACATGTGTGCTGTGTGCCCAAACCTGCTTTGGAGAGGTTCATGCCTGTAAATCATGAAGTTCAAAACTTCAAAAAGTACAAAACAATATTAAGTAAATTAAGAAGTAAGCAAACCAACAGAAATACACGGATTAAAATATGTGCACTAAATTTTAAAATTACATAATATTACAAACATATAATACGATTAATAACAGAATTTATAAACGCCACATGAATAAGATATGACGATAAAAAGAACACATCTAAAACTATTAGCCCACATGGCAAGTGTACAAAATATGCAAATAGTAGCTATTTGATAGAATAAAGCAAGTTGTAATAGCTTAAGGCAATTACAAATGGTTTCTTCAAATTAATCAAAAGATGCATTTTTAAATGACAAATACAGTTTCTAGATTATCAAGCACTTTCATAACAAGAATCTTTAGTGCATAGTAAAATATTCTTTTGTTCTTACGACCTTCCACCAATGTGATTCGTAGCCAGAGTTTCTGAGGAATCTTAGGTTTCCAGTGGCAGAGGGAGCAACGCAGGCCCAAGGCATCACTGAGCCACCACTGTGTTTTACTGTAGACAATGTGCCTGTGTTGCCCTATGTCTGTGGAGACTGCTGGAGACAGGCAACAGCCTCTTGCAGCGGAGCGTAAAGACACATGGCGTATGGGCAATGAGCAGAGATTCAGATTCCCATTACCCTCATCCCTCAGTACAAAGTTGCAAAAAAAAAAACATCTAACGTTTGGGAAAGACACAAATAAAAAGGGCTGTAGCTGTGAAAACTTCCCCCTATAACTATAAAACAGGACGTATGATTACTTCTTGTGGTCAACAAAACAGCCCAAGTTCAAAGACTTGACAGTGATAACGAGCTGAGAACATGTATGTGATTCCACATTCGCTATCTTTTTGATTTTTGTTTTACTTTCAACCATTATGTGAATTTTCAATAAAGCCAATGCATTCATTTGGATAAATCCGGATGCTGATTATGCGGCAAGTGGCTGTTTACCAGCCGGAGAGCTAGGAAGCCATCTTTAATTCATTAGAAAAACACACTTTGTGGGAAGATTTTCAGCAGAGGCTTTACATTACTCAGGATACTTTATCACATGATCAGTATGCAGGGGAGCTATGTGTTATAGTGGTGCATAATGGGTGAAAAAGTCCAGGGTGTTACACTGTCCTCCAACGATGAGCTATTAATTAGTGCTAAAGGAGGTGAACGACGTGTCCAAAAGCTCAGAATTTTTCATTAGTCATTCTGCGGCTAGTCATAGAGGGGCACAATTAGCCCTGCCGCCTTGCCAGCAGCACTTTCTACTCTGCAAAGCCATCTGTAGACGACTGTTGTTACAATTTGACAAGACAAGATGGAAAATAATGTCCACATTGTCTGTGCACAGAGTTGATGTCAGCTTTTCATCCTATAAGCATTCTTTTCTGTCACATTTTTATGTAAAGGCACGTACCATTGTGCAATATCTGGTCATAACAATTAAAAGATAGGAGTTGATTTTATGATGGAGGCTCAACATATGATCTAATTAGCATTGTATTAAACAGCCAAATCACAGCTGCAGCTTGCACGCCTTTGAGTGTACTTTCATCTTTGAGGGCGAACGTTGTAGAGATTGTTCATTCCATTAATATCTCGTGAAAACTTTAAACGAGTTGGAATATTAAGTAGATGACTGACAGACTGTGCGAATAATTTCTGAGGGTTTGTTTCAAGCCCGTTGGGATTTTGTTTTAGTACAGACTGGATTCTTAACAACAGCTAAGGTTGAAAAAGACAATTTCTAACTACAAAAATTAGAAAAGCTCTTGTGAACTATTATTTCAGAATTTACACAACAGGCTCCTAGGTATGGTTTGGTTATCATCTGTGTAAAGCTGTACAGCCAGTGATGTTCATTATAATGTTTATAAAAAGTTAATTCATTTTAGTAAACCTAAAACACATTATATAGACTAACTATGCACAGACTGATTGTTTAAGTTTTATTTTCTGTTATTTCGATGATTTTCTGCTTACGCCTACTGAAAACATGGTAAGTCAGATTAGAATATGATATCAGACCAATATTTTTTTTTTTACAGAAATGTAGGTATAATAAAACCATGTTTAATAATTGCTTAAGTTCTCTTTCAAAAGGTAATTTCAATCTGACAAACAAGGTTGATCGGAATACATATTCTGATTTATTGAATATGCCATGTAGATTTCGCACAGCTAAAAGCGCTTTTAGAAGTGGAGCAAATTCTGGAAGCGCACATGTTTTAAATAAACACCCATTTATTGCAGAAATGTTTCTCAAAACATTTTTGAAATAACTAAAAGTGACATTTATGAGGTCCAGCTGTTCAGTTAAACTTGGATATTAGAACTGAACTTCCTCTGGCCTCTTCTGCTGTCTCTGCCTGATGAATAGACGCCTTCTAGACTGTGTTATCTGTTCAAAATGAGAACAGGAAAGTTCAGTGGATCTCAAGCAGCATCATAAAAGGAAACACCCTTTATGTAGATACCAGAACTGACTTGGAAAATATCAAAGTGGAAGTATTATCTGGACTTTACTTGCTTAGCACTGCAGTGTGGCTCCTCCTCAACTTGCTGGCAGAAAGAAAACTATAAAATGTTTTCCTTTATAAAAAAGGGTTCTTAAAAATATTTTTGTATGTGAAAAACAGGAACATTCATAATGTGGAGACTTCAATTGCTGTCACACAGTTATAAAGGAGCACCACCGTAACTCCTAATGAGGTTTAAAAGCTCCAGTTAGAATGCTACGAGCAGCATGTATGTTTGACACCAAAAATCTCAGAGTAACAAGGAATAACTAGAGACAAGAAATAAGCACAACTAGAAACACAAACAAGGACTGAACTAAACTAAAACAGAAACAAGACTGATCTAATGAAAGAAAGAGACCAAGGAACACAGAAAAATAAAACTAAAATGGATTTATCAAAACTTCAAAGCAACCCGAGATCCTAACAGCATAACCAGAATTATACTCAAGGTACCTGGATTTATTTTTGCTTTAATGGTTGTAAAAATGCATTGGGTGAGTACTTCTGTTCCTTTTTCTGTGACAACTTTAACTTTCAGTCTGTGGCAGCTATTCGGTGTTTTGAACTGCACAATAACAGCTTATGAGGGCAAAACAAAAACAGCATGCAAAATCACATCCGTGCTCACAGGATGATAATAAGAGGATTAAAAGAAAGTTGATCATGTGACACTTTTTTCTTTTGTGTGTGTGTGTGTTTATGTCGTTAAAATTGTGGAGTTTTTTTTTTTTTTTTTTTTTAATCATGGTTATAATAGCCTGGGAGTCTGACACAAGTCAATGCAGATTCACAGCTGAACCTGAGCCACTTAGGTGCCAGGTTGAACGTTGTTTTTAGCCGATTTCTCTTCAGTCAAAAACAAATATAATTTTGACACGTTTTTATAACGCTAGTGCTGGATTAAAAATAAAGTACGCTCTGCAAAATTCCTTTGAAATAATATGTTTCATTGTGATTCTCTTTCAACATCACAAAATATGAGCTAATATCCACAAGTGTAACGTATGGAGTCACGTTTCAACAGACGGAGGCCTTGATAGTAAACTTCAGAAGGGTGCGCTCTGGACAAGTGTGGCAGTAGACAAGAGCAGAGAAGGGGGGGGGGAAGGAGTCCTGCAGGGAATGTGACATGCTGAGCTTATTCTTTCATGCTCATATGCACACACAAGCAGATTCACTCATAAACAGCCTTCCCGTCACTGATAGCCCAACAGCCTGCTCTTATTTATTTTCTTCCTGTCGTGATACGCTGATAAGTGGCAACGAGACCAAACGGTGAAAAGTAAGAAAACAACAGCAATACAGTCATTTAAACTGAGTCTATTTTGAGTCGGGGACAGGTTCTCTTCCCGTTACTGAATTAATCAAATCCAAAGGACATCATCTTCAAACTCGACATCCCCCTAAAGGCGAGCAGCTCATTCTGTATGCAGCGGAGGAAGCTTCACAACATCCTAAAAATACAGCGCTCCTGGAAGAGAGGTGCTCTACCAGGCTGAGGAGCTAACAGGCCCATGGGAATAGGCATTGTGATTAGATGCAAAAACTCAGCTTTCATAAACAGCATTAGACTTGTTAGACATCCCACCCCTCCCACAGATGCAAGACCTTGCTGATTTGCAAAGCAGAGAGAAGGTATCATTGTTTTATTTGCATTTTGGGATCTGAGGCTCTTTACCCCCACATGTTAAATACAAGTGGGCAAAAGCTGCTCTTGTCAGACAGATGTTTGGACTGAAAGCTCAAAACGAATTAATCAGCCGGTCCCTGTGTCTGGTAACAAGAGAACAGGTTTATTTGTTTGTTTATTTATTTTTACCCTTGCCTTTTCTCAGCTACCTTTTCGAACTAATCAATTTGCTCCAGGTTGTTGCTGCGAGTCTGTTGTCAGAATTTCAATACAGAAGCTTAATTTATTAATTGAGCAAGGCACTTTAATTATGCTGCGTCATGAAGGAAATCAATGTTAGCTGATTTGTAAAAGAAAACACACCTATGTGGTAAATTACAGTTTAATATTTAAAATTTGACATTCATGAAGCATTCAAAGTTTAGTTGTTTTTTTTTTGTTTTTGTTATAAGATAATTATTCTTCGCATCAGCCAAGAGGTATGTTTATTCGAAGTTGCATGTCACATATTTATAATCCTGATTTTTCATTTTACATTGACTTACTATTTGCTTGCTTTTCTCAACTAAACCAAAAGTCTTTTCACTGTTAGGTTCAGAATGAAGGTGACACGATTACAAATGATTCAGATGAACGTGCATTTCTATACCAAAAAGGTAATGAGAGCAGACAATTTTGCGACCCATCACTCAATGTCAGCGCCGCTTATCAACAAATTTGTCTTTCTGCCAGGTTGTCACTCTGTGTCTGGACTCCCCTATTACTCCTCTGCATAAACTCAAGGAAGCATTATTTGGGGAGCAAACGCACAGTGAATATGTAACACCAAAGAAGATGAGTTTGGTAGTGTTGATGTTGGAAGAAAAAGAAACAATAGAAATGTGTATTGTTGCACTAAGATTCAGGTTTATTTTATCTCCAATATCCTGATGGATGATCTAAGTGCAATAAAACAAAATGACATTGGGAACTTTGAAATATGAATTCTGCAGCTTCCATTTTTTGCTCGTTTTGTAAACACTTTGCATCATGAAGACGACTGTGACTGAGGTCTCTTCTAAATCCTGGGAGATTCAACATGAGAAATGACAAAGAGTTAGAGATACACCGAGAATGTCGAATGCAATTGGACAATTTTTTAATTTAATCAGTATCAGGTTGCAGGAAACTGAAATCTCAGATTTTTTCTTTTTTTGGTCAGTGAATGCATCATCTTGAAAACTCAAACATATCCACTTTTTGGTGTCAATGACTTCTTTATTCATTTCTAAATAAGTCGGTATTTTAAAGAAGTCACGTTTGACTTCTTGCATTCAAACATGAAGAAAGCACAGGCATGTAAGCACCTTTGTAAAAACAAATCATGTTTGTTCCATCCCTTAATTATGTGTTTTATCTTAATGTTTTATAAAGGAACACCAAGGAGACATTTTAATAATGTTAAAAACTAATGTTGAAGGGGTTGCTTATTTTAGTTGCACTGAGAAACAGGCAATTGACTACTATTGATGACTTCCAGCTTGATATGCACCTGAGTGGTGATCTCATTTTTTCCTAATCAGAGTTTGAACCATATTTAAGCGTTACCAGGTGATACCGGTGGAGCTAAACTTTAGATTCTTTGATCCTGAAGCTGCTACAGAGGGGATAAGATTCAAAGTTAACTGGTTTTTTTTCAGTATCAGAGGTGTTTCAAATGAAATCTGAGGAAACACAGTCGTAGGAAGCGATTTTAAAAGAAACAGCATTTTCTACAAGATCCCTGATTCATTCAGTCGGCGAAAGACGGATAACATAAAGGTTGAAGAGATTGCAGCAAAGTTGCTCTGATTTTTTTTGTTTTGTTTTGATTTTTTTAGCCTTCAAACTCATCTAGAAAAAAAACAGTTTGAATTTACTAAAAATTGTACAAAAACTAGAAAGTGGAAAATCTGCAACAATCTGAATATTTCTACAAAAAAAATTGAATGTAATACTAATGTGAAACCTAGAGGGTGCAAGTGACAGAATTTTTCCAGATTTTTTTAATCCAATAGCCTTTAACTTTGAAGCCAGAAAACAATAGCGGTCGAGGTTTATAGAATTATTTTTAAAATAGCCTTAAATCAGGGGTCCCCAAACTTTTTCCTGCGAGGGCCACATAGCTGTTCCTTTCTCTGGTCGGGGGCCGGTCTTAGCTTTTGGAGAAAGAAACCTTAGCAAATTCTTGTCGACGGGGGGGGGGATGACACATTCGCGCTTTTAGATAGATTTTTACCCAGAATGCAAATGGAAAAAACCGTGAGTGAAACGGTGACTGGGACTGACTAGTATATTCCATTGAGGGAAAGTTAGTTTCACATCTGCTCAAGAGCCCCCCTGGTGGTTGAAGAAAAATCCACATATAAACTGGAAAATACAATATATGAAAAAAAAACACTGAATGCTCTCTGGTATGAGGAGGCGGGCCAGATCCGGCATTGTTCAGGGGGCCGGACCAAATGACGTGGCGGGCCGGATCCGGCCCGCGGGCCGTAGCTTGGGGACCCCTGCCTTAAATTGTGACGATATTTGTAAAAGTGCAATTTTTAGGCTATGCTTCGCTATTTCTCCCTATTACATTTACATTATCGGATGCAAACATATATTTAAAGAAACCACAAAGTGCACGTTTGCTCCAGCTTATCATGACAGCATATAATGGCAGATCACTGCCTCGTGATTGTGTACTGGAGATTTCCAATATAATTCTTTCTTGATAATAAGTATGAAGAAATTAAAGCAGAGGCAGTTTTTTACAGTGAATTAAAATCTGCTTGCTTAAAACGATTGAATATTTTTTCCACATAGACCTGCCTGAAACTGAAAGTCTGTATATGCAATTCTGCTTTTTCGTAGTCGGTACAAATTTACCGATGCAGGTGTTCCTAATATCTGGATGGGTGCCAGAACTTGCCATTGACAACTCAGTCCTTTTTGTGTTTTTTTTTGTTTTTTTTTGCATCGTGATGCTTCTGTGGGACTTGTGGACGAAGCCATTTCATGAACATTCTTGTAAAATGTACATAAGGTAATAACGAGCAGGATCTCCTCACCACACCATGAATGAGT
Source organism: Poecilia mexicana (assembly GCF_051168715.1). Lineage (NCBI taxonomy): Eukaryota > Metazoa > Chordata > Actinopteri > Cyprinodontiformes > Poeciliidae > Poecilia > Poecilia mexicana. The sequence goes on from NW_028263375.1 coordinate 12,329,131, forward strand.
CGCTGCTGCCGGTGGGAGCTGGTGACATGATTGTGATTGGACGAGACACAGGGAATCCAGATCAAAGCAATCTCGAGTGTTTTGGCCCCCAGCGCAGTGTAGAGCGGGCCCACACACACACTATCACAATACAGTACCCAGACAAGTATATACACACACATGTGCACACAGTGAACACTGAAATATATCCATCCTCTCTACCTTTTCACTCTCACACATGTACATTCAGTGCTTTATGGATTCTACCTCACACATGCAGGTTGTCTCTCCTGAAACACTCTGACATGTACAACTGAATTTTGAATCCATTCATTGGTTCTAGGGCATTGATTGGAATGCAAAAGGAGAGGTCACGCATCTTTTTTTGAAGTGGAACATATTTCAACTCTAAGTTCGTGACATTGTTTTTTTTTTCCTCACCTTTAGTTCCACGTAAAGCAACTTAATATGCATATCAACTTCAAATTTAGTCTGCCTGTAAACAAATGGGCTACTTTCCTTTGATGTAATATATTCTCACAAGAAAATTGAGGTGCACCGATTGCAGTTTTCTAGTCAATCTCAGATTACCGATTTTTTATAAAGCCTGGCCTGACGATTCCAATTTTGGCCGATACTGTTTTTTTTTTTTTTTGTTTTTTGTTTTGTTGTTGTTTTTTGTCTGAATGTTGCTAAATATAGCAGGACAATCGCTGATTGGGTAACAGAATAGTGGATATTGTTAACTGCAAATGTGCAGATATGACCTGGTGGGCCGGTCTGTCAGTCAAACCTCTCTCATTGGAGAGCAAAAGAGGACAATGGCTGATTTTTAGACTTTTGCAGAGTTAGATAAGATTGGGGAATAAGATTGGCTTCACATGTAAGTATCGCCCCATCACTGATCTCCAAAAATTAAGGAAACTGGTGACAATAAATCGTCTGGCCAATAAATCGGTGCACCGCAACAAAATAATGGTAATTTTCTAATTTTGCTAAAATTAAGTTTAGCTTATGGCACTAAGGAAAGTTTTAGCTATAGCAAATCAAGGTGAGCTTATTGCATTGGCTGGGGACTGTTGCAGAGTGGCCAGTTAGCAGAATCAAAACACGAGGAATGTCCTGTGCCTGGTAATGGAGCCTGGGTAACTAACCTTTAGCTGCCAAATGTTTAGAACTGACCAGCAGAAAACAACTACAATAATGTTTGTTTGTTTTTTTAAATTAAAGTACATCCCTTCCTCAACAATATGGACTATATTAAGAGTAGGCCAAGAGGATTTGAGTCATGCAGCAGGACAATAATTGGAAGCTAGCAGATCCACCTTGTTTTCACTGGCTGCTCAACAACAACGTAAATGCACGCATTTTGCTTAAGAGTTGTGAGCAGTTCAAACACACTAACTTTATGTGTCTGTTCTATTGATGTCTGCTCATCTTCCATGTCATGTGTTATGCATTTTCACCAGTGGAAAAAAATAATAATATGTCCCATAATTTGGTAGTGGGCGCATTTAGATCTTTAGTTTGTTGACCGTCTGCTTTCACATGGAGCTATGTTAACTGAATTCTCCCATGAGATTTGCTCCAGATTCAAGAGAGGACCCAAGGGACACCGTTCCCAATGTGCCCTTTGCTTTTAACTTTTGAAGGACTTTGTTAACACTGAGAAAACATAGGAGATTGCCATGCTTTATAAGTCAAATATTAGAAAGGTCCAGACAATGAGGATGACCTTCAGCGAGCAAAGCTTTGTCGAAATCTATAGCATTATTGTCTTCTCACCAGTCTTATGTTTTACATTTCCATGAGTTTGATGGGCACAACCATGTTTTCTAACACACACATATATACGGTGATTCTAAGTTTGGTTTTTGATCGAATTTTCAGAGCAGACTTGAAATTTGAATCAATAAATGAATAAAAGTACGCTGTCCAAACATGCTTCATGCTTCGGTTTTCTATTTCCATTGTTTGTTGCATAGTAAGGTTTTAAACAGTCTTTAAATTTAAATATTGTTTTAATTTAAACAATCTTTGTTCACCATACAGTGAACAAAGCATAGTTAACAGGGAGGCTTGCTTCAAGTTGAGAACTCATTATTATAAGTGAAAAATCTCTTCAAGTAAGAAACCAATTAGTTAAATAGTATGCTATAAAGAACTATATTAATATGTTATATTAACCACTTTGATAGTTGTGTTCAAAGATACCTAATAAGGAGGGGTTTGGATTTTAGTGCAAGGACACACCTAATAAACTCTAAAGACTTGTGCCATTATATTCTATTTCACATGCTATCCAAATTTACCAAAATTATGGGCACTGTATGACTATTTTTCGGCAGTGTCTGTTCATTTGCACAGTCTTACATGCAGTATATGTTTACAAAAAATGAATTTAGGAATATTAATGCAGATGTGGCATAGGTCATGGACAGGTCAGCTTTAAAAGTAGAATGAAGAAATTCTGATGTAAAATGATGATTGTCCATCTGCAAAACTGCGGCTACCCAGGGCTGATGCCAAATTGCATGGTTAGTCCAGTTGAAATTTAAAGTACCACCAGTTGTCAAAACGTCTCTGTCGTGACGATAGAAGAAAATTAAATCCAACACAAGACAAGAATAGATCAAAGTAAACAACATACATCTGCAAAATTACAAATCAAGCCCTCTGTTAAGTAACTAAAAGTGACTGCATTTGTTACAAAGACTTCATTGCTTTATTGTTTTACTAATCCTTTAAAATACTGGAAGTCCAAACCCCAATCATAAATAATCCCACCCCCTACTTCCCTGCATGTTCAAAAGGTATAACTCCGGATTGGTTACTACTGCTTCTTCATTTTATTGATTGCTAAAGCTGACCACTAGAACCACTGACATAGTGATCGGCAGCTTTTGCCTGTACTGTCATCTGACTCCTCTGACTTCAAAGTTTAAATGATCCTAGATGACAGTCTGCAGGCTGCAAAATTTACCATGTTCCTCTTGTTCGCTTAAAATACAATTTGCAACATAAAGAGTAACAATTTTAAGACTATATTTAGCCCTGTGGGTTATGATGTCATTGTGGCAAACTGCCACAGAACATAAACAATGAATTATAGTTTTAAACTGAGGCCACGGGTAACGTCACCAAATGTAAGTGTGTGCTTGTATGAATGTAAACAGTCTTTGTCTCGCCTGCACAGGCAGTCATTTGTTGTGTATACACTGATGCGAATGCACTCCCACTTTTCCTCTCCAACTAAATACACACACAGAAAGTCTCTTCCCCTTCTTAGCTTAGCTACGTGCGTGTGTGGCTACCAAGGGCTGGGACAAATCCTGAAGCTGAATGAGAGGATGCAGCGCCTTCAATGTGACCTTGCTGGTGACATCAGAGCAGAGTGTGTGCTCTTTAGCAGGCAGGGATAGACGCGTTCGAATTGACACACACTCACTGGGAGAGAGAGAGTGTGGTTACAAAACTCTGTCTTATTTCATACTTTCCAGTGGTAGCAGTTTAAATTGACATTTTCTCTTCCTGCCATCCCTCCAAATGGAAGCCGCCATTAAATTGCTTTCATATGGTTAATCCAAATTAAGCATGCCCAAAAATAAGATATTCCATTTCATTTGGATAGCTGATGACTTCAACAAATCTTCTTTTTTTTTTTTTTTTTTTTTCCTTCTCCATTTGCTCGCAATAACCAAGACACTTCTGAATGAATAAATTCAAATGCTGGAAAAGCCCCAGTTTTAGGGAAAAACTGTTTGCGCAAGACAATTCTCTGTATTTGCCATGCCATGAATGCCGAACAAGGCAGCATTCAAGTGTTTTAGTGGCTTAGGGAAAGTACTTTTCATACGGAAAAAGTTGCTTAATTGAACCAGATAGACTATTGTGTAACATTTGCATTCTTTCTCTGAAACCAACAGAGAGAAATGTGTGAAGCAGCAGAAAGAACGACTGAATTATCTTTGTGTTGTAATTCAGGCAGCTCTTCATGCCTCCTGATTTATCTCAGCAGTGGTCGGCTACATTTCCTCCTTCACAATCAGCGATGAAGAGGGACTTAGTGCTGCGTTCATTAAAACAAATTTTTATCCTAGTCCAATTGCTTTGTGCCTTGTTTGAGATTAAAAGTGGTATGGATCCTTGAGAGAAAAATGTATACCCTTTTACTCCATTTCTAATCCTGTTGAGTAATTCAAATTTGCACCATTACATTCAGGCCCTATCACACAGAACTACAAAGCTGTCTAGGTTTTTCTGTTGTCAGACTTTGATGATTTCGCTCTGTGCTGTACGCATGTCGCAAGTATGCTGAATGCTTGGAAAAACAGCAAACCAGATGCAGAAGTAACCTAAGACAAGACACAAATATTTGGAGTGCCAGTCTTTGTTCCAAGACACAAAATTACTAGTTTACTTTTGATTTAGCTGTACAAGCAGGCAAGCGACCCTTTTTTCTTCCCTGTAGTAATGGAACAGTTTTACAAAGAATGGCTGTAAAAGTGTACGAGGCGGACAGACAGTTTTGCATATTGTTATTTGGATATGAAATATTATATATACTGTATATGTGTGTGCGCATGTGCGTGTGTGTGTGCGTATGTTTCACTGCATTCACAAATACTGAATTCAGTGTTATCTCTGCACAATATATCCACAATATATATCATTTGAAACTTACTTAGGCGTGTTTTGTCTTTACTTTACTTTAAACTTAAATACCAACAATAGGTAAAGACAAAAAATGGTTGTTGGCCAACAAACTGTTTCCTAAAGTGATATTAGTCAAAAACTTGCAGAATATACAGAATATATTCAATTAAGGGATGATAAATTTCCCATCCAATCTCCTAACACTCATCTTGTTTTACTCTAAGTACAAACTATACAGAGTCCTATGGTCAGGTAAAGAAATAAACAGAAAATGTTTCAAAAAGTTGTGGACCCTAAAAAAAGCTTTGTAAACTATGGATTAAGAACATTAAAAGATTATAAGAAAGTCTGGTTCCCTGGAAGCAAAGCATGGCAAAATTAGAGGTGGCTGAAAGCTTTACACTCTGGCTTTGACGAGTGTTTCTGTAGAATACATCTAACACACTCAGCTCAGAACTGCCATATTCAACCATAAAATCAGTCGCAGACTAACAGCAAGCGAACAAGAATGGGTGACTCGGAGTTGAGGACAGTATTTTTCCCCTACACTCTGGGCATAGCATGAACCTGTACTTCTCCCACCCATGGATATTAGGCAGAATTCTAGGGACTGTGCACAGACAATTCTCAGAAACACCAACAATGTAGTCTCAGTGTGACTCGGAAAGTTAAATCCAAGACAGACATCAGTGACTTCTTGTGCAATCATTAAAAAGGACAGCCAAAGTAAACTAAGATCCAAACTTTGTCAAAGTACATAATTTTACTCTGCTGTCTGAATGTTTTAATGGAGACTTCAATTTCATTTATTTATTTTATGTATTTGTTTTTTTTTACAAAATTCTAACCAGTTACATATTTGCGTTTTATGAACCACGTGCAGATCAATAACATGGAACCTAGACTTTGGCTGGTTTTCTCTTATCTTACAGAGCTATGTCGTAGAATAAGAGCAGCTGAAAGCCATCTGCTGCGGAGGAAGAAGTGGCTGCTTTAACAAGTAGGCAAACTGTCAAGGAGGATTAATGCTCTACCTTAAACCTGAGTTAATAATAAATGGGCTGTTTACTTGTTCAAGGGGGAGGCCATAGATAACAGCACTCAAAACCCCTCCCTTTACTGCCAAAAAGATAAATTCTGGTTAAGTGGGGACCTGCCTGCATTGTGGCCTCCAGTTCCCCAATCATTATGAACAAAACAAGAGTTTTACTCTCACTTACTAATGGAAAAGGTCAGATTGCATGCATGCGCACTCCACAATTTGAAGAACCTCTGGGATATTTTTGCTCAGTTTCAGTAATTCTCTGAGCAAGATTACCCTCCTTCAAAGTCTAAAGTTCAGGGGTGGAGAGAAAAAAAAAAAGCCTTTTTGTAACATATTTGCATTTTTTACTGTCACAAACACCATAACAAGGCTCACAATCTGATCATGATAGATTCATTACATCTGACCACCAGCACCGCAGCAAAGCTCAGTGAAACCCCCCGACACAGGGCTTCAAAGGAACGCTGAAGGCGGCTTTAAAACCGGTGCATGCATCACCTTCTTAGCTGCTGATGCATGCAAGAAAATGTGGGAAAGAAACCCCTGAGAAGGAGTCAAAAAGTGTCTTCTCTCCACCCTCTCTACTTCACTCCTGGAGGGCTGTATTAGCCCACGGTAGGGATTTAACTAATGAGCCTAGCCACTCTCCAATGAGGGCATCCCAAGACAGCCTTTCTCCTACAATTGGTTCCAATGGGTTTAAACGCGCTGGTCGCTGCAAAGCTCCACTCTGTCCTGGAGATTATAAGGGAGTAAGGCAGATGAAGGAGATGTATAGAGGTTCAGCCTTTCTTACAGTATTTGCAGTTATGATGATTGCTGGGCATTAAGGCAGGCAACACTGGTGAGACCATTGGACAAACCTGGATCTCTGTCTTTAACTGAGACTTTGGATACACACCGAATGCCTGAACATTCAGATTTGCCACTTAGTTTTATATTAAAGTCATATATATATATATATATATATATATATATATATATATATATATATATATATATATATATATATATATATATATATATATATATATATACATACATATGTGTCTGTGTGTGTGTGTAGTTTTTTCCCCCCCTCTCCTCCTCTACTCAGAAGCTTATAGAAGCAGAAAATTACAATTGCACTTAGTGTTGTGGGCTAAGGGGGATTATTGCTGCACTGCAAAGATATTAAAGGTGCAATAATGGAATAATGGATCATTTTTGCCACTTGGGAGTCACTGACTAAGCTATAATCATATCACTGCAATGTGATCAGTGTTTAAAGTAAACTTGGATAGCATGTTACCAAATAAGTTATGTGAATACACATCTATCAGGGAGCACCATTAACCTCAATTTGAACTGGGGAATCCATCCACCTGATATACATTATTAACATATTTCTTTATCTAGATTTTAGTTTCTGCCAACACACATAAAAATTAACTAGTGTTTTAAGTGAGCCACAGCTTAAATTTGAAATGCATTTGAGAAAGGGAAAAAACAAAAAAAACAATACCACATCTTTGGTATGAATCTGAAAGCAGTGTCTTGTTGGAATCAGTACAGTGTGATTAGTTAAATGACATGAACCACACATTGTTTTTCAGTACAAACTCCTCAATAAGAATTCAGTCTGGACATTACTATAATTTCATATTTCTATTAAAAAGTTCATTTATTCTAACAGAATTTATGTTTTCATTTGAACAATATTTGGGGTTCCTTAAATCTTCCGTTTCAAAAATAATATTTGGCACATTTATCTATCTAGGTTTTTATTATATTTTGGACATTACAGTAAAAAAAAGATTGTCTCTACATTATGTTTTTTACTTGAATGTTCCAGAACACAACAGAAAATAAACACAATGCGAAAGCTGGCTTCCAACTATTAGAAAGAGATTTTTTTTTTAATAACTGATTTAAGCATCTGGACAAGCTCAAAATGGATCTATAAATAAAAATAATTTTATAGTTAATCATCCCAAACTACAAATAAAGCTTTTTCTATTGCAGTGTGGGATAAGTAGTATTTTTTATTAGTGTCATTTTTCCGTAACTACACTCGAACCAAGGTGAAATACAGCAGGACAAAATAAACAAAACAGAAAATAAACTTCATATTTAAACTGCTGAATCTTTGTCAATTTAAATTTAAGTTGTGTCAGTGAATAAGAACTGAGATGGAAAAACATCCAAATACCAGGATGATAATGTAAAGATAAAAGGATGTTAAAGTAAAGAATAAATCTTGGAGATATTTTTTTTTTCATCCTTGTTCAGACATAGAAAAAGATCCAATTAAAATCCATTATTATTATTTTTTTTTTTTTGGTCAAGAACTCAAATTGTTAGAGACAATGTGCAATCCCTAAGATAATTTCATGTTTTTATTTTAGGGACAGTTAAATGAAAATAGTGTTGCTTTGAGGTTCCCATACTACACTCCCCTCAAACAGAGTAGTATGAGAAATCGAAGTTTAGAAATGAAACACCTTCAGCAGTATCAATACACAATAAGACAGGAATATGCAAATGATATCTATACGGTCTGTGGTTTGAGCATTTACTAACAAAAGAATAAAACACTCAATATTGTAAGAAATAAAATTATTTTGCTTTTAATACTGCCAAGGAGTCAAGATGTAAAGGACTTTGTTTCCGTCCACTTTTCAATAACTGAACATGATGAGCATTGTACATAAATATGTCAAAAATATACAACCACATTGTGCCACTGGGACACGAATGAGGGAACATATCGGTTAACATAAAGATAATTATGATACTCGGAGCTAAGAACAATCTAGTCAAGTGATAATTATTCCATTGTTAATCAGCAGAGCTTGAAAATGTCAACAGAAGTATGTTTTTAAAGATGTGCTGGCTGTGTTAGCATGACTGACGTCAGCATTACAGTGTGCTGTGATTACGCCATATAATTATTCCATCTTAGCACTAATTGAGTCCACACCTTTGGAACCTTTTCATTTTAGAATCTCACATCTCAGGGTGTTTTATGTGAGAGACCAACGCAAAACAGTGAACAATCGTGAAGTGGATTGTGTAAAGAATATTTGTTAATGTATTTTTTTTTTCAACCTCAAAAGTCAACATAAACTCCGTTATTGTTACACCTCTAAACATTTTGGGGAAGCCCAACCGATGAAAACATCGCTGTTGACCAGCTAAAGCACAACATTTGAGGTAAATGGAAGCACGCCTATGAATTTTAGGGCAACATTTAACATGCATGCTCTTTTGTGTGACAAGATATCAATGGGGGGGGGGGAGAAAAAAAAATCAGCATCAGATAGAGAATTGTGAACCTCCACAAATTTGACTCCAAAGGAAGACCATCCCAGCTGTGAAGTACAGAGGTGGCAACATCATGTTGTCTGGATGTTTTGTTTCAGAAGCCACAGGAGTATTTTACAAAATAGGTGGCACCAAGACAAAAAGAGCATTAGGTGGAAATTGGACGCAGCATCTCAAGACACGAGTCAGGAGAACTCAGCCAGACCAAAAGGAGACCGTCTTTGAGCATCAGTTTCCAAGTCTTTCCACAAATTCTCAACTGGATTTACTTACTGCTGTCCTATAGGCAGTAGTTTTATGCCACCAGAGGATTCTGGTCTACCTGATAAGAGAATCTTCTGCTATGTTTGAATTGCCCTCTATTGTTTTGTTGTTGTTGTTGTTGTTACTGTTGTTGCTTTATTGCCATTGTCAAAAAGAGACATAAAATTGCTGTCATATTATCATATTTTCCAACCTGAGCTACATCTGGTCACTTGACTGCCTCGGGGATTATTGGCACTCTTGCCGGACACACAAGTAAGCTTTTCTTTTGAAGGTTAGTAATTGTCTCTTTTCTACCCATTCACAACCATGTGCCAGTTGATGTTGATCTATTATAAAAGGTAGTTATTAAATACACTTAGGTCTTTATGGTCATACTGTGGCAAAATATGAAAACTGAATATAAAAACAGTTGAAAGGTGCTGTTTCAGAAAAAAAAAATCTACTGCTTTTCTTTTCTTTAAAAGAACTGAAAGGTACTTCACTTTATAAGTCACTTTGAATTAGAATCTAGAGACGAGAAAGAATGGTACTCATCATCATCGTCGTCATCAGTGGACTATGAATTCAGACTTTATCTGAGCTTAACACATGGGAGTGCAGCTACGCAGAGAGGTCTACCCTGCTCCCCGCCCTGCTTTGTTTTCATGACAACCAATGAAAACAAACACTGACTCACCAACCCAAACTCAGTGTCTGAGTTATTCATCCTTATGGCTGAGGTGAATACGCAGAAAACCAAATTAAGTGATTTAGGCTATCCCTGTGGATTGACATATGGTTTCCTTTTCACAAAAATTGACATAATTTTTCAAAAGGGCCAGCACAGAGCCATCACCACAGTTCCTCATCTCCACATCGTTCCTGCATTAGGTGTCCAAGGGATACTCATTTGTAACAATGAAACAACGCCTTGCATATCAGCCTCAACTGCAAAATCTCAGAGGTCTTTGTGGTGATATAAATCATTAAGACAGAGACTCCTCCGAGATGCCGTGGTGGTCAGAGACTTCTCGTGCCGAAATGAATTTGATTTAATTTGTTCTGCATTTCAACTTTGGCTGACCACATTCCAAGCAGACTGATGTTAAGCATAGCCCCTCGTGTAGATCATTTCCATCATTTTCATGTCATTTAAATGGTGAAATTAAACCTGCAAGATTGATGTTGCAATATTTGGAGTAGGGCTGAAACGATTCCTCGAATGATTCGAGTACCTCGATTACTAAAATTCCTCGAGGAAAATTTACCTGCCTCGAAGCTTCGTTAATTTATGTTTTATTAGTTAGCGCACCGTGTTCCGGCCGGGACTTCATTTGCGTTGCGCGGAGCTCTCACTTCCGCCTCTGAGTTGTTGACAAAAGCTAAGTCTCAGCGGCATAAAGTCCAATCTTCAAGATTGGCCCGTGGGGATTTTATTGATTGATGATAATGCCCGACTTTTTATCGTTTTTGGGGAACCAATAAGCATCCTTAAAATGACTGGGGGAATGCCTGGAGTACGGCAGCATTTCTCCTCCGGGGCTGCTGGTTGAAAGCGAACGGCGGGAAGAGCGCTGAGGTGAGCGGATAGACTGAACAGGGCGGGCGGCTGAGTAGCTGATGCTTACCGTGTAAATGTAGCTTTACCGACGAACCGCACAATAAATTTCATATCCCGGTCTGAAGAAACGGGTGGCGGAGCGCATCGTACATGGCTGGTAGATGAGTTTCTGAGTGTGACCAGTGAAGGTGTCGTAAATATCCCGTATTGCTTCCCCCCGTGTTCGTCCCCCGGTCTAACGGTTCGTCAGTCCGCTGGTCTATTTCCTCCCCTCCACCCTATCTTACGTTCGTTCATTCGCCCTCTCCTCCCACTCCAGGCGGCATTTCCCGTATTTTCAAACCCAAAGCGTGACAGGTTAGGTGGCAAGGTGAGTTTAATTAATCTATTAAACTCACTGAAGATGAATACATAAACTAAAAGCTGGATTGTAGACATTTTTATAAGCATATTTGTGAGCCTGCCTCTTTGTTATTAAATTCAATATAATTTCAGATTTTTCTATAACTTTTCTTCTGGTTAACTTAGAAAGTGAGCTATTATTGTTACAGGTTAGTTTTCTAAACTACAAAAAAGCAACTGTTAGGGATGCTCAAATATGAAAAATTGGACTGATATTGATATCTGATAGTAACACCGGTATTATGCCAGATTTACCAATATTTCATTTTATTTTTATTTTTTATCCGATTACTCGATTAATCGTAAGAATAATCGATAGATTACTCGATTACTAAAATATTCGTTTACAACAGCCCTAATTTGGAGTCTGAATTTCAAACTGAAATACCACACAACCTATGATGATAAACAGTCATTTGAGCTCATTGGTTTATGTTGGAGTGGTAAATTTATTTCCTATCTGGGGTTTATTCTGTAGGTGAGATACCCTATAGTGATGTGCTATATGGTGGATGCTCATTGTGGGGAAACCATTGTTCTACAGCTAATCCTGGCTCAGATTTTCAACCAACCAGCGCTGGAGGCTTAAATGCAGCAGCTCTTCTAATTCTCCAGTTTGTCCTGCTGCCGTTGTGCCTTTCTTCTGAATAACATCAAGAAGCTCAAGAAACAGGCCAATTTAAGATATAAAACATGGTTTTTAAATACGCTGCTCTTTGTAAATGAATTTTCTCGACTCCTTTCTTTACTCTCTTCTGTCAGAAGATGCACAGTCGCAAAGATGCGACTCTGGTGTCGAAGAGCACATCAAAGACGAGGGCCTGTGAGAGGTCTACTTTACCTTTGAACACAGAATAGGATACGAGGCTGCGCCAGCTCTCTGCAGGCAAGGCTCAGGCTGATCAGAGGCTGCCCAATGCCGCGAATGCAGCAGCAGTGGGCACAAACACTCATACTATAGGCAGTTTCAAAGAAGTCTTCTACCCACCACTGATGTGCGAGTCGACACACACAGTGAGTGCAAGTTTTGCCATTAAGGGACAACTGAGGCTGCATGCCAAGGCACAACACCCCGCAGAGCTCAGACATTGTCATATGGAACAAAGTTACTGATTCAACAGTCTCTTGCACAGTTCCTCCTAAATACTGCATTTCCCACGACACAAAGCCAGCACAGACAGAAAAGATAAATGCATAGTTGAAGGCAGTCTCGCAGAGCGAAGTTCAGTGTGTGGACGTGTTGTAGAAAAGTTCAATCACAAACACTCTCACCTTTTTTCATCTGCACTCGATGACATGAAATAAGACATTATGTGCCCAACAAAAGTATTTAGGCATGTTTGCTACAGACCAGCAAAAAGAAGCAGATAGAAAAAGATATCTGCTTTATAATCTTTTGTTTTTTACTAATGTGAGAAAGTTGGACTGAAATATTGGGATGATTTGCTGGAGCTAAACACAAAACCTGTTAAGTACCATCTATATTATATATATATATATATATATATATATATATATATATATATATATATATATATATAAAATACATACATAATGCAAATATGTATATATCTCTATTCACTACTAGAGGGTTTGTTGAACCACACAGATTTTCCAAAAACGAAGTGATGATTCCAAGGTGTGTACAACATCCATGGGTGGGTTGGCATATTAGGTTAGGAGGCCGGTGGTTTAGCCTTTGGAGGAGCTTGTTGCTGTAGTAACGCTTCACACAGTTGTTTTGCCATTAATGCCCCAAACTATCCCATATCAAACGGCTTCTCTACCTCTCCTCCGCTCCAGTCAAGCGCTTAAAAAAATCTGCTCAGCACACGACCGCGGGGTTGACTTGTGAACACATGAACGAGTGCTACGGGGACAGCCGGCTGACAAAGAAGAGTGGAGATCAGAAATCCTGCCCCATGAAGCCCAGGTTACGAAAACAGATGTCCTCTAATTAAACTGTCAGCAGTCACGAAACGGAAAAGCCTCGTCTTTCCATACTCATGACACAAAACCTGAATCTCCCTGTGTGTCCCTCGCATGCAGCAGAGATGCACGGTGCTGTGGTTGCAGGGCTGGCTGAAGCTCTTATGGGGCCTCAAGCAGAATATGATTTAGGGGTCCCTCTTCCTGTTAAGAACATTGCCACCGCTAACTGTTTCAATGCAGATTTGGTGGAATCAGGGAGAGGGCACCACGTTTAATTGGTCGATGTCTCTGTGCAATCCCAGCTGATCCTGGTTGGCAGATAACATGACAACAAGATAATATGAGGACATATGAATTAAGGCTGAGAAACGACTTGAGAGTAGGTTAGAAAGTTACCTTCTTACAAACAGGTAGAGTCATAATAGAATGCTGTAGAATGAAGGAATATCATGTGTTAGAACGACTCAGATATACTATATATAGGTATTTATAGGTGTTACGATACAAATGCACTCCATACTTGTGCCGTTTTTATTTGTGGATAAAAAACTAACAAATAACCGTGTATAATCTCCCACTTCATAACAGTAGCCTTTATGCATCACCTGATAATCTGGTGAAACTCATTGAAACTTATGGGTGTAATGTGACAAAATGGGGAATAATTCAAGTCATTTGAACATTTCTGCATTGCACCGTACAACCAGCGTGCTTCTCTGACCCGTTCCTGGGGATTGATTCAATTAAATTTAACTTTGTTTCCATTTTCTTTTTTTTAATCTTTCCTCCACTACCTGTGCATGTAATATTAATTACATGAATCACGGTTCACAGTCTCTCAGTTAATTGTCCAGCAGCAGAACATTTCAGAGGGCCGCAGCTGAAGCCTGGGAGATGAAAACAGGATGGAGACGGGGGAGGAAGCGAGGCGTTCAGGAAAGGGGGAGGGGCATTATTGCTCTTCCACCGTCACTGGACTGTAAAAACGCAGATGGGACCCCCCACCCCCTCCTCCCACATGTGTTGTTGTTCACTGGAGACACAATCTCTTCTGATTAAAAAGTTCATATTTACTTATTATTAAAGACGATCAACTATATGATGAACCTTACAGAACGTAGGTAAGATGTTCCTGGCACACTGATGATATTTAAGTTAATTAGGTGGAACAGATGATGTTACTGAACTCCTGCCTTTCCCTAAAACCCATATTTTATTTTCAGTAACTTAATAAACTCCCTTAATCATCGCAGGTATTCTTGTCACTAAAGAGCATCTTGATTTATTTTAAATAGTTTTGCAAATGATCTCACATTAATGCGTGTGGGCATAGAAGTGTTTACGAGCGCAAACTATTATCAGGTTAACCCGTAGAACTCCTTGAGTTTGCACTTTGTCTGCCTTGTAATATCTTCCCCCGTATCTCTGTAACAAATTTAATGTGAACTCCGCAGCTTGGAAAAAAAAAAAAAGCCTGCACACTGGCAAAGGTCCAACAATTTAAGAGATAATTATGCAAACGTAACCTTTACTTGGTCAGCGAGTGGAAGAAGCAGCAGCTCCAGTGCTTCTTTTTTTTTTTTTTTTTTTTTTTTTTCCACAGGGCAACAATTGCGATTTTATTCACATACAAACTTTAACGGAGGAAGGCAGGTATATATATTCCACACAGTAAGTGTATTTTTTAACCAAAAAAAGTAGGCCTCAAAGCCGGAAAAGTGACAAATTCAAACAAATTTTACAAAGTGAGCTCCAATACCAGCCAGAATTATACCAACAGCTTATTGATGGGTTCAGGTGGTTTCTAGGCAACTTACCAAGAGACATTTATGTAAAACACACCATTTCAAATTCTGTGTATATTATGCAAAGGCACAATGATTTCAAAGTCACACACTCAATCTACCCTAAAATAATGGTTTAAATAAATCACTAAAAATGACAAATAAATGCGAAATTTAGCATTTGTCACTTCTGGTCATCTGTGCGCTGTTCAAGTCGGGAAAACAAAGTAAAGCTATAAAAATTGACAGAAGTGCCAGTGCGGTTTTACATAGGACAAAACCTCATTAGCACTGAATGTATCTGCTTTGAACGGTGCTTGTCTGACTAAGCAGTGCTGCAAGTGTAGAGTACTAAAGCACACTAAAGCAAAAAGCCAACGGAAGACATTGAGCTGACAGAATTTCAATACAATGAATGCAAGAAAGGGAGGAGGGGGAAGAAAAAAAAAAGCTTTAATCCCATCTGATTTTAAAACACGCTTGGGAAGAAAATAAAGCTCTCTCCCCAAGAAGTTCAATATCTTCTTCTGCTTGACCACATCTCAGCCCCCTCGATGAGAGACCACATCCCTGTGGCAAGGTGAAGCAGCATGGCTTCAGGAAAGCAGGATTACACCCGGCTCTCCAGGAAGACCTCACAGCATTTCACTGAAACATTTATGAGGATAGCAGCATGGCGTCACAAAGACACAACCACTGTCTGATCCACAAGCATAGACCCCTGCCTGAAACAGACCCCTAGCTGCTCCTTAAACAGGGCAGATGTGACAAGCCCTCTCTTATGCCCCATCAGCTGCTGGCTGTGGGCTCTGCGGGTCCTGGCCACTAACTAGGTCCCTCCTGGAAGCCATGCTCTTTAAACTAAGAGGACTCACACTCTTGAGGCAGAGGTTTGGGCTTTTCCTTTGCTGCACGTGTTTGTTCCTTTGAGACAAGCACAGGGCTACTTGTGCCTACAGAAAAGACATGGCGAGGTTGACATGTTTGGATTGGAGAGCAGTCAGGCCTGTCTACATGGCTGCTACCAAGCAGCAAGGGGTTGCTATAGAGCTAATTTGGACAGCGGAAACAGTTGCTTCTGCAAGGATCAGGATGTTTCCATCATGTAGTGTGGTGCTCAGATACTTCAGCATTGCGGTTACCCATTTGACAGTTCCACACATTGTGCCCAAATTCGAAAACGATTTACCAGCCCTTAGAAGAAAGTTTAAAAGTCGGTTTGGCTGTCACTTCTGATGATTGCCTCTCAAACAAATTGTGCAGTCAAAAATAATTTCCTCTAGATTCCACAATTCAACTTCAACATCCAAAGAAAAATATTTCCCAAATATTTTTGGCACCACACACTTTGCTCTGTGCTAGACTTACGTAGAGGAAGCATAGTTAAGTCTAAATGTCTGTCACTAAAATCATAAGGAACACTTCTGTACAGAAGGATAATGAGGCTATAGCACAACTCATGTTTCGGCCCACGTTGATAAAAAGTTGAGTTCCAAGTAACACCCAAGTTTCACAATGTAAAAGCTACCAAACCACTTTTTTTTTTTTAAACTTACAGTTTAAGTGTCTCAGTGGTACTTCTATTAGGAATAAGCAATAAGGTCATGGGTTCGAAACTCCACCTGGAGTCTTTTTCTCAGGGAGTTTCCATGTTCTCCCTGTGAATAAGGTAAAAAGAAACACACACACAATTCAAAGTACAATTCAAAATTTGCTATGTATGAACATGAAAGAATTTCCCGAATAACCATTAAATATAATTATAATTTCAGAATAAACAAGCAGTTGCACAATAGCACAGTTGTTTGCACTGTTGCCTTTTATCAAGATGGTCCTAGAATCAAATCCCAACCAGGGACTTTCTGCTTGGAGTTAGATTATTGTGAATTTCCCGTATGTTAGAGTTTGTGGGCATGGTTATGCTTCTCAGTGCCGGCCTAAGACAAACTGCCTGTCTGCCTCTTACCCACTCACCACCGGAGATGGACTGCATCTCTCCTTCATGATCCTGCAAGAATTATGCTGGTATAGAAAATAGATAGATTAGCAATCACCTAAATAAATTAGGATGTCTCTTGGTAAAATAGTCAACTGGAACAATAAGTTTTCTTGTTGAGAAACCTCGACTAAACATTTGTAACAAGATCAGCTTGTTGAGCTGCCAACATTTCTACATTATAAAAAAGAAGAGTAGAAACGTATACTACATACTTCCTGCTTTTACGTTTGTACTGTATTCAAACTTAGCTTACATTAATATTTAGGTTTACAGCTATCAAGATTCAGTTGTGTTCACCCATTCTTAATCGTGCATTTCAAAATTATGTATGTACATTATATTTCATACATACATTTTGTATATAAATAACAGATGGTGCAAATGTCCAACTATTTTTTCAAAACAATAATAACTAGATATAAAAATATATATAGCAAATATCACTGCAATACTACTGATTGCAATACTCACTAAGGACAGCAGTGATGCAGTATTTGGTAGCATATTATATTTCAAGTGTCAAGCATTCTCACATTGGACATTTGTAATATATTTGGCCAGTTGGGTTGACTCCAGTGGCCCTGAAATGCAGTAAAAAATGTTAAAAATAGATCTACTATATAATTTTTTATATTGTGCAGTTCTAGTAATTACATAAAATGTTAATATTTTTTGCCCAAGGGTTTCCTACAGTTTGAATACCATAGCGACCAATGCCTTGAGTGCATTAATTCCTGCTAACGGTAACGACATGTAAAAATATGCAACTCAACTTCAAAAATAATGTTTTGTTCGGTATGTTGGTAAAAATACGTGGTCATTTTTAGCTACTACTGCTCTTAATGCAATGGAAAGGAAATAAAAATACAGTAAAAAACCAAATCACTTATGTGTCGAAAGTGAATTAAATGTAGTAGTAGATTGATACAATAATGCTATCAACTATCGGAGATTAAAACTAATAATTTACAGAAAATGAATAAAGACAGTAGGTCGACAGTTTGAATTTGTTTTTTATTTGTAAGTTACACTGCTGGTATAAACCTATGCAGTCACTCTGTCGGAGCCCAAGTAACTATTCAGTTTTCTAAAGGTTAGTGTTACCATTTATCAAAATGACAGCAATTATTCATGTAAGTGTAGAAAAAAAAAAAGGCTTATGTTTGCTGAAATAAATATAACCGAGAGTAAATAATTAAAAATGTGACTGGAATTAAAAATGAACAAATAGCTTCTAGTGAATATGTGCATAAGTGCTCTCAACTGCATTTCTGTATAGATGTGCAAGTTCCCTCACTCATGTGTGTAATGTGTGCACTGCGCAGACCACACATGTGAAACGCTGTGGCATGAGTACTGACTGAACAGTATAGGATGCCTGACTGAACCGCGACCGAAACGCAAAAAATCCCGGCGTCTGTTACCTTGCTGCCACGGAGCTGCGCGACAATCACAGCACTACAGACAGAAAGTTGAGCTGTGTTAATTTGAGCATTACATATCCACAGGCGATCTGCAGAAAGATGCCAATTACACAGAGTTTTAAAGTGTCTAATTGAGGCCCTTCAGTCTGAATATGTTATTGCCTGCTCTGATTTGAGAATGAAGACAATATGCTCAGTTGCAGCCTGCTTCTTACTCTTCAAGGGATATATGGTGTTAATGGAATGGGTGCTCAGCCTTTGCTTCGGCGTCCTCCTACTGAACCAGCGTGCCGCAGGGTGATAATCCTTATTTTGTTGCACTGGCTTATTACAACGCTAGCAGTACATTTTAGCATTTAACCACAGGCCGTAGCTGCTTGATGTGAAAGCAACTCTCCAGAGGGGGTGTCAAATCCACAGAATTTTTATGAAATGGCCTATTGTGCTATTAGGAAACTTTTGAAGTGTAAAAATATGCTTTAGAAGAAAACCACAGAATATAGAATGATCTATTTTTTTTTTCCTGCTAATGCTCAATGCTGTAAAAGTATGTTAAGACAATGACAAATGATTGCAGAGTTGTAATTGTAAGACGAAAAAAAAAAAATAAGAAAGACAAATTTGTGATCAATTCAAGGTGCTTAATTAAAACTCAAAATTTAAATTCTGACTAACTTAGCTGGCCCATTTTGACCATTTACTAAAGTCCAGGTCACACTTGCTTTTTCATAACTCCAACCCCAAAGAAAGCCACCAGACTCTCATTAGAAACCCCATGTTGAAGACACATGAATAATGCACCACACTCAGAACACATGCCAGAGTCTGTACATTCACCACCGTGTTTGATCTCGTGAAGTTTAGCTCACATTTCCCCATTTATTCTGCTGCATTTAACCAAGCAAGTTCCCCGAACGCACACAAGGGTGTCGCAGGCGGTCACTGCCATTTGATGGGGATAAATATGGGAACGTTTGAAGATTAACCCAAAAGACTAATGCACTTGCAACGGGTAGATCAGCTAATAAGAAGCCAACCCCTGGTCTTTGGCATCATAAACATTTCTTGCCAAATGTATTCCAAAATCCCCTTGAAAGTGGAGCTTGAGAGATTTTCCCTTATGTGCAGCATTTCAGTTCATTACTTCATAGAGTCAAAAACATCAACTTTGTAGCTCTGAGTTCCGGTGTATTGTAAAAGAAGCAGAGGTGAGACTTGGCATAGCAAAAAGTAACCTGAAAGACAAAACCTTCTACCAAGTAAACGGTTTCTAAATGACAGTTCTCCATCTGGAGTTTGTCGGGGGGGTTTTCTTGCTGTTTACGTTAGAGACTCTTAATTATTGGGATATCTCCAATCACATATTTCCACAAAAACCTCTGCTTCACAATGGAAATAAATAATACGACAGTATATAACTGCAAATAATGTGATTTTTCTGACGTTACAACAAACTTTATTGTGTTTTATTGATCATCTGGCAGACCAACACCTTTCAACACGTGCATTAAACACATCTTCTAAGCAACGGTCCTAAAGGAAGACAGTATAAATTTTTTTCAGGGCAAAAGTGGGTAACCACAGTGGCACATTGTCATCTGAGAACACTTGAGTGAAGAAGAAAAAAAAAAAAAAAAGAAGAAGGGGGTTCATGTCAAGCTCAGCTTTATTGAAGGTCAGAATAGCCTACTTGCAACATGGGCAATCTTCCCCTTAAGTCATTTAGCTTTAATTTCCACATCTGATATCACAAAACCCGTTCCCCTGTAAGAGGGATAAGCTTGGCGTTGGCCCGAGCTAAAAATAATAAGTCTTAGATGTTAAGAGACCAAGGTTTGTTCTCCCAAGTCATTAGCTGAGATAGCCGTTACACTGACTTTTATTCCCTGGGAGGAGTGCAAGAGGAATGGTGCCCTGCCCGTTCCTGCCTTCAATGTCATTCCAAAGAGTTTCCATCCAATATGAAAAAAAATATTTTCTCAGAAATACAATTTTGATATGAGGACAATAGACAAGTCTGTTTTTTTATTTTATTTTATTTTTTTTTACTTGAGGATGTGCTATGTTGAAGTAATGTTGTTACAAGTGGCTCATTTAGTCACCAAGTCAAAACCTATCAAGTCAATTTATGGATCATTATCCAAGCGCCCTCCCCAACGGATGACAAGCTGTTTCATCTGCATAAAGATAAGAACATTTTCTACGCGAACCAGAAAGATACTATCAATACCCCTCCTGTGAAAGAAAAGATGAGAAAGTTAAGCAGGAAAGCTCATCGAAGAACTCAATTATGGTAAACAAGAATGGCTAATTTGTTGCCAGCAGATAATCAAACAGGATTAGGGAGATAAAAACTGATTTTAAGGTACTGTGGCAGGGAACTTAGCTCGTTAGCAGAGAGCTTTTAAGTTTCATAAGTCAGCCAGCTCCTCCCTTAAAGCACGCTGGGATATTTGATACACAGTCACTCATCCTGCCCCGTTGACAGCAATGAAGGTAAAAAGTTGGGGGCTATAAAAATGATATACATGACAACGGCATTTCATCATGCGTTGTACCAGCTCCCAGATACTCGCTGTTAGCTCAGGACCCAGAGGAGCTTCTGTATCTTCATGATAAACTCATCTGGCATGATTTATTAACTAGTGAATCACACTGCTCCCGCTCCGTAGCACAGACGCACACACTCTTGCTGCTCCACAACTTCTCTGGAACAGTAAGCCTTTCCACAGGGACAGTCAAAGTCATTAGCACCTCCAAACTTTCTCCATGCTAATTTTTTGCTTTGATATACTGGGTAGCTCATTTAAAACGGGGTTCAGAAAGAGGGTGAAGATGCTTAAATCTCTCATACCAAATCCAACTTCCTCGCCATTTGCTACAAATTGTGCAAAAGTTGATAAAGTTTCTTGGAAAACACATCTTTTAAGTTTTGTGGCTTTGAGCTCATTTTTTGTTCTCCAAATTCAGGGTGCCTCCTGTATATATATATATATATATATATATATATATATATATATATATATATATATATATAAAAGCCATGCTCAACGCTGGCCATAATGACCTTGTGGAGGTTAGGCTCAGGCAGCTGTCTTATCACATCGACCCTCCCCAGGTCTCAGGCGGTCCGTCGAGTGCACTGCTGGCACCGGACTGCACAAAGAATGCTGGCATCATTTCATTCTTTGAGCCTCCATCTGCCACGACTCTGACCAAGGGGCTACTTCTTATTTTAGATTGTCTATTCGCATCCTCACATCCGCGTCTGCTCACACAGACCCCCCCAACGGCCCATCACCCCTGTCCCATTTACCCCTCACATCCGCTCTTCAAGCGCAAAACTTGGGCTCCCAAGGTGGAGTGGGGCTGAACTCTATGAAGTAGACTGGAAACATCCGTGTCCTTTCCCAAACTTTGTCAGGTGAAGGATAGCGGTTCTGCTCTAATGGACAGAGACGCAGCTTTAGCCTCTCACTTACCAGCTCTTTAAAAAAAGGAACTCCTAGGCTGGCAGTGCAACTAAGTCAAAATTCAGAACCATGTTTAGTGACATTTTGAGATTAAACCAGAGAAGGTTTGCTTTGTAAAACATAAAAGCACTATAGTTGAATAACCATGCCAACACGTTTGCCCACCTACACACTTTGTTTTTTTGTTTTTTTTTTGTTTTTACCAATTTATTAATATTAAAAATAATCAATGTGGCTTTTGAAGGACCTGGATTTTATTTTCATGTGTTAGTAAAGGGCGTTCAATAAGAAGGAATGTTACACTTTTCAGAAAAATATAATTAAAATGTAAATTATTTCCCAGATTAATGCTCTCCTTACTAGGCTTGCCAATTTATGTAGTTTTCCTCCTCATAAAATGGTAGACTTAAACTCTTGCAAGACATTGCAGATCAGTAAAAATACGTTAAAGCTTTATTGCATTTATTTTCTAATCATACTTATGATCTACTTTAACTATGACTTGAACTACCCCAGACACCAGTCTATAAACTGAAACATATGAATTGGTGAATGGCCTTCATAACAAAGATAAGAAAATATCTCAAAATGAAAGCCATTCAGAGGGACAGTGTGTCACCATGGGGGAATGGTTGCGTGTAATTCACTTCATATGCAGCTATCCTGTGGCTCTGGAATGCAGCTGATTGCAAAGTGGAGAAAGTAAAATCTTAAACTGCACACAACGTGCTTTGGTGCATGATATAGCATGAACACCTTCATAAATTCATCTTCTGTCTTTCCCAGAGACCTATTCTGTCCACCTATAAACCGATGAAATATGAATTCATCTTAGAGAAATTGTGATGATTCTTATATACTGCGCCTTAGCATTGTCAGAACAGATGGATCCATTCTCAGATTAAATTACTCACAGATGAAGCCTACTTTCCAGCTTGGTGGTGTCTTAGTCATAGGACAGGGACTGGATTTTATTTAGGGGTATCAGAGAAAAATCGAAAACCCATGTTGTTTTTATTACAACATATGTAATATTTACATGTGTGACTTTGTATTTGTCACAAATCTCCAACAAAACTCACCCAAGCTTATAGTTGAAACGTGATGAAACATTCATACGTCTTTAAACGGTAAATCACAGAAAACGCGCCATGAAACAATTTGTCAAGTGGAAAGCCGTCATAAATGATGATCTGACACCTTCTGTCATGAGCACACCTCAACATTGTTGCGTCTTTAACCATCTTGTTGGCTGCGCAGTTTGGTGCAAAGACACAGCCGCCAAGTCAAGTGGAGAAGGCTGCCAAAGAAATGTCTGGCAAAAAAAGTATGTCTCTCCTCCTGGATAGGATAAATTTTCGTGGTAGAAAAGTACACCTGGGGCCACTACTGTACCAGAACAGTTGATTTTCACTTTTTTTTTTTTTTTTTGCTTTTTTGAGTATGTTGTAAGTAGAAACAAACTCATGTATATATAACCATTTCATAGCTCTCAAATGATTGATATCAGAGGCTGGTTTTCCTCTTTTTTTTCAGCTTCTATAGAAGCTTGCTGACCAGTACTAAAGTACAGTCCACTTCAAAGAGATAAACTACACACTTTTTGTCTGTGACCTCATTTTTTTGAACTTTTGACTCTAAAGCCTTTGTTCCTTGTGCCTTTGTTGCCAGATCGTGGCACCGCATTGTCTGTTCTCTGTCAGGTGGAGCAGACAATACTTTGGTGAATCTGAATTGTTCAGTGTTTTAAGATTAATCCCCAAAGCATGCACCGCAGCCCCGCACCATTAGTTTAGAATTTAAAGGAGAGCAGATAAATAAATCATAATCCAGGGCTCAGCACTTCTCAGTCACCTTTTTTGTTGTATCTAACACCCCAATTCCCAGCAGGCCGGGCACAAACAGGGATCTAAGATCCGCGCTGTTCGAGAGAAGGGGGAAACAAACAGTCTGTGTAAACCTCAGCGGGGCCAAGCATCTCTACGAGGAGCCTCACTGACTTTGTCCTATCACAGCAGGTTGGGAGACCTTGCTGCAGTTCCCTGGTAGTCTCGAGCCACGCACACTTAGCGGCCGTTGGGAAAAGCACTCCAGGTGCTCATTGACTTGCATGAAGGCTGACGTTAGTTCTCACGCTTGTGCATTCGAAAGACTAATGAATTGCAATGGATCGCTTGCAAAAGAGGACTTTTTTTTTTTTTTTTTTTTCCCCTCAGCAAGATTATATCAGTAAAAACAAGAGGGCTTTCCCAATTGTCTTTATTAGTTAATATTTCAGCAAGACTCGGAAAAGGAAGAGAAAATTCCGGATTGTTTTAACTTAACCAGAGGAAGGAGACTAATACAAAGTGCACAGAGTTGGAAAAGTAGACTGCTATTACCCACGAGTGCCGAGAGATGCCGGGCATAAGCGAGACGCCGTTTGCTTTCAAGGACACCTAGGATCCCAGGGTACTTGTTGAAGAGAAGGAATATTATTAACCCCGATGGCACAGCCCTCCATTTCTTTATATTTCACAGACAGAACCGTCAAGCCATTATGCTACAAGATTTCTTCGAATAGTGAAAGCTAATTTGACTCTGGAAAAATTGCTCCGTGTAAGGTCAAAACAATGCCACAACAATGGCGGAAATGGGGCACCTTAAAAATAACTTGTCAGAAGTGGAAACTTCTGAAACACGAGCTGTTCTTTTTTTTTTTTTTTCTAGGCCAATGTGCACCAGCTTGCAATGACTAGACACATGTTTAACTACAAAAAACTGAAGTAATAAACTTTTATTTTGGAGAAAAGCCAGATCAGTGTAGATCGATGGAAAACGGGACGCTGGCAATGGACAAATGAAAGTTCATCAAAAAAATTTTTGAAAATGATTTCTTAAGCCAACAATGACAGGTTGACATGCTAATTTGCTAAGAAACTCAAATGTCTGTAAAGTACTATAACAAAATATAATTTATTGTGTGTCAATAGTAATTTATTCTTAAAATATCTTTAAAGGCGTTCTGGTAAAGAAGTTAATCAAATGTCACCTGGTCAAACTTTAAGATTTGGTCCCACTAGCGTTGGAATTTTTGAATTCAGATAAAAATGTGTAATGTAAAAATATGGTTTTAGTCATAGAATAACATGAATGTGGACATTTTGAGCGAAAGCTAAACTAAAATCTCTGAGAACTATTTTTGTAGTGTAATAAAGAAGTGGGAAACCAAAGCCTGGTTGTGTGATGTCATTTAGGCGTGGCCTCATCACATACTTTGTGCACTACAAAGTATGAACTAATTATTCATAAAATTATCAAAGCACAACAAAAAAGAATGATTCCCATGAAAAAGAAAGTCATGAATTCCATTGGTTTTCTAAGGATTTCTTTTTTTCATGGGATTCTTTTTATTAGCAATTCATTAAATCGGACCATAACGAACTATAAAACTTTTGGGTGAAATTCCACAAAAATAGGATTACATTGATTAACGCAGGAGAACTTTGTTGAGGTTAAATAAATAAATAAAACTAAAATGTACTGTCTATTCTAGTTGTTGCACTGTCAGCTACTTTAGTGGTTGTAAATTAAAATAAAGGAAACCTTAAAGTTGTTTTACTTATTACATAAGTGATCTGAGAACGTCTTCCCGTCCCTGAAGTCCAAAATGATAGTGAGAAGAAACACAGCAAGAAAAAAAAAGAAAAAAAAAAAAACACAGGCTAAGCAGGTGTGCTTTTTCCTCTTGTCTTTGCTGTACAGGACATGGCAGTTTGACAGTATTCTGTCTACCATCCTTAGTGACACAAGACTCTGGAGCTCCCCTATAATTAACCCTGGCTGAGCTCCAGCCCAGGTAGTGCAGGAGAGAAGGCCCACTGACTGCCAGCATGTCTGGCAGACGCCACCCTTTCCGCAAACCTGGAGATGATCCTGCACAGGAGACACGTTTGACACTCTATGCTGCATACACAGTGGACTCAGCAGAGATTCAGCCAACAGCCCCATCTGTGAAACTCATTATTAGATCACTGCTAAAGACTCCAGCAAGATCCTCCACAGCGAAACTGCAATCTATGGAGATTTATTTAAGCTATTTCCATTGATTATTTACACATTTTTCACTAAATAACTTTGCACTTTTAAGGTATTGGGTAAGAAAGTCACATTACAGAGAGACGAGCGTATTTTCTAAGCAAACATTAGAATATGAATGTGTACACCTTATAACAGTGGTGGTTTTTTCAGCTTTATTGTGCATCAGCATTTCTTATAAAAGGCCCCCAAGAGCTCTAAGATTCCAGGTATCATCTCAGTCGTCATTGGATAAAGAGAATCCATAAGCCCCTCATTGTTTGCAGTTTGACCAGGTGCTTGGCTCATAAAACCCCTACATTCATCTGCCAAAAAACTGCTGGCTTGCACACAGGACCTAAAACATCTCTCTTGCCCACTGCTTTGGAAATGTTTTATTCAAGAAGCTACTCTCCATGTGGAACTGCAGTCTGATAACTCTTGGATGTTTCGGAGGAGGAAACGAAGAGTTGGGTATAGACAGTATTTCTTTCCTATTTACTGTCACACTATGTTTCAGATGAACAACCAGATTTTTGATGTCAGAAAATTACAACCTGGATAATCTTTTTGAAAAAGTTTGAAGTTAATTAAAAAAATAGCTACAGCAAACAACCTGTGTCTATGTAAAAGAGTAACTAGCAAAAACATCTGAATATGTCAAAAAAAGAAGAAGAAAAAAAACACTGAAAGGTGATAAAAACTTTTTCACCTCTCTGCAGCCTAATGGTGTTACAGCATTTCCTCACTGTGTTTATCTTCATCTGAAACTAATCCATCTCAGGTAATGAAAGACTTTTATTATTTTTTTTTTTCCCATCACACATTAATCAAACCAAACACACAGATCATAAAAATGCACGACGGCCTTGATGTGGCGCTTTTCTCACCACCTTGCAATGAACAGCACTCTCCAAATTAAACGAGTTTCTTTTAAAGACCAGAAGTCAATTAATGTTTAATTTGACTGCAAATTAAACACTGAGAAAACAGGAGCTTTTCTATTAGATTAATTTCAGTCTGTTTCAAGGGAACATTACACCAATCGTGCCGCTTACCCTCACCTTCCATTTGGGCTGCACTTTTCTTTCAAAATGATTAATTCATGAATGGATGACTGCACAGGCCTCGCGAGCAAGTTTTCTTTCACACTACCAACAAAATCTACGTGATTTTACCATTGAATGTATCCAATGGAATACATAACATATGTTAACTCAGCATCAATTTGTCAGTTTCATTAGTCACATGAATTAAGACGGATTTAAACGGTAGCTGCACTACCATCTACCATTTGTAGGACTTTACCAAGTCCGAAGATAGAACACTCAGTCATTCACCCACTGATGGTGGTAAGCTACATTGTAGCCCCAGCGGCCATGTCCTGGTGCCACCGGGCCCTCTGACAACCACCAACAGGCAAGCATTGTGAAGTGTCTTACCCGAGAACACGAAGACTAAGATAGATGGAGCAGGGGTTCAAACATGCAACCCACCGGTTACAGGACAAAGTCCTACCACTGTTGCACCTATGATCAAGGGCTCAAGCTTAAAATTATTTTTCAAAATGGTAAAATTTACAAGAACAAGGTAAACAAGGCAAAGCTAAATTTGTTTAGTCATTGGCAAGCTTCTGGTAAATTGTAACGAAATTATAAAGTTTATTTATATTGGATTGTTTCATGAAAACAACCTACCTTTTTGGCATAATTCACAAATTTTCAATGGAGATCAGTCAAACCAATATTGTTAAGCAGCAAACCAGGAACCAGAATACCCAAAGGTAACCATAAACTGAAAGATGCTGGAACACAAGGGTCACTGTATGCAATAAAGCCAGTTTAACACCACCACCAACTGAGATGACCAAGAATGATCCTCCTGTTTGACAAAAACCTGAAATTACCCTCATATGCAATCCAAATAACTAAAAGAGACCACCTTTATGGTCATTGGAGACAAAGTTTGAGGTATCTGACCACAACGACAAGCGATTTGTTGGTAAATTTCAAGTTGAGGCTAATAGTCCATAAAACTTTACCATTTACTATGGATGACACATCCAAGATGGTATGAAAATCTTCAAGATTGACCTTGTATGGATGAGAGCTAATCCACAATAATTTCACCCAATTATTGTTCATTTTAAGCTGGACACTATAAAAAACACCTCAAATGCATGAAAAGCCACGATATCGCAAGTCACTAATAAACACGAGTGACACTCTAAAAAGTGTTTTTGGGCTGTAGTTCATCTTATGGACTTATTTACATTAATTTAACTTAATTCTTTTGCTTTTGCTATGACAACTTACTTTTTTGTGTTCATTTAACTCAAAACTTACAAATCTTTAACCTGAAGGAACTTTTCACTTTGACTTTACTTAAAACAATTGAGTTCAACGCCAGTTTTGTATCCTATGTCTGACCAACTCAATTTATTATGATCATCCAACTCAATTCACTAAGTTCTTCCAACTCAATTTGCTAAGTTTTTATAACTTAATTCATAAGGGGGTTTAACATGACAAATTTAAGTCATTCTTACTCAAATCATTTATTTTGTTCTAATAAACATTTTAAATCTCTTTGATTTAATTCTACAGAAAGTCAACTCAAACTTTTAAGAAGTTCCAAACTAAATTTAAATAATCTTTTTACAGTGTCATCTAAATACACAAATCTTTTCCTTAAATAACCTTTTTCACTTTGACTTTACTTGAAATAATTTTGTGTCCCATGTCTGACACCATGACTCAAGCTTACAGGGACACATTCCCAGTAAGCGACTGTGGCTCTGTGGATAGAGTAGTCGCCTTGTAATCGGAAGGTTGTCAGTTCGATTCCAGCTTCCACCTGCCGTATGTTAATGTGTCCCCTGGGTACTTAATGCCAAGTTGCCTAGCATCTGAGCATTAAATACATGTGTGAATATGTGCTTTCAGTGGTCAAAAGTGCTATTTAAGTTTATTTACCATTTTTGAAGTAAACTAAATGATTTGAGTAAGACTGACTTAACAAATTGAGTTGGGTGATTATAAAATATTCAATTGGTTAAACTTAATAAATTTAGTTGGATAAACTTAATTGAATTGCTTGTTACCTACAGAAGCAATTCAATTAAGTTGGTTCAACTTTTTTCTTTTTAGAGTGGAATATATATTTTCACACTCAACTATCAGTTTTCAAAAGGCAGTAAGCATATTGAGATTTTGACGTAATTTCTGACACTAATTTATCCAAACAAACTCTGGAGACAGTATTAGAAAAAACATCAGTGACTTCTTGGCTGATTTACATACACTGGTCCCTCTCAAGGGCTTCAAACCATCTACAACATTTAATATGCTTCAGTCACCTTTATGCATCGGGAGGAGTTATCTTGCAAAATAATTATTGTTGTGGCAACGGTTCCACTTTCTCCATGCACCTGTATGATGAAAATAAATGCTTTGAATTAAATTGAATTCAAAGCTAATAACTTGCCATTGGAATTCTACCAACATTACAAATTAAAAAGCAGAATTACTTTGCAAGGAGGAAGGCTAACAATTTAATCTTTGTTGAATGACTAAATTCAACAAAGATTCGATGATGACCTCAAAGAAAAGGTTTCTCTAACTTGTTTCTCAATGTGGTGAAGCCTGCAAAGATGTTTGTTAGGCAGCAACATGTTCATGAAAACATAAAAATCCAATTTAGTAAAAAACGATTTATCTAAATAACTATCAAAAACAGTCCGAAATGTCTATTACTAAACATCCCTGTGCGATACAAGATATCCCAGTTAGCATAAATGTCCTTAAAAAGCAAAAACTTCATTTGCTTTTTCATTAAGTATGGAATTGATGGCTGTCTTTAAGGGTCAGACAATATTCCGGAGTTTTACACAGGTTAAAAACACACAGTGCTGAACATATCAGCTGGGCACAAAATACCCTTCTGTGTTCACTGTCACCTCCTGGTACCTTCACGCTCTGTGGATATATCTGAGAAGAAGGGAGGGAGGAGGGCAGGCAGGGGAGAGCCAGAAACCAGGGGCTGAGGCCGAGGAGCCTGGATAAATTAGCCAAACCACTTAGGTGATTTCAACTAAAATTAGCAGTGCTGCCTGTGGGCTCCATCAATTTTGAACTTGCTCAAACTCTGACAAGCATGGGGGAACTTTTTCCCCCCTTGGCCTCTATCGAGAAGCCCCACTCTGCCTGGCTTGCTCTCTTTCTTCCTTATACCCTGTGCTCTGCTTTCCCTCTACATTTTACTACAGGGATCTTCAATTAGGCCTCTTAACCACTTTGCATAATGAGTACCACACATGATAAAATATCATTCCCTAATTCTTACCTTATCTACAACAGTGTAATAAGTACTGTTAACCACAACATGAAAAAAAAAATTATCTACAACCAAGATGTAGGTATAATATAATTATGAGGCTGCTTTTATTCAACCTTAAGTTTGCAATCAATGGTGATTAAAAAAAAAGTATGGTATTAATTTTTGAGATCCACACTATATTTCTAGCTCTTTGGTTATAAGTTAATATAAAATAGCATTTCAGCAGAGCGGTTTCTTCCTCACAAAAAATATCAGATATAATGAATGGAAATTGAAAACGGCTTTTTTTAAAGTTATTCTGCAAAGGTGACATGGGTAACACTTTCTTTTTACATTTATTTTAACAAGACAATTTTATGTTTAGCTGCAAATGTGTCTTTTCCGCAATGGGGATTCAGTGGATTTGGATATTTATTTTATAAATAATTATCATTTTAGTAAGGATAATATAAGGTTACACTTCACATCAACAATGAATTTTAAATCTTTTAATGTCAAGGTTAAATAAATGCTTTTTAAAGGAACTTCATGTCATTTTAACACTTTAATGTAAATAGAAATTATTAATAAGAGTTAAGAATTTTGATTTTAAAGAAATAAAAGTCTTCAAAAAACGTATTTCCATTGAAACATGTTTCCTAATAGATTGCACAATTCAGAAAGTTTCAGTCAAATACGTTTCAAAAGACAGATGTACATATTTGTATGTCTGAGTTATAACTTTACACTGTATTTTACCATCTATGTGTGCGCTTAAGAGTCATCTTAATCCAATGACCAGCCACACCCATAAATGTTTAAGTACTGCTTTAAATGGACAGACTCACAGTTGCGAAAGAAAAACATTTTTAAACTCCAGTCATTTCTTAGCATGGGCGTAGGTTTGGGTAGGGACGGTAGGGACATGTCCCGACCAATATTCACGGGATATGAAAAAGTCCCGACCAATTTTTGCCATATTGGCTCAAAGAACGTGGATCTACGATCTTTGATTAGCAGCAACAGGCGGTGCGCGGAACGGAAGCTTCTTAGTTTGACATTTATTATGAGCCTCCGAGACCGTGTCGGAACGGTGCTGTCGGGGGGTGGGGGGAGGGGGAGTCAGTTGAATCGTCGGACGTTCTTTGATTAGCTGCAAAAGGCGGCGGCTAGCTGGGCACACGCGTCTCCTTCTGAGTCTCCAGACCATGTCGCCACCAAAAAAGAAAAGGACAGACATTAGAAGTTATTTCGCTACGTCGGCTGTAAGTACAGTGAGTGGACCCATAAGTTAGATATCTATCACGCAACGCATTTGTTGTAAAGTCCGGTGTTTAGTAAGGTCAGCACTGAATGTGAGGTAGAATAGGTCTGTTAATTATGTAATATTTTTTCACATAGGATGCTCAGACAGCAGGACAAGGGGCAGAGCAGAACGATGGAGAGGTGGCTGGAGCTTCAGGGCTCCAGGTGAGGTGTTAGTTCTCAGATATGAAATATGCTGTGAAATTATCTCAGTAAATATGGCATTTGAAGTGTTAGTCTTAAATTAAGTTAAGCTAGTGTGAATACAAACCAGGTTACGCTTTGTTTTCTCTATAGGAGGCAGTCAGTGTGAGTGCCAGTGACCAGGGAGTATCCAGAGGATATTTCTTTTGATCTTGTAACGTTTGCTGAATTTTGTAAAGGAAAAAGTAAAGTGTTCTTGAACTGATCTGCTGAGTATGACTGTATCTGGTTGTATACACAAGATGTATGATATGGTTATGGTTGGGGGGAGGGGGTTATTAAGCCAATGTGGTTTCCCCCCCCCTTCTCAAAAATGTTCGGTGCTCTTGGGCATTTCACTGTGCTGCGGGGGGGGGGGGGTGTCAAGGTCCCCACCAAAACTTAGACCGAACCTACGCCCTTGTTTCTTAGTAATAATCACCTTTTATTGCATAATTAATGCATTAGCCATTAATCAGTCTGCATCTCACTACATCACATTAACATTCAAATAAAGTCCCAGAAATAAAAAACAATAGATAAAACTATTTCTTTTACATTGCGTAAACATGCATACCGCTCGAGCCCACAAAAAGGCAGATGGAAACAAAGACAAACGGGATAAATAATTTGATTAAACCAGCCAAGCAGACTAACGTACCTGATCCTTTAAATCACTGCAAATGAAGACACTCGGAGACCTGAGTGCTGCAGAGACTCATTGCATATTGTCATTATAATTGGTTGTCACACAAATCCAAGAGTCTGAGTTTTAATTCTTAACAGTGAATTCTAAATCATCTCACTCGGAGATTACTTAACCCTCCATTTGTTCACTTAATAGGAGCAGTGTTCCAATTAAAATATCTTATGCAAATGAATCAAATTTGTGATAAAGCGTCCGGCGACAACTGACTGTAGAGAAATCTGACAATGACGTAAATAAATACAACTGTTACGTCAACACCCATCGATTTGTACTTTGTTACTTGGTTATAAAAAGAGCAAAGATTTGAAAAACTATACTTTATGAACTGTCATAACCTGATTACCAGAGTTTGACAGTGTGAGCTCGACAGTACACTTTCTCAAAAGACCAGTGGGTTTAGTTGGTACCAGTTTTAATACAGCTCTTTATGATCTAGATGAAGATGTTCCATTTTATTTAATTATATAACGAGGCAGTGAAAGCTGCTTACTCATATTAAAAAATCAAGTACTGAACAACTCGACTGTTACTTCACAACGACGTTACGGTACAGTGATGGTACTGAATTTTAATCAGTACTACTGCCAGGCGTGAATTTTGCACGCCGTCTTCTTCCGATGTACTTTTTTTTTTCCAATGATCCGAGACATTTATGTTTGAAACAAAGAAAATCTTGAAATGTGTCAGAAACAAACATTTTTAATAGCTCTGTTGGATTACAAAGTGATCTTCGATAGCCAGTAAAACAAAACGGAATAAAACAGTTAAAAAAAAAAATAAAAATTACGAATTTAATATCTAAATCTATAGTACCTGAAGATAAATCTTTCAAACAAGCAAAGAGGTTAACATTTCTCAACTCCCTCCAGTGAAATAACTTATTTGCTCAAACGTTACATGAATTAATTTAGCCTCAACCTATGTCGTGTACTGGGCTGAGGCTGGTAAAAATGTATGCAGACAAATATTCTCATGTCTTTTGGGAATGTCTAGCGGAGGACATTTCTCTGGGAATATGGAACATTCTTTATTCGGCATAACAGCTCCTGCAAACCTATTGTTTGCAGCTGACACAGTGCTCCGTGGAAGCATGTCAGCTCTTATATCAAATTTGCCATTCTGACCTCCGCCCTAGTTTCAAATGAAGGAGGGGGAAGAAGTGCATGTGAAACAGACTTGGAGAGTTTTAGGGTGAATGAATGCAAGAGAAGTTGAAGAGAGAAGCGTTCCAAGGACAAGACTAACTTCCTAATGGAGTCTCCAGGAGCTGGAGAGTAGTTCACCACAGCAGAGGAGGGCAACAGGAACAACAGCTCCCTCTGGGGTGAAAAGACAGGGCAATGGTCAAGGGTAACAGAGAGATAAATAACTAGATAAATGACAGCTTTGTGCATCCATTAACTTTATAAATGAAGCATCAGATCCTACTGTGCTCACATTGTAGATGATATAAATGCACCAACCAATTCTTCACTTCAATGTGCCTTTGGCTGCATTCCCCCCCCCCCCCCCTCATTGTTGTTGCTTCAATCATTAATAAATTGAAACTAGACCAAGTTACTAGACCATTACTACAAAAATCCATTACAATTCTTATTTAATCTCAAGCTGATTTATGGCAACTGAACACAAAAATTCACTCACTTGCTGTGTTTGAAACTGACGGTTTGAGCAACTTGCTAAAAACGTGGTCAATAATTATCTGACCTCCTTTGGGTCATCCTGAAGGCATTGAAATTACATTCCAACATAGTCAGTTAATACTAGAATATGAAAACATTAAACAAAATGGGAATATCCCGGCAAAAGTACCATTTTCCATTCCTGACTGAATTCCACAACACTGATTCAATTTAGTTTAATTCAATTCAGTTTATTTAGACAGCGCCAATTCACAACAATCCTAGTACATGGAATGGTAACATCAAAAGTGCCCCAAAGACATCACAGCAACAAAATTTTATACGTAGTGATCTAAGTTACTTCAAACCTATAATGAATGTTTAGCAAACAAAGTGAAAACAAGACCAAAGCCGAACATAATTCTACACTGCAAGTTAAAACTTCCCGACAAAAATATATGAGGTTAAAAAGCAAACTTTATTATTAGTTGAAATGGTGCACTATATTAGCACATGTGGCATTAGATTACCATAAGCAACAAAGTTTAAGTTCAGAGGTAAAAACATCTCACAAATTGTATAAAGATTTTTTTTTGTTGTTGTTGATCTGAATTTTCATGGCTGACAGTAAAAAAAAAAGTTTATATTAGTGTTGTTATATTTTCTCACCAGCTCTGCGAGGGCGCAGTATTATGAAAAATCAACTTTTTTGAGCTTTATGTTATTTCCTCATCAAAACCATATCTGCAGAAAACCCATTCAAAGCATCTCCAAATGCAAGTTTCAGTACTTGTAATGTGACCTTCAATCTGTCTATGCAACCACTTTTCATTATTTGTCACATTTAAGATTTGTCCATTTTACATAAAACTGCAGAAGCAGTAATCTTGACCTAAGGGGAACCTAAGAAAATCCTTGACCCTATTGTTATACGTTGCCTGAAAAAACCCTTAAATGCCACTATTGCAACACATTCTCCATATGCCTCCAGATAATCATCAAAAGCCTCCGTTTTTTTTTTTTTTTGGTAAATCATCAAGTTTATTTTTTGAAAATAAAACAAATGACAGACGTTTCAGCCCCATGGCGCTTCATCATGTGGGCAGGATAGCAAAGCCAGGCAGCCTGATGAATGCCAAGCCAAGGCAAGCTGGAGGGAAGTAAAAGACACTCCTCCTCAAAAGCGCCCGTCGCCTTTCAAAGACAGCCTTTAATGGGTGCTCATCAAGAGGGTGCAGGGGCCCACCGATTCCTCCAGAGGAGGGGTGCAAAATGGCAGGCCACAATGCTTCAGCGGCGGGGACCTAGGCACAAGGCTGCAAAGATGAGCCCCTAGACCCAGTGGTGTATCCGAAAGGAATTGAGCTGCACGTCCCAGGCTTGTCCAACTCCCAGCCCAACTGTCACTGCTGGCAGTCAATTCAGCCCCTTCAAGCACATAATCTGTGCTCGTATGGCTGTTAAACACCACACGCCTCAGTCCTTCATTCATTTACTGCCATGGCATTGTTGAGTCTGCTGTCTTTCTATCATTGAGCCATGTAAGGATTTGGAAGGAAAACCCTTTCTCAGCATATGCTATCCTGATCAGCAGCAAGGCGATACGAGTGCAAGCAAAAACAGATTCTGTGAATGTTTAGAAGTAGACCGTCATTCATACCTGGAGTGAGTTGGGACAAATCGCTTTGCTGTACTGGTTTTGCCACACTGTAAATATATAGGGACGATCTGTGTGTACTGGGAAGACCAAAGGTACACCGACTGATTTCTTGCAAGTTGGAGACAAGAATCCCTGCATTAATCTGAGTGAACACAGTGGGTCTTAGGTGGCATGGTGCCATGCTGGAGTTTCCCCACTTACCGCCATCTCTCCTTGTGACAGAGTGATAATGTCACATGGGCGTAGGTGAGCAAAAAATGGCAGGCTGCTTGATCCTGAGCCAGCTCTTTTAATTGGCTAAAACAAAGTAATTTCAGAACAGTGTGGGGGGGCACAAAAGGGTAAATGATTGGACAGAAGGTCATTCCTTCTCTCTTACTCTGCTGTGTGCCATCCACTGACATTCCCAGCATGTGCTACGGT
The DNA here is from genome assembly GCF_051168715.1 of Poecilia mexicana. Classification (NCBI taxonomy): domain Eukaryota; kingdom Metazoa; phylum Chordata; class Actinopteri; order Cyprinodontiformes; family Poeciliidae; genus Poecilia; species Poecilia mexicana. The sequence continues at coordinate 12,365,213 of NW_028263375.1, forward strand.
TAATACCGAGATCTATTATACACTATCTTTTCACCATCTGCTTCACACACCGATAACCTGAGCTGGACGACTCATTCAGCTGAATTAACAAAAGGGAACAGATTTTTTTAATAACTTTTTTTTTTCTTTTTGCCACACCATCATTTTGAGGGTGAAATTGTGGACTTTGTTAGAAGGAGGTAATGAGAAATTGAGATGTGACTAATAGGTGGAAAATTATAACCAAAGTGATGTAACCATTGAATTTTAGAAAAGCCCCAACAGCTATGATTTTTAAGTGCAAGAAAGTAAATATTATAAATTACTCCAAAATTTCTTTCAACTTTTGCTTTTTTTTCCTCAGTATAATTTCACATATTTGAAAAATACAACATAGGCTGGCGTTTATAGTTGTAGACAAATTGGTTAATTGATATATTGGTTAAATTGGACAAATTGGTTAAAAATCCTGAGAAAAGAAAATATTCATTAGGAAGGAAATACATATTGGGGTTGAATAGAGATACTGTATGAATCAGTGGCAGGCAGCACTTGAATGGACACTTCCCTGAGTGAGATCCTCCTGGACTCAGAAAGGTTATAGTAATACAACATTGACAATAGATGTAATTCTTATTTTAAGATTTTTTTTCATAGGTTTAAAAAGCCCAAACATCTTTGAAGAATTGGTGACCAGTCCAGAATAATTCAGACTAAGTTGGTCAGAATTATCTACATGAGCACCTTAGCATCCTGGGTGAAGAGCCACATCACCTATATAAGTAATCACTACACATGTGAATATATGTTTTACTTGTAGTGGTACAATTTTCCTTCACAAAATAGCTCATATTAAGTCAGATTGGATGGACTGAACCATGCATTTTGAGATACTGGAAGCTTAGGACACTGTTGCTAAAACTAATCCCACTTCAGACTTCTTAAAATTCTCTCCCTGCTGTGTTTCTTCGGTTTATTGGGCTGTTTGTTCAATAATTGTTGGATTTTTGCTGCAGGTATCAGAGTAAAGAGAGGTGAATACTAATCCGGATTTTTACACTTCATCTGAAATATTGTTCTATGCCTAGGAATATTTTTATTGACCTCGGCAGATAGACATTAAAAGCATCACAGACAACAAATCTTAACAAGGGGATTAGGACTTTTTTCCAAGCGAACGGACAGCCTTTTATCAACGCATGTGTTTGCCTTTAGCCATGTTCATGTTTCTGAGCATGCATTCAAGTGTGCTCATATGTGTGTGTGTGTGTCCGTGCGCATGACTGTGTGGGAGACACGGAGACATGATGCACCTGTGCTAAACAAATGACCCCCATGCCTGTGTGAGTTTTTCCCAGGTGAGGCTGATGCATGGATCATGTGCTGCCGAGCGCTCTGGGCCACGTTGGCTTCCTGGGATCGTCTCTGAATGTGGCCCTGAATTTGCACTGAGCAAAAGGAACGGTTCGCCTCCTCAACAAATCCTTTACATCATTTGAGTTGGCAAGGAGACGAGTGTGCTGGACCGGCCTCCTCCAGCACAAATCAGGTGTTATCTGCCTGACTCTGGACACCACCATCAATCTCTCCTGTCCACTGGTCTTTGTCTGGAATCACACCAGCATCACATGACACATGGCCTTAACAACATGCATGTGAGATAAGCGATCAGGTCTGTCAAAGTTTAGCTACTGTATGTTGTCCCAATGTGGGGAATCCAGCTGACTGCTTTTGTAATGTTACCCAACTAGTTCCATCTCTCAGCTACTAAATGCCAGTCTGGCAAAAATGTAATGAAATCACAAAGAGCAAATATCAGTGGAAATAAAATGCACAAACTAAACTGTATCCATCACAGCAACCAATAATTTATTTGATATGAAGTAACAGCCATGTCTTATCAAAACTGCTGAATTTGTTGTAAGCTTTCACCTTTTACTGTAATAATACAAAACATTACTTACAATGTTTCAAAGCATAGAAATACATATTGATAAATTCAAATGTCTTAAAACCCATTACGATTTGCTCTCCACAACCGATGTTCTTCTGACTGATGCTAAAACACATCAGTAAAGTCATTGCTTTATTTTTTCCCTAATGGAACATACAAGTAAATATTATTTTAAAATGTTAAGTTACCTACTAGGACTCAAATAAGTTCATTTATTCTGTTACATGGCAAAATAACACTTTCTCTTCATGTCTTGACCGTATTATTTTGAACATCAGTCACCAGGAATCATTCAAAATTCAACAGCAATGCTTTCAACAGATTTAGGCAGACAAAACAGTATAGATGAACATGTAATGTAGGTCTTTCCACTGGTTACCTGCTAGGTGAAGAGTGGAGCTGATGATTTCAAACAACTTTTGAAGGCAAAGAGAGGTCTAGCCCCAAGCTATACAGCACATCTTAAAGTTCCCTGAGAATTTGCCTGAAGCCTTAGTTTCAAGCTGTGGCAAATGTTTCTGCGTTTTAGGCCAAAGATGATCAAGTATTTAAGGGAATAGTTTTGATTTTTGGAAGTGTGGAGTTGCTCTCTGCATCGGTTTCTAGCCTACGCTCAATGACCAGAGTTTGAAGAAACAGAAAGATTTTCACTTGGGAGACAAGATGACAGCTGGTCAGAGTGAGGCGGGTCTAAAACACATTCTAAAACATTTATGTTGCCATGTCTCTGTTGTTTTTTTTTCTTTTTTAAGGAAATATTATAAAACCTAGACAGTTATTCAGTTATTCGTTTGGACAATCAACAGTAGTTACTCTGGTCTCCTGAGCAAAAATAATGAGCAAATGCAACAGGTTTTCCAACTTGCAAATGCAATGCGGTGAAGTTGGAAATAAGAATTTAAATAGAAGCAAATTAATCATATCAGCTCCAAAAGGTGGCACAAGGTTTTATATATATATATATATATATATATATAAGAAAGTATTGAGGAACACCTGGATTGTAGGACAGTGTGATCGGTGCATAATTAATAATAACTTGAATTTGGTTCAATTACAAGAGTGCAAATTTCCACCCATCCCTAGCAGAGATTAAGAGGGTCCTTTAGAAGACACTTTGGGCCTGAGCCAGCAAGCAGAACCCAAACATGGCAAGTGGAGCAAGCAGAAATTAATTACCATCACAAGCCACAATTGTTTAACCCTGGAAAACATTAGATTAAAATTGCAGATATTTTTAGTCATATAAGAGAGGAAAATGTTAAGGAGATGGGAGAAACGAATAGTAAGTCAAAATATATTTACAGAAACATCATAAAGAAAAATCACAAACATTTTTTTCCTTTGATTTTTTTTTTACTTTAATAAACCTATACATTTTCTGAAAACGTGGCCGTCTTCAGCATATAAACAATAATCCACAAAGAAATAAAGCTTCCGATATGGAAATCAAACCAACTAGGAGCCAACCAAGTCCATCAAAAATCCAAAGTTTGTAATCTTTACGTAGTGCGGTCTATAAGAAATGTCAACCACAAGATTTAATCTTCCTATTTCTGTATCCTGTCTATTTTGGTCTGTCACATAAAAATAGGCTTTTAACAACCCAGCTCGGCATTAATTATTGCCTCTTACGCACTAAATCACTGAATAAAGCTGCAAATATTGATTGATCAGACAGCAGATATTTGTCAGCGACTATGGATAGCAGACTCACACATGGCAAAGAGCGACTCCGTCTTTCAATCACTGTCAGAAAGCAGTGCAGCGGCGCTGCGCTGATTGAGCCCCATCGTACCACACTCATTCTCTTGCTATGTCTCCTAAAGTAATCAGTTCTTACACACAAGAAGCAAATATTCATTAGTGACTTATTCATATTCAAAAGCTGCCTTGTAAAAGCAACAAAGGAGCAGAATTGTCACTGACAAGTGCCTAACAATGTTTCTGTGACATGCTGTGTGAGCTATGAACAATTGCAATAATCTTCTATTATCTTATCAAGTAAGAGTTGCTTTGAGGTAATCTGAACGGCCAGCTAGATCCCTTAACATTCAACTGGTAAGTTCATCTAAAACAGACATTTTTTTTTTTTTTTTTTACATGAAACTTAAAAATATTAAGAATTCATATTTGGGGGGGGCAGTACTCTAGGCCCTTATAAATAGTCAGATAAAATTCAAAAAATGAGAGAGAAAGATGGGCTGCAAAGTTAATAATTAGTTAGTTCTCCGCTCAAATAAATTCTGTCCAACCTCACCAGATTTTAATCAAAGGCTGAAAATAGTAGCTGATTGTAATCTGCACTCAGAAGTCACCAGGGGTGTTTGAAGAGCCCGACAAGCCTGCGAGTGGAGCTAATTCGATTAAGTGGCGGCAGTACCTGGAGGGGACGGATCTGTATCTCCCTCTTTTTTATTTATGAGATTAAGTTGCGCTTGTTATTCCAATATAAATAATCAAGCCATCAGAAATGATACTCTTTTTCAACTTGTATGTTTTCTCCCATGCATCCAAAAAAATAAAAATATTTGGTGGATAAACTTTGTGAGATTAATACGATTAATAACTAATTCTACCAAATCTAGGAAAACCTCTTGAAATTTCTAAAATGTAAAAAGGAAGGTTTACATATTTTATTTTATTTTTTTGTAAATAATAAAATGGAAAGGTTCAGACGAAAAATACAGCACAAACAGATCCTGTGGAACTTCCTGTTAGCACTCTTATATTTTCCAATAATATCCTATATTCAGTAAACTCTGAAAAGACAGAAGTGCAGACATCAGTCAATTATTTTAACATTTAAAATCGAGAAAAAGAATATGGCTTGTTCTGCTTTGTTACAGATCTTATGAAACAGATATAACCATTTTTCTTTCAATCTGATGCGATATTCCTCCATTCAACAGAGCTGTTAAAGAAAGGCAGAGAGCCATTTAGAAAGCGCCACAGAAAGCAAAAATAAATAATAGTTAAGAGGCTCTTTGGTTGAGCTGCTTGAATAATATACTTTGGGTTTTACAGTGTTAGCTGTCAGAGTTTTAAATAAAACCCATACACAAGCAGTGGAAAAACCTAAAAATGCTGATTTTCTTTCTGTAGTCTTCAACCAATGTCAGTTTCTTGCAGGCTGCATAAGGAGCTACAAGTTGGATATACTTTGCCTTAAAGACGTATTGTACCATTTTCACATTTTGTGTCATTGCAACCTGAAACATCAGTGTATTATTTTGAAAATTGTTGTGATACACTGTCACAAGTAGTGCACAGCTAGCTGAAGTGGAAGGAATCTGTAATTTTGTAAGAACATTTGGTCTAGTATTTTTTTAAGCTAAATGACCATCTCAGTTCATTGCAAGTGTTTTTTTTTTGTTTTTTTTTGTTTCATCCATCTTTAGATCAGCTCTGACCAGCTTATTCGTCATTGCAGAAGAAAAACAAGAACAAATCGATTTTGAAACAAAGTGACACGTTGTTACAATAATTTTGAGTAAAATGCAAAGAAAAAGCTTAAGTATATTTTAACTACATGCTGTTCAAAACTGCAACTAATATGTTGTGGACATTGCGATCACAAAAGCCATTTAAAGAAACCACTTTCAATTTCATTCTTGAGAAATTTTTGATAAGATTTAATTAATATCTAGACAGTTCACAATTGACTGATGTCACTGAATATTTTTTTTTTCTAATTACAATCTTAGCAACAATGAACTAGGTAACCTGTGAGAAATGTTACATAAACTCAATATTTAAATTTTTGCAAAATTAAATGACACCTGACTGCAGTCTTTCAAAATCATGAATAAATTGTCTTTATCTGACACTTTAATTTATAAATAGTAGCAAAGTAGCACATAATTAAGTAGATGTAATAAATTACATCTACTTAATTATGTGCTACTTTGCTGCTAAAATTTAGCTTAAGTATAATCTGCTTACTTACTGTAATTGTACAACAAAAAAATAGAACAATTTAAATATAAAAAAAAAAAAAATGAGGCGCTTTCCAAAAAATACAAATGTACAAATTATAAACAAAAACATATTAAGAAAACTTACTAGTGCCATTTTTCCAGAGTTACTACGCACCTCTTGGCTACTTTTCTGAAGGGGACTGAATACAAACACACACCAGCCCATTATCCTGATTTTGATGTATAGAACTTTTTTTTTTTTTTTATTGTGTAGCCTTATGTACTTTTACGTCAAAAGTAAGGAGCAATTTGTGATGGCCTATTGCATAAAAGGCAAATAAACCACATTGATGATTTTGGTTGTAGCATGAAAAAAATGTGGAAATGTTAATGAGGTATAAATACTTTTTTTTGCAAAGTAAACCACTTGTGAATGGTTTTTCTAAGGATGCATACACTGTCTGGGTTTAAGATAATGAATTTTGACAAATGGTGTCAAGCGGCATGAACATGTATTTAGTTTCCATCGTTTAAAGCCAAAAGAAAGATAGTTTGAAAGATACAGTTGGGTCAAACTTCCTGTCCACCAGGATTTTCCATGTGAGGGGGCTTACCCTCCCCTCTCAAGGGGCTTTCCACCACCCACAATAGAGGAAACGTGAAAGGCCTGGCACTTGATGTGACATAAGAAACCCTCAGAGCAATCCCTTATACTGCTCTCGCCACTTCTTTCCCTTTCGTCCTCTTCTGAGGAATCCATTTCATATCAGAGAGCCACAGAGCTGCGTGAAGCCAACCAGTACTTAGGTCACAGTGTACCACATTAAATTTAGACTCCTTTAACGCTCTCCAATAATGCATCTGGAGTAGTTCCGGTCAAAACTATTCAAATTTTTCCTATCTAAGATTCAAACTTCTGTAAATGGGCCACAGATCTAAGCCTTCAATCACCACTGGAGATTTCAAATCAAATCTGGTGTCTGTCACAAGCTGAAATTTCCTCGCCAGCCCCAGTTAAGTCACTGGTGATTCAAACTCCAAAATAAACCGTCCCAGTGGAATAAAACTTTCGTCACTGATGTCAGTTAAGTTTCTTGAGTTTGTTTAATTAGCACTGCCTGCTAGAGGTTCCACTCTAGTTTGTTCAAGCTTCACCTAAAATAAATCCAAACAAATGTTCTCCTCGTTTAAAGTTTGAGTAAGGACCGGTTTTCGTGTATATAATATGTTGCAAAAGTATCCATAAACACTTTTTGTATACAAGAGTGTGGCAGGAAGTGGTGTGTGAAATGGAAGGAACGTAAATTATGGTTTTCAAAATTTGCTACAAATCAAACTTGGAAAAATGCTGTACGCCTTTGTACACACAGCCTACTGTTGACCAACTTCACACATTCAGAGGTTAGAGGTGTGCCTCTTTTCAAAGTAGCTTATGTTCAGCCAGATTTTGTCTTGAGAGCATTAGAACAATTTTCAAGGCTTGCAAAATAGTCCCAACGGAGGTGTAGAGTGGTTGAGCCATTACAACATGATTGTTCCTTGATCTTAACCATTTAATTAAAGGTGTGGCATCGCGAGTAAGATCATTAGTGTCAAGTCTCAAGTCTTTACCATTCGTCCAAGAAAAGTGGTTTTGCCATCCATCACTGTTGCTTGCAGATGTCGCTTGTTCGTCAAATTTATGAGTGTACCAGAAATGTTCCGGTTCAGTACTTCTGTATATAAAAACGAAAAATGCATGCAAAAATGTTTGTATTAAAAATTTTAACACTATGTAATTAATTAATTAAAATGAATGTGTTAAAGTCCCAGCCCTATTCATAACACTTTTGTTTAACTATGTTCCCTAACATTAGTGAACAACTTTTGAGGACTTTGTAAATTGACTACATTCATACAGAAATTACACTCAGGAGAACTATTTAAAAGTTAGATCATTTCTTTGTGTTGCTCTATCACAAATCCTAACAAAGGTCAACCAAAGTGAGAAGAGTCAAATTGTGAATAGACTTCTGCAAGGTAGTTTATAGTGAAACGGACAACAAATGGCTTTGTAATATAACAGCAAAAAGTCCCTCATGGCCTGATTAAAAGCACACGGATGTCATTTAAACGATGGTAAATTAAGTTTTCTGCATCACATTGCACAAGATATAGATACTGGAAATTTTAACAAATAACATATTATAGGAAATGGTCACATGCTATTTGATAAAATTGGTCTAAAACTTTATAGAATCCCTCATGGGTAAAATACAGGACTCAAACAATTGTTTCTTACAGTTGGTAAGCAACAACATGTTAGTGTAAAGTGTAAAAAGCATAACATACTCTAAGTGTTTTAGTATTTTTATGAGTCAAGGGCAACCAGTTACATTTTTCTAAAGCATTTTGTTCATTTCATGAAGTTTTTTCATGCGGCTGCCCTTGTATCAAACACTTTAACGACTCCCACATCCTAACTCATTGAATAGATTTCAATCTCCTAGCACGAGAGAAAGATCAAATGCTCCACTCTCAATAATAGATAAAAAAAAAGTGTTAAACTCCCGCCTGTTCCTCCAGGGGCCAACCCTCTAATGTTAAACCAAAATAAAAGTTGCCTGACTAACCTATCTGAAAAAAAAAACATAGTCGTCTCTGACTTTCCCAGCCTCAATGCTTGAGGTCAAAAGTTTATTTTCAGGCAAAGTTGAATGCCACTACAAGGTATTTCTGGTGCAGCATACATTTGTTTTACAAGACTCATTTTCCTATTTTTTTTTCTCCAGGCACTACACCTTTATCAATAGCTTGTAAAATATGTTACACTAAAAACACATTTTAACCAAGTAGCAAATGTAAATAATATATATTACATATTAATTTCCCCGGTGTTTTAAATTATGCATTTCTGATGTATTGTGCATTTCTGTTCTTCTTATATTATCTTTCTTTATTAAGAGACAAAGAAAATAGTGCCATTAAATCCGTTTGATATACATGTGTTTCACTATTTTCTGAAATTATGAATCAATCAATATAAATATTCACAATTTAAAGCCTTACAGTCATTTGGAGAAAATCACTGATACAAAACTAGCAATTCCTCTGTATTAAGAATTGTCCACTGGTGGAGAATATTCAAAACAACTGTGACCATTCTCAGGTCTGGCCATCCAAACATAGCTGCTCTGAAAGCAGAGCGTAAGATGCCACAAGAAATTTCGTAAAACCCCAAATGTAATTAGGTGACCCATAACAGGCTTTTGCCACCATTTCTATAAATGTGCATGCCTGTACAAAAAAAAAAAAAGCACTATTCTTATGTAACTGGGATGTGTGCATGGAGGTGTGATCTCAATGAAAAACAACAGATTAAAATTTCTCAGAAACAATCTAAAGCGAAATTTTTTTTATAATTTTCATCAGGTTGTTCTTTAGCCTGATGAATCTAAAATTAAAGTATTTAGACACAAAGGACATGTGTTGCATAAGCAAACCTCGTACCAACACTGAAGCACAGAGGTGGATGTGTCATGGTTTGGGGATTCTCAGCTCACCAGTACAGCTGTCTCCATAAAACCGACCAACATTTGAAGAAATGTGAGCTCAGATCTCACTGAAATGCTGTAGGGTAAAATTAAACGGGTTGTACATCTCAGCCAGATGTTTGACTCTTAGTGGGGCAGATTTTCTTGAGGGGTGGCTACAAAAGACGTCTCACAGAAGTAATTTCAAACAAAACAGCTATTAGAAGGCATTGTATTTTTACATATTCCTTAGGTAATAAACATTTTTGTAAAATTATTTTGGTAAGTAAATCAAAGTTTATTTCCAGTGTTTAAATGTAATGAACATTAATACATGACTAATGAAACTAGTCAATTTTGCATTTATATCCATAAATCCATAATAAGATTGTATAAATGTAACAGTAAGGAAAATATCTTACCTGGTGGATTTTATATGTGAGGAGCAGGTTGCATACATCGGTGCTTATGTTTTGTTTTTTTGTTTTTTTCTGAGTAAACATAAAATCTGAGGAACACAACTTTTAAACATGTTGCATTGATTGCTACACAAAAGTTCAGGCATGTGAATAGTTTGTTTAGAAACATCACACACAAAAGGTGGCCTAATCAATCACCAAAAATTATTATATGAAAGGAATTTTGAGCACAACACATTTCAGTCTATTTATTCATGCTTGTTAAAAAAAACTGCTAAATGAAAATTTAACAAGATACTGGATATTACATTCTCTTCTCTTCAGACAAGAGGAACCAACAAAATTGTACATTTCTATTTAATACAATGTGTGTATGTCTTTATAGCAAAAAAAAAGTATTGCTGCCGATCTACTAAAGTTTCAATCACAAAAGACACAGATAAATACCATACATTAAAAATGTTATTTGGCTTTTGAAACCCATAAACAGCAATTAGACGTTACGTCAAAGTTTAAATGAGGAGCAGCTGTAACCATTTATGAAGCAGCACTGTGTGTTAGAGAAGACAAAGGATGACGGTTAACATTTAAGCGTCTGACTGGTACGAACAAACGGAAGCTGATGAAGTTACTACTTGATTTGCTTTTTAGAATTTAAAACACAGGAGGACGGAAACTTGATCTAACGTAGCAACACGATGAAACTTGAAATCCCGGATCTATCCGAGCTGTACATGCAGCTTCCATCCAGAAGCAAGAGAGTCCCAATTTCCAGAATTTGAGAATGCCACAGCCAAAGAAACACTACTGTCCACCTCAGTGGCATGCAGCCTCTACGCCAATGCCCTACTAAGATTTTGCGCAAAAGAACTACAAAATCCCTTCAAAGTCCTTGTTGCATATCCAAGTCGTGTCCATAACATCTAAATAATAAATAAATTATGTTATGCCAGCTGAGAGCTTTAACTTTGCATCCCCAAAATAAGACTGCAGGATAAAGTCTGGTAAAAAGAAGAAATAATATTTTTATACTGCAGCATCAGGTGTTATTTTCATACCATGAATCCAATTCCCAAAACATCTTTCCTTTTTTTTTTTTCAGGCAGGCAAAAACACTTGACAGGATTTAAAATAGTAGCAAATGGCATAATCAGAAGACAGCAGGTACCTTGTGCATTTCTTTTTTACTAAATCTATAAATATATCACTAGGCCAAACAAAAACAAACTGCTGCTAAAAAAAATTATGCTAAACCATCTACATATTTTAATGCCCTTAAAAGAAACCTATTTACTTCCATATTAGGTGTACAACTGCACACAAACGCAAAATTTCAGCAATGTGTGTTTAACACAAACTCCCACTAAATGAGCATCTAGACACCAGAGCTACAGCCTAATTTTTGGATGTATATCAGTTGCAAAATGAGCAAACAGGTGGTTTCACATCTTTACACAGAGCATTATCTTTTACAATCATCTTAAAAATGTATTTATGAAAATCTAAGGTGTGTGCCAGAAAAGGCTTGGACTATGGAACTGTAGTCCCAAAAAATATTTTACAAGTCCTGCATATTTCCATGCTGTCCTACATTTGACACCTCTTTTTCCAAAAAACTGCAGTAATTTCCTACTATTAGAACATTGTAACAATTAATCATGGGTAAGTAAAAAGCCCTGGCTACCTTATTTTGGAAACAAGTCCTATCTAAACCTTATGTTGATGTTGGTTTAGTCAGCTACTAACTATTTTTATTTGTCATGTGGTGTCCTGAGGAGAACAGGCTCATATGTTTGTATTTATTGTCTTGGAAATAAATGTATCAACTTACTAAAAGCTAGGAAAAATAGTAGAACTTGTGGTTGAGAATTTTAAGAATTTAAGCTTCTATGTAGCATTAGCAGGTTAAGCGTCAGCGCTAACACTAGCATGCTACACGAGTTTCTTAACACGGAGGTTGCCAATGAACAAAACATCTTAGCTGTGATGGTCAGGCCAGAGGTACATGACTTTTAAAATGAATATTAAATTAATTTTAAAAGTTTGTGTTTTGCTTTACCTAATTTAGCAGTGCTAATCCTAAAGTCAAACTTGGTTGCAAACTGAGCGTTTTAAACGTAAGGCAGTTGTTGCTAGTACAATTTGCCTTTTAGTTGTTTTTCGTGAGGGAAAACAATACATACAATAAGTAGATACAATAATAGTTTTAGATACAACAGATTTAAAGGTTTATTCTGCTTTTGGTCACAATGTTAAAGCAAAAGTCAAACTAGCTGACAAATGTCTAATACCGGTAAACAACACGTATTAGCTGTGGCTGCCAGGGATAAGGTTTACATGCCACCTTCATAAAAGCTCATATTCTGCTTCAGCTACATTCAGCTAAAGTCAAACTCACTCGCAAGCTGAGCTTCCTAACCATAAAGCAGCTGTTGCCATTCAACAGTCCACAGCTGGTTGCTTTAGAGCGAGATAAATGGTTTGCATGCCGCATCATCAGAATACATTTTTTAAAAACGTATCAATAATGTCGTGCACCTTTGTTGGAACTCATTCCTCTTTTCTTTCCCCCTTTTCAGTAGAAAGGGTAAACCGACTGGGCAAAATGATCTCAACAGTTAGAGGAGCCCATTTAAAGAGAAAAGGTTGGAATTCTTTGCCAAAAGTGGTAGCGACAAAAAAAAAAAAAAGAAAAGAAGAAAAACTGACTTGACTTCATCAAAATTAAACGAATACTGCAGATTGAACAGCAAGGCTTTATACATGAGATATCAAACTAATTAGGAAATTTCAGCAGACACATTTGACTTTTTTAAGTTTTCAAAAAGTTTTTCTAACACTTATTTGAAGCAATCTCCTTCTCACAGTAGCCAACATACACTCTTAGTGTTTGTAAAAAGAAAAAAAAGGGAGAAATAAACTTTTAGTGAGGTGAGAAAAATATTTCCATAGTGCAGAGATTGTCTCACTTTTTTTTTTTCCCCCATTCAGCATTACATAACACACCAAAGGCGTTCTTTTTTCCTGTCTTTCTCTTTCCCAGACGCACTTTAATCCTGTGCATAAAAGGGTGGGGTGAATATGGGTCAGCAGGTTAGGAGTGTCTCAAAGTCAAACTTGTGAAAGAAGAAATCAATCCTGGAAGCTTCCAAACTACCTGTCTTGGCCTCTCTATTACATAAGCGCTCAGGCAGCGCGCGCCAGCCCACAAAGTTCCACAGTTTCGCCTTCAAGAGGTGTATTAATACGCGCTAAAAGTGAAGACCCTTTTTTTACGTTTAAATTAAGCAACCGGGGTGATAGGAGCTGAGGAGTGGGTGAACACTATTCTTTAAGAGTGAACAAGATCCGCGATCATGATGATGATTCCTGCTCTCGGTTGCGCGCCTCTGTTTATGGCTAAACCTGTTACATAACCAGCTTACATTCCACATTCACCATATCACATTCTAAATATACCCCTCGCGCGCAGCACAGGAGGCGAGTATACGCATGCAAAACCCCGACGTTCAATGAAATAATTGTCCCACCTACACCGCTCGCTTTTAGCGCAATGTGAACTCTGCTTGTTGGGAATCAGCAGAGAAATCCTTATTTCTTTGAACTTGGCCGAGCCCGGTTAGTCTGTGTACTGGAGACAGTGGAGAGGGGGTGTGGTTAAACATACTGTCTTGTACTGTACAACATGGACGGGACGTGATGGATAAATCATGTAAGAAGAACCAGACTTTTTCACGGGCTGGAATATGATAGCTCGTTCCGCCTTATTGTTAAATCGTATTAGGTTACAAATAATAACAATAAAAATATTAATATTAATAATAGTAAAAAATATATATATATGCGAAGCACCTTTCGGTTTGCAACAGTGTATAATCCAGCTGCATATTGGAACAGCCTAAATCAGTGACAACCCAGCGAGACGACGTTGCGTGAGACACTGGCGGAGGACACGTCCCTACGACCAAACAGAACGGGACTGATCGATAAACTAACCCCACAGTTTCCCCAAAGTTCACTTTCGACACTTTCGACAAAATAGCGCCGGAGCGGGCAGGTTGGCCTGTTTGGGCATGGGGAGTAGCTCCAGTTAGTGGGGTCTGAGTTCCTGGATAATTGATTAATCTTGCAGTCGGAGTAAATGTGACATCTGTGACCGTATCACCCCCCCATGATTTTGGCTGTCAGTGGAGCAGCGCACACATACATACACCAACCAAAGCGCTAATTACAATCAAACTGGTCAAATACCCCCGCTTGCATATAGATATATATTTAAAAAAAAAAAAAAAAAGCTATGAGGTGAATTAAAGCAGGGTGCAGTTATTTAGGAGGTTGTGCGATTTGATTTATTTTGAAGTTGGATTAAAATGTGCCTCGATCGGTCCGCGTTCCTCACCCGCCGAAACTGTCAAATTGCTGCTCGCTTACCTCTGTTGGTGCTTGAGCAGGTCTGCTTTCGAACCGGGGCTGGATGGTCCGCTTTCCGGAGCGTCTCCAGGTTTACCGGGGTTTCCCTGACCGGGGTAGCCGGCTCCGAGGCGCTGTTGCCCGGGTCGCTCGCTGGATCTGGAGGGGACTCCATGTTGATTTTTTTCTCTCCTTTTCTCGGCTTCACTGTCAAACTAATGCTAATGCTTCAAACTAATACTCTGCGATCTTGTGAGCTCCGACACTACGTCCTGCTATCTAATTTAGACTAGAAGTAAGAAATGAGAAATGCGAGTCTGTCTGGTGGTGGGTGTGTAGGTTTGATTGTCCACTAGCAGCGCTAGTGAGAGCTCCAGTCATGCAAGCTTAAGAGGGAGAGGTTGTCAATAGCAGAAGAATAGATGGTAGGCCTGAAAGTAATCCAAGCTGATCGACCCTGTGCAGTTTTACATGAGAACTGGGGTAATTTAATGCAACGCAGCCTTCACCAAAGACCAAAGAATGCATGCATTTAGATATTAAATCAAACAAGAGATTATACTTTTTTTTTTTGCTTTTACTATACAGTCCTCTTACGTTTGAAACTTAAAGTTGCTCCAAACTATCACAAAATATCATTACAGAATTATTGCAAGATTAAAAACATTCACTTTAAACATTACACTGTATGTCAAGCTACAACATCAGTGTAGTGTTTTGCAAAAACTACACTGTAAATCATTTATTAGTTCCATCTTTGTATTTCTTGTCAAAGTTTTTCGTAGCTAGGAACATCTTATCTGAAAAATTAGCCAAAAGCTGCAGAGGTGCATGAAATATTCACTGCAAAGTCCTTTAGTGGGCATTGCTTTTGCAGGCTGAGGCTCACTACAGCAGTCTGCAGGCTTCTTTCTCTCAGACATGAAACTGCCCATCCTAATGCCCGAGAATTCAAACGGGACTAGTCAGTAGTCAGTTCATTATTTTCATCAAAAATCACCATCATCCTAATCTCCAACATCCCCCTGTGGGAGGAGCGGACTGCATATATGAGTAGTCTCCAGGAGCTGATGAAAGAACTCTTCCCCCTTACTCACAGAATAACATGCGGGTCTCCGCTCTGCCTGATAAAAGAGGGAGCTGACAGCGCTTTGGAGAGAATGCGTTTTAAGATACAATGCTGTCTGTGGCTGCCATCAAACGTCACTCTAGGAAGCGGAATTCATGCACCGCTTGTTGCGCAAAAAAAAAAAAAAGAAAAGAAAGAAAGAAAAAAAAAACCCTGCAAGCACCATGCTTTCTGCATGTGATCAGCGGAACCACGCCTCTTCAAAGCAAGGCACGTGGACTTTGACATGGTCCTGCCCTTCAAGCAGACTGCTCACACAAGTCATAAAAGTGACGAAGCCAAAAGCTTTATCCCCTTCAAGACGCATTTTAAACAGCTGCTTTAATGGCGTGTTTAAGCGAAGAAGTTAACTTCTCACTCGGTTTATGGTTCAAAAAAAAAAAAAAGAAAGAAAAAAAATCTGTTGAGTATCTCACTTGTGAATAAGCAGTCGTCTTTCAAACAGTTATTTGCTCATCACAAATTAATTGTCTCTGAATTTGCGTACAAAAAAATGTTCACCTCCAACCTATTTGAATTTTCATTAAAAAAACTTATTTTCAATGGATTTCTGGTTTTGTTGGGAATAAACCAAATATCCTTCTGATGAACACATAAAACAACTAATGAGGATTTAACCAATAAACAGTTTAAAATTTACACTCATTTTTGGTAAATATTAATTAATATTTCTGAGTACAAGTTCTAACAAATAAAACAAAAAATACTCCACTACCTTTAAAGAAATAGCCCATTCTTAGCTTGTAAAAGTAGTTACATTTTATACAGTTCTGAAAATGTTGCTTATATGGATCATACTTTAATAATAATAAAAATTATAAAAGAAACTAGAAAAAACTCGATTCTGATAAAATGTTACTGAAATAGTAACCTAATAAACTTTAAAAGCTATATTCTAACCTTAAATTTCTAATAATTTTGCCAATAAAAGCAGTGCTGTAACTTGTTAAAGCTGAATGCAGGATTTATAAATGTATTTTAACAAGGGTCCTCTTTATAGCAAGTTTGCCTTTAGCATTTACTCATCCAGTTAAAGCTACATACAATTTTGCTTGAACTCTATTTAAACAGGATGGTATGTAAACCTTTTCCCTTTACACAGCTAAATGTCTTCCTCATTGGCAATGACTGCCTCACATTTAAAAGGCGTCAACTTGCTAACAATTTTGACAGTAGCACTCTCTAAATACTCAAAGCTGGAAACAAATTTAAATTCATAAAACTTTCCACACCACAAGTCTTACGATGGCTTTTAAGTCTTGCTAAGCTTATATATTCGCTGATTGTGCAACCCGTAAACATATCAGTCCTCAGTCCTACTGTTCTCTGCTGGACACAGCTCACTATGAATGAACTTGGCAGCTGACTGAACCAACATCTTCATTCAAATTCTTATCTAAAATGCTTTTGTAGGATTTGTAGATCCACACACCAAGAAGCGTTCTTCTAATCATAACGTCTCAGTGGATGTTTGTTTTTTTTTTTTATTTATTTAAAGGCAGAAGAGGAGGCAACAACTACCTCAGTGTTAATAAGTTTTGCATTTAGAGTTAGAATTTGATCATAGTTATGAACTAGTATGCCTATGAACTAGTATGCCTAGAGAGGAGACAGGGCGTTTGCTGTTGCAGCTCCCAAACTTTGGAATTCTTTACCTATGTCGGTAAAACAGGCCTCTTCTTTAGCAATTTTTAAATCTGCTCTTAAGACTTACCTTTTTCGGTTGGCCTTTGATTCAGTTTGAGCTGCTGCTTATTTATCTGGATATGTTTATGTATTGTATAGGGTGTTTTAAGTCACTGTATTGTTGGTTATAGTGTGTTTTAATTTTGATTTTTATTTGATTAATCTTGTGATTGTACAGCACTTTGGTCAGTGGTACTGTTTTAAAGTGCTATATAAATAAACTTGCCTTGCCTTGCCTAATCAAAATGGAAACAAGGATTTGGACAAAATTTTCCTACCCTTCAAAAATTGTCTTTTGACAATTTAACAATTGTACCGTCTTTCACCATCGGTTGAAAAACAGGGTAAATCCGAGACAGATCACCAGTCCATTGCAGTAATTGTAGGCCATTACTGCTACTACTAGTAAAATCATTCAGAGTTTGAATGAAAATAAACCCTAAAATATTGTTAGTGACATTATGAATGAAACACACATATTGGGAGGATATGCATATGGTGATGTTTACCCTGTCACATCGGCTGCATTCATTTAGCATTTTAACTAAGGACAACAGTGATGATTCAAAGTACTGTGAAAAACCGTTATTGTCAGATTAAATATGAATGATCAAGCAGATGAAAAATGAAAGTGACAGGTGCATTAGCAATAGAAACGGGCTCTGTCTTTCTCTGTGCCCCAAATTTGAATGTTCATCACTAACAACCTGGCTTCACCTCCAACCTCTATAAACATGTCGACAGCATAATAAAACCTCTTAAATATGGCATTTGGTTTTGGTTTGTCACACCAACAGAAGGAGTGACTCCCCTCTGGTCACCCTTTTCAAAACTTCCGCAAACGTTCTGAAGGAGTGGATGAATGTGTAAGTAGCACACTTGAGAGTAAAGTAACAATAAAAACCCAGTAGTAATCCTCCTTATGAAGATCTTGTCACATTCATCCCTTGGAATGCTGACCATTTTATTTTCAAATGTTGCTTAAGATTATTAAGGTGTGTTATCGGTCATTTCCCGTGGTTCTGCAGGAGCTTCCAGTGAGTTTGGGGTCATCTAGCAACTTGGATCTTTGTCTCTGTTGTAGATTTGATTGTTTGCTTGGGCGTACTATATTGGATGATCCAAAAAGGGGATAATACTGTCAGACAGACAGCCTCCTAATTTTATCCAGAATAACTTGCGATAAAGACAATTCGGTATCAGTGTCTGGAAAGTGTCAGAGTCCTGTGACTGATACCCTAATCACCAAACCCCATCACTGTGTCTTTAGTTGTTTAACAGTGCTGTTAGAAATGAAGTCCAACATCTCCACTTTGGTCTTCTCTTCTGTGCAAAGCGCATTATCATAGCAGCCTCGGGGTCTGTCCAGATGCAACTACTCAGATTTAGGCTATCAAGTTTATGTTAAAGAAAGCTGCTGGTAATAGTTCCAAACTAGCCATATGTTTTTAGTCTCTCTCTAGTTCATTAATTTAAAAATGTAACACTCTAAAGGAGGCCTCCACAAAATCTGAGATATATGTGGGGAGTTTTTTCCCCCAGTTCCTCTATGTAAGGCCTCTAAGAGACCACATGGTGAATATACATGGGTGATTTTTTTTTCTTAAAAGTTTAGCTGTTGTGCTCAATATTTCTATATTTCTCACTGTCAGAATAGATTAATTGAATGGTATGAAATCCCTCCATCCAGTTCCTTTCTACACAATTTAGTTGATTTCTTTCCAGCTTGACATTGTGATAGCACACACTACATCAGAACAAACTCACACAAAAACTATAGTAAATGTATCGGCTCTCTCACTTGTTGATGACCAGTCAATCAACATTTGCTACTAACCCTTGTGATTATGTTGGAAGAATTTTTAAAAAATATGCACTTTGTGCTAAGTTGTTACTGAACTTTTGCTGCTTTTTTTTGTCAAATACGTGGCTCCAAATGTCACATTTTCTAAAATGCTTTTTTTTAAACATAGGAGAGTATACTTTTTACTTTTTAAATGTAGAACAAATGCAGTATATGAAAAATGTCTTGTTTCTCTTGCATATTTAGCGAGTTTGCTCGGATTGCTGCGACTATTGTCCAGGATCAAAGTTTCAACTAATCTGTTCATCTCAAGAGAACAAATCCACTGAATCTTTGCAGAAAGATTGTACAATCTTTGCACATTAAACAATAAAAATATGAAATGTCAAAAGGAATCAATTTTCATGTTTCCATTACAGCCCTCCTGCATGCAAGTCATCAAGATAATCATGATGTAACTTTTGGAGCTGTGCTGTGCTGAAGGCTGGCTTTTTGAAAGAAAGCCAGAATGAATATCTTACTGCCAAGTGAAGAGGCCAACTTTCATTCCTTCTGCTCAGCTTCGGTTCCTCCAGATTTCCCTGACCTCCTGACTCACTGCAGTATGACAGCATGAACCCCAGATTCAAATGTATCGCCTGTTGCATGCTCAGCAACAAGGCTGGAAAAGTAAAACGTAGGTCAATGTCATCTAAAAAAAAAAGTGAAACGTGAACAACGTCTTTGGTACCCGAAGTATTGAAAAAAAACGTGCCCCTGCAGAAAGACGGTGATCAGATGAGACTAAAACTTAACACTCTGGCATACGTGCAAAATGATATGTGTGTGGGAAAACTAAAAGAAGAGTGGGCAAATATTTTTTGTCTGTGAAAAATTTGCCCACAGACTAATAGCTGGTAGAGACACTCTATAAGATGTGCAACCTTCATGACACTGAAAGGGGATTCTAAAATGTTTTAAAGTGACTGGCTACATATGCACACCATACTTAATACACACTTTAGATTTTCATTTAAAAAAAAAAATAAAAATCTGAAAACAATTCATTATTCTATTTCCCCCTTAACTGTAAATTACATTTAAGTTTGTGGTTGAAATGTGACAAAATGTGAATCAGTTCAAGGTTGTAGATTTTTTTTCCACAAGAATAAGTTTAGACATCATGCAGCACACACAGATAAAGGCTCACTAAGCACTACTATTTGATTCCATCCAAAAAGGCGCAAGGACAAGTCTGAGAGTGCCACTTTAATTTTTGGGTTAAAATGAATTATGCTGCTGTCACATTGCTGGGAAGGCGACGGGGTGGGTTGTGTCGTATGCGAAGTGCGTAGAGTAAGCATGCCCGCCGTGATCAGATGATTGATTAGGCTGACACTGGCTCAGAGGTGTAACACTGCTCTATTTTTCTCCCTCATTATGTAAGGCTATATTTCAAATCAGGAGCGCACTAGAGGAAGACACCAGAGACACAAGACAGGACACCCTTCAAAAAAAAAAAAAAAAAAAAAAAAAGTTTATCAGAAAACCGCCAAGGAGACTGAAGAGTTTCACTTCTAATCTTGTCATGGCTGTCATGGTAGAGCAGATAAAAGGTTGGCTGTGATTTGACAGCGTTACCTGTAGAGAGAGAGAGAGAGAGAGAGAGAGAGAGAGAGAGAGAGAGAGAAACACACCAGATCTCTTAATAAGCACATGATGATTCGTATTTAATCTAAGAAAAAAAAATTCTAACTATAATATTTAACATTTTTGAATTCAGTGATTTTTATAAAACAACACACACACACACACATTCAGAAAGTCACTTTTTTTTTTTTAAAGAAAGCGTTGCTTTACAAATTGGATTTCAAAACCCAGAACCAGCAAGCACACAGTTCTTTGCATGCTTATGAGCAGTGCAGAGTGGCAGAGTGTAATGAAACAGACATATTAATGGCTTTTCACTTATTCATGTGTCGAAAATGAAGAGGCTTAGCCACATTTTGAAATGGTTGACAGAATAAAGAGCCAACATTGGGGGAATGATTGTATTTATGATTCCAGCTTGACAGATGAATGTATCAAGAGAGTGAGTGAGTGACATGTTTCTGATGGTTCAAAGTGTTAAACGATGTGATGTATGGCAACATACAGGAGCAGTGGGGCTGCCGCTCTTCTGTGCTCTCGCTTTAGGAGTCGTGTCTCTTCACTGCAAGGAGAGGAGAGGCTAATCAACAGCCTCTGCTGTTATTTCAGAAAAAAAAATGGAAAAAAGGAATACTGCACGCGGTATACAAACATCATGCAAAAAAAAAAAAAAAAAAAAAAAGTGAAATATTTAACAGCAGGAAAGTTTATTGTAGGACAGGATTCTGCAGCTGCCTCACTCACAGTGCTGTCTTCCTCAGAGACAGCACCACTAGCACCACCTAGCAGCGAATTTGACCAAAATATTTAACTGTGTCCACATTCAGCTTCAGATAACTAACATGTAGATAATAGAATAAAATAGAAAACAATCTGAATAGAATAGAATGAAAAATAAAACATAAAAGACAAATCCTAAATTGTATACGAGAGCTACATAAAGATTACCTTATGTAAAAAAATAAATGAATAAAAAATTATATGAGTACGGAAAGATCTGTTGTTCAGAAAGAATACAAAAATACAAATGTAAACAGCTAAAAAGAAAAATGGTTAAATACACAAATATGTTCACAAAGCTTGTCCTTTATTGTGATTAAGCATTATGCAATGCAATAGATTATATTCTGCTTTCACTTTTCCAAAAAGGTGGCATTAAATCCCACGTCTGCACACAGCATTGGTTGTTGACCCTTTTGATCCAATTTCTATAAAAACATATATGGACTGAAGAATTAGTCCCAAATTTTACTTACAGCACCAATCAATATTATACGGCTGCATTACTTTAGCAAAAAAAATGGAGTTGGAAAAACGAATGACATTGATATTTGTTTTCCAGAAATTGTTTCACTGTCTGCTTCTTGTCCACTAAGGCATGACGAAAAGGAAGCTATAGCTGTCACGCCGCATTGCTTCATGCCTCGTCAGTTGCAAGATTACGCACTAACGCAGTCTATGGTTGAACATAAACTATGACAGCAAGAACTCCAAAATAGTCAGCGGAGGATGAATTGTCTCACCATAAAGAAGAAATAAAGATTGGCATGCTAAAGCGAGAGGCTTTCTGACTGAGCACGAATTGACTCATGGCATGTACATGGAGTTCATACAACAGGGGACTGGAGTGATTTTCTCAGTTAAAAGTCAGGAGGTGAAAAATGGCGCGGTTATTTGTGCCTGACAGAAGTTAAGAGCTTTTCCCTGAGGCCCACAGCTTCCCAGCTGACCGCCAGGCAGCCTCCTCGTCTGGCGTCCGCTCACCTTGCAAGATCACTCGTCTGCACGGGCTCAGTGGCAGCCTGTGTCTAACATAAGAAGATCCTTTTGTCATTCTGTTTGCAAGCCTAAGGATCTGTGCTTATTTTTTTTCTTTCATTTTTCCCTATGTGTAAGATGTACTACATATATATATGCTTCCTTGTCTTTTCTTTGTCTAAGATAGAGTACCCAGGCAGTTGCAATGGTTGGAACGTCAAGGTTACCTGTGTAATTAGATAGTAACATAATAGCTTCATGAATTTCCAGACTTATTAGAGGATCCAGTGTGGCATAAACAGCTCCCACAGGAATAGATCAAATGGGTGTCTGGGGAATGAAGATCTCCATTGGATAGGTTATGCTTCCAAGGTTCATTGGACACAAAACAATATGCATGGTGGAATACTTGAGAGTATCACGAACACGGAAGAGTAAAGCCAGGCAAGTAAGTTTACCCGTTTCTCAATTTTGACTATTCTTATTACCCGATAACCCTTCCTGGCCTTGTAATAAATCAGGCATGGAGCATGGAGGACTTGGTTGCCTTGCAGATTCGTGCCACAAAAGAGACAAAGTGAGATATTCCACCACTTTAATGACCTGATGACACAACAGACCCCATCCAAATCAAGTAACTCAGTCGCCAAAACAATTTTAAGGAGCAAACATAGTGTGTGGAGGTAAGGAACAGCAATACTGTCAACAAGTTTATAACAAATAACAAGTGACAGTTTAAAAATAATTAATTTATGTGCAAAAAATGTGATGCGATGTGAAAATCTAGTGTTTCTTTTCTTTTCTTTTCTTTTTTTTGCAAAAATTACATTTGTTGTGATGAAAGTATTTACCCAGACTTTCACACATTAATTTTAACACAATAACATGAGAAAATAGCGAAGAAAAGAGATTGCTAATGATTAATCATTGCCAATCATTACCTTTTGGACACAACTGAAGTACTTAAAGAAAAAAAAATCTCTTGTCGCACCTAGAAATGTAACTGGGTAGACTAATTACCTTAGACTAGACTAAGACTAAATAGACTCATTTTAAATCTATTTATTGCTACATGACTAATTCCACCAAATGCTGTTTTTTACTTAAACCTGGAATTGGTGGTTTATTCTTTCAGATATATTAATCCCAAACTTGTACACTGGCTTGTTCTAAATTTACAATTTAAATGAATCTTCGTGTTTAGAATAGTATGTGGTGGTCCAAAAGAAGTTATCGTTAAGTGCAAATTCACTCAAAATTCAACAACAAGATCCCTGGATAAAATAATGTGAGAAGGCCCGACGTGGCACAACCCGCATCTTTTGAGCAAATCACAAGAGACACCTGTACTTTCTGATGCAATCTTTGGTCATATTTTGAAGACAAAATGCTTGTAACAACATATTGGGCAAATCATTATTTTCCAACTCATCTGTCGCAAAACACCACAACTCACAACCTGAATTTGCAGCAAGTTATGATGAAAGCACATACTGTGGCTCACTGGCCACTGATCCTCCCCGACAGTCCTTGCCGGTCCGACATTACTGTGAGGTCTCTGATGCTGGGCGGTTGCAAATTTAGCCTTTAGCTCCATGGTAGTGTAAATCACAACACTCAGGAAGACAAATGTCAGAACACATGTTGGCAGTCTGTGTCTTTGAGCAGAAGATTCCTTTAATTGGGTGTGCAGGGACCAGGTCCAATCCCCAGCAACCTCCTCTTCCTCCTCATTCCTTGCTCTCCCTCTCTCTTTGCCTTTCTCTCAGCACACTAACAAAAGGCAGGGAGATAAAACAGACAGCGACAACCCATCCCTACTTTGTGCCATTATAGAACAGACACACTAGGGGTAAAGAGGTACGATGCTGAACATCAAGGAGAGCTTTATATAACTCCCTTTTTATTCAACTTGTTTCATGTTTATTTTACTTCTCCGAGCTATCATGTCTGATTGACACTGCTCCCTGTCATAACAACCATTACCCATCGAACCAGCATATGGAATACAGTGATAGCTTCTGGATATATTTGTCTGAGTTTAGGAAAATGTGTAAAGAATCAAAAATGCTCTCCAAAGTGTGTTCGGTGTCATCTCATCATCTGTGTTATGATTCCACCCTTCCCCTTCCTCTGTTCGTGCACACTCTGAACCTCAGCAGTGGGAGAAGAGATCATAAAGAATAGATATTCAAAGGCTTTAGCACAAAAAGACTTTCCTCAAAGCTTGTGTCTTTCTGGATACGAGGGGCAAGGAAGGGTGAAATGTCCAAACAGAGGAAGCGCAGAGCTCACGTCTGCAGATGTAGTTTTAGTCGGAATGAATTTGGTGTCATTTTAAAATTATGAGGTTTGGGGAAACTTATAATTATACATGATTTGCTGTCTGAACCTCTTTTCAACCCCAACGTTTTCAACTTTGACAACACTGATGTTGAGATAAATATATGTTCAGCTTCTTCCTATATTCGGTGGGTGGGAAAAACTTACATCAAATCTGAGTTTCCTTATTAATTTAGCATATTAATAGAAAAAAAAAAGTAGTCCCACAAAAACCCACACCAAACATCTGTATCAAACTGTTTGTCAATCTCAACTTAAAAGGACAAACATCACCTTTAAGAACAAACAAAACCATACTAGCCTTTTTAGTGACACTTTGGTCACTTTGAGGGTAATATGTTTATTTTAACAGTCAGCAGGAGAGCTGCATTACTCTCCTACATTTGTGCAAACCGGTTATCTGTGGAACTTCCTCAAAAAAAATGAAACTCCCTGTAAGTGCAATTCACCCATCAATAATTCATCTGTGTATGCTTTTCTCTTTCGATTTAAAATGTCTGTTATGAAACAGGTCCAAAGTACAAATATGATTCGTCCTGCTAATTCTTTTTTTATTATGGTTGGGCTGGAGACTTGTTAGAAATAAGAGGAAATCCTTATAATGGGGAAATGTGGTAGAGCAGCCTGGAACTAATAAATGCATGGACTAGTTTTCTGAATTGCCCTGAGACAGGATGTTCCTATTTTGGTGACATTGCACAGGTGAAGTAAGGAGGTCCCAGAAAGTTGCTTTATGTGCGAGTTAGAGGACAAATCCTGGTCAAAATTAACTTCTGTGTTCCTAGCAGCACTTTTGGAGGCCACAGCCAAATAAGTAAAAAAGGATGAACAATGTGTTTTCTCAGTTGCTGATATCGAAAAGGTAGCAACTAATGCTGACAATTAACCCAGAATGAGTCAAAATGCATCAGACTGCACTTCCAGCTTTAAACATGCAACAGACTGATGCTGCTGCCAAGAGATTCCATTAGTAAGTCATGTGCCATATTTAATATTATTGCGGATACATAAATTGACTGTATTGTGTTGCTTTTCCAAACAATGGAACTCTTTTCCTGCAATCATCAGACATGTGATGCACATCATTTCTGTTTGTTTAGGCAAGGCCCTGCAGAGCAGCAGGGAGCGGCGGGCCATGAGCTGCACAGCACCACTCTAATGAGCAGAGCTGGACGGAGACAAAGAGAGTCTGGACTGTGTTCAGCGTCTCTGCCCATTATTTGGCTCTGGTCCAGTACACAGAAATTAATGCCTGTTCCTTTCACTAACTATATTTTTTTTCATGTGTAGTGCTCAGTCCACAAAGGCAGTATAAACTTTAATTGGGTTGCATAAATTTGTCCTTTTTTTTTTTTTTAGTGGATTTGTTATCATCTTAAAAAGTCACTGATTAGATTTAATACATTTATTTAAATGAAAAATGTCATCACTCATCGTTACAGGAGTTTTTATTTTTTCAAAACCTTAAAATTCCTAAAATAAATTTAGCTAACGTAACAAGATGCTTCGATCCAACTATTGCTGTGTGTTTAAGTAGATGCTTGAACCTAAGGTGTTTCACAGCTTCCCACAGGTTTTCCTACATGATTACTCTGTTTTTAGCTCCATCCATCTTTCTATCGCAGTTTCCCTGTCCCTTCGAGGAAAAACATTCCCACAGCAAGATTCTGCCACCACCACAGTGGGGATGACGTTGTTCAGGATGATTTGCGCTCTTAGAGTGTTCACACAAATAATATTTTGAGTGTAGACCCAATAGCTCAGTTTTGATTTTATCTGACAACACCTTATCATGTCTACAGATTTCCCCATGTGGGCTGTGAATTCCTGCAGCTCCTCCAGAGTTACCATGAACATCTGGACCTCTTTTCCAGTTATTGCTCTCCATGCCAACCTTAGTTTAGGAGGGTGCACATTCTGTAAAAAGAATATTTATAAAATCATAAACCAATTTATAGTAAATTATAAATTGATCAACAAATCAATTTATAATAATGTACTATTTTGTGATGCAAACAAAGTTTTTACATAATTTACCATTTATATCTACATTAAAGTTTATGTTTGCATTCCAAAAAAAGGGAGTATATTTTCAAGGCAGTGCATACACTGTGTGTCATACTTACTATGAATGTTTCTTCTGTATTAAACAGAGTTTTTGGATCGGTAACCTTTTTCAGATCTTTTTTGAAACCCTTTTCTCTTTAAGTTGAAGTGTTACCAAGGTTGAAACTCCATTTTTGAAACTCCGTGGGCTGCTAAACAACAGTCTAAAAATCAAAGTGACTAAAATAGACAACCTATAAAGAAAATTACATAGAGGAAACAGTCAAAGCTGCTGTTTTCCCCAAGGTTTTCGAAAGCTGGAGATGTTGACAGTAATGTTCGTCTTCAACATAAAAAACAAGCCTCTTCTCTTTTTCCTAAGTGGGTTTTCCCCCCCAACTAGACCCCATAGTGAGCAGCAGGCACCTTTTATTGATCAACACAAAGTCCCAAATAAATGAGTGCAGAATGAGAGCTATGCTCCAGGGAGCTCAGGGGAGCTGGAGCTCCATAGGTTCCCATCAATTTTAATCACTTCACTAATGAAGAGGCTCCTCTCTGTTGGACGTCCATAACTCACGTTGCCAGAGCTCTCTCCACCACCTCAATCAAATCATTCCACACAACCCGCTCTTCATTGCAACACTAATGACCTTTTCAAAAATAAACAATGCCCACATTAATATGGCTGAAAAATCTGCTAGGCATGAGTAGAAAAGTTAAGTAACTTGCACAAAGAATGTGTGCACAGGATTTTTAACATTATTCGACAAAGGCAACATTTTAATGAAACGCCGGCGGCTTTCATGCAAGGAATCTTTCCAATTATTTAACATGATTCCTTTAGAAAAAGAATTACCTGCACGAGCTTCGAATGTGTTTAAAATGCGTTTAAATCTTTGAGAATGTATAGCCAATGTAAAAACAAAATTGTGCTTTGAATAGTATCAAGGCCACCGTTGGCAGCCGTAGCTGCTGCCTCCCACGCTCGCTATTATTTTCACACTTGTGTGTCTGCTTTTGTGATACAAAAATCCTCAGAAAGTCTAAGTTTGTGAAGATCAAATTAAAACCTGTTGAGGGTGCAAATAGCATGCCGATTAGTTTGAATTTTTATACGGCACACATGCCAAAATTGTCTTCTTTCCCGTATATTTAGCAACTACCGATAATTCCCGCATCAAAAACTGCCACTGTTAGGTAGACTAACATTAAAAAGTACTTTAAACTTTCCGTCTGAAAGTGTAATTAGTTGTCAAAATGTATATATTTAATACACTTTTTTTCACAACTTGGAATATAATGCATCTGCATCTTAAATGCATGTTTTTTTTCAATCAGTAAAAAGAAAATTAAAATGAAAAAATTGAACTCATAACTAGTAATATTTTTTGAAGGCTCTATAATGTGTTATTCCTTTTTCTCATACTTTATGACCCTGCAAGTGTCTCAGAAGTTATTGAAACTCCACGAAGCAACGTCTCACGAACACACACACGCACACGCATACACATACCTCTGCACGCAGACACACGTGCAATCATATTTTACTTCTCATGACGTCCAAAATCTTTCTCCAGCATCTGCTCCGCTCACTGTAGGTAAGGGAAAAAATCCATCACCTTCCCCCTGGGTTTGCATAAGCCTCTCAGAAAGGTGAGTCACTGCCATCGGGCCGATTTGTTGCCACGTTCTGGGATTTGCCCTGTCTTTTCAAATTTGATATTTGAACTCTCTTTTCGAAGTCTCTTGGCAAAGCGTCGTGTTTTGAACCTGGGAGATGTGATCCAGAAGTCGTTTGAAATAAAAAGAAAAAGGCATGCCATTGTATTTTCTGTACTGAGACATATTTTCTTTAAATTTCTTTTAAAAACTCTTCTTAACAATCACACGTTATGCTTTACTAGCTCAGCAAACATGGCACAGGGACATCTAAAAGAAATGAAAGCTAACAAACACAATTTGCCTAAATTCCTCTGTGGCATGGCTATTATGTGGAGACATTTGCTCTTCTCAGAAAACACACAGTTTAACTGGAGTGCTCTCTGGGTGATCTCTCGACTGAAACGCATTAAACTCGCTGTGATTAACAGTGTGCTTTCAGTGCCCACGGTGAACATTGATGTTTGATCTCTCATTTGTGATGTAGCACATGAGGTCCTTCTTTGTCTGTTGCTGTTGTAGCCTGTGGGCACGGTGTAGCTGTGTGGGCAGGAAGGGGCAGCGGGCCAAGTGGACAGAGACGCTGCTCTCGTCCTGCAGCTGGCCTGACCTGCTTGACATGCGCTTTAAAGAGGTAGTTCATGATTTTTTATTTATTTATTTATTATTTTTTTTGGTGAGGTTTTTGCTAAAAGCTATAAGCAGTTATTATCTCATCCCTATGAATAACTCTCTTGGTGTCGTCATTTAATGCATATCCAAATTAGTTAGCTGAGGAGGTTGTAATAGTCATTTCAACATAGGCTAAGATTAAAATGTACTTCTACCATCTCAAAACAATTCTGATCTCAAACAAACACCACATGGGATCCTATAAATTACTAGTTAATGAACCCCCTCATCCATCACTGCATTTACTTTGTTAATTATCAGCTTTATGCTGATGATTATACAGACAATGAAGTTAGCTGGCGTTGCATCGTCAGTGATCTTCCTGTGTGAAACAACAACAGCACAAAGCAAATTACAGGAGTAAAGGAGGGATTGGCCTCTGGGACACCCAACCTTCATAATACCTTAATTTGTCCTAATTTGGGCAAATCATATTTTTACTTATGTATCTATGTAACTCTTCAATATGGTAATCTATTGGTCTTTGTGTTCTAGTTATTATATTGGTTTTGTAATTTGATCATCTGTTGTTTACTTTTGGTGTAGTTGTTTTTTTTTATTATTTGTTTTAGATCCCACTGTGTTCTTTTGAGGTTAATTAGTTACTCTTTTTTTTTTTTTCCAGCTCCTTGGTTTAGTTTCTCACTCAGTTGCTTGGCATTGTCTTAATTGGTCTCATCTGTTTCTTAATCATCAGCCCAGCTGTTAAAAGCCTTTATGTTTCATTACCTCCTCATCAGATTCCTCTGTTGTCAGTTTCCTGTTACCTTCCATGACGGTTGTCTGGTTGCGTTTTGTTTCTGTTTAATACATTCCATTCTTTCCACAGACAATAAAAACTAGCTCAAAGCTCAGATATATATTTTTTTCTTCTAGATAAGCTGACTAAAAGAGCTATTGATACCATTAACTTTTACTTTAGAGAAGTACTTTTGAATTTTGTTCTGTTTGTGTGTTTGCGTGTGTTCTGTCTTATGCCACCAGTCAGCTGCGGCAGACAGCTGCTCACATGGGGTCAGGTTCTGCTGGAGGTTTCTTCCTGTTTAACGGAGAGCTTTCCTTTCTGCTGTTGCTATGTGCATGCTCAGTATGACTGATTGCAGCAAAGTCAACACATTGCTTGCATAATGTTTTAACCAATATGAATAATAAACTGGACTTGACTACACTGTTAACTGGAATAAGTTTGGAATGCGTTTACTGGACCTGGAATCTGAAAGATTGAAGTGAATAAAACTGAAGTGAATTAATTTGTGGCAAATATGAAATGGACCATTCCAGATTCAGCGTGATGGAATCGGGGCAGAAAAAAGATGTCCAAAATCAAATTGAAATGGTAGTCGACCAATATATGAATGCAGATTAAAAGGGAATCAGTCATAATAAATTTCCAAAGAAATTAACATATTTAACACATAACGAAAAAGATGAAAGTCTTCTTCAAAACCAATCTAGCAATGCATAGATGGCAAACAATAAATTGAACGTTACATAACTCACAGAAAATGTCCCTGAACCCAGAAGGGATAAGATAGCAGAAGTCTGCTTTGGTATTTGGTCCTGTCGTTAGCTTTAGTTTTCTGGACCATCTAATCCGTATTATAAACAGGAACGCCAAGCGTGATCTACCGCAGGTACTTTTATGCTTTTCAGACAGAATGTCACTTAGAAACTGTGAAATATCCCTTAAAGAGAGGTCCGGACTAACTTCAGTGGTGTAGACAGGGAACTCTCTGGAGACATCACTGAATCACACCTCCGAATAATGCCGCGATGTCCAAAGAGCACAACTGCAAAAACAAAATTTATGGCAAAAGCACCTTGTGGCTGTAAATCTAATGTATTTGACAGACGGGGATGAAATATTCCTCTGTGCTGCACTAAAATTAAAGAGGAAGATAATGACTTGAATCTGATGAATGAGTTTGTGTGGCAGCCATGTCTATGTTAAGACGCATTGGTTATTATCGATCAAACCAAACAACCTGATGGAACTGACTGAAAGTCACCTTGATATAATTCTGGCTATCAATCATTCGGAGCGCACTCTTAGTCATGGCTGGCAGTGCCATTAGCATCAGCATGGCATTGTTTGGTAAAGACGACAGGACTGTTCCACTGTGATTAACACAAGCAGGAATCGTATCCTCCTGCACCGCTGCAGAGCCTGTTGTTTCCCATTTAGCTCCCTAATCTTCTCTGGATGCTTCGTCGCTGCAGTGCAACTATCCCAAAATGTCTCGCATCTCGTTGCGAGAGTGTCTGTGTGTGAGTTGCAGCACGCTTGCCTTTGTGTTTGTTTGTTTGCTTAAGCCCTGCATTTTAAGCAGTTGTATCACAATGAGCAAATCTACCATGGATAATTTGTTCAGAATAAGGTAAGCAGAAGCCAGCAGATTGTTTGAGGTCCCTGCTCACTTCCTCCCCTCAAATAGACCCCTTTAAGCTTTTATTGTTCTGTAAACAACAGTGACATTTCAAACAGGACTTTTATTACCAGAACTATAACTCTTATAAACTCCCATAAAATTGAATTTTATGTGTAAACAAATACAGCGTCAGATCAGAGCCTACGAAAGGGCAACCCACAAAAAAAAACAAAGCAAAACCAAAAAAAAAATAAAAAAAAATAAAAAAAGACTGGCTGAAAGGGTAATTCCTCCTCATGCTACCAAAATGGTGCAGAGATTTCATGGACAGCAAAAGCTTAAAGGCTTCTTCTTTTAGCAAAGCGGTGGAACGTTAGGCGTAAAACCCTTCTGTGTCCTGGGGTTGCGGGGCCATGACTCTTTAGATCGGGCTTGCTCTAGTGAAATCCTGTTCTTCCTCGATCCAGGTGACGACGAGCAAGGCGTGAATTGATGACGCACATTGTGGACATTTCTGAGCAGCATTGTGTGTGTGTGACAGCTAGAAGGAAGAAACATACCAAAAAGTGGTGAAAATGGGGGTGCTGTGGTTTTGCACGGGTTGAATGCGGCCCATGTGTCACGGCCTTGGTCCTCGACGAAGCTGTCGCAGGTTCGATTCCCGGCCTGGTGGCCTTTGACTTCGCTCATTCCCCACTTTCCTGTCAATTCCCTGTCAGGTAGGGGCCGTTGGAGCCAGTAAATCCTTTAAAAAAAAAAAAAGAAAGAAAGAAATTGGCAAAAATAAAGACATTCTCAGAATTGGGACAGGCTATAACTCTGCTACACTTCCCCATAAAATGATAGAGACGTAAGTATTCTCAGTATGATTTGGATAGTATTCTAATTGGAAAGATATTCAAAAATTTGCATTACTTTTATGTTCAATATGTTAAATGTTTAGTCTTGAGTCCTTTCATTATCCATAGTCTTAAATAGTATTGCCTCTTTGTTAATTGTAGTTACAACATTCAGCAAGTTGTAACTAGCTGAATGTTTGTAGCATGCCCACAGCTGTTTTGTGTTTATGTTTACAATGTTCTACATAGCTACAAATAAAGTTTCCAATAAAAAGTTGTCTCATATCTGACGTCATCTCCAATCCTCCATTTTTCATTTGCTTTCAGAAAAAAAAAGTGCTAGCGGATCAGTTGATGATGTGCTGCCACAAAAATACCAAACATGTAAGTTTGACTGCAAATGGGGTCAGATTGGGTCAGTTTCCCTCAAACACGTTCAGACTCCAGTCTTTTTCCTTACTCAAACTAATAGATTTTTGGGCCGACTTGCCCTGACAACTGTCTCTTAACTAGTGCACACTGACACAGACTTTCCCTGACTGGCATTCGGGGGTAAAATTGAATAAAGAATTGTGCAGCGTGTCCCCAGCTTAAGACTGCAAAGCTCTCAGAGAGTTTTGAAAGGACAGATAAGTACGAAAGATGTGAGGAAAATAAACTGTTAGTAAAAAAAATGATAATGTTGCTATCTCATGATTCTGTAATATTTAGTACCCTTTTTTAATTGTCTTCTTGATTGGAAAAGCAAAGGGTAAGGTAAAAAAAACAAAACAAAACAAAAAAGAACTTGGGAGTTGTCTTTTTATATATCTTTGTCATAAAGTTTGGTTTCTTTCCTGTATGGAAAACATCCTTTTTTGATTTGATTTCTCTATTTGTTCCCCTCCTACTTTGAGATTTGTTGATCACTGCAACAGGTTTTGTTCCTGAACATCTGGTTGTAATCAGCCTTTACTCATGCAGCATGTTCAATAATCAGTTTCTGGTGTTCTCTGCTGAATTGTCATTGTTCACTGGAGCAACAATTTAAACTATTTGTCATTGTTTTTTTTTTTTTTGTTTTTTTTTTGTTTACGTGTTTTTTTGGAGGTCCTTTTATGATCAGTACTTGACCTTTACCACATAGGGTATCGAAACACTTTTTGTCAAGATATCAGTCTTTTCCCACTCAATACCTGTAAGATCGGACTATGAGTTTACTTTTAAAAAGCATGTGTATCCCTACCTAATTCCATAATCACAAAAATGATCAAGGGAAGAGGAGACGAGTCGTCAAGTGGAAACGGTGATCATTATGTTCATACCATCATCCAGTTTTCAGATGTCTGCTCACAGCGTCGTCCAGAACAAAAGTACCAAGAGGGAGAGCACTGAACACCTGGTCCAGGATTAAGGAGCAGAACACGTTTGCCCTCTGGTCTCACATGAACTGCGTTTACAGCTAAATTGTGGGCTTCCTAAAGATTCTGTGAAGTTGAGAGACATATGGCGTGGGTTGATGTTATGTAACCCTCAACCCTCACCATCTGCCTACAGGCCCAGGTGTGTGGATTCTAGCAGTTTAGTTTCCAGCCAAATCCAATACCTCTGGAGTGCTGTCATTCATGGCTTTTTCATCTCACCAGTATCCCCCTTTCTTGTTCTAATTAGGAAAGACACATTAGCACAAGCAGGGAGTGGAAATAACTGGGCAAACCATTCCCAGTTTGTTTTCACCAGAATGATTGTAAAAGCTTCCTCTGCGGATGTGGTAGGGAGGGTATACTTGGTGATTGTTGACAGGAGGGCCCAAAGCACCATGCAGGCTGGGAGTTATTGGAAAATAAATCATAAATCATCTCACCTTGGTGACAGAGAATGGCCCTCGCAGAATGCGTCTCCAGTGTGGCTAGCCTGACTTCGTCTGATCACCCACTACTGCAAGGCTCATGCTAAAACAGCTCTAACGAGTACAGGATGCACATAAAGATGCATCGTTAAGAGATGGATGATGACATTGATGTAAAAGGATTTTTTTTTTTTTTTTGCCCAACTAGCAGGAATGAGTCTGACCTCTCAGTGAGCATCAAGAAGAGTTCATTGCACAAAGCCTCTGCGTTCCCATGAGGCATGTCAACTTGTTTCTACCCAGAGGTAATTTAACCACCCTCAGAATATCAGTGATGAAAAACACAAAACAACTGTGCAAGGACTTTAAGCATAGCAGGTAGCTTTGCATTCAGTGCATGCACAGTGCAAATCCTTCAAAGCAGAAACATACATGTAAATATACAGCTCCAAAAAAACAGTATTCCCCTCACTTACAGAGTTCTTTGGTTTTTGCTTTTCTGTCCCACTTAAATATAAGAGTGAAATGTGAAAATTGAGATTTAATCTATGAGGAAGGAAAAAAAACAAACATCTAATTTAGCCTGGCCCAATATGAAAAGTAATCTCTTGTAAAAGTATTATTTAAGTGTTATTTTAAGAAAGCTAGCACTTCACAGCCCAATTTCTCCCAGACATATAGAATCTGATAGCATGGGAAGCCTCAGATTTCAAAACGAGAAACAAAGTCTTCGACATCTATCTGCCTACAAATGGTTACAATGCCATTTTTGAGGTTATGAGACTTTAGCAAACCCCATTCAGAAATAAACCTGGAGCCCAGGTTTATTTTTAAACCTGGGCTCCAGGTTTAAAAATAAACCTGGAGCCCACTCTATTTGTACTCTATTTTTCACAAATAGAGTACAAGTAACTGTGGTAAACTTTCGCTGGAATGACCAGTCAGTAAGAAAAAGACTGGGCCAAACAGGGCGAGCTCCAAGGCCAAAACCACAGCTGCGCTAAAAGAACACAAAGGTCCATCTCATATTTGCCAAAACACAATCTTAATGATATCCAAGACTTTTGGAAAAATACTCTGTAAACTGGTGAGACATAAGTGGAACTTTTTAGACATTGTCTATCCCAGTACATCTGGTGTAAAACAGCGTTTCAGAAACAGAACATCATACAGACGATAGTGGTGGTATGGGGGTCTATGATTGGTTAACTGCTTTAGGATCTGGGTGACTTGTTGTAAGTAAAGGAACCAAGAAAATCCTGAATAGCTTAAAAAAAAAATCTAAATTAATCCAATGTTATTAATGGCTTAGCTTTCTGAAAATAACATTTAAATAATGGCCTAAAAAAATCTTGCATCCTGTGGCTTGAATTTGGAAAGAGAAGAAAGGGACAAACTGTGTAGTATGTAAAAGTTCTCTTGTCACTTACTGCAAGTCCTTGATATCAGCACCAACAACTAGTTATTAGGATTAGGGTGTGAATTTGTTCTCAGATGAGGCCAAATTAGCTTGAATAGATTTAGTTTTTCTCTTTAATTAAATGTGATCGTCTTTTGTAAACTGCTTCCTGCATTTAATCTGGTTAACTCTGCTTAATATTAAACGTGGTTTGATGTTTTTGCCACACTTAGGTGTGGCAAAAAAGCAAAAACAGAAATCATTTTTAAGTCAAGTGACCCAGTCACTTACCAATACTTAAGTGGAGGGGAGGTACAGCTAGAATGGTCTGCAGAAATACCTGTGGGAGTAGAATGGGATGAAGATGAGTCCTCGTGCGGATTCAGGTAGAAATGTTGTGTGTTTGATCACCCATCATGTGTCAGCCATGTTTCAGCTGTTTAAAACACAGGAGAGGCTGCAGCTCTTGTTTGTGCCGAGCGCAACTCTTCAAAGAACCTCAGAGACTCCAGAGCTGCTCATTTAAATGGAAAAGTTTCAGCTGATAGTGAGTGCCGGCGTGCCTCATGTTGACATGGGACATTTTTTTCCCCTTGAAAACATTCCACTGATGTTTTCTCTGCCTTACATTGACAAGGTGATTAATGACCATTTCTGTAAATCTGTTGAAGCAACAGCAATACCCCGAATCCACCTTAATTAAAACATATCGCCACACATGTAGAAGATAAACAATTCTATATAAATCCTGAGAATAGAGGGGAAAAAAAGATTTTCCATGAAATATTTAAAAACAGAAAAACATGTCTCAATCAGATCCTTCATTTCAGTTCTCTTCCTTGAAACCCCAAACTGTAAATAACCAGGGTAAACTCGCTCTCGGCACACACTTGATCAATTTTAATTGCCGCAGCTCTCACCCAACAGAAAAGCCGAGAGCAGAAAAAAGAAACGGGGGGAAAAACAACCTAAGAATGAAATGTATTCCCGCACACTATAATATGGTAAATGTTGGCGCCTGCTGCATCGCACTCCATATCACTTCGCCCCATATGAAAAATAGTTTGCTATTTTGGAACCCCCTGGCAGCCATAGTGGATCACCACAGACCCAGAGCTCATTTATCTTTTGTCAGAGATGAAGCCAAACTAACGCCATCTCCTGAAGCTGCTAAAGAATGAGGAGGGACATAGGGAGGATAAAAATAAACCTGGAGCCCAGGTAGCTACACAAAGAAGTCATTCCACAAGTAATGGGTGGCTTCTGAAAGTGGAGCTCTGCGAGAAACTGTCTGTCCGCTCGCAAATTGTGCTTCAGCGTTTAGTGTTTGAGTTTACTCTGTCGCCTTTAAAGGGCATTTGTGAAACTGCCTATGTGAAGAGAATCAGTGGTTGTGGTCATATTGTTCCCTGACTGGTTTGTGGCCAATTAAATGATCACTTTGTTAAGCTTCATTGATGGTGGAGCTCCCATATATTTCGTGTTAAAGTGCAGCTCCAGGGTATCTCCTTGTTCAATTAATCATCCACAAGAAAAAGAAAAAAAACAGACATAGGTGTTTAAGGCTGGTGCGCAACAGTATTTCTGCTTCATAAATTAAATCAGTTCAAGTTTCTTTTGTTTGCTTTCATTAAAAGAATGTTTGTGTGAAAAAAAAAAGCAGTTTCCCATAGAGTAAAGCTATTTCGCAGTTCCAGAAAAGTGAAATATCAGTTTAAAGCCCCTTGATTCTACTTTATTAACAAATCCAGTTTGTTTGTGCCTTTTCTCCGCCCCCCCTAAGAAAATGTCACAGATGAATCTTGCCCTGCGACAGACTGGCGACCTATCCAGGGTGTACCCCACCTCTCGTTAGCTGGAGATAGGCACCAGCAACCCTCCCAACCCCACTAAGGGACAAGGGTGTAAAGAAAATGGATGGATGGATGAATCTTGCCAGCCATGTTTCTGAAATACACAGTTCCTCTGCTGTAAATATTGCTGCAGTACTGTGCATAAAGCAGTGTAATTTAAACCTGTTTTTATTCATAAATTGCCATGTTGAGCAGTATAAATTGAATTTCTCAAAGCATCATCAAGCCTGGAATTTTTTATTTGAGTGTCATGTTGAGAGCAAATTTCTGTGGACATGTGGTGAAGCTGTAGGTTTGGAGGGATTGGGGGTGGCGATGGCAGGTCTCACTGAAAGTCCAATCAGACTTCTTCTCGCAGATTCTTACTTGTCAAGATTGCAAGAGAGCAGCCTTGGTGAAAAATATAGAAGCTCAAAGAAACATTTAACAGGTCTCATTTGGATTTACACAGTTTAAATACAGTTGGGCTCAAGTAAAATGCATGATGCAAGGATTTGGTTTTTCTAACTATTTATTGTAATAGTTTATGCAATTAATTAATAGTTTATTAATGACTGGCATTCCAAATAGAAGTATGAACATAAGATATTTATACATAGAAAAGCTAAGGCAAACATATTTAAAAAGTGACATGTGTTCTTATGATATTCTACAATTAGTATTTGCAATCTGTATGCAACCTTTCTAGAGATTATGAAATAAACAGTTGATGCAATATTCCTCTAGTACCCAAACATCTCAATCTTATCTGATGAAATATGTAAAAATAATATATATATGTTGCTACTCATTATGGTTTTCGCAATTATAGTTTCAAAGTCTGGTCATATTTATTTTGTAAAAAAAAAAAAAAAAACTAAGTGCGACGGGTCTCTTTTAATCTCATATCTTTAAATAAATCCAGTGCAACTAAATGCCTTCTGACTTCAGCAAATCAATAAAGAGACTCAATCTGCTTAATTAACTTTCAGTATAAATGAAGCTGTCCCTTAAAAAGGCTCAAACAGCAGTATTGAGTCCAAAGAATACACCAGACAGGTCAGGGGTCAAGTCGTGGAGAAGTTAATAGGGTAGGTTAAGTTCTGAAATAATATCATGTGCTATAAAAATAAACACTGTTCATCAACCAAGAATTGCAAAAGTAAGGCACAACTTCCAGTCCATGAAGATAGTAATGTCCACTTAAACTAACTGGTACTGCAAGGACTGTTCTTATCAGAGAAACAGCAAGAGGCCCTTCGTAACTCTGTCAGAGCAGAAGAGCTCCACAGAGCAGGTTGGAAAATATGAGACCAAAATCAAATTTCAAAGTCTGGTCATATTTATTTTGTAAAAAACAAAAAAAACTAAGTGCAGCAACATGCAGCAATACTGCATGTTGCTGAAAATTAATGCTGATCACCCAAAACATGGCAACCCCACAGTGACACACGGTGAGGTAGCATCACATGGGAGGTGAAGGGGATCTCTAAATCCTCATAAAATACGTTTTGATGCTTGTGGTAAACAGAATGTTTAAAACTTTGTACACCTTAAGTATTTTTTGAGGCAATGAGAAAATGACTGGATTCCTTTCTATGAACTGCCCTGAGCTTATATACAGCCCTTTTCCAGTCATTTTTACCACCCAATTCTGCGTCCTTTCTACAGAGAACTCAATTACCCGCTTTACTTTAGTTTCAGATCTCTACATGAATGAACACAAATGCTGCTCAATAAACTAGGCCTGTGACACAGCCAACAGTTATTTGACAAGCAAATGAAAGATCAGTGAGATTCTGCTCAGAATGAGCCATCTGTGGGTCCTGATGCTGTGAACAGTATGACAGTCCTCAGGTGTATCTCATAATATGAGCACGGGCTGATAGCGTTGAAGGCTCGTGCGTCACATCGTGTGGCTGCTGTTACAGGTGAATGACCCTCCTGCATCTGACCCATCATCTGCCTGCGCTTCTGCGCCGAGGAAGACGTAGCTTTGTGAAAGCAAGCAGGCAGATGTACCCACGACCAACCAACTAACACAGTCAGTGGCTTTGTCATTTGGGAGAACACACCGTGACTGGAAAAGACCAAGCACTGATTGTCTCTCCATGCCTGATGGGGTCAGATGATGGCTCATCCCCTAGTCTGAGGATGAAACCCTGATGAACTGTCAGGAGCCAAAGAGCTTCAAATGAGAAATCAACAGATAAAAGCTGCATATAGAGAACATAACAGACCCAGTGGGATTCCTGTGTGTTTCTTCCAGGTGGTAGAGCACTATGATGACTTCGCTGTGTCTCCTTTAAACACACTATAAACGCTACATAACACCAACAACCTACCCAGACAGTGGCCTCTTCTCTTAAGCACAACTCTGCATTTTCCCACTTCAGTGTCTTATTAATTATAAAACTGCTGAAATAGACTCTTTGCATTGTGCAGCACTTTGTGTGTGAGATTTTTCTCTCTCCCAGTAAATGATTTCATCACACTTGCAGGACTCGCGAGCTGTTTGACTTTGATCTCAATGTGCTTTTTTAATCAGTTTCCAAAAAAGATGTCTTCATTGTTGCAGAGTTCCGCCAGGCAGCACGGGGAGACATATCCTAAGTTTATCTTCAGCAAATATATCAGCAGTGCTTTAATATTTTTACTTTATAATGGTCTTTTTTCACCATTGCACTGGACCCATTTGGCATTCTTTGGCTGCTGGGCATGACTTCTTAATAGAATCGAGATTCCAATTTTACTCTCCTGCTTAGCTGCTTTAATTTGAAGAGGAGCTGGTCTACAGCCTTGGAAAGTGGAAGGCAGTAATTTAGGCAGAACCCCCAGTCCCTGCTCCCGACTTTGTAATGCCTCTGCTGAATAAAGCATAAATCCTGGTAAAGCTTTTATTTCTTAAAAGGGTAGGGATAAAATTAAATTTTTATTGTTTTTACGTTATTTGTGTAGTTACACCGCACTGTCTGGTGATTTTCAGGCGATCTCCAGGCAAGTTCATCTGTCTACTACCCCCTTCTGAGTGGTCAAGGTACAGGGTCAGCAGCAGAAAGACAGGGCCAGGCCTGGTGAAGATTTGCCCAAGGACATTTCAAAAGGATGGATGGATGCTGTCAAAGGGACCTGAACTCAGACCTTCTGGATGAAGGACAGTTTGGATTACAAAAATCTAACTTCATTGTGGTCTGTTGACTGGAGAGAACACAAAAGAACTGAGTAAAATTCCACATTGAGGTAGTTAAGGCCAAAAGATGCAAAGCAGCTGCTAATTGATTGTATGATTGCCAGGAGATAGAGGGAGGTAAAGTGGCTCATCAGAGAACTAACAAGCTTGTGACTGCTGAAAAGCTCTCCAAAACAGGATTTTTTTTTTAGACTTGGACTGAAAGTGATTGGCTCTTGGCGGTCGGTGTGAAACAGTTAACCTCCCTCCCCCACTCCACACACATACGCACGCAAACCTGCCTTAAAATGCCTTAAAGTTAGCTTATGTTCTACTGCAGTAGCACAGGCTCAAAAATACAAGACCTTGAATAACACACGCACATTCATCAAGTTGATTGAATTTGTTTCCAATCAACGTACTTGGAAAAATGAAAGGCAAAATACAAAATGTTAAAGAGCAGTTCAATCAGAAAATAAAAAAAAGAGAGCAACAGTGCTACCTGTGAGAGTTCCTATCACAGAAATGTTTCTAGTTCATTTCATGTTACCAGTTTTGGTCAGATGAGTTGAATATATTATTATGAAAAGCTGCCAGTGGGGTTGGTGTGAAGCAAAGGGTGAATGTGTGGAAAAGCACCTTGTGCCCACTGTCAAGTATGGTGGACAACCTATGACACTGTGGGTGTGTTTCTTCTCTATGGCCTTTGTTAGAGAGCGTAGCATCATAAATAGCAGAATATTTTAAATAGAATTCTGGTGATCTCTAACAATGAGCCAAAAAAAATGGTCGCTCTTGCAGTTTTTCAGCAGGTCAGCGATCAAAAGATATAACCAAATCAACACGGAAATGTTTCATCAGTCACAAATGTAATCTCTAGCTGGTGTGCTGTCACACCCAAATATCACAGACCACCAATTTCAGGGGCCAAATCTAGATTTAAGCACTATGACTCACTAAGCAGGTGCCATAGTGTAGGAGGTGTAAACACACATATGCCATCTATCAGTTGCCAAACCAATTCTCTACTTCTGTGTCGATTCAGCTGCACGTGAGTTGGTGTCTGATTTTAATTGATCAAAACTACATTTGTGTATCTGTAGTTCTAAATCTTCTGGTAAAACCATGAGGTTTTGTCCTACATTGAGAGGAGTTTGCTACAATACAGTTTTAGCTTAATTAAACGTATTATTATATTTATAGAACACTAAGAAAGAATAGAGAGCTTGAGCATTCGTGGTTCTTGAATAGGTGGCACCAAGGGCGAGACCCTCTCTCTGCTCCAAAACTGCACACAAACAAAGACTCACTCCTCTGTTAAAGCACGTTCTGCAAAAATGCAACTATTTCACGAGGTAGCTTACCAGAAACCACAGGAGTGGGAACGTTATGTTTTAACTGATCTCTTTGTGTTGCTATTTATTTATTTATTTTTATTATTATTTTATGTATAACAATTTAAACATTCCCATACATATGTAATCTTGTGAACGTAGCAGTACATGCCATCATTCTTTCTGGTCAAATGCATGCCAGGACTCCAAAGTAAATTGAATGCTTAGCTTTAGATGAGGTTTTACTTTCTTTATAAACCATCTTGTAAATACGGCTTATGCTATTTGTCATTCACTTGTTTGCCGTAATTAACTGAGTCAGTAGTTTTCTAACAGCGCCATCCGTTTTGTGTCCGAAAAACAGCAGTTCAATACGTGCAATTTGGATGGGTAAATAGGAGGGAGAGGACAGAGATGAAGAGGGAGATGGATGCCCATTCTGCTGGCACTCAGACCCAGCTGGGTTATGTGGAGGCAGTGGCTGCCTAATGAGCTCCTCTTACCCCAGAGAGCTCACCCCGCTTCTCCCCCCTGGGGCCCCTAATATGAGGATAAAGAACTGCTCACACTCCCTTACTATCACATGTGTTGCTTTCACAATGCGCTGTGGGCGGTCTAATGAAAACACAGTCTTTCTAAAACAGTCACATGCTCACCCGTCACAGTGCCTTGCAGAAGTATTCACACCCTTTAAACTACCACGCTTTGTGACATCTCAAACAGAAACTTTAGAGTAGTTTATGTTTGTCTAAAGTTGCACACCACAAAGATAAAGATGTAAAATCATAGAGGTTTTTACTTTTTTTTTTTTTTTTTTGAAAGAAATCTTAAATGTGTCATGTATTCAGTCTCTTTTAGTTTGATGTCCCTAAATAAAATCCGGTACAATGAATTTCCTTCAGAAGCTATAAAATCAGTGAAAAGAAAACACCTAAGTGGATTTTCTTAGTAAAAATAATGTTGTTCTTTGAAGGTTCCAGTGAAAAGACAGCGAGAACAAAAAGTATCACAAAGACCAAAGAATGCGACAGATGGGTCAGTGAGAAAGTTGTGGAGAAAATTAAAGCATCATCGGTGAAGTATGCTTTTTTTTTGCAGGCGAAGTTAAAATTTCTACAAAAAAACCCGTATTATTATTATTATTATTATTATTATTATTATTATTATTATTATTATTATTAATCAACTCTCCAAAGAAACAAATAAAAAAAGTTTTAGGTATAAATGCAGTTTGTCTCATCAGCTAAAAAAAAAAAAAAAAAAATGTTCAATTTATTTAACCTCCTAGAAAATGCCCACTCTCCCCTTTCCAGCTAAATCTAACTTGGGATGCTTTTACTGGTGTATTTTGCATTTCTGGGACTTCGGGGATTGTATTTGTTCATCACATCTAAGATCTCCTGAAACTGAAATCGTTTTGTGAAGTTTTGGTTTTATCATAGCATTATTGAGAAATATTTTGAGTTGAAGGAGTGGAGAGGCACACAATCTGTGCTTCTTCTTAAAGTCCAGACTGAAGTTTTACAATCATTGATCATTTGAGGTGCCTCCTTGTTGATGTTTGACTGTCATATAAAATGACAATAACAATGTTATATTTATAACTTAAAATGTGAAATAAATAAATAAAACAAAAGCATACTTTTCAAAGGACGTGCGTACTCTCAACACCACTACTATGAATATCAATTCATATTAGTATATCCTCAGAAAAATATTTTTCCACAACAAAATCATAATAATATTTGCGGAATATCATCAATAATACCCCATGGAAACCATGCATGCTGCTTTCTGTTCAACATCCTATTAAACACGTTTTCCCTCAAAGCTTTAAAATTCACGACTTGTCCAGGAAGTATGTAAAAGTGGCACTTAATGGCCTCTTCATTGAAGGGTCAAACCAATAGCTCAACCTGGGCAGAGGAGCTCTCTCCAGATGCTTGTAAATTCCAATAAAAGGTTCATGCCAAAGCGAGCATGAGTGAGTGATTCTGTTAAGGAGGGTAGGAGGCAGAACTCCAGTGGGCCCTTTTCCATTATCGCTGCTCCCCAGTGCCTAATGGTCAAGGCCTGTTTCCACTGGGTAAATGTTTATCCTTCAATAGGAGAATAAGAAGCTCGCCACAAACAGGAACACAGAGGCCAGCACGGCCGGGGTAAAATAATGAGCAGCTATCAGCCTCCCCACTTTCTTGCCTCGGACATGGCCTGATGCTCATTAAAGCCCGGGCAATGTGCACTCAGTCAAGTAGTTCTCCAGTCTTCGGCAGAGAGACCTGACTGCATTCAAAAACGAAAGAGAGAGAGAGAGAGAGAGAGAATCAACAGTGAAAATATTTGAACAATCTATTCAAACACCTTGTGGATTGCGCTGAAGGCAGGCGGCCAGAGAGCAGTTGTTTAGAATGGGCAATGAAGAAGATGGCGAAGACTCGCAGGCAGTTCGTTGGATTTTTTTTTTTTTTTTTTTTTGTCATGGGCTGCCAAAATGGCTTTGATTTACTGAGGGAGCTATTGATAATTAATTGTATCATCTGT
This sequence comes from Poecilia mexicana, assembly GCF_051168715.1. Lineage (NCBI taxonomy): Eukaryota > Metazoa > Chordata > Actinopteri > Cyprinodontiformes > Poeciliidae > Poecilia > Poecilia mexicana. Next base: position 12,409,447 of record NW_028263375.1, read on the forward strand.
TTCCTCCTCCACGCACGCCAAGAAAAGCAAACCCCAACTCTTCATCAGAGGCGCAGGCACAATCGTGCCATCAGAGAGGCCGGTTGGACCGAAGCTGGCTGCACGAGCTATCAGCAGATGGCGGCTAAAACTAAACACCTTTCAAAGAGAGCACAGACTCATGAGTCCAAAACTTTGCCAGGGTATGGTGGAGGCAATTATTAGAGCACTTACAAGTGCGCCGCACTATGTGCTGCTCTCTTTTTTACCAAAAAGTTGGTAGAGATATGGCTTTCTTGCTATCCTTATTTCTTAAGTCAGCCAGCAAAATTGTCATTACCTATTTAACGTATCGTCTGTCTTTAATGTTTCCTGTCTGTTTCACACAAATAGAGATCTCCCACACATCTGAGCAGTGGGCACGGTCTACAGCAAGCCAAAGCACAAGTCTGTATATGGAACATACTTTTAGCTCAATAATTCATAATCTTAGAGGGATGCTGAATAATTGAAGTGAACTTGGAGGCCTTTCAGCTCAGCAGAGCTTTGCATGTAGCTGATGGATCTGTGGGATTCGATGCACATTACAGGGGTGAGGGGAAGTATAGTGCTAAGCTGTGTTTCTGTTTTCACTGCGCGCTCATTGATCAATTATTCAGCCGGGCCCTCTGACTGTGACCCACAGTTCTGAGAACGGGCCCGAGTCTTAAGCTGAAGACAGTAAGATCTGAGACGGGGTTTTCCATATTGTGCTTCATTTCATGCTCCAACCAGCCTGTGGTTCCAGAGTGTAAGAAATTCACTCAGACTTCTCACTGAAAGGCTCCCAAGTTTTTCAGCTGTGGCGGCCGCCGCCGCCGCCTCAGACACCACAGCACCTGTCTTTCATCTTCTTAAATGAGTTAAAGTAACAGCTGCTTATGAAATGAGCAGAGATGCCACTTCAGGCAAGTCAGTTCCTTTCCCTGCTTGTCTGGGGAAGAGGTAAAAGGAAGAAGGGGGGGGAGGTTGGGGCGGGTTACAGAGCTCGGAGGGTCCCCCTATTGAGTGTGGCTTTATCACAGAGGCCTTCTCATGAGTACTGAATCTTTTAATCAAAAAGATTATTTCACAGCAAAAGCAGCCTTGCAGCCAACATGAGTCTGAGGTTCTAATTAACACAAAAGCAGAATACTGCACTTGTGAAAACTCCCTAAAAATAAAAAATAAAAAAACCCCGATTGCCTTCTTAGATAGCCTTACATTACTAAAGATGGCTGTTTTTCTTTTTTGTCAACAGACAGATCCTCTGTGGCTATTTTACCACATTAAACAAAATCCAGAGCTCTCAGTCCACACACACACACACACACCCACCCACACACACACACACACACACACAAATATTACACAGACACCTCGATAAAGTGCTTGCCAGTAAGGATTGAGGGTTTAGGGGAAAAAATGTATTTCATTTCAATATACAAAATTAAATTTAAATTAAATACTTTGTCATTTGATCCCACTTAAAATAAAATAAAGCCCAATTAATTTCCTAACAACAGTTGGTAAAAACAATCATCTACCTAGATGCATCACGTAGCAATCCCTTATCCAACTGTGTTGTGACAGTGGGAAGAAACAACTCATTTCAACAGGAATACGATCCTGACTCACAATGCGACTCAGTATGAGAACCCATTTGTTATGACAGATAGGCAGTTCAAATTTGAACTTGTATCTGCAGCTTGGAAAGGTGTACATGATTCTCTGCCACCTGAAAAAAAACTGTAAAAGGTTTTCTGGTGACAGAGAGACCAGAAACCTTTACTCAAAGTTCACACATTGCATATTCTGAGAAAAAAATATAAGTACCTTTCAAAAATGCTCTGACTTGGACACTAGAGTAGAGATTTGCATTTGAATGACTTGCTTTGCATGGAGCTTGCCTTTACAGATATATACTGGTACTAGAGGGAATAAGTCATTTCCAGTTTGCTGCAGCCTGTTGCAGTTCATCTGACAGTTAATGAAAACAGTGATATCATTAAGCACATAATAATATTTGCGCGTATTAAAGTGGGGTGGCACACAACAAATGACTGGAAATGGTCCATTTTACTTGTAGGAGGAACTTATGGCTGTTTTGTCCAAATCAGGAAATTGGAGGCATGTTTAACAATGTTATCAAAAGAATTATTGTATATTTTAAAAAAAATAAAATGTCAAAGAAAACTGTCCTTGCTCCTTATGAGCTTAAATAAATAATAATAATAAAAAAACTGCTTGAGAAAGTTAAGAAGTTCTTCAGAACTCCAATTTCTCTGTTCTGCTCGAAAGATACAGCGAGAGTCACTGGACACAACCAGATTGTTATGCAGAATCGGTCCTCGGGGATTAAAGCCTTCATTGTTCAACACTCACACAACGTAAGTGTACCTTTTGAGGCTGGAAGACATCCTCACTGAATCAGAATAGTCTGATATACAACCGTTTAGAGGTCAAGCTGAGCTTTGTCTGCGATGATTTATGATCCACACACTCACCTACAGCTGTAGGGGAGAATACATGTCATATAACATTGCTTTGTTAGAAAAACACAGTTTGATACCGTTGTGATAGATGGATTTGAAGTTGCCCGGGCTTTCTGACATGAGCTGAGTGTGTTTTAGACAGAGGTGTTTAATCTTCATCCTGACTGGTAGGCTCCTCACGTCCCCTGAGCTCCTTGTTTTCCTGTATTGATTAAAATCTGCCCTATCCACCTTCCTGGTGTAAGAACTCCTTCAAAGAAGGCGCTGAGGGATTATTCACTGAGGAAAAACTTAGCCCGGGTCTTTGTTCTACCAGTTGCCCTGGCCTGTTCAAAGAGGCGAGTCAGTTGGCAAGTAATGATGCAAAAAAAAAAAAAAGGTTATTAACAGGCATTTGAGATGGGTGATTTGTTAATTGCATATTCTAATTATAAATCGTTGTGCTGCATCTCAAAATTTATTTGGGGGCTTAAACTGTAAAGACGTTGTCCAACACTGAACACGTGCTTATTTTTATCATTTGACCTTTGAAGATTTGATCCAAACAAATGAAAACGAGACTGAAGAAATGGCTCCGTGTGGAAATGAGCACCACCGTGTCTTTCTGCGTGGAGGGACTCAGAACTGGGTAGGTTTCGTCTTCTTCTTCCTTTTATTAGTGTTGTCAATGCTGGGGGTATAATATGAAGGCGCGTACTCAGAAGTCCATATATGTGGGGATGCTCTACAAAGGTATGATGGCAACAGCCACTTAATTTGTGATTAGAGCTTTATTCAAAGCTGTGTTTATTCTCCAAGGAATTCATTACGAGAAGCTGCCTCATTTCCCCCCCCCCCCATGTTCCTGCGACTCATTCCCCCTGTGAGGTGATTTAATGCTCATCTCCAGGTGATAAAAACTGGAGAGCATGACCACAAATACGCTGAATATATTAGCTGTAGATCCCCCCCCATAAACAAAAGGAAAGTTATTCTATCATTCAAATTACCCAGTGCACCAGCACATTTCTCCTGAGTCTCATTCCACAGACATCAAATTATTTTAGGTTTAGTGCCAGGTGACTTACCTGTAGTGTTTCATTGTTACTAGTGGGGGGCGGGGTGAGGGGGGGTGGAGGTTGTTGTTTTGACAGCTAAAACTATTGGAAAAAAACAAGGTCTGATCTTTTTCCATTAAAAAAAAAACACAAAAACATCTCAACTTAACTGAAAACAACTGCTCAGTTTGAAAAGTTCTGAATTTTTACATAAACAAGCCAGTTTATTATGCTTTTGGATTCTCTTTCACTTCTGCCAGTGAAATGTTCCCATTGCCACAAGCAGCAAAGCAAGGCTCAACATGATCAATCCTCCAAATGCAACAATATGAGAGGGTCTGTCTCTTCTTTAAGTTAAAAAAAAAACTTTGTAAGCCCCAAAGACACATGAGGCTGAGGGCTGTTCTGATTTAATTTTCACCAGTACTTTGTATATTTTATTTTCCTATTTGTTTAACAGAAGTTGCATCAGGTTCCCTCCAAATTGCTGTGTGTGTGTGTGTGTGTGTGTGTGTGTGTGTGTGTGTGTGTGCGTGTGTGTGTGTGTGTGTGCGTGTGTGTGCGTGTGTGTGCGTGTGTGTGCGTGTGTGTGCGGGTGTGTGTGCGTGTGTGTGTGTGTGCGTGTGTGTGTGTGTGAATACTTTTTTTCCATTTTATGACAATCCTTTACAAAAAATTACAAACAGGTGCAGAAAACCAGTTACTAGATTATAAAGGTTTAAGTTACATTATTAAAAAACACATTTAAAAAAAAAAATATGATTTTACTCTCCTCACTTGATTAGTGCCACAAAGGGAGAGAAACCCTTTGCATACAACTGTAATATTAACCTATACAATCTCTATCATTCTGTATTCTGTTTTTAATTTGTTTCTTGTTATACTGCTTGATCTGTACACTGTTCTTGATTGCTTTGAAAAGTGCTTCTTAAAACATTTATTATTATCATAGCTTTGTTCACCATCAACTGTAACCATGAAAGCATTAGAAAGCATTATTCAGTTTTCAAAGTGTTCCAACTTTTTCTCCACCAGACGCATTTTTCACCTGTAAAGTATCGGCGCTCCGCCTGTGTCAGATGGTGATTTGTGCGCAGTGATGGCCAGGTTTCCAAACGGATCTGAGCAGAGCAACTGTAGCAGCCAAGAGGACAACTGTTGCTCATTAAATTAGTCTGTTCCATCATCCTGATGCATCTGTGAAAGAACTGGGATCGCAGTGACCTTTCTCTTTCCCACAACCAAGCCCTCTCCTTTACTAATATAGATGCAAACTGAAGTAGGTCAAACACCAGGTATAAATCTTCCTTGGCAAGCTGCAGCAGCGTTTGCCAGGTAGGCACTGCAGGCTGGCGTAGCGGACTGTGTGAATGGAGGTGTGGCTCAGGCGTGAAGCGTGCACGCTGTTGCTGCTGCCAGCAGGCTGGGACCAGCTTGCCGCTGGCCGAAGGGTTTGCCTCCCACAAGGGAACCATTTGGCTGCAACAATGTGCTACTGAAAACAGATATTGGTTATCAAAACGAAGCCGACTAAATAAATAATTAAAAGAAGGAACAGATGCACACTTTTTGTAAGTGCACTTTCAGCAAGGTCAAGATCCAGTTACTTTTTCATGGTCAGCCTTTGACAAGAGAAAATGATTAACTGATACAAATAAAGATTTTTTTTTTTTTTTACCTTCCAGTCTGATTTAATTTACCAGACGATGGTTTTTGACCTTTGAGGTTTTCTTGCAGGTGAAGACTTCTTGCCTTCAACAAATATTGATGAGGATTTCATAAAATGGGTTTGATTAATAGCAGCAGGAGAAAATTAAAGTGACCAAAAGTGCTGTGTTAAGTTACATAAAATCATTTAGACACTGTAGTAGTAAAGTACAACTTGTAGTAAAATCCACTTGCTGTCTTTCACAGGAGCTCAGAATCATTCTGGTAAACATTGTAACAGACAGTGAGTGACAGAACCCTCAAACCATTTTTTTCGATGGCTTATAGCGGTTGCTACGTTTCGAATTGAGTAAAGTTAGGGCTGTACAATAGGAACACTCTAGATTGCAGGATCGCATTTGAATATCCTATAAAAAATATTGATCATGATATGCCTACACTTTGGTCACTATTCTTTTCGCCCCCCCATCATAATCTTCCCAACATTCTGCCTGAGCTTTTGTGATTTTGGCTGCTAAAACTTTTATCAGCTCTGGACTCAACTAGCAGTGAAAGTCCATCCGAGAATAATACAGCATCAGCCATGATAATATTCACGACATAATAACTGTGAACACAGTACAATAAAATATTAATTCAAAACAAGAGACAAGTTTGTGTGAACACTATGCTCCAAAGAAGTATTTATGGCTTAAAGTAAATTGGGCAAAAAGGAGTTGGGATTACATAACTGTGTAACGAAAGACAAATCTGCACACAAGAGCATTTTACATTTACCCACAATTTTTGGAATCATGTTGCCCTCCCTGAAAACAGAAATTATAAACTCAATAGACCTCTTTTTTGTTTTGTCTGTTCTAGTTAATTAGCAAAGATTTAAGTTTGAGTTTTGTGACAGTACTGTTAGTTAGGTTCCAAGACATGAGAATACCAAGTGATTGGAATATTATTGTTGAATTTTGCAATGATAAATGCTTTTTGACCAATTTGTGTTTTCCTCATTCCTCTCTGACTTGATCCATGATCAAACTATTTGATCACAGCAGCGATCATCTGTACCAGGTGTGGTAATCAGTGACTCTGAGAGTCCATCCAACTCATCCTCTATATCAACAGGATAAAGAGGATGAGTGCATGGCATTTAAAGTTTAATAGCCAGCCAACTATTGCATCTGAGGATTTGTTAGGAATTTTTACCTTGCACAAAATGATGTTGTGATGACAGTTACAAATGTGCAGCTTTATCTTTGATACACATGGCTTCTGACTTCCCATTGGAGTTTATCCAGATCTTTTTTTTTATTGAATTAAAGAAGTGCATTATCCAAGAAAATGAAAATGCATTATCTTTCATCTAACTATGTGAAGATGTGGAGATATTTCCATGTAAAAAAGTAAAAAAAATAAAATAAAATCTAATCATCTAATGTGCTTGAAAGGTGACTGAAAGGTCAGACTTTCACTGTCTTTGTTTTGGCTGTATTAGAACCCATACAAAAAAAGGTTACATTTCTGACCCATTTTTCTGATCTAAGTAAAAACAATGTCTGGCCAACCCACACAGCTATAGGAAATGTCCACAGATGCCCATTATTTAGAGGGACAGTCATCTTTTTTCCATAAAAGCCCTCATTCTCTTGTTGGTCAGTTTGGCTTGGCATGCTTTAAAGGAGTTGATATTTTCCAAACTTCACGGGAGAACGTTCCACACTTTGAAATTTTAGTTTTGCTGAAGCCTTTTGTGTCCTTTCAGTTTCCATTAGCAAAAGCTTCTCTCTGCACAATGTAGGTAGTGTAAGCATGGACTCTTTCAGCATATTTTCCAATATTTAAGTTTAACACTTAAATATTTAACACTTAAACATAACTGAAAGTCAAAAAGGGTATGAAAATATATTAAAACTACAAAAAAAAATTAAAATAAAATGTTAGCCTGAGTTTCAAACATGTATTTTATAGTGCAGAATATTCATGTTGTACATGTTTATAATAAGGTTTGAATAACTTCCTCAATAAAGATTTTTTTATTTCTCCAAAGTAAGGGCAAATCTACTTTGTCTATGCCATATTGTATTGTCTGCTAAAATACAGATTTGTCAACAATATTTGAAGAATGTGTGAATTTTTTTCTATTCAGTCTATTAAATTATCCTAATTTAATATACTGCAAATGTGCATCTAAAAGGTATACAGCCGGACAACGTGCACACTTGCAAACTAGAAATAATCCCCAGACCTCAAATTAAACTACATTTGAGGTCTCTTTAAACAGCCTGGTTTCAGAACTATGGTGGCCCTGAGGTGCACCGTACAAAACACAACCCATTTAATTCACAAAGTCAGGTTGCATGCCAGTAAAACTGAATTTGCATGTTTTTTTTTTGTTTTTGTTTTTTTTTAGATTCATTGCACAATCCACTGTGAAAAAATGTACCCTACAGGCTGGTGTGATAATGTAAGCTTCTTATATCAATTCAGCTGCATGGTCTTCCAAAGCAATGTAACAATTTTTCCGTTTTGTATCATTGCACACTTAGTAGGGCGACAGGATGACACCCAACCCTGTAGGGTTTATTAGAAGTTTCACAATTTAACCTGCTTTCAAGAAGTGATTACATTTACAAACTAAATGCAATGGCATAGATCAACTGTGTGGTGAAAAGGTTTCCACAAAGCCAACGTCCAAGAACTGTACTTGAAAAACATTGGAACAAAAAATTAAGTTTGAAAAAGTGGAATTAAAAAAATCAGTTCAGATTCAGTTTATTTCACAGATCATCTCAAAACCTTTTACAGGAATAAATGGGTCCAGTTCAATTTCTGTCTTAAAAATATATAAAATTTTATAAATAAATAAAGTAAATTTCTAATTAAAATTTGATACTTATTATAACAAAATACACTCACACTTAGATCATAATGGAGAAAAATCTATAAAAACTAAGTTGGTGAATTGAATTAGACTTTGCATCAAACCGGAATACTTTCCGTTTCACCTGCTTATGTAAATGTAATCCGACATCTTCATAAAATAAATTACAACCAATGAAAAAAATGTATTGCTACATTTTTGATAAAAAGCTTTTTTTTTTTTTTTTTTTTTTTTTTTTGGGACAGACTAGAGTTTGACTAAAACAATGAGCCCAGATTAAATAAACTCTTGGGTTAAAATGTTTGGACTCTGTTAAAAATGGACGGTGGATACAAATAAAGAATTCATTAGAAGAGTTCATTTTAAGTTTCAGAGGTTGAGGAGAGTTGCAGAGGTTGCCGTACTTAGCCACTTTAAAAAATGAAGGCCTGTATTGAGTTTTTAGGCCTGCAGCTCTAGGCAACGGTGATAAATCCACCTGTGAGAGAGAGCTTGTATCAGACAGGCCCAGGCCACTGGCAGATAAATCGACCAGCCCGTGCCCTGACTCGGAGAAGCACCCCTGTGGGCTTCCCTGCCGCTGAGAGTTATTTTTCCTGCTCTGTCCCTTGTAGGTTGGAGCATGGCTTCGGGATACGAGCAAGCTAAATGAAACACTAATGCACCGAGTTTCCCATCAGAAATTTCCATAATTCATTTCCACACATTTCCTTGAGAGCACACTGTGGGATTTGAAGGAGGGGCCGGGAATCTAAATGTACCAGCTGTGTGAAAAGAGGTGTCTGATCAACAGCTCAGTGGCTGCAGCCTTATGTGAAATTCTGAAAGCCAGCACGTGACCTTCCAGGTGTATTCCCTATCTTTCCACCAAGGGTGTTTCTTTTATTTTATTTATTTATTTTTTTTACTGCATTAAAAACGTGCTATGCCTCTTCACTCGCCCTTTTTAGATTTACAAAGTCGGGGGGAAAAAATCTATTATTTTATGTTGCACATTTCAAAGAAATCCCCTCTCTCAGCTATTTCATTTTCATCAATAAATAAGCCAGATTCTGCTCTTTCATTTGCTGCTCGGATCTATGTTGAATGATTTGAGGGGCTTAAAAGTGCCTCGGCAGTTCTCTTTGTGCTCGGGGTTAGATGTTTCCCTGCAGTTTGTTTTTGTTGCTTTTCAACTACTTACTAAAACCATTAGTTGTGTGGAACTATAATTCTCTCTTGGAGCCCGTTACAGTGAAGCTTTTACTTTTGATGTTGTACTCTCAGAACAAAGGACGCTTGTGTCTTCTGGTGTATTAAATTAAAGACTGGGATGTCCAATAATACATTCAGATGGAAAAGTTGAGAGGGGGGGGGGGGGAAATCATAAGAAAGGATGCCTGTAAGTTTTCAACTTGTATGGATCTCTTATTCTTTGTACTTATTCAGTAAGCTAGAATATGATCTAAAGATGAACCTAATTAAATAATTCAGTTCAACCAAGTAAACCGTATTTATTACCTAGATTCATTACACATCAAGTGACCTATTTTCAAACTTTACTTCTGTTCATTTTGATGGCTCTGTCTAACAGATAATGAAAATTTATATTTAGTTTGTCAGACACTTTAACACAATAATTAAAATGATTTTGATAATGGATACTTTCCTTGACCAAATAGTCAATTATGGGGAATATGAGGTCAGCTCTTGGATTTGGCTTTGGCAAAAACAAATGCATGAAGTAGATCACTCACTGTGTAAATGTTTTTTTCAGCGTTTTATTTTAAAAGTTAAAATTTTCAACTACATTTAAATTTAGGATCCAACTGTACGTCAGACTACACTTTTTTTTTTTCTTTTTCCAGTCGATACTCAACTGTAAAAAACGATAAAAGTGTGACTCCTCCTGCACGTCTTCCTGCATGAAAATTAAAAATAGATAATCTGTTTTACGGCAATAATATCTAGGATGTGTGGAAAAATCCACCAGGGATAATGGAGTCGTAATGAGGTATTGCTAGTATTGTTGGACGCAGAACAAATGGTTTGTACAAACAGTGTTTAGACCACAGAAATAGTCTGAACACCAGGTGTTGTAGAACAATATTCCCTGCAGAGTGATGAATTGGTTGACTAAAGAGGGTACTCGTCCAAAAGCGCTACACTCTGCATTATGTGATTGCTAAATCTGACAAAGTCAGAGAGAAAAACAAAAAAACAAAAAAAAAAAAACAGCATGTTCACACAAGTTGCAATACATCAACCTTATTCAGATGCTTGAAATTATCAATAGAAAACAAAGATATCACTTTGTAAACTCAATCCCAAGATGGTCACTGAAATGTTTTAAAATCAACTTTTAAAAACGGGGAAAAACGCCCCTTCTTTCTTTCCTATCATTCTAGTGCTTGCACACACTGACTGGAGGCTTTTTTTTTTTTTTTTTAAGCTGAAATTAGGGTAAGTTTCCTTCTTAGTTCCATTGTCTGGAAACAATCCTGATAGTCATTTTTCCTGCCTTGGTAAAGACCAAGAAAAAAAAGACTAACAATCCTCCAGGGGGGCTTTTGCCTGAGGTAAGACACAGGTGGATGGCGCCCAGAGCAGGGTCACAGTAAAGATTTATACTATGTACAAAGTAAAGAACAGAAGAAAAATGGCTGTTCATGTAGCGTCTCAGTGAAGCGAGTGAAACAGCTGTTCACGGCGTGAGGAAGTGGTCAGGTAAGACAGGCCTGGAAATAATAATCACAGGCCCATCTGCTGACCTGGGACTGCATGGCCCCGGGGCTCCCAGCACAGGCCCTCCGTATGGAGCACAGCACAGCCTTCGCCCCAGGAAACCTGGCCACGCCGCACTAGGCTGCTGACACTGCCACATGCTCTCCTTTTGTGGCCGGGGCTAGCCTGCACTCTCTCGTGAAGCATTCAAGTTACTGGGAGGTGCCACTGCAGAAACTATCTATAACCGAGTGACTGCCATTAGATGTAGTGCACCTCGGGATTCTATTTATACGTGTGTGCGTGTGTGTGTGTGTACCTTGGGGACTGTGCTTGAACTTAAAAGAACAAAGGATCCCAAAACAAACTTTCATTATAGTTGATGATAAATTGTTGTTTAACCAAAAGTTCCATTTAAAGAAGTGGGTTCATTAGATGTGAGGACAAAGTTTCAGAGTAAAATGACCAAAGAACAGCGAATCAAGGGCCAGTCTCGTTCCGACTGCCAAACCAGTTAATTTTGATCATTAATTTAGTGACTAATAGCTGTGTGAGATGGCGTTTTAATGCAACGTAGGATTAAAACACATTTATCATATTAGGGAGCACATCAGTGATCTCCTGGTCGTGCATCCTTGATAGGCTCTACAGGAACAAATCAATATTGCGCTGTAATTGAGCGATGAGGAGGGTGAGAAGTGTGAGCGGCCTAATCATAATTAAAGAGCAGGCTGCTAAATACGAGGCTGTGAAAGATAAGCAGTGTCAGCAGGAGATGCGGCACAACAAGTCAGGCAACTTCCCTGTGTTGTCTGAACTTACAGCAGACATTAGATTAAAAGGATGCCTGAGACAAGTCATCGACTCTGGCAAGTCTGAGGGAAGAGATTTAAACTACAGATCCTCAAAAGTACTCACACTTGCTCATTTTTTTTCACATTTTGTCAGAATGCAACCACATCAGATTGCAGTGTACCTGATTGGGATTTCATTTGGGAGAGTGAAACAAAATAGTGTGGAAAGAAAAGAGTGCAAATAAACATCTGAAAAGTGTGGTGTGCCTTTCTATTCAGCCTCTGTCACTATGACATCATCTATCCATCCATTATCTATATATTCTTATTCTTGCAGGGTCACAAAGGGGTCTCCACCAGTCACTGGGCAAGAGAGGGGGTGGCGGGTGCACCCTGGACAGGCTGCCAGTCCATTTAAAGGCAATGCAGAGAGACCACTAAATAAAATCCCAGGCAACCAGTTGTTTCAAACGTCATCTAATAATGTCAGTATAAAGGCAAATGTAAAAGCTTTGGTGTCTTCTTGACTTTGGTGAACAAACAGAATCAGAAAGTCAAAGGAACATAAAAGACAGATCAGAAATAAAACTGAAGGGAAGTGGAAGTTCTAGAAAGATGCTGATTTTTTTTCACTCGTTCATTTGACAAATTAGAACTTTACAAAACAGTGATAAGAAAATAAAGCAATCGTTAATAGAAAGTCATGTTTACAGTTTGCTAGAAGCCATGCAGTAAAAACAGCAAACATGTGGCTTAAGATACTGAGAGCAATACTTAACGTTTTAGTCCACATGCAAAAACACCACTTCTGATATCTATACAAAGTTGAAAAACTGACTGACTGAAAAAACTGACTGAAAAACTATTGCACAACAAACTGAATGATGCCGTCTCTATGGTATATCTATGGTGGTGACAGCAATGAGGTGCAGGAATGCTTTATCTTAGCAGGACAAAAATGCTTATCAGAGGATTTATGCCAAATTAGAAAGCTGCTATTCCCAGCTGCTCTCCATCTAATCTGAATATGAGCTTGAACCATTTCGCAAAGACTAATAGGCAAAGATTTCAGTTGCCTGATTTGGAAACTGGTGGCTACAAACCCCAGAAGACAGGCAGCTGCTATTGAAGTGAAAGTTGGTTGCAGAAAGAAGTGACTCAAGAAACCATAAAAGTTTGTTGTGGTAATGTGACAAAAGAGGAAATATTGAAGGGGTGCGAAAACTTTTGGAAAGAGCATCTTCCTTCCAAAAAAGGAAGAAAAACTTTCTTTATTGGTAGTTAAGTTGTAGGCTTAACTTTTGCAGTTAAGCCTTCAAAACGCTAAAACCTCAGGCGATGAGTGTTAAGCATTTCAACTGGCGTGTATTCAAAAGAATAATTCTTATTGCCAAATAATAAATGTAGAATCTTATTACTTATCATAATTAGCATATTTAGTGTACAGTCTAAACTGTTATTCACATATCTTCAAAACCAATTACAAAAACTATATACATACTCAAAAGCAACTTGCTCAAGCATTTGCTTTAATCACAGTTAAAGCAAACATGTATAAACAAGCTCCTATTTAATCACTTTTTTTCTGCGCCTTTCAGTCTCCTTCAAACACACACACGTCTCACACACACACACACACACACACACTCTTTGCTTTATGACATGCCATCAAAAGATGCAACACAAAAGCACCTTTAATGTATTGGGGAAAAAAAGCGGTAAACAGATTTGCATCACTACCCCACATTATCTGCTGACGCCCTGAAATGATTTGTTTTATGCACACTTGGCCTTGAAGTTTGCAAGCAGGTTGTCAGTGATGATAGAATTGAGCTAAATGGTGCAGACAGAGAAAACAACAACTTTGCTGAGGTCTCCACTTTGAGCTCGAAGGCAAACTGCTTAACTCAAAAAAGGCAATTTTAATTGCATCGATTCAGCCATACAAATGTAGGATTCTCTTCAAAAGTGTTCACCTCAGCACAGTCTCTGTCTTCTCAAGCTGCCAGAATGGAGCCAGTTTATTCTGCAAAGCCCCCCTTTAACTCAAGCAGGCAGCACACAATCATGCAGAGAGGGTTCGTTTTATATGATTTTACACAATGCAAAAAAAGTTACGTGACAAGAAAAAAGTGCAAATTGTTCAAAGTTCTGTTTAAATATGATCAGCATTTCAAAATGCAAACCTTTGTATTGACAACATACAATTCTTGTCAGGCTTTTCTTGCTCTTTGAACAGAATAGTTCTTTCTGTATTTGAACACATAAAAGGAGTAGAAAATATTTCTCTGAGGAAAACAAATCATTATAAGTGCAAAAGACAAATCCAATAATACACAATTATTGTGTATTATAATACACAATATAATTATCCCAGCTGCTCTCCATCTAATCTGAATATGAGCTTGAACAATTTCGCAAAGACTAATAGGCAAAGAGTCAAGTTGCCTGATTTGGATTATTGAGCTAGGATGCCCATTAAGTGTCTTTTTTTTTAAGGAGAAATGGGCTGATAATGCACACTTTTATCATTTTTAAACAGAAAACTTGAATTCTATACCCAAATTGATGAGTACAGTAGAGCAAATTTAAAAAAGAAGAAAGACCAATGATTATTTTTTCCAAGAAACTCCATTTTTAGAGTCATTTTAAAATAGCTGCGCGACAGAACTTATAATGTTATTCCCTGATCAAAAACATTCCTGGAGTGTTGCTTGCTCATACAATGCACCACCTATTTTCCCAAAACTCCACCTTGAAGCTTGAAGCCAACAGCATGAATAATATGTTTAATCTTAACCTTGCAAATAATTGAGTGATAATTTCCTCAGAGTACCACTAAGGGTACCACTGGTGGTATTCAAACACACCTCCAGGCCTGGAATCGTATGATTTGGTTTGTTTACACACCGAGCCTTTTTCCTCTCACACAGAGTCTGTGTGATGCAGACAATGGTCATTTCCCAGGTAGATCAGGACTCACAGTGAGCGATTGGTTCAGCGCGGCTGTCACAAAGCATTACCGAATGGCAGGCACAGCTCCGCAGACGCCACAAGCCCGTGAAGATGATCACATTTGATACACATGACACTCCATCCCTGCTGTGACAACACGCGCTCATTTTTCTGCTCTGACATCCGTTGCCGTGTGGGTGTTATTCAAGTCAAATCTATCATTTTAATGGAGAAGTAGTCAGACCTGAGGATTATTTGAGGCATAAATATATCATTGTCTGTTCGTTCGGTATCGACCAAGTGTCACTGTGCCCAGACTTGCTCTTTCATGACAAAAGCTGTGAGATATCATAGAGCACAAATAGATTCAGAGGGCCCTGACAACAGGAACAACAGGAGACCAGCGTGAACTGCACAAGCATAGGCTGAGATAACAGGCTCTTTAAGATACTCACTGAGGGATAATAAACAGGCTAATTATGTTATCCCCAGCAAGCACAAAGAAACAATGGACCCATCAGTTTAAAATTCCTTAGAACTCCGCTTGTTTGGTGCCAGCAGTGCAACAAAGTGAATTGTCCACCATGATTTCAGCTTTTTGTAAATGCCTTAAGTACAACCAATCTGATGAAACTCCAATTTGCAAGAAACCAGTGCACAGGGGCACAATGGAGTATTCCAGCATATTGCCTAAGCCGTGGCCTCTGAAAGCACACTAATTGCATCTGGGATTTGGTTATCCAATCCCACAGTGCATCACAGCCAGGCTAGGAGTAAAGACGGGGGGAGGATGAGGGTGAATTAGAGGCTGGTGGGGTGAAGCTTCTGCTTGCTGAAGCCTTGACAGTGCTTTGTACTGAATGATTGTTCTCCAGACAACTGACGGAGGTAGCAGCGCACGCAGGGTTGTTTGAAAGCCCAAAAGGATATGCGGCTGCATCATCAAAGTCCAGCAAGTCTTCCATGTGTCAGGGAGAGATTAAGCTCTTCCAGAGAGGGCAATGCCTCTGATCACTCCATTCAATCGATGGGATTTGAATAAAGGAATAAAAGATCAGGCATTGTGTATCTGGGTGCTCTGCAACCACTGGATAGGATTAAGGCATGTTGGAGCAGTAACAGTGACAGACACCATCAATCACAAGTTCCCCACACTAGTTAGCTGAAGTTGATATTAGCCCTAAATAGGACACATCTGTTTGTTGCTGCACACCCACAGACTTTAATTAATTCTCAAGTCATTTTATTTTTAGGCATGGGTTTTTATTTGTTGCTGCTCCTGTACAAGTGCACAAAAATGTAAATTGCATCCTTCCTTTGCTCACAGTCAGGGGCTCACATACTCTGTGATACTGCAAATTAAGCACACAAACACAGACACACACGCACACACACACACGCTGAGACTGATCCAGACTCGTGGCGCAGCACACACACACAAACACAAACAATATGAAAGTCACTGTGCAAACAAAACTTTGGTCTGATGGTCTTCTTCGGCCTCATTTTCCTGTCTGCCTGAGTTCTCTATCATCACTGAGCGTCTTCTCCACAGGCTCTGTCAGATAATAGCTTCCTTTCTCCACTTTTGAAGAGAGAATGAGTATATTCCCTGGGAATATGGTTCAAGGGCAGGTCTGTGTAACCCAGGGAGACAGACTTTTGCCAAGACCTTGGTTTCAGATTCTGGAAATGGCTTAACATGTCTTATACTTATCTTGTACTATGTACTGCCCAGGAGCCCCGACTCCCCCACATTAAACTGAGGTGTGCTGATTGAGTTCAGGTACATGGATTGTCCTTGGCATCTCAACCTTAGAGTCTAACTTCCTGCTAATTGTTTCATCAACAGATAAGCCTGTAGTTTTTTTGACATGCATGGGGGCAATGCAATATGATGTTGAACCCACCCACTTTGAGTTCTTCTAGGAAGGCTTTTAAAAAGCTCAAAAATGTGTTCATGGAAAGCACATGAGTGATCTCCTGGTCGTGCATCCTTGATAGGCACAACCATCAAGGATGCGTTCATGGAAATTTAAAAATGTGTTCATGGAAATTTATTAATTTATGGGATCACACACTGATGCTCGACAAAAACGTCATGTGCTAAACTCTACGTGTAAGTGGAAGGAAGAAATGTCTGCTTCTGCAACATTATTATAGCATGTTCTTCTTGTAAACCTATATCCCCCTGTCAAATTCAACTGCTGGCCAACTTCTTACTTTCACGTTTGAAGATGTGCAACATATGTTCTTACATTTTATGATCCGTTTTTCAACAAAACTGACTTCACAATGCCATCCAATTTGCAAAATCTATAGTGTACTGCATGCATAATTCTTTAGACTTTCTTTTATATTTTTCCCCTAACTGGTCAGACTTTCAAAAATGAACTTTAGAGCCTTGATGTTTGAAGGTTTTTAATATTTGTAGAAATTTCATCTGAAATCTTACTGGCGCACTGGAAAATATAGCCTACGGTATGTGCCCTAATAAAAATTGTCAGAAAACACCTTGTGTGTATGTACCAAGTGCCATTTTTATTTCTTATTATTGTCAACCAGCCTCTCATCTTTTTACCCATCATGTCTCACAGAGGGATATAATTACTACAACCCATTGCTTGGCTATGCTTTCCTATTATTAGCCCAGCTTTTGAAGCCCTCTGCCTGGTCATATGGTCAGTGCTTTAGGGCAATATGTCACAGTACATGGGCACAAAAGGTAGCCAAACAATGCCTATTGGGGACCAGGTGCCACTGCAGTAACACCATTTGGCTACCGTTCACTATTGTGGCACTCTGTGCTTGTTGAAACATTACAACATTTGCGGTTTCAAGCAACCTTGTTAATTAAAGCACCCAATGCATAATGAAGGTGTGTGGATTCAGCTGACCATGGAAGCTATTGTTTGCAGATAAGCAAGTTGGCATCCTTGAATGACTCACATAAAGACACAATGACAGACAGGATGGAATGCGACTGCACCCAGCATAAAAGAAACCGCAGTAGCCTCATTGCAGCATCATTATGTTCTCTTCTATCATCATGCTGCATGCGAGAAATGGTCTTTTTCTTTCTTTTTTTTTTCCTGAAAGATATTCTTGGCGATCAAGTCAGCCTCTTTAATGATGTTTTGGATCTTAGTGTTCAGTGAAAAGAATGAATTTGATTGGTGTTTTTTTGATGTTAAGTTCTTCTTTTTATATTGTTTCTCTATTTTCAGCATTGTTCAACTACAGGCATCAAAGTCTCTACTTGTACTGGAAGTGGACAAATGTTTCATTGTCTCCACATAAGATGTCCAGAGATGTCTCACAGGCAATTCTGTGAACAAACAAGGGGATGCTCAAAGTGTAAGATACAACTTCCTCATGAATTGTAGCTTTTTATTTAACAGTTAACTTAATCCAAGTTATGTAGCAGGCATATAGTGAAAAGTAAATCTGAACATTTCAGCCCTTTAACTATCTTTTTGCTGTCTAACATGCAGGGAAAGATCTTGAAAATAACATAAAATAAACTTTTTTTTTTTGCCTTTGCTAAAAAATTTGTTTTATTAAGACAGTGCTTTGAAAAATAATTTTTAGACTTTGAACATTTGTTACAACCACAAACTTTAAGATATTTTATTGGAATATATAAAATCATATTTGTGAAGTGGAAGGAAAATATTTTTTTTAATATGAAAAGAGAGAGATTTGGGATAAAACTATGAAGGACTTTTAAGTAGTTAGGGTATAAAACAGTAATCCTGCAAATAAAAACCTTAAAGAACGCTGCAAATTTACCTAAGTATGACTGTTCTCCTATACGTGCGGGTGATGCAGGTAAAGAATTAATCAAACACACTCCTAAGAGGCCCATAAGAGCTCAAGAGGAGCAACAGAGATCTACAGCTCAGGTGGGACAACTATCACTCCACAAATGGAGTCCCAAATACAAAGCAATTCTTATATAGAACCTCTTAAGAAAAGTTTGGTACAAAGGCAACACATGGAAGAAGGTACTCTGTGGAAAAGGTCCAAATGTAAAGACTATGTATAGTAGTACAGACTTGGCATTCAATTTTATTCAGCTTTTATTCTCCAGGGACACAGAAGCTGGTCAGATTCGATATGAAGATGAATGGAACTACATACAAGACCAATCCTGAAATAAAACTCTTTGGAGGCTGTAAAAGTCTTGAGAACAGCCAGAGAAGCAATGGGATTATTTTGTTCAGTGCATATTAATTTGTGAGAATGGTAGAATCAAAACGCAAACCTAAATATGTAAATCTTTGATAAGACATAAACATTTACATTCACACAGACCCTCTCTTTTTGTAAAAAAAACAAACAAAAAAAAACAAAACAAATTAAAACAAGAGGTGAACATTTCCATCTCTAGATGAACAAAGACTCAAATACACTAAAAGGTGTTTCTACAGATTGTCTCATTAATTACTAAATACAAATGCACACCAGAGCAATACATCTGATTTTAATTTCTTAAAAACTTAGAAGCCATGTATCCATTTTAAAGAACATTTGCTACTTTGCTTATCACATGGAAATCCAAATTAAATATAATTAAGTTTGCAATTTTAACATCACAAATTGTGGAAGGGTTTTGTAAACTTTCTTTCAATAGACACTTTTAAGGCAAAATTAGCCAGCCTTTTGAACAAGGTATTGCAATACAAGTTCTTTGTAATACTGTAAAAAGTGAGAGTTTGCATAGACACTAATGTTTGAGATGAAAGTATTTGTGGGGAAATCGTCAAGGTGTTTCAGGGCCTCCTAGAGCAACATCCTTCAGATCTCTATATCTTATACTTACAGTCTAGCTGAGCAAAAGGTTTGCTGCGCACCTGAACCACTGTACAGTGGTCCAGCAACACAGAAGACATCTGACATGTCGTGAACTTTCCCCTGATCTAGGCCCGTAGGGGACACCCAACCAACAAGCTCAGGGATCGCTCACAGCCCTTTTGTTGCCACATTCCTGCTCTCAAGCACCTCAGCTAGCCAGTGTCCTTCTACTGAAAAATAATCACCCACTCAGGCAGTCTGCACTGTACACACAACAAAGCGACATTCTCAAACATTATACAGCCATCAGACATTGCTCATGCAAACACAATCTGTCTCACACAGCCATGTGGTGCATCTGCCTCCGTGTCCCCCTCGCCTTCTCACTCACTTTCACGTGAGTCAGTGAACAGAAAACTGGTAAATACCTCCATCTTGTGGACGATATTTGTCAAATTATAGGAGATACTGTGAGAGGATGCTCATTGTCTGCCTCAATGAAAAGGAAAGGGAAACATAATTATCTAAATTTGGTACATATGTTCTATGCTTGTTTTCACGCAGAAGGCTGCATAAACATGCAGCAAAGAAATAGCCGCCCCATGCTAACACATACTCCTACCTTGAAACAGGGTGATTATTTCTGTTGTACACATATTTTGTTGAAATAATCTTTCGTTATTCGCTGCCTTCAAGAGCCAGCTAAGGCGACAGGGTGACTTTATGTTGAATGTCACTTTGCTTTTGGTTGGTTAGACGGTAGCCTCTCTTGAATTGGTTTTGCGGATGAAGGCACAGGTGAGGCCCGGAGAGGAGCGGCTCCTTCTCTCTGCAGCATTTCCTGAACTGAAACAGCCCTACATTTTAATATGCAACATCTGTGCCGGGAGAGCCGTCCAAAATGGCTGCTCCTTGGAGGATGACTGTGGAGTCTGCTCAAACTTCGGGTTGGGGCGTTTGGTACTGCGAGGTTCTGCACAGATGTTAGCATTCACAATGTCACCCTGTCCTTTGCTTCAGTACCCAGGGAGGTCTATTTTAAGGGAGGATATGGTGTGTTTTCTTCCTTAGTTTTATTAGATCACTTTATCTGTTACCGTCAATGAAAAGCTTCTGCAAAGACTTGCTCAACTGAACCAGGACTGCTGCGTCTGATCAAGTCTGTATGAGGGAGAATTCTTTAATGATAGGTTAAGTTGTCGAACAAGACAGTGAGGTACTTGAATTCGTAGAGGGAAGCTGAAGAAGATGAGAGAACTGAACGTGCCATTTGAGCAATCACGAAATAACTTGAAGGAGGTTTTACTGTATGGTTATTTGACGGATTCACAGATTTTCAAATACTTTAGTCAAGGCTGCAGCGAATCAAGAAGAGAGACAAGAGTAGAAAAAAAAGAGCAGGGCGCACGTAGGGCGCCTAATGCATTGCTTACACAAAGAAGATGTTCATATTTAATGCTCATCATTAAGGCAGGGTTTGAGCATGGAAGACGCTTCTGCTATTTTCCCACACCCCTTGAGCCAAGTCCATGTGACAGCCCTCCACTGCATCCCGGCAAATTATCCGCATGAGCTGCGGCGAACAAAAACAGCCCAGTGCGGGGGATGTGAGGCCCAGCCTCAGCTCCACTCCTGTGATGGGGAGACACGTCACTTTGCATCAGCTCCAGCCCTCCGAAACCCATCATCTACGAGTGAGGAGAACAGGACCACTCCGCGGAGAGAAGGCAAAGAAAAAGGCAAGGCAGGGATAAGGGAAAAGAGAAGCAGCTCAAAAGAGAACAGAACAGTACCAGACTTAATTTTATTTTTTCTTATTTAGACATCAGTCATCAGATGAACACAAGCTAAAAGAGCCACAATGCTCTTTTAGCGTTGCTGATTTATGTCTAATGAATTGTCGTTTATCAATTGATAAGTGCGGTAAGGAAAGGGGTGTTTATTTGCGTTATGCCAATCTTACCAAATGCAATTTAATGTTATTTACGAGGGGTAGGAGGATCTGCAAAAAAAAAAAATAAAATAAAAAATACATGGAAATATTGATAGAAAAATGCCTGACTCTCACTGCTTGACAAATAATTAATTTAGAGATTTTAAGAAATTTTCAGAAAATAAGTCTGGTAATGTCAACAAATATTAAACATTTAAAGTTCATCCATGAAAACGCAAATCTCAATTTAATTAATCTCAACTAATTCTCATTTTGTTTTTGAAAACTCCGTAGCATTTAAAGCCTTATCAAAAATATGTAACACACGATGATAAAACATCTTGTTTGAGTCTAGCTTGTCCGGGCCAGTGGTCGGTGCTCAGCATCTCCTTGCTTAGCAGATGAAGGGCTCTCCCTGCTGGCCAATGTTAAACTTGCAGACCTGGAATTTATTAAAAGACCTCGCATTGCAACGTTCTTTCTTTCTTTTTTTTTTTAACTATGTGAAGAAGAAGTTGACATTAGATGTTTAGAAAGTACAGAATACTGTGTCCTGAATACATCTCAAGGATATTTCCCCCAACGGCCAAGGAGACTTGAGAAAAATTGAGTTCCACCAAAATAAACCTGTCTTCCAAGATGCATGTGCTCTGAGTCTAAATTGGCCTATTTAAAGGCAAGAAACATAGACAGCCTTTGAATAATATTGACTTGCAAAGTGTGTTTGGGTCAAGGACGGGATGCAAGACATTGCTAGTTAGAACAAGAGTGATGGAAGTAAACCAAACAACATTTAGAGCTCATGCAAACGAACAAGTCATTTGCTTCCTTATTCTAACAAAGACTGAGTCAAACTGGTGAACATATACTTGAGTAAAATAAAATTCATGTGCCAATGCTTGATATACACGTTTTAACAAATTAAATCAATGAAATCACATTAAACTAATGTTTTATTGTGAGTTTCAGATCAGTTTATGAGTTTCAAATACACATACAGACAGGTTGATTCTGTCAGAATCTTTTTTTGTTAAGCACAAAGAAGAGCACGTAATCAATTTAAACAGAAATTTATTGATTTAAATGATATCTTTAGAAGTAAAAATCTGGCAAATGGTGCACTGAATTTGCATTCAACACCGTCAGTAAATACTCTGTAGAAAATAATCTTAATTGTATTTATAATGATGTGTCTGTATGGAGTATGTCTCCATCAGATGTTAGTAGTGCTCATTCTTCATGCTAATTCTTCATTGCAAAATTGCACAAGCTCAGACTGGATTGCTGGCACCTAATCAGCTATCAAGTCTTACCACAGATTTTCAATTGGATCTGTGCATTAATCGCGATCTACAGCTGAAAGCAGAACACAGCACTTTGTAGGTCGAAAAGTTAAATTTTGGCCTCATTCATTCATAGAACCTGGTTCCACATGTTTGCTGTGTCTTCTGACAGAGACTCACAATGGTCCTCCTGGATGCCTCTCTGATTAATACTCTTTCTGCTCTGTCAACGCAAAAGAGCGGTTGTGTGCAATTGTTTTACAACCTATTACAAAAAAGGACTTCATGTCCTTATTCTTGACCCGTCTGGTGCCTTCCTTAGTCCTCACAATGCTGTAAGCTCACTATGCATGCCTATATGAAACTCGAGGCGTTTGTCGTCGCTAGTGGTTTAAAGTAAGGGAAGTTACATGTGCATAATACAGGGCACAATTTTGTACTTTTAATTGTAAAATAAAATTATGTAGCATTTTCTTCCCACATTAGCTTAAGAAATTGTTTTTATTAGTTTACTGCAGGAATTCCAATAATAAAAAAGTACATTGTTTGTGGGTGTAGTAGGTTATTTCTGCCTTATTTAGCAGTTATTGTCTGAGTTATTTCCCATGGAGAAATTTAAAATTTAATTTTAAAAATGTCAAAATCCTATTAATGTCTAAAGAGACAGTTTTTGCATGCCAACTTAATATTAATACTGGTCTATTAACGGTCTATGTACTGTACAAGAATCACAAACGTTCTATTTCCCCACCTCATCAATTTAATGACATATTATTCTGAAATAATTTACTGTCTTATTACAAGAATAACCAAATCCACAGCTGTCCATTGTTTATCGTAATCACACAGACTACATGCAGGTTGTCTGTCTGAATTATTGCTCTCTTGCTGTAAACCGGTCTGTACAGAAGAGCATGTTATCCATATTCATGTGATTTTTGCCTGAAGGCATTGGTCTATTCTAAAAATAGCATGGTGAGAGAAAGGATCTCTCTCTTTCTCTGTGTGTGTGTCTCTCTCTGTGTATCCTAACATTCATAAGCCCCATCTTAGTGATTGGTTGTAAACAAGTGTCACTTTCCTGAAAAAAAAAAATCACGAGTAAACACTGATAAATAATTGCTTTAGGGAAGAGTAAAGAGACACACAGGGTACAATCAAGCCAGCAGGGTCATGCACAGCTGATTTCAGCTTTATTTATTTAAACAGACTACTAATACAGATACATTCCAGATGATTTACTTATGTCCAAGGGGTATGGAGATACATGGTTACTAATGTCAGCATGTATGAGTTTCATTTAGCGATTTTGTTTGCAGTAAATTTGGTAATTAAACATTTTCTGTTTGTTGATCTCATGAGGGAGAAAATTAAACAAATACTTTTCATAGCAAATCATTAATGAGTTCTAGCAATGAGATAAAATTTTTATTTCAGATTTCTTCTAAATCCTGTTTGCTTCAGTATGATTTGAGCGTCACCAGCAGATGGCGACACTTTTCAATGATTAAATGTAAAATGTAATTTTGCAGAGTTGTAATGTTCTAGTTTATTTATAAAAATGGGCTGTTGTGAGGGATTTTTCAAAGACGCAATCGTGTGGTTTGCTAGGTGATTTGTTCAAAAATGAGGTAAAACACATTTTACACGAAATATGAAAAAGAAAATTTAAATACTCAAATACTAGAAAGTTAATTACCAGTCGTTTCAAATTTAGCATTGTTCTCAAATGGTAAAAATTGTGCAAAAAACTATTTATAATTAGCTAGGACTAAGCAGGAAGCCATTTTTAACAACACTTATGCTAATTGGTCTCTCTGTTCCAATTATGTTACAGTCTAACTTTGCTCTCCTTGATAAAGTGTGTTAGAGTGAATGCAGACCAGTAATAATGCCCCAACAATGCAGATCACTTCCTTTTAGAAGAAATAAAAGGCTGTGGTGCCTGAGGCTGCACTTTAACTTCACTGGAGCCGGACATGGAAACTGGCTTAATGTGCTTGTGAGCCTTAGAGGAGAGAGCTATTAAAGGGAATTTACCAGAGATAAGAAACTTAGATTCAAAAAGCAAATATTCTTTTTGTATGTCTACTTAAGTAAAAATCATGCTAAAATGTAACAAGAAAACTTACAAAGGTAGAAAATTTGACAACCTAATTAACAAAAGTACCAGGGACAAAAAGTTTACAACGTCTGTCCCAACACAGAGCTGATTGTTGAGCTGATCTTCTGTTACTGATGATGTAATTGACATTACGACAGCTCCGCCCCGGAAGTAGAGCAAGCCTACTTCCGGGGTTTGCTCTACTTCTATGACACTGACAAACAGTGTAATAATGATAGTGGAATTCAAGGCATTCATAATACAAAATTTAAAAATAGACTTTAATGGATGTGAGGTGTTGCCACACGCTCATGTACAGTCGGTGGCAGTATGCACCTTAAAGTTGCTTTGCGGACCGCTCTCGCTTATTGTCGCTGACGAGATTTAGGGCGGCCATCTTGGAGCGGTCCACCACTCCACTCAGCCTTATGTGTTTAGCAGGCACAATGACGTATCAGCGCATTTAATCGATCATAACACGCTTTTTTGTTACTGGAAACCATATTCAAACATCTATCAAAGCTACATTTATAAACAATTGTATTTTTTAAGTATGTATTTAATACATACTTCAGCATATTTAAATATGCTTAGTGGCTATAACAATATAATAGGAATGGAATATTCTGATATTGATGTAAGATGAGTATATTACAAAGCACACAGTCGTAATATCAATATATATTTATATAACTATACAAACAGATAAATAATGATTAATACTGAACTAGAAAATTCCTGAAGAAATTTAAATAGGGCCTGCTGAAGGGCACCCATTGCTTTTTTTTCACAGTGGCCATAAGTACGTCTATGCAGTGTTGCAAATACTGAATATGGTTCCCCATCAAAGTGCAATAACTAAAGCATTTGCCAGGTCCATCACCACAATACTATAGCTGACCTGTTTTACCAACATAATACTTTAAGCCACATGTGTCAAACTCAAGGCCCGTGGGCCACATGTGGCCCGCCATGTCATTTTATGTGGCCCCCCGAGCGTTTTATAGCCCCATGACTGACTTAAAATAGGTTTTGAGCACGAATTGACTACAAACTACATCTCCCATAATGCATTCCGATTGTCACCAGCCAACAGTATGGCTTCTCGCCACTAGAGAGCAGCAGAGTCACCTCAAGCTGCTTATTGATTTTCCCAGCGAATAAAACTGAGACGTCGACAAGCTAACATCAAAACGTCCAAGAAAAGAAAAATCGATTTACAAGTAAGACTGTGAATGAAGATGTGTGTGAGTTGGTATCAGGGCGGCAGGTCGTGCTAGACGTTTTTTTGTTATCCGTTATCTTGACCGACAACATAAAAAAACTCGGTTCTGTACTATTTTTACCCGTGAAATTACAATCATATTAACATCGGCTATTTAGTCGCATTTTATGCGGTTTAGTTAATATTCACCGTGAATCCAGATCCCATCACAAATTAAGCAGATAAATGTATCTACATTTTTCTCTTAGTGACAAAAACCACTCCAATAACTTTTAATAAATTAATTTAAGCGACTTCACTTAAATTAGCATCACCCGCTGGAGTCTGAACGCACTTCCTCCTGGTTCCCATCTGCAGAAAAATCTGCGCTAATTCATCAGTCAGTTGGATCTGTCTGAGCCAAACAGATCAACTGAACTCTGTGAGTGTTTTACCCTGCGCGTAACACCTGGATTTTTTTTTTTTTTTTTTTTGCGTGGTTTCGCTTCTCCGAAACGGACAGATGTTACGTCTGCAGCGCTCCTCCAGAACGCCGCTCTCCTGGGTAACGTGCACCAAGGGTCCATTTCTTAAATCTTCTGGATGAGTTACTTCCAGCGGTTTTTAATTCTTTGCACCGCAGTGGTTGAGCAGCGCACTGCGCATGTTACAGTCTAATTAACTTTTGCATCGTCATTTATTTCCTCAAGATAAACTGCCGGCTCCTCAAATGGATTAACACAAAGTTGCATTCTCTTTAGTTTTCTCTGGTCTGTAATGGAGACTTGAATTTAACGCTCCATTTCAACCAAAGGTTTCGAATGGGCTTCCTAACCAGAAGCTCCAAAGCGTTGTTTAACAATATGAGGTGTTCAATTTATTTTTAACATTGTATTTTCATACATTTTATGCTAGGGGTGCCCAAGTCTAGTTTTCCAGAGCTACCATCTGCAACTTTAGATGCGTTCCTTCTCTAACACACTTGGATCATTTACTCATTATAAGGCTCTAGAGAACTGAGTTGCTGCTAATGAGGGAAGTCAACCTTTTGTCTGGGGTGTGTTTTAGCAGGGATGCATCTAAAAGTGCAGTCTAGAGGACTGCACCTGGGCACTCCTGATTTGTACCGTCAATGTGGCCCGTTGAGGGTGGCCAATATGCTGAAGTGGCCCTCGGTGAAATTGAGTTTGACACCCCTGTCTTAAGGGAAACTGACAAACCCATCTTTGAATTTGACTAAACAAGTGTTTAATTAACATTGTATTTTTAACATACAACACCAGCACTGGTATTCTAACATTTTTAATTATGCTCTGTAGATTTCGATTAATTCCCAAAAAGATTTATTATGGAAAGTATTTTTTTCTTTTCGTTTAAAATTGTCTTTAAATGCCGGTTCTCTAAGATGCAAATCAGTGATTCTTGAGAATAGGGACAAAATGGGTTTTAATTTTCCTTTTTTTTTTTTGTTATTTCTCAACCTTATGTATGCAAATATGACAAATAATGTTTAGGAAATGTAAAGATGCTAAGGTACAGGCTCCCAGTTGCAACAAATCCTAAGCGATGTGTAACTATAACGCACTGAGTGAATGGGGAAGTTTGCGTGCTGCGGCGGAAAATTGAAGCAGGTCAAAATGCATCAACACAACGAAGCTAATACGTCATAAAAACAGTGCCATACCTGACGGAGATTGGCTACATCGAGGTTCACTGCAGTAAAAAAGACATACGGAGCGATCAGATAGCAGGTAAAGCAGCGCACAGCTACAAACACTCACCCGGATTAGCATGACGGTCAGAAAGCTAAACAAATAACCCGCAAAATTATTTAAGTCTTCGAGCTGCGATGTCAGACGCTGGTTCTGGTCTCGCTGTTGAACCGCTGCTACGCTACAGGTAGTAATATTTGACAGACGGAGCTTTGCTTCTGCTCCACCTGGTAGTGACTCTCACACCGAACCTGCTTAAAGCTGCAGCATCTGACCTAAAAAAATAAATTTTACATACGTATTAAAACTTTCGCTGTCCTAACATGAGACAGATAATCTCTAAGAAAAATAATTGATCTCCTCCCTGTTTTGCATAATTACTCCGCTCAGTCAGAAACAGCCACTCAGAATTAGCAGTAATCAGCTAGCCGCCATGCTAACAGGAAGTTTTCATTCAGTAACTCAGGATTGTTTATTGTAATGGAACCTGTTGTTCCATCCAGTATTTTACAGTTCTTTCACGGAACGGTAATCTACCGTCAGGATTAATTACGGTACAGCTGCTGTGGATTTACAGTAAACTTCTGGCGTCTAACGCTGCCAGTATGTTACTGTAAATTTAGAGAATTATTTCTTAGAGTGCAGCTGACATTTTCCAAACACAATTACCTGAGATTACAGCTGTGAACCGACAAAAATACAAAAACAGCCAGGACAGAGAGAGATGTTAGCATGCAAACACTAACCACTTAGTGATTCTTGAGAATAGGGACAAAACGGGTCCTATGGATAAAGCACAAAATTTGAATAAAATATACACAAAATATAATTTTTTCAAATATCTGACTCAACTAACCTGGGTCATGTGAGCACAACAATGTATATTTTCCAGGTATTTGCTGAATATATTTTTATTTTAAACATTGTAGTTGGTGGATGATGCCTGTAAAAGCCCTTGTCCAGGAGCAGAACTCAATACATTATAATAGTTTAAAACAATTAAAGAAATACTAAAATTATATATTGTGACAATTAAGTATAAGTACTCATAAATAATTATAGAGGTATCAATAAATTGAATTAAAAATCATTTTTATATATTTTACAACTCCAGTGAAATTTGTCCCTAGTTTTTGTCAACACCGTCAGAAATGAAAAGAATGTAAAAAAAATCAGGCATTATTGGGGGGCACCAGAACTTCTGAGGACCCCATGACGTTGTCTTTTCTCTTCCTTTGCTAAGAGGACTAGTTAGCTCTGGTTAGCTTATATTATTCTTTAGTTTTTTCTTGTTTTTATTCCTAAGTTGTTTGTCACAACCATGATGTGTCAACACCATAACTGACAATTTACAAAACTTTGATGACATTTTGTGAAATAAAAGCTTAATTTTGGTATAATGTAAAGATTTAATGGACCTGAGGAGCTACAATATGGCCTCCTTCAGAATAACATCATATAAATTGAGGTAGTTATGGCTTTTTTTCAACTCTGTCAGATGTCAACTCCATCAGTTTTTCTGACTCTTTCAGTGAAATTGTTGTCAAATCTCACTTAAATGTGCAGTTAATTCATTTTAATGTATTTTACATGAATTGCATTACTTCACATGTACCACGTTTTTCATTTTACTCACTAGTTTGTCACCACCTTCAGTTCTGTGTCAACTCCATCATGCACTGTCAACTCCGTCAGATGGCCTTTTTGTTGTTTTTGGTTTTAAATAATATTTATTTTGTTTCTTGAGAAGCATTTGTCTGTAAAATGAGTAAAAATATCACTAATAGGGTCATTAAAAATTATTTCTTATTTATTTTTGTCAGATGGTGATGACAACGTTCTAGGTCAGGTCGATTAAAAATTAAATTTTTTTAAAAAATGTTGCAACTGGGAGCCTGTACCTTAGCATCTTTACATTTCCTAAACATTATTTGTCATATTTGTATACATAAGGTTGAGAAATAACAAAAAAAAAATATGGGAAAATTAAAACCCATTTTGTCCCTATTCTCAAGAATCACTGGTTTATATTTGCATTTAAAGTTGTTCACTTTTTTAAAACTACCTTATATCTCATCTTAAATCTTTTTGTAATAATGATGGTCCTGGAGGGCACAGGCTGCATCCCTGGGTCACATAGTGACTGTCTTCTTCCTTGGCCTAATCCGTGTCATCAGCGGACGATATGCTGGCTCCAGCAAGATGGAGATGTGGTCAGAGAGGCCAAGAAGGGGGCGAGGAAGAGCTCTGTACGCACCGTGAATGTTAATGTACACACAATCCAGAGTGTAAGAAGGATGACATTCCGGTAAAAACTGAGCAGAGTCTCCATCAGTTTCACATGGTTAAAGTCCCCTGCAACCACATAAAACGCCTCCGGGTGCTTCTTCTGCAGTGAGCTAATGGTGTCATAGAGCTCCTTCGATGCTTCGTTGCCGTTAGCACCCAGCGGAATGTAAACAATGGTGGCGAACAAAAACCTGAGGCAGATAGTATGGTTGACAGCTTTTAACCAGGCCACAGTGCGTACACCAACCTTCATTCACTTACATACATTGTCCTCCTCCCCGTGTTTTTCCTGACCGTTGGTCGCAGTCTGCTTGGCGTAACTGAAGACCGTTGATCTGGAAGGCTAAGTCTGGCATATTGCTGTTAAGCCAGGTTTCCGTTAGGGAAAAACAGCACAGTTCTTCATCTCTGCAGAAACTCTTAACCTCAGATCTAACAAATCCACTTTCTTACCTGGTGAGAGGACATTGGCCAGAAAGAGAGTTGGAATTGGTGGCTTCCTAGGCATCAGCTGGGTCAACACGCCCACCCATTTCCCCTTCTTCTGTTTTTGGGCACAATGTTTCCTTTTGACAGTTGGACTTCGCACCCTGCTGTCCAGTCCATTGTCCTCAAGTGCGGATTTCAGCCTTGGTGATGTATTGCCAGTTAAACTGTCGCCAATGGCCATCAGCTAAGCAGACCTGCATTCAGCCATAAAGTTTGTTTTTATTCAAACTTCAGCAGTTTTCTAGTTGTCCTGCTGAGGTAGTGACATCAATTTCTGACAT
This sequence comes from Poecilia mexicana, assembly GCF_051168715.1. Taxonomy (NCBI): domain Eukaryota; kingdom Metazoa; phylum Chordata; class Actinopteri; order Cyprinodontiformes; family Poeciliidae; genus Poecilia; species Poecilia mexicana. The sequence continues at coordinate 12,440,060 of NW_028263375.1, forward strand.
CATGCGAACTGATGTCACAAAGAGAATTGATGTCACTCTTGTGGAGAAAGAGTGACATCACACAGCAGCACGGTCATAACCATTGCAGAAGCTGGAGAGCTAGTACAAGGAGGCGACCTAACAGTTTTAAAATTTGTCTGATCAAAAAAGAAACAAGAATGAGTGCGAGCAGTAAGACGTCATCTCCTCATTCCCAGAATGAGTCCCAACAGGCAGAGAAGTTTGAAAGAATTTTGAAAAAAGCCAGCACGATGTCTATGGAGAGACAGACTATGATGAAAACAATTGAGGAGCTGAAGATTCAAGTTAAAAACATGGAACAAGCTGCCTATGAAAAAGATCAGTTGCTTAGGGAAAAAGACGAGGAACTTAAAAGACAGTTGGAAGTAAACACAAATTTAAAGGAGAATTACACCATCATGGAGCAGGAAAAAACCATCTTTGAGCAAATGAGCGCCATCTTACAGCATAGAAACAACAACTTGGAGCAGAGAAGCAGGACAGACAGGCTGAGAAGCAACGACCTGGAGGAGAGAATTATCAATCTGCAGGAACAATTCGATGAACTGCAGAGGTATTGCAGCGGCGTCAGACAGGATAACATCACCTTGGAGCAGCAAAACGTCGCTTTGAGGCAGCATAACGCCTCCTTAGAAAAGCGTAACACCTCCTTGAAGCAGAAAAACACTGCCTTGAAGAAGAAAAACACCACCTTGGAGAAGAAAAACATTGCTTTGAGGCAGTTTAACGCTTCCTTAAAGAAGGGTAACGCCTCCTTAAAGAGGCGTAACACCTCCTTAAAGAAGCGTAACACCACCTTGGAGCAGAAATACACTGACTTGGAGCAGAAATACACTGACTTGGAGCAGAAATACACCACCTTGGAGCACATAAATAATGACCTGCAGCTTGAAGTGGAACGGCTGAACCAAAGGCTGAGGGACAGAGAGGAGCAGCAGAACCAGCAGGCATCTGAAGAGGAAACCCACGAAGACAGCCAGTCGGTTACAGACCAGCCACAGGAGCAGCCATCTATATTCAGACGTGTGGTCAGAGGCTTCACCAATACATTTCTGAAAATGTACAAAACAGACAATCTGAGGTACTGGGTTCAACCATGGTACTTCTAAATAAGGAAGTGTCATGAGGGCTCCAGGCTTCATACCTGATTGTCGGGGGCAGAAAAGCTTGAGGACAGCAGGACTGCGGTGTCAGAGGAGCTTGACACTTGGGGGGCTGATGGTGGAAGAGCTAATCGCTTGAAATATGTTGGCAGGAGAGCTTGAGGCACGCAGGACTGGAGAGCTATGGGAACTTGACGCATCAAACTCAGGTCTCCTTCGTGACCAGACAATCAGACTCACTGGTCTCCGGACTGACTTCCAGGGCTTCGTAGCGAGTCCCGTTGGTCTCCCGGCTGACCTCCAGGGCTTCGTAGCGAGTCCTATAGGTCTCCCTGCTGACCTCCAGGGCTTCGTGGCAAGTCCCATTGGTCTCCTGGTTGACCTTCAGGGTTTCGTGTCGAGTCCTATAGGTCTCCTGGCCGACCTCCAGGGCTTCGTGCCGAGTCCCGTTGGTCTCCTGGGTGACCTTCAGGGTTTCGTGTCAAGTCCTAAAGGTCTCCTGGCTGACCTCTAGGGCTTCGTGCTGAGTCCCGTTGGTCTCCTGGGTGACCTTCAGGGCTTTGTGTCGAGTCCTATAGGTCTCTTGGCTGACCTCCAGGGCTTCGTGGCAAGTCCCGTTGGTCTCCTGGTTGACCTTCAGGGTTTCGTGTCGAGTCCTATAGGTCTCCTGGCCGACCTCCAGGGCTTCATGCCGAGTCCCGTTGGTCTCCTGGGTGACCTTCAGGGTTTCGTGTCGAGTCCTATAGGTCTCCTGGCTGACCTCTAGGGCTTCGTGCTGTGTCCCGTTGGTCTCCTGGGTGACCTTGAGGGCTTTGTGTCGAGTCCTATAGGTCTCTTGGCTGACCTCCAGGGCTTCGTGGCAAGTCCCGTTGGTCTCCTGGTTGACCTTCAGGGTTTCGTGTCGAGTCCTATAGGTCTCCTGGCCGACCTCCAGGGCTTCGTGCCGAGTCCCGTTCGTCTCCTGGGTGACCTACAGGGTTTTGTGTCGAGTCCTATAGGTCTCCTGGCCGACCTCCAGGGCTTCGTGCCGAGTCCCGTTGGTCTCCTGGGTGACCTACAGGGTTTTGTGTCGAGTCCTATAGGTCGCCTGGCCGACCTCCAGGGCTTCGTAGGGAGTCCCGTTGGTTTCCTGGCTGACCTTCAGGGCTTTGTGTTGAGTCCTATAGGTCTCTTGGCTGACCTCCAGGCCTTCATGGTGAGTCCTCTTGGTCTCCTGGCTGACCTCCAGGGCTTTGTGTCGAGTCCCGTTGGTCTCCAGGCTGACCTCCAGGGCTTTGTGTCGAGTCCCGTTGGTCTCCAGGCCGACCTCCAGGGCTTCGTTGTGTGTCTCGTTGGCCTCCGGAGCCTCGTCATGGGTCTCATCGGCCTCCCGGTTCCTGCTCTGCCGTCAGCAGATACTTGCTCCACTGCCAGTGTCGCAGGTCCCATCGACCTCCAAGCCAGGCTCATGAGGTCAGCTAGGATGTCGACAGGACCTGCGACAAGGCTCAGGAGGTTGGAACGGACATTTCCCCAGCATCCCCAAGGTTCCCACTCTGCCCCTAACGTCCCCCAAGGTACTTGCTCTGCTGCCAGCGTCCTCCAAGGCTGCTGTTCGGCAGCATCTTCCTAGGTTTCTGCTCCACCGTTGGCGTCCTCCAAGGTTGCTGTTCCTTCAGAATCTTCCTAAGATTCTTTTGGTGTTCCTTAGTTGTTTCCATGTAATTTTGCCTTGTTTTCCACATCTGTTCTTCATGGTAATTCTATTATGTTTATTTCTTGTTTCTAGTTATTTTCCTTTGTTCTATTTTAATTAGGTTTCTTTAGTCTCCTTTATGGAGGACCAAAACTGACATAATAAATAAAAGAATAAATATATAAATAAAAGAATAAATATATATCCAACATATATAAATAAAATAATAAATATATCAATAAAATAATAAATATATATCCAACATAATAATACATTAAAAAACAATATAAAAATAAAAGTAGAAATATATAAATAAAATAATAAAATAATAAATATATATACAACATAATAAATGAAAGAATCAATATAAAAATAAAAGTAGAAATATATAAATAAAAGAATAAATATATATTTCCATTTGCTGTATTTATTTCTGTATTGTTTTCTGTATTTATTTCTGTATTGTTTTCTGTATTTATTTCTGTATTATTTCCTCGCTGTATTTCTGCTTCGTCATTATGTTAATGAGGTGGGTTGCCTTCTATGTCTATTGGCCAATAAACAGGAAAGAGAACGATCTGTGTGCAGATTGTGAATGCCTGCCTACGTGGGGCTTTCGGCCTCAGTTCAACAGTCCTCAGGAAACCTGACTGAAAAATTCACGAATACTCATTATCTTAAGGACACAATAAAAGGTAAGGTTAATAACAGCATTTAAGTGTTAGATAGCCGTTATTACTCATTGACAATCCACCATTCTCTGACTGTGTATATAATAAACAGCCTCCGATCGGAGAGTAAACCAGCTAGCAGCAGCTTTAGCCACAGTTAGGAAACATACACGTACACCGCTTCCTTTCAGTGCTGTGTTGTTAAGTTTCACAAAAATCACTTACATCTTCCAACACTGTTGTTTAGAAAAGCATTTTAAATATTGATTTAAGCACCATCTGCCAAATAATGTACATATTCTGATGTGATTCATAATTTCTCCATTTGTTTTGTTGTCCATCTTTCTCAGCAGTAGCCAGCCTGACAACCTACCATATCTGGGATGGTCTTGTTCCTCTGTCCATGGCAGGTTCAGTCAATCAGCTGTGAGACATCTGCTGCCTAGTCAAACTATCATGGGCTCTTGATTTAAAAGGAGAAACCAGTACAGAGCCTCCCTGCTCCTGCAAGTCACACTTCTTGGATGAACACTCACTACTGCTAGCAGCTGTTAGAAATGAAATCTTTGTGTACCTATTCTGTAGTTAATATTAGGGCTGAAACGATTCCTCGAATGATTCGAGTACCTCGATTACTAAAATTCCTCGAGGAAAATTTACCTGCCTCGAAGCTTCGTTAATTTATGTTTTATTAGTTAGGAATGTTTTATTCCGGCCGGGACTTCATTTGCGTTGCGCGGAGCTCTCACTTCCGCCTCTGAGTTGTTGACAAAAGCTAAGTCTCAGCGGCATAAAGTCCAATCTTCAAGATTGGCCCGTGGGGATTTTATTGATTGATGATAATGCCCGACTTTTTATCGTTTTTGGGGAACCAATAAGCATCCTTAAAATGACTGGGGGAATGCCTGGAGTACGGCAGCATTTCTCCTCCGGGGCTGCTGGTTGAAAGCGAACGGCGGGAAGAGCGCTGAGGTGAGCGGATAGCCTGAACAGGGCGGGCGGCTGAGTAGCTGATGCTTACCGTGTAAATGTAGCTTTACCGACGAACCGCACAATAATTTCATATCCCGGTCTGAAGAAACGGGTGGCGGAGCGCATCGTACATGGCTGGTAGATGAGTTTCTGAGTGTGACCAGTGAAGGTGTCGTAAATATCCCGTATTGCTTCCCCCCTTGTTCGTCCCCCAGTCTAACGGTTCGTCAGTCCGCTGGTCTATTTCCTCCCCTCCACCCCATGTTCGTTCATTCGCCCTCTCCTCCCACTCCAGGCCGCATTTCCCGTATTTTCAAACCCAAAGCGTGACAGGTTAGGTGGTTAAGGTGAGTTTAATTAATCTATTAAACTCACTGAAGATGAATATATAAACTAAAAGCTGGATTGTAGACATTTTTTATAAGCATATTTGTGAGCCTGCTTCTTTGTTATTAAATTCAATATAATTTCAGATTTTTCTATAACTTTTCTTCTGGTTAACTTAGAAAGTGAGCTATTATTGTTACAGGTTAGTTTTCTAAACTACAAAAAAGCAACTGTTAGGGATGCTCAAATATGGAAAATTGGACTGATATTGATATCCGATAGTAACACCGGTATTATGCCAGATTTACCAATATTTCATTTTATAATTTTTTTTATCCGATTACTCGATTAATCGTAAGAATAATCGATAGATTACTCGATTACTAAAATATTCGTTTACAACAGCCCTAGTTAATATATATATGTATCTATTAATAAATGAATTTATGTTGTGTAGAGTTCTGTAAAAACTATTGTTAATAGCTTCTCTTGAGTAATCTACATATGTGCAACATTTACATTTAAATTGCTTCTTTTTGTAAATTTTACACATCTGGCAACAAAGTATGTGGAGGAGAGGAAATGCTAAAATTAAAGCTGCTATTGTGGACCAAAGACATAAGGTTTGTGGCTGTTTCTTTAAAACATCTATTTAATAATTATATTAAACACTACATGGTTACTACATTACACAAAAATAATTACCACAGTTAATAATTTAAGTCATTGAT